>NW_027361903.1:1062500-1662500 GCF_039654945.1 Dendrobates tinctorius | reverse complement strand
CTCGGTGGGACAAAGAGCAGTCGCCATAGCCACCCTAGGGTGAGAGCAGGGTCCAATGCACCCATCAGTAACCACCTGGGTGCCTCGGTGGGACATAGAGCAGGGTCCACTGCACCCGTCAGTAGTCACCTGAGTGCCTCAGTGGGGCATAGAGCAGTCACCATACCCACCCTGGGGTGAGAGCAGGGTCTACTGCACCCATCAGTAGCCATCTGGGTGCCTCGGTGGGGCATAGAGCAGTTGCCATACCCACCCTGGGGTGAGAGCAGGGTCCACTGCACTTGTCAGTAGCCATATAGGTGCCTCGGTGGGACATAGAGCAGTCGCCATACCCACCCTGGGGTGAGAGCAGGGTCTACTGCACCCATCAGTAGTCACCTGAGTGCCTCAGTGAGGCATAGAGCAGTCACCATACCCACCCTGGGGTGAGAGCAAGGTCTACTGCACCCATCTGTAGCCACCTAGGTGCCTCGGTGGGACAAAGAGCAGTCGCCATAGCCACCCTAGGGTGAGAGCAGGGTCCAATGCACCCATCAGTAACCACCTGGGTGCCTCGGTGGGACATAGAGCAGTCGCCATACCCACCCTGGGGTGAGAGCAGGGTCCACTGCACCCGTCAGTAGTCACCTGAGTGCCTCAGTGGGGCATAGAGCAGTCACCATACCCACCCTGGGGTGAGAGCAGGGTCTACTGCACCCATCAGTAGCCACCTGGGTGCCTCGAAGGGGCAAAGAGCTGTCACCATACCCACCCTTGGGTGAGAGCAGGGTCCACTGCACCCGTCAGTAGCCATCTGGGTGCCTCGGTGGGGCATAGAGCAGTCGCCATACCCACCCTAGGGATGAGAGCAGGGTCTGTGATCCTTGGACCTCACTGTGTTCGGAGTCTTCACAGCGTCTATCTCTGACCACCTCATTACAGATATACAACTGGTATAAGGGCAGCCATGTCAGAGCAGGGTTAGGTCCAGCAGATACACGTGGTGAGGTGCCACACATAGTGGAGTCCTCGACACTCTGGCCTCTGAGACCCTGTACAGAAGCCATCAGGTCTGGCCCCCAGGTGCCCTTGTCCTCTCTACCGGGGTGTGTCAGCTAATACGTTACACGACTCACTACGGGGGTTCCTTGGCCCCCACAGTGTGCGGCTGGTCTGCGAGGGCCACATAATGTCTCTGCTGTCTGGGGCACTGCAGCTGCCCTGCGGCTGGTCCGTTCCCATGTCCCTGAATGTTGCACCCGGGTCACACTCCTCTTACAAAGCCGCCATCCTGTCCCCTGGAGATCTTACCCCAGGAACCACTCGGCTTTGTGCGATGGGCCCCCTGTCCTGGGAGCCACGGATGACTTGGGCAGGTTTAACCCTTTGTAATCTTTTTTTGCAGTTACAGATTCTGTGGCAGTGGAACCGTCAGAGAAGAAGTCCTACAGACCCTGAATCCCTGCTAACTCTGAGAAATAAAGATCATCTGCACAATGTCTGCGGCTGAGTTATTCCACCAAATATGAAGAATAGAGACCAACATGTCAGATGTCTTATTATTCCCAGAGCGGCACTCACAATTCTGCTGGCTGCATGTGCCACAATGTAATGCATTGTCATTCCTACTAACGCATCCCACTGATTACCACATGTCCCACAATGCCACACAGCAAAGTCCACCCAGACACTGAACAATCTGGGGGCTGGCGGGCAGAGCTGCTGCAGGCTCAGTGACAGGATCAGCCGACTGTTGGCAGCATTATCTCACTGAATTGAATGGCGCCATGATGCGGCCCTGGCCCCTACTAAGGCATGTGCTGGCACAGAAATCAGCCCTGACCCCACAAACCTCCCTCCCAAGGAACAGCAGACCGGAAGTGATGCTAGGAGTCGGACCCTCCAAATCAGTACAGAAATCTCAGCCGCCTGGTATCCACCCAGGCCGTGATCCAGAGTGCGGGCCTTGGTCCAGAGTGTGGGCCGTGGTTAAATGTGCGGACCATGGTTCAGAATGCGGGCTGTGGTGAATGTGCGGACCATGGTTCAGTGTGGGGGCCATGGTCCAGAGTGCGGGCCGTGGTCCAGAGTGCGGACTGTGGTGAATGTGCGGACCATGGTTCAGTGTGGGGATATTGGTCCAGAGTGCGGGCCATGGTCAAGAGTGGGGGCCGTGGTCCATGGCCCAGAGTGCGGGCTGTGGTGAATGTGCGGACCATGGTTCAGTGTGGGGGCCATGGTCCAGAGTGCGGGCCGTGGTCCAGAGTGCGGGCTGTGGTGAATGTGCGGACCATGGTTCAGTTTGGGGACATTGGTCCAGAGTGTGGGCCGAGGCCCAGAGTGCGGGCCGTGGTCAAGAGTGGGGGTCATGGTCCATGGTCCAGAGTGCGGGCTGAGGCCCAGAGTGTGGACCAAGGTCCAGAGTGGGGGCTGTGGTCCAGAGTGCGGGCCGTGGTTTAATGGGCGGACCAATGTTCAGAATGCGAGCTGTGGTTTGATGTGCGTGTGGTTTTAGGATTAGATCATGAGGAAGACTTCGGTCGAAACGCGTTGATCTATACACATGTGTATTATATCCAATGGGGCACTATACATTTTTATCAATTTTGGAATAAAAGTTATTTTTTAGCTGCTGTAAGGCATCGCTGGATCCTCCTTTCCTTTTCCTGTTCTGTTTGCTCAATGGGATCCGTGCTCGGCGTCAGTTTGCAGCGAGGAATCTACACAGACTGTGGTGAGATGAGTAAACCCTTTCTTTAATTGAGAAGTGTTATGCAATTGATTATTCAAAGGATGAATTTTGTGACTAAAGTGTACAAATAATCCAGTGATCACCATTATAATTGCTGTTGAGAGAAATGGCGCAATAGTGTTTTATCCGAGGTACATAGCAATTGCAGGTAATATACTCACCAAAGGATCTTATGACAAGCAATGGAGGATTCGCTGCTGCAGAACCACATTTTCCTACAGTGATCACCATTGACATTATATACAGAACCTTTGCCTATAGTGTACAGGTAAAAACAGTGATCACTAATGGCATTATACACAGGAGCTCTGTATATAGTGTACAGTGTACAGGTAATACAGTGATCACCAGTGACATTATACACAGGAGATCTGTATATAGTGTCAGTGTACAGATAATACAGTGATCACCAGTGACATTATACACAGGAGCTCTGTATATAGTGTCAGTGTACAGGTAATATAGTGATCACCAGTGACATTATACACAGGAGCTCTGTATATAGTGTCAGTGTACAGGTAATACAGGGATCACCAGTGACATTATACACAGGAGCTCCGTATATAGTGTCAGTGTACAGGTAATACAGGGATCACCAGTGACATTATACACAGGAGCTCTGTGTATAGTGTCAGTGTACAGGTAATACAGTGATCACCAGTGACATTATACACAGGAGCTCTGTATATAGTGTCAGTGTACAGGTAATACAGTGATCACCAGTGACATTATACACAGGAGCTCTGTATATAGTGTCAGCGTACAGGTAATACAGTGATCACCGGTGACATTATACACAGGAGGTCTGTATATAGTGTCAGTGTACAGGTAATACAGTGATCACCGGTGACATTATACACAGGAGCTCTGTATATAGTGTATAGAGTACAGGTAATACAGTGATCACCAGTGACATTATACACAGGAGCTCTGTATATAGTGTATAGTGTACAGGTAATACAGGGATCATCAGTGACATTATACACAGAAGCTCTGCATAGAGTACATGTAATACAGAGATCACCAGTGACATTATACACAGGAGATCTGTATATAGTGTCAGTGTACTGGTAATACAGTGATCACCAGTGACATTATACACAGGAGCTGTGTATATAGTGTACAGGTAATACAGTGATCGCCAGTGACATTATACACAGGAGCTCTGTATATATAGTATAGTGGACAGGTAATACAGTGATCACCAGTGACATACACAGGAGCTCTGTATATAGTGTCAGTGTACAGATAATACAGTGATCACTAGTGACATTATATACAGGAGCTCTGTTTATAGTGTCAGTGTACATGTAATATCACCATCACCAGTGACATTAAACAAAGGAGCTCAGTATATAGCGTATAGGTAATGCATTGATCAACAGTGACATTATACACAGGAGCTATCTATATATAATGTATAGTGTACAGGTAATACAGGGATCATCAGTGACATCATACACAGAAGCTCTGTATAGAGTTCATGTAATACAGAGATCACCAGCGACATTATACACAGGAGCTCCGTATATAGTGTACAGGTAATACAGTGATCACCAGTGACATTATACACAGGAGCTCTGAATATAGTGTCAGTGTACAGGTAATACAGAGATCACCAATGACATAACACACAGGAGTGCTGTCTATAATGTATAGTGTACAGGTAATACAGGGATCATCGATGAAATTATACAGAGAAGCTCCTTATATAGTGTATAGAGTACAGGTAATTCAGGGATTATCAGTGACATTATACACAGGAGCTCGGTATATAGTGTCAGTGTACAGGTAATACAGTGATCTCCGGTGACATTATACACAGGAGTCCTGTGTATAGTGTACAGGTAATACAGGGA
The DNA here is from genome assembly GCF_039654945.1 of Dendrobates tinctorius. Lineage (NCBI taxonomy): Eukaryota > Metazoa > Chordata > Amphibia > Anura > Dendrobatidae > Dendrobates > Dendrobates tinctorius. Next base: position 1,657,910 of record NW_027361903.1, on the reverse strand, counting down.
TCATCAGTGACATTATACACAGGAGCTCCGTATATAGTGTCAGTGTACAGGTAATACAGGGATCACCAGTGACATTATACACAGGAGCTCTGTATATAGTGTCAGTGTACAGGTAATACAGTGATCACCAGTGACATTATACAAAGGAGCTCTGTATATAGTGTATAGTGTACAGGTAATACAGGGATCACCAGTGACATTATGCACAGGAGCTCTGTATATAGTGTCAGTGTACAGGTAATACAGAGATCACCAGTGACATTATACAAAGGAGCTCTGTATATAGTGTCAGTGTACAGGTAATATAGGGATCACCAGTGACATACACAGGAGCTCTGTATATAGTGCATAGACTACAGGTAATAGAGGGTTCACCAGTGACATTATGCACAGGAGCTCTGTATATAGTGTCAGTGTACAGGTAATACAGGGATCACCAGTGACATACACAGGAGCTCTGTATATAGTGTATAGTGTACAGGTAATACACGGATCACCAGTGACATTATACACAGAAGCTCTGTATATTGTGTATAGAGTACAGGTAATACAGGGATCACCAGTGACATTATACACAGGAGCTCTGTATATAGTGTCAGTGTACAGGTAACAGGTAATGATCACCAGTGACATTATACACAGGAGCTCTGTATATAGTGTCAGTGTACAGGTAATACAGGGATCACCAGTGACATTATACACAGGAGCTATGTATATAGTGTCAGTGTACAGGTAATACAGGGATCACCAGTGACATTATACACAGGAGCTCTGTATATCGTGTCAGTGTACAGGTAATACAGTGATCACCAGTTACATTATACAAAGGAGCTCTGTATATAGTGTATAGTGTACAGGTAATACAGGGATCACCAGTGACATTATGCACAGGAGCTCTGTATATAGTGTCAGTGTACAGGTAATACAGAGATCACCAGTGACATTATACAAAGGAGCTCTGTATATAGTGTCAGTGTACAGGTAATACAGGGATCACCAGTGACATACACAGGAGCTCTGTATATAGTGCATAGACTACAGGTAATACAGGGTTCACCAGTGACATTATGCACAGGAGCTCTGTATATAGTGTCAGTGTACAGGTAATACAGGGATCACCAGTGACATACACAGGAGCTCTGTATATGGTGTATAGTGTACAGGTAATACACGGATCACCAGTGACGTTATACACAGAAGCTCTGTATATTGTGTATAGAGTACAGGTAATACAGGGATCACCAGTGACATTATACACAGGAGCTCTGTATATAGTGTCAGTGTACAGGTAACAGGTAATGATCACCAGTGACATTATACACAGGAGCTCTGTATATAGTGTCAGTGTACAGGTAATACAGGGATCACCAGTGACATTATACACAGGAGCTATGTATATAGTGTAGAGAGTACAGGTAATACAGAGATCACCAGTGACATTATACACAGGAGTGTTGTCTATAGTGTATAGTGTACAGGTAATACAGGGATCATCAGTGACATTATACAGAGAAGCTTTATATATAGTGTATAGCGTACAGGCAATACAGGGATCTTCAATGACATTATACACAGGAGCTCTGTATATATCGTCAGTGTACAGGTAGTACAGAGATCACCAGTGACATTATAGAATCGTAGAGTTGGAAGGGACCTCCTGGGCCATCTGGTCCAACCCCCTGCTCAAAGCAGGATTCGCTAAATCATCCCAGTCAGATGTCTGTCCAGCCTCTGTTTGAAGACTTCTATTGAAGGAGAACTCACCACTTCTCGTGGCAGCTTGTTCCACTCATTGATCACTCTAACTGTCAAAAAGTTTTTTCTAATATCTAATCTGTGTCTCCTCCCATTCAGTTTCATCCCATTGCTTCTAGTCTTTCCTTTTGCATATGAGAATAAAGTTGATCCTTCTACAATGTGACAGCCCTTTAGATATTTGTAGACAGCTATTAAGTCTCCTCTCAGTCTTCTCTTTTGCAAGCTAAACATTCCCAAATCCTGCAACCTTTCCTCATAAGACAGGGTTTGCAGACCGGTCACCATTCTGGTCGCTCTTTTCTGAACTTGCTCCAGTTTGTTGATGTCTTTTTTAAAATGTGGTGCCCAAAACTGGACACAATATTCCAGATGAGGTCTGACCAAAGAGGAGTAGAGGGAAATAATGACTTCACGTGATCTAGACTGTATGCTTCTGTTAATACATCCTAGAATTGCATTTGCCTTTTTTGCTGCTGCATCACACTGTTGACTCATATTCGGTCTGTGATCTATTAGTATAGCCAAGTCTTTTTCACATGTGCTGTTGCTTAGGCCTATTCCTCCCATTCTGTATATGCTTTTTTCATTTTTATTGCCCAGATATAGTACTTTGCATTTTTCCCTGTTAAAAACCATTCTGTTAGTTGCTGCCCACTACTCCAGTTTATATACTGTATATCTTTTTGAATCCTCTCTCTCTCTTCTCTAGTATTTGCTAGCCCTCCTAGCTTTGTGTCATCAGTAGTGTTGAGCATTCCGATACCGCAAGTATCGGGTATCGGCCGATACTTGCTGTATCGGAATTCCGATACCGACTTCCGATATTTTTTCAATATCGGAATTCGGCATCGGAATCGGAAGTTCAGTTGATTGACGGCCTGACGTCATCATGATGCGCGGTGTGTGCGCATCATGATGCGCCGTCATTTCGGGCCTTCCGGGGGTCTCTGCCGGCCTGCCGGGGGGCTGTGCCGGCCTGCCGGGGGGCTGTGTGGACTGCCCGGGGTCTGTACCGGCCTGCCGGGGGGCTGTGCCGGCCTGCCGGTGGTCTGTGCACCCTGTGGGGGTCTGTACCGGCCTGCCGGGGGGCTGTGCCGGCCTGCCGGGGGGCTGTGCTGATGTCCGGGGGTCTGTGCAAGCATCGTCCGATGGGACTACAAGTCCCATCGGGCGATGCCTGCTACCATGACAGTGATTGACACATTAGCCAATGATGGGACAGTAGTAGTCCCATCATCCGGCTAATGTGTTAAATGTTAAAAAAAAAAAAAAAAAATACTACATACATACTACATGCATGCTACATACATACTACATACATACTACATACATGCTACATACATACTACATGCATGCTACATACATACTACATGCTACATACATACTACATGCATGCTACATACATACTACATATATACTACATACATGCTACATACATACTGCATGCTACATACATACTACATACATACTACATACATACTACATGCATGCTACATACATACTACATATATACTACATGCATGCTACATACATACTACATGCTACATACATACTACATGCTACATACATACTACATATATACTACATACATACTACATACATGCTACATACATACTGCATGCTACATACATACTACATACATACTACATGCATGCTACATACATACTACATGCATGCTACATGCATGCTACATACATACTACATGCTACATACATACCACATACATACTACATACATACTACATACTACATATATACTACATGCATGCTACATACATACTACATGCTACATACATACCACATACATGCTACATACATACTACATATATACTACATGCATGCTACATACATACTACATGCTACATACATACCACATGCATACTACATACATACTACATACATACTACATGCTACATACATACTACATATATACTACATGCATGCTACATACATACTACATGCTACATACATACCACATACATACTACATACATGCTACATATATACTACATGCATGCTACATACATACTACATATATACTACATGCATGCTACATACATACTACATGCTACATGCATGCTACATACATACTACATACATACTACATGCTACATACATACCACATATATACTACATACATACAATACATTCATACAATACATACATAGACATACAGTACATATAACATAGAGTAACATACTTACCAATACTTGTCACATTGTTCCCCGGAGCCATTGTCTTTTCCGGAATAAATATTAACATAACAAACCACAAAAATACTCACTCACGATCCAAAGCAGTCCACGAGTGTGTCCCACGACGATCTTGGGTAGAGAACTGCAGCATCAGATGATGCTGCCGTTCTCTACGGGCTGCAGGAATCCAATGACGGAAGGTAGGTATCCTTCCGCACTGTATTCCTCCGCCACTTAAAAAAAAAAAAGTCCCTAGTCTCACTTTATGCCATTGCTGCGTGGGAATTTCCCACACAGCAATGGCATAAAGTGAGACTAGGGACTTTTTTTTTTTTTAAGTGGCGGAGGAATACAGTGCGGAAGGATACCTACCTTCCGTCATTGGATTCCTGCAGCCCGTAGAGAACGGCAGCATCATCTGATGCTGCAGTTCTCTACCCAAGATCGTCGTGGGACACACTCGTGGACTGCTTCGGATCGTGGGTGAGTATTTTTGTGGTTTGTTATGTTAATATTTATTCCGGAAAAGACAATGGCTTCGGGGAACAATGTGACAAGTATTGGTAAGTATGTTACTCTATGTTATATGTACTGTATGTCTATGTATGTATTGTATGAATGTATTGTATGTATGTAGTATATATGTGGTATGTATGTAGTATGTATGTAGTATGTATGTAGCATGCATGTAGCATGCAGTATGTATGTAGCATGCATGTAGTATATATGTAGTATGTATGTGGTATGTATGTAGCATGTAGTATGTATGTAGCATGCATGTAGTATGTATGTAGCATGCATGTAGTATATATGTAGTATGTATGTAGCATGTAGTATGTAGCATGCATGTAGTATATATGTAGTATGTATGTAGCATGTAGTATGTAGCATGCATGTAGTATATATGTAGTATGTATGTAGCATGTAGTATGTATGTAGCATGCATGTAGTATATATGTAGTATGTAGCATGTAGTATGTATGTAGCATGCATGTAGTATGTAGCATGCATGTAGTATGTATATGGTATTTATGTAGCATGTAGTATGTATGTAGCATGCATGTAGTATATATGTGTTATGTATGTGGTATGTATGTAGCATGCATGTAGCATGCATGTAGTATGTATGTAGTATGTATGTAGTATATATGTAGTATGTATGTAGTATGTATGTAGTATGTATGTAGCATGCATGTAGCATGCAGTATGTATGTAGCATGCATGTAGTATATATGTAGTATGTATGTAGCATGCATGTAGTATATATGTAGTATGTATGTAGCATGTAGCATGCATGTAGTATATATGTAGTATGTAGCATGTAGTATGTATGTAGCATGCATGTAGTATATATGTGTTATGTAGCATGCATGTAGCATGCATGTAGTATGTATGTAGTATATATGTGGTATGTATGTAGCATGCAGTATGTATGTAGCATGCATGTAGTATATATGTAGTATGTATGTTGCATGTAGTATTTATGTAGTATGAATGTAGCATGTATGTAGTATGTAGTATGAATGTAGCATGTATGTAGTATGCATGTTGTATGTATGTAGCATGTAATTTTTTTTTTTTTTTTTTTTTTTTTTTACATTTAACACATTAGCCGGATGATTGGACTACTACTGTCCCACCATTGGCTAATGTGTCAATCACTGTCATGGTAGCAGGCATCGCCCGATGGGACTTGTAGTCCCATCGGACGATGCCTGCACAGACCCCCGGAGCCTGCACAGACCACCGGCAGGCCGGCACAGCCCCCCGGCAGGCCGGCACAGCCCCCCGGAGCCTGCACAGCCCCCCGTCAGGCCGGCACAGCCCCCCCGGCAGGCCGGCACAGCCCCCCGGCAGGCCGGCACAGCCCCCCGGCAGGCCGGCACAGCCCCCCGGAGCCTGCACAGACCACCGGCAGGCCGGCACAGACCACCGGAGCCTGCACAGACCCCCTGGCAGGCCGGCACAGCCCCCCGAAAGGCCCGTACAGACCCCAGAGAGGCTGTACAAGGGCAGGAAAGGGTTTTTCTTATTCCGATACCGGAAGTCCCATAGACTTGAATGGGACTTCCGGTATCGGAATCGGCGATACCGATACTTTTTTTAAAGATCGTCCGATACCATCCGATACGATACTTTGAAGTATCGGACGGTATCGCTCAACTCTAGTCATCAGCAAATTTAATCAGTTTACCCTCAATTCCTTCATCTAAATCGTTGATAAAGATGTTGAACAATACAGGGCCCAGGACAGAGCCCTGTGGTACCCCACTTGAGACATTCTTCCAACTGGATGTGCAGCCATTTACGACCACTCTTTGGGTCCGATCACTAAGCCAGTTATGAATCCACCTAACAGTTGCCTTGTCCATTCCATACTTAGTCATTTTTTCAATAAGGATTGTATGAGATACTTTGTCAAATGCTTTGCTGAAGTCAAGATATACTATATCTACAGCATTTCCCTGATCCACCCAATCAGTGATTCCATCATAGAAGGAAATTAAGTTAGTCTGACATGACTTATTAGTTACAAACTCATGCTGACTCTGTTTAATCACTTCATTCTTATCCAGGTACTGACATACATGTTGTTTAATAATTTGTTCAAAGATCTTTCCTGGTATAGATTTCAAACTCACCGGCCTATAGTTGCCTGGGTCCACCTTCTTCCCCTTTTTGAAGATAGGAACAACATTTGCTCTTCTCCAGTCTTCTGGCACTTCTCCTGTTCTCCAAGAATTTTCAAAGATTATGGAGATGGGTTCAAAAATTTCTTCTGCTATCTCCTTCAGTACTCTGGGGTGTAATTCATCTGGACCTGGAGACTTGAATTCATTTAGATTAGCTAAACACAGGAGCTCTCTATATATTGTCAGTGTACAGGTAGTACAGAGATCACCAGTGACATACACAGGAGCTCTGTATATAGTGTCAGTGTACAGGTAATACAGTGATCGCCAGTGACATTATACACAGTAGCTCTGAATATAGTGTCAGTGTACAGGTAATACAGAGATCACCAGTGACATTATACACAGGAGTGCTGTCTATTGTGTATAGTGTACAGGTAATACAGGGATCATCAGTGACATTATACAGAGAAGCTTTATATATAGTGTATACAGTACAGGTAATACAGGGATCACCAGTGACATTATACACAGAAGCTCTGTATATAGTGTCAATGTACAGGTAATACTATGTTCACCGGTGACAATATACACAGGAGTGCTGTCTATAGTGTATAGTGTACAGGTAATGCAGGGATCATCAGTGACATTATACACAGAAGCTCGGTATATAGTGTCAGTGTACAGGTAATACAGAGATCACCAGTGATATTATACACAGGAGCTCTGTATACAATGTCAGTGTACAGGTAATACAGAGATCACAGGTGACATTATACACAGGAGCTCTGTTTATAGTGTATAGTGTACAGGTAATACGGGGATCACCAGTGACATTATGCACAGGAGCTCTGTATATATTGTCAGTGTACAGGTAATACAGTGATCACTGGTGACATTATACACAGGAGCACTGTATATAGTGTATAGCGTACAGGTAATACAGGGATCATCAGTGACATTATACACAGAAGCTCTGTATATAATGTATAGAGTACAGGTAATACAGGGATCACCAGTGACATTATACACAGGAGCTCTGTATATAGTGTCAGTGTAGAGGTAATATAGAGATCACCAGTGACATTATACACAGGAGCTCTGGATATAGTGTCAGTGTACAGGTAATATAGAGATCACCAGTGACATTATACACAAGAGCTCTGTATATAGTGTCAGTGTACAGGTAATACAGACATCACCAGTGATATTATACACAGGAGCTCTGTATACAATGTCAGTGTATAGGTAATACAGAGATCACCGGTGACATTATACACAGGAGCTCTGTATATAGTGTATAGAGTACAGGTGATACAGAGATCACCAGTGACATTATACACAGGAGCTCTGTATATAGTGTATAGCGTACAGGTAATACAGGGATCACCAGTGACATTATGCACAGGAGCTCTGTATATAGTGTCAGTGTACAGGTAATACAGTAATCACCAGTGACATTATACACAGGAGCTCGGTATATAGTGTCAGTGTACAGGTAATACAGAGATCACCAGTGATATTATACACAGGAGCTCTGTATACAATGTCAGTGTACAGGTAATACAGAGATCACCGGTGACATTATACACAGGAGCTCTGTATGTAGTGTATAGAGTACAGGTGATACAGAGATCACCAGTGACATTATACACAGGAGCTCTGTATATACTGTCAGTGAACAGGTAATACAGTGATCACCGGTGACATACACAGGAGCTCTGTATATAGTGTATAGAGTACAGGTAATACAGGGATCACCAGTGACATTATACACAGAAGCTCTGTATATAGTGTATAGCGTACAGGTAATACAGGGATCACCAGTGACATTATGCACAGGAGCTCTGTATATAGTGTCAGTGTACAGGTAATACAGGGATCACCAGTGACATTATGCACAGGAGCTCTGTATATAGTGTCAATGTAGAGGTAATACGGTAATCACCAGTGACATTATACACAGGAGCTCTGTATATAGTGTCAGTGTACAGGTAATACAGTGATCATCAGTGACATTATACACAGGAGCTCTGTATATATTGTACAGTGAGCAGGTAATACAGAGATCACTGGTGACATTATACACAGGAGCTCTGTATATAGTGTCAGTGAACAGGTAATACAGTGATCACCGGTGACATACACAGGAGCTCTGTATATAGTGTCAGTGTACAGGTAATACAGGGATCACCAGTGACTTTATACACAGGAGCTCTGTATATAGTGTCAGTGTACAAGTAATATAGGGATCACCAGTGAAATTATACACAGGAGTCCTGTATACATTGTACAGATAATACAGTGATCATCAGTGACATTATACAAAGGAGCTCTGTATATAGTGTATAGAGTGCACGTAATACAGTGATCACCAGTGACATTATACACAGGAGCTCTGTATACAGCGTATAGTGTACAGGTAATACAGTGATCACCAGTGACATACACAGGAGCTATGCATATAGCGTATAGGTAATACAGTGATCACCAGTGACATTAGACACAGGAGCTCTGTATATAGTATCAGTGTACAGGTAATACAGTGATCACCGGTGACATTATACGCAGGAGTCCTGTATACAGTGTACAGATAATACAGCGATCATCAGTGACATTACACATAGGAGCTCTGTATATAGTGTCAGTGTACAGATAATACAGTGATCACCAGTGACATTAGACACAGGAGCTCTGGATATAGTGTATAGAGTACATGTAATACAGTGATCACCAGTGACATTATACATAAGAGCTCTGTATATAGCGTATAGTGTACTGGTAATACAGCGATCACCAATGATATTATGCACAGGAGCTCTGTATATAGCGTGATCACCAGTAACATACACAGGAGCTATGCATATAGCGTATAGGTAGTACAGTGATCATCAGTGACATTATAAACATGAGCTTTGTATATAGTGTGCAGGTAATACAGTGATCACCGGTGACATTATACACAGGAGCTCTGTATAAAGTGTATGGTGTGCAGGTAATACAGGGATCACCAGTGACATTATACACAGGAGCTCTGTATATAGTGTCAGTGTACAGGTAATACAGTGATCACCAGTGACATTATACACAGGAGCTCTGTATATAGTGTATGGTGTACAGGTAATACATGGATCGCTAGTGACCTTATACACAGGAGCTCTGTATATGGGTCGCCCTCCCAGGGGGGGTACTCGGTACCAGGCCAGTGTCAGGGGGAATGGTGTCACAGCAGCGGTGACCCAGTCCGTGGCCCTGGGCACCCAAGTCAATGGTGGTTTGTAATATAGTTTATCTGAACAGTTCGTGACGCCACCTGTGGTGTTTGGCAAGTAAGATGTTAAGCCAACGCTGCATGCAGATCCACTGAGACTGATGAGATGGTGCAGCAAAGATGGTGCAGCTCCCCACAGGTGGAGCTGTAGTCCCAGGGCAGTGTGGATGTAAGATTAGAGGAGAGGCACAAGCGGTGAGGGGATTAGTACCCAGGTGTAGTGGTGCTGAAGATGTTAGTGCGCAAATGAATGGAGGACACCAGGGCTTGCAGTTTCAACGCTTTACTCACAGTTCGTGGTACACACTGGTGCCCGCTTCCATGCCGTATCCTCCGGGGCAGAGACTCAGTCAACCTCCCGGGCAAGTCGGGGCTCTCCTCTCCAACACTGCGCCAACATGTACCTTTCCTGAACGACTCCGGCAATGCGCCTTTTAGTGTGAAGCTCTCCAGTACCGTGGTACTCTGGAGTTCCTCCTGTCAGATGTTCCTAGCAATTCAACTCATATGGCAGACAGCTGTAGCCTCTGTTGGGGACCCCTTTCTCCGGAGTCCTGGCTCTCTGTTCAGTTGCTGTTGTGCCCCAAGTCTTAGATGGGAGTAGTGCATTTACAGGCAACTACTCCAACGGTGTCTGCTGCAGAACCACAAGCGTCCACACAACCTCGGGGACCCACGCCGAGAACCTATAGGCAGGGTTCCTCCTCCAACCCACAACTCCTCTCTGTTCTCTATACTCCTTCATTCCGTACTTGTCTCTCTTTCCTATGGAACCTTAGGTTGTAGTTCTACGTCTTTCTCTCTCTTGTTCCTTTCCGGTGCCAGCTGGATCAGATCACCGAGGCAGCTGCAGCACTACTTCTTCTCTCCCTCCTCTAGGGATCTCCTTCCTCTCAGACCCATCCTCCGACTCTCCTGACTGACTGTCCAGACTCCCCTCAGACTGACTTCAGTTCAGACTGACCTGTAATTCTAAACCATCCCAACCTTTTATATGGATCTCAACTCCACTCACCTCCCAGCACATCCAGTGTTCCATGCAGGGAACCACCAGAGGTGCTCTGCTACTCTCTAAGTACTAAGCCGCAATGTGGTTGTGCAGAACTACCCTGTTGTGTGGGATGCAAGTGTTGGAGTATGGAAAGGAGCTCCCAACTTACCTAGGTGGTGGGGCACCACACCTTAGGAGAAGGTGCAGTACCTCTGTGGTGACTGAGCCTCAGGGGCGCCACATATGTATAGTGTCAGTGTACTGGTAGTACAGTGATCACTAGAGTTGAGCAAAACGGGTTGGTCAAATTCATAAGTTGCCGACTTTCGCTAAAGTCGGGTTTCATGAAAAGAATCCCGATCATAGCGTGAGGTCGGCCATGAGGTCGTGTTTCAAATGATGCGCCAAAGTGGCGTTTCAAATGATGCTTCCAGCGCCCTTTTTCAGCCAATGATGGAGGACGCACACTGTGGGCAAAGCGATGACATGGGCAGCGGTCACCACCATCTTTGAGAAGGGCATGCAAGTGATTGGCTTGCTTTGTGTGGCGTCACAGGGGCTATAAAAGGGAGTGCACGCCGACTGCCATCTTCTGCTGATCTTAGCATAGGGAGAGGTTGCTGCTGCTGATTCTGAATAAGGGAGAGCGTTAGGAAGGGAAGAAGAACCAAAAAACTGCTTCTGCTGGTAGCGATTTCCACTGTACAACACAACAGTTTGTGTGCAGTGACAGGGGAGGATATATTTTTGTGCATCAGCTCTGTTGGTTATTAGGCTGCCTTAGAAGGCTTAATCCAAACAAAAGGAGAACAAATATATAGCCACTCGAAAAGTTTTTAATCATTATTTATTTAAGTAGACACACTAGAATCATATACCCAAAAGAAACTACTTAAAAATCAGACTTTTTCATAATACTCTTCAAATAGACAATTTTTATTAATTGTAGACACCAACAAGAGATTTTTTTAAAATTTGTTAAAATACAATAGAGGAAACCGGTCAACACACACTGTAAGAATACAATAAATCATGACCCAGGCTATATGATCAAAAATGAGGATGAATGATCTCATGGAGATCAACATCCAACACTGCGGAGACACCATCACATGTTTCTCAACGCAAGCAATGACTAGCCAGGTCTTTCCCTGGGAAGGAACAACCACGGGAAGGGCAGTCTCCAATGAAGGAAACCACCTATGCCAAAACATGGTATCCATCCACAGACAGCTGTTTCTTTTCTTTTTTTTTTTTTTTTTTTTTTAAACCATTCAGGTTAGTTATAAACAACTCAATATAAGCTCATCAACTTAAACGTCGTTGTTTCAACTCTCATCATCATGGTTCATATTTATTTTAGTATAACAAACCAAGGGTATACACAAAAGACATCGTGAACATCAATAAACATCACTAAAATTCACTGATATTTGATCAGGTGCTGCCATTTTTTAAATTTCCAGACACCCTCTGCATCAGAACCACCACCGCCTTCGCTGTCTAATTTATAAATCAAGTATAATCTAGAAAGGATCAGCCCCGACACACTTGTTCACAGATGCATGCTTCTCTTTGAAAATTCCTAAATTCCTCACATCCCACAAACTCTGCATCACACAAGTCATAATTAACCATAGGATTCTATTTTTCACACGACCACATGCACCAATTCCAAACATCGCAACACGCCAGTCAATAAAACTCACACCCGCTAACTCCTTACACAACCCACCTACACACTTCCACACACTGCACGCGTAATCACAGTCCCACATAGTATGCCACACAGTTTCACATCCACCACATCCTTCCCTCAGGCACACATCCGTTCTGGTCAGAGCTCGTCTCTTCTGAACCTGTCGCACAGGCAAAATATTGTGCAAGGACATCCATACAATATCCCTTTGTCTATTACACATTCCGTGCGTTCCCAAACTCTTCCATGCACCCGAAACTTCATTCCCTCTCAACCCCTCAATATTACATTCCACAACATTGTTACGTATTATTTTCATCACATTCTTAGCCATTCTAAAATCATTCATCGGCACACTCAGTAAATCATGCTTCCTCACAAACTTCTCAATCACCTCATACCAGACCGGACACTGGAAAGCAGCAGGCACTCTAGCATCCCTCTTTCTCCAACATAAGCCATATAACATCCAACCAGCAGAATAACTTGCCATATACGCTCCCTTATTTCCTTTATTCAGCAAAATAACAACAGTTTTGATATACTGAAGCCCCAGAAAAATCTCAATGTTTGGAAAGGCCATGCCACCATGGTGACACGCCTTGAAAAGACTCTCTCTCTTAAGTTTCTCTATTTTACTTCTCCAGAAAAAGTAAAAACTAACTTTTCCACTCTTTTTATTTTCCTACATGATGGTGGAAAAACTGTTGCAATAAAAAGCAAAATCGGAAGAATCACCGCTTTTATGACCAAAATCTTTCCACTCAAGGTCAAGTCTCTCAGTCGCCAAAAATGTAACTTACGCTCTATGCGCAATCCACACTCCTCACCTTCCAAGTCCTTATTAAATAATACTCCCAGCACTTTGATAGCACCCTCCTCACACTTTACTCCCTCCATTTTAACCCTGTCATCCCCAAAACATTTAAAACTACATTTATTCCAATTCACTCTAAAGCCAGATGCACCACAGAAAAACTCCAGAATCAACTTAACCCTACTCATAGACGCAACATCATCCATATATCCAAGAACTTTCACATGCTTCCCACCACTCCCAGGTACCAACAAACCTCACATCATTTTATCACATCTCACCAAGCAAAACAGAGGTTCAATCACACATACAAACAAGACAGGGGACATGGGACACCCCTGCCTTACACCAGACTTAATATTCACTTTCTCACTCAACCACCATTAACAAGAAACTCACTTGACACACAATCATACAAAGACATTATCCCATTCACAAATTTTTGAGGAAATCCCATTCTATCCAGAACTTTAAACAAAAACACATGCGAGACCCTATCAAACGCTTTCTCAAAATCAATTGACAGAACCATACACTTCCGTTTCCTTCCCATGCAGTCTCCAATCAAATCCCCTAATAACAATAAGTTATCACTCATACTTCTTCCAGGCACAGCACACACTTGATCCTCATCCACAACACTACCAATCACCTCACGCATACGATTCGCCAACAATTTGCTATAGATTTTGTAATCTGCGTTCAGCAATGTTATAGGTCTCCAATTCTCTAAACACTTTCTCTCACCTTTCTTATGCACAAGCACAACCACCCCCTCTTTCATTGATTCACACAACTTACCGCTCTCCCACATATACTTACATATCTCAGTCACATCAGCACCCAGACAATCCCACGCCTTCATATAGAATTCTACCGGCAATCCGTCTTTACCTGGAGTCTTATTCTTTTTAGCACTCTTCATCACATTTTCTACTTCTTCCATAATTACGTCCTCATTCAAAATATCACATTCTCCACTATCCAACTTGTTCTCTAAGGCTACTTTCACACATCAGGTTTTCGGCGTCAGGCGCGATCCGGCGTCGTGCCGGAATGCCAGATCCGGCAAATGTTTTGTAAAACCTGATGTGCCGGATCCGGTTTTCTGCCGGATCCGTCTTGTTCTTGACAGACAAAACCGGATCCGGTTCATCCGTTTTTCTATCCGTTTTTCGACGGATTACGCCGGATCTGGTTTTTAAAATTGACCCTTGTGGCCTTCAGAACGGGATTGGCTACTGGAAAACTATATATAGCATGTTCCTACAGCCCTTCTTTGACAGGTTGTAGAGGAGAAAGTGCAGGTTGGAGAGAAGAGCAAGTTACTGGCGAAGATGGATGTTGTCATTGGAAATATTACCACTAGAAGTTCTGTGACGGTTTCAGGGACAATTTTCCACTATACTTTATGTCACCTCAAGGCAGAGTACACTGGGATGACAGAGTGTGAAAGATTTGTGCCCTAAAACTTGTGTACCTTCTGGACCAACAGTATATACCTTTGCCAACCAAAGTTGGCTATCTTGTCATGGTCTTACTATTTTTAGCTTTAGGCCACAGGTGTGTACCTGGTTGTGTTTTATGCAAAGTATTTCACCTTTTAACAAAAGTTGTGTACATTGTTAGGAAATCACCAACAATAAACACAACTTTTCAGGTGAAATACTTTGCTTCAAACACAACCAGGAACACAACTGTGGCAAAAAGCTAAAATGTACCCACAGTTATATACCTGGTTTTGAATACCTTTTTACCTTTTAAATACCCTGTATTTAACCTTTTTTTTAAACATAGTTCGCCGCAGAAAGAAATGACAGACAACCAGTGTAAACAATAATTTAACTTTTATTTAAAATATTTTTTTTTTTGTAAACTGTTTTTAAAGTTAAAAAAACTTTTTTAACCCCTTCACCCCCAAGGGTGGTTTGCACGTTCATGACCGGGCCAATTTTTACAATTCTGACCACTGTACCTTTATGAGGTAATAACTCTGGAGCTTCCATGGATCCCGGTGATTCTGACATTGTTTTCTCGTGACATATTGTACTTCATGTTAGTGGTAAAATTTCATTCAAATAACTTGCGTTTATTTGTGAGAAAAACGGAAATTTGGCGAAAATTTTGAAAATTTCGCAATTTTCCAACTTTGAATTTTTATGCCCTTAAATCACAGAGATACGGCACACAAAAAACTTGATAACTAACATTTCCCACATGATTACTTTACATCAGCACAATTTTGGAACCAAAATTTTTTTTTGTTAGGAAGTTATAAGGGTTAAAAGTTGACCAGCGATTTCTCATTTTTACAACACCATTTTATTTTTAGGACCACATCACATTTGAAGCCACTTTGAGGGGTCTATATGATAGAAAATACCCAAAAGTGACACCATTCTAAAAACTGCACCCCTTAAGGTGCTCAAAACCACATTCAAGAAGTTTATTAACCCTTTAGGTGCGTCACATGAAATTTTTTGAATATTTAAAAAAAAATGAACATCTAACTTTTTTTCATAAAAAAATACTTCAGGTTCAATTTTTTTTATTTTACCAAGGGTAACAGGAGAAATTGAACTGCAAAAGTTATTGTGCAATTTGTCCTGAGTACGCAGATACCTGATATGTGGGGGGGAACGACTGTTTCGGCGCATGGCAGAGCTCAGAATGGAAGGAGCGCAGTTTGACTTTTTCAATGCAAAATTGGCTGGAATTCAGATCAGACGCCATGTCACGTTTGGAGAGTCCCTGATGTACCTAAACAGTGGAAACCCCCTACAAGTGACCCCATTTTGGAAACTAGACCCCCCAAGGAACTTATCTAGATATGTGGTGAGAACTTTGAACCCACAAGGGCTTTACAGAAGTTTATAACGTACAGCGGTACAATTAAAAAATCATATTTTTTCCACAAAAATGATCTTTTCACCCCAATTTTTATTTTCCCAAGGGTAACAGGACCCTAAAAGTTATTGTGCAATTTGTCCTGAGTACGCTGATACCCCACATGTGGGGGTAAACCACTATTTGGGCGCATGGCAGAGCTCGGAAGGGAAGCAGCGCCACTTGACGTTTTTGGCTGGAATTGAGATTGGACACCATGTCGCGTTTGGAAAACCCCTGATGTACCAAAACAGTGGAAACCCCCCACAAATGACACCATTTTGGAAAATAGACCCCCTAAGGAACTTATCTAGATGTGTGGTGAGAACTTTGAACCCCCATGGGCTTCACAGAAGTTTATAACATAAAGCCATACAATTAAAAAATCATATTTTTTTCCACAAAAATGATCTTTTCACCCTCAATTCTTATTTTCCCAAGGGTAACAGGACCCTAAAAGTTATTGTGCAATTTGTCCTGAGTACGCTGATACCCCACATGTGGGGGTAAACCACTATTTGGGCGCATGGCAGAGCTCGGAAGGGAAGCAGCGCCACTTGACGTTTTTGGCTGGAATTGAGATCGGACACCATGTCGCGTTTGGAAAACCCCTGATGTACCAAAACAGTGGAAACCCCCCACAAATGACACCATTTTGGAAACTAGACCCCCTAAGGAACTTATCTAGATGTGTGGTGAGCATTTTGACCCCCCCAGTGCTTCACAGAAGTTTACAACGCCCGGGCGTGAAAATAAAAAATTCGTATTTTTTCCACAAACATGATCTTTTAGTCACCATTTTTTTATTTTCCCAAGGGTACCAGGAGAAATTGGACCCCAAAAGTTGTTGTCCAATTTGTCCTGAGTATGCTGATACCCCATATGTGGGAGAAAACTACTGTATGGGCACACGTCGGGGCTCGGAAGGGAAGTAGTGACGTTTTGGAATGCAGACTTTGATGGAATGGTCTGCGGGTGTCATGTTGCCTTTGGAGAGCCCCTAATGTACCTAAACAGTGGAAACCCCCCACAAATGACACCATTTTGTAAACTAGACCCCCCAAGGAACTTTTCTAGATGTGTGGTGAGCACTTTGAACCCCCAAGTGCTTCACAGAAGTTTATAACGCTCGGACGTGAAAATAAAAAAATCATTTTTTTCCACAAAAATGATATTTTTGCCCCCAATTTTTTATTTTCCTAAGGGTAACAGGAGAAATTGGACCCCAAAAATTGTTTTGCAATTTGTCCTGAGTAGGCTGATACCCTACATGTGGGGGTAAAACACTGTTTGGGCGCATAGCAGAGCTTGGAAGGGAAGGAGCACCATTTGACTTTTTCAACTCAGAATTGGCTGGAATTGAGATCAGACGCCATGTTGCATTTGGAGAGCCCCTGATGTGCCCAAACAGTGGAAACCCCCAATTCTAACTCCAACCCGAACCCCAACACGCCCCTAACCCTAGCCCTAACCCTAGCCCTAACCCTAGCCCTAGCCCTAGCCCTAACCCTAACCCTACCCTAACCCTACCCCAACACACCCCTAGCCCTAACCCTAGCCCTAACCCTAATGGAAAAATGGAAATAAATACATTTTCTTTTAGTTTTATTATTTTTCCCTAACTAAGGGGGTGATAACGGGGGGTTTGATTTACTATTTATGGCGGTTTTTATTTTTGGCGGCTGTCGCACGCTAAAAGACGCTTTTTATTGTAAAAATAGTTTTTGCATCACCACATATTGAGAGCTATAATTTTTCCGTATTTTGACCCACCGAGTCATGTGAGGTCTTATTTTTTGCCGGACGAGTTGACGTTTTTATTGGTACCATTTTCGGGCACGTGAAATTTTTTGATCGCTTTTTATTCCGATTTTTGTGACGCAGAATGAACAAAAACCAGCGTTTCATGAATTTCTTTTGGGGGGGGTGCGTTTACACCGTTCCGCGTGCGGTAAAATTGATAAAGCGGTTTTATTCTTCGGGTCAGTACGGTTACAGCGATACCTCATTTAGGTCGTTTTTTTATGTTTTTGTCGGTTTTATGCAATGAAAACTATTTTATATAAAAAATAATTATTTTTGCATCGCTTTATTCTGCGAGTTATAACTTTTTTATTTTTTCACTGATGATGCTGTATGGCAGCTTGTTTTTTGCGGGACAAGATGACGTTTTCAGCGGTACCATGGATATTTATATGCGTCTTTTTGATCGCGCGTTATTACACTTTTTGTTTGGCGGTATGATAATAAATCATTATTTTTTGCTTCGTTTTTTATTTTTGTTTTTTAAGGGGTTCGCTAAAGGGGTTAACTATTGGGACAGTTTTATAGGGCAGGTCGTTACGGACGCGGCGATACCTAATATGTGTACTTTTATTGTTTTTTTTTTTTATTATTTTCAAAAAATGAATTTATTGGGGAATATTTTTTTTTTTTTTTACTAATTTATTTGGCGATTTTTTTTAATTTATTTTTACACTTTTTTTTTATTTTTTTTTTACTTTATTACATAGTCCCAGGTGGGACATCACTGTCCTGTGACAGATCGCTGATCTGTCACATCACAGATCACTGTGACAGATCAGCAATCTGTCACAGGCAGTGCACAAGGCTTCCTCATGCCTGCGCTTTGCAGGCACTGAGGAAGCCAGCTTCCCCAGGCCCCCGAAGGCCCCCGTCGCCATCTTGGATTCGGGGGCCTGGAGGAAAGGAGCCCCCCGCAGCAGTGCTGCACATTGCGCTGCCGTGGGGGGCTCAGGGAAGCACGGAGGGAGCCCCCTCCCTGCCGATGCTTCCCTTTAACCCCCGGTACACCGCGATCATGTTTGATCGCGGTGTGCAAGGGGTTAACGTGTCGGGGGCAGTCCGTGACCGCCCCTGACACATTGTGCCGGGTGTCAGCTGTGATAATCAGCTGACACCCGGCCGCGATCAGCGGCGCTCACCACGTGGGCGCCGCTGATCGCGGTAGACGTACTATCCCGTCCCCGGTCATACGGGCCCGGGTACCGTGGACGGGATAGTACGTCTCATGTCAGGAAGGGGTTAATAAAGGTTTGAAACCAACCAAATGGGCATTTTTATTACAAAACACATCATAAATCTGTGTAGTGTGGGGTGGAAATACTGCTGGAGGGGCTGCGGGACACTTCGACAATGGGAGTGTGGAGAGAGGACTGGGATCGTGGTGGGGAAGGAACAGTTAGAGGTGAAGGTGTGGAAAAAGCTACAGAATGGGTGGACATGTGGGAGGCAGAAGAGGTGGTGGGCGGTGGAGTGGAGGGTTGGGCAGGGACTGTAGGAGCAGATGATGTTGATGGAAAGTTGTATGGGGAAGGAGTTTGGTACGGGGAAGGAGTTTGGTACGGGGAAGGAGTTTGGTACGGGGAAGGAGTTTGGTACGGGGAAGGAGTTTGGTACGGGGCAGGTTGCTGGAAGTGGGGAGATGTCTGGTACTGGGAAGGTTGCTGGTACTGGTGAGGTTGCTGGTATGTAATAGGAGGGGGAGGATGGAAAGTGGCTGGAGGGGGTGCAGGTGGAGGAACTACAGTGGTGGGAGGTGGAGGTTGGGAGGTAACCTGCTGTAGAGCACCGTGGCACGAATGCATTACATGCATCTGCTGGGCAGGAGAGAGCGTTTCCATGCGCTCCACAACAGACCTGAAAAAGGTGTGGTTTGGCGAAGTTCTTGCTTCTGAATGCATGGTTTGCAGAAGTGTCTTCACCTCCAGAATGCTGGAGTTGATCTGCTGAAAGCCTGCGGAGATTTGCTCTGACAAGACTTTTAGACAGTTCTGGAAAGATGCATTCAGATGCAAGAACTCTGGCGCATAAGTCTTTTCCTGACCCCTCTGCCGCTGCCGCCCAGTACCCGCAGGTGTACTAGAGGTGGCAGGGGCAGAAGGGTGGGGTAAAGGGAAAGCGATCTCCTCACCAGCAGCTTCATGTAATGTAGGCGGCCACGATGCTCCTGCGCTGGTGGATGGGACAGATGGGTCGAATGTGTGGGAAGGCTGGGAAGGTGCAGATGTACCGGGGCGGTCGAAGTGTCCCTCGGTGCCGGTCTCCTCAGGGATCGCCTCAGAAGGGTCCAATCGTGCAGGCTCCCGAGTGCTGCTCACCGTGCTGTGGAATAAAGAGAAAAAAAAACAATTAAAATACTGACATGGTATGGCCTGGCTGAAAAAAAAAAGTTACATCTAACATTTTTTTTCACATGTGGTGTGTAATATTTACCTTCTGGTGACCATTGTTTCCCGGAGGAACGACAGGGCTTGTGCGTACTTGTACTTGCTCCTGCGTCCTCCAGATCCACTCGGGGCCCGCATCTCTTTATTGAACTCCTTCTTGAAACGATCCCTCACAGACCGCCACCGATTCACAATTCTGTTCCCTGAAACGAGAAAGGAGTGGTTAGTATACAACATCAGTGTTTCCCAAACTCCAGTCCTCATGGTCCCCAGGGGTCATGTTTTCAGGATTTCCATAGTAAATAGAAATCCTGAACACATGATCCGTGGGGACCACGAGGACTGGAGTTCGGGAAACACTGGTTTACATCAACCGGTACTGTATATACTTACGCTCTTTAATCTGGGCCCGAACATCGAGGTCCTCCCAGCGGCCCACAAGGAGCGAACAGATTTCCTCCCAGAGTCGTCGGGTAACGATCAGGTCAGCGTGGCGGCGGTCAGCCATATTCCAGAGCGGCTCCCTTTCTCTGACGAGATCGATGAGGTGGTCCACATCAATCCCTCCATCCTCACCGTCAGAGTCGGGAGCACGCTGTGAAGGCTGTTAAAGAAAAAGACAAAAATAACATAATTAGCCTCCACAAAAGAAATGAAATAAAAAGTGCAAAAAAACAAAGCAAAAATATTTATACTTACACGCTGGTGACCGCCGCGTTGCTGTCGCCGACGACCCTGGGAGGCACTGCGAGGACCTCTTGGCCGAGCACCAGATTGGGAAGACTAGAGAAGAAAACAAAAAATGTTCTGTCTTTGGATGTAGGCATTTGTTTGCTGTGTGTGGTCTGCAGAACATTGTTTTCTATGTGTTGTGTGTAGTGTGATGTTGTGTTTCTGCGTTTGATGCAAAAAAACTTACCAATTGTGAGCCCACTCCAGGTGTCTGTCCACCCCTTCCTTCTTCTTCTGGGAGCTCCTCTTCATCTTGTGATTCCTGTTTTGAAATAAAAGGCAATGAATAGACATATATTACAGAGAAGATGGATTTTGGAAATAAAAACTTACCGTCAAACGCTGACGATGCGAGGGAGGGCTCCCAGAAGATGATGTGCTGTCTTCCTGGTGGCCACACTCCATGCCTGTGGGTGGTGTTCCAGCTGCTGCCATTGCTGCTGCTGCTGCTGCATCTATTGGGCGGCTGTTGAATAAAGAGAAACAAAGGGCCAATGAATATCTTGATATTCCATGGCCCTAGTTTGGAGGAATGGGGGATTTGATAATTACCGTCTCTCATCTGCTGCTGGCCTCCCCTCCTCAGCATGTTCCATTTGCTGCTCCATTTGGGGTGGTGGTGGTGCTGATGGTGCTGCAGTGGTCTCCTGCCTTCTCCTGCTGCGCTTGGTTGCTTTCTTGGGTGGCATGTTGGGTGTGGCTGTGGGTCCCACTGTCTTGCTTTTATATATGTCTTGTGGGCAGAGCTACTGAGCATGCTCAGACCAAAAAAACCAGATCCGGCCACCGGATCCGGCTTTCGCCGGATCAGGCGCATTGCGGCGCTCATAGGCTTTCATTGTGTGAAAAAGCCGGATGCGCCGGATCCGGCGTATCCGGCTTTTTCGCCGGAGACAAAAAACGTTACAGTAGCCGTTTTTTCCAGACGCCGGATCGCGACACATTGCCGGATCCGGCGAAAACCGGATGAAACGCATGGCCATCCGGCGCGATCCGGCGCAAATGCAAGTCAATGGGGGGGAAACCGGATCCGGCATTGCTTTTCGCCGGATCCGGTTTCTGTCAAAAGCGCCGGATCGCGCCTGACGGCGAAAACCTGATGTGTGAAAGAGGTCTAACCCATTCAGCACTTCTGAAACAAGACCAGAATCAATCCATTTTTTATCATGTAACTTGCTATAGAACCTATTCACCTCCTTTATCACATTCTCACCTGACACACACAAACCAATCCTATCCAGGATTTTATCCATATCAGCCTTCCTCCCATTCATTTTCTTAAAAAAGAACCTCGTGCACTTTTCATCTTTCTCAAGATGTTCTATTTTGGTGCGATAGATGATTTCTTTCCCTTTTTCATCCATAACACTCTTTAATTCACTCTTTGTCTCAGCCAGCAGATCAGACACATCCATCCCACTTTCTCTACACTTCCTTAACCAGTCTAAGCGCCTGTTTAAATCATTAAATCTACTCCGATAAATAGCAGCTTTTTTATAGCCCCACTTTTTGAAAAAATTTTTGCCACACACCTTAACCCAGTCCCACCATTCCAGTACACACGCAAAATCCCTCTTACATACTCTCCACTCTTTATACTTTATTTTTAATTCATTCATCACATCCTCATCTTCTAACAATCTTACATTCAGCTTCCAAACCCCACCCCCATACACACGGTCATCAATCGCACTAAATACACCTCTCAAACACTCATGATCAGAAAAAGGTACAGCATTTTGTTCAAAATTCATACACAACATATTTTTGGAAAACAACATTTTATCTATCCTGGATGCAATACCACCCCTATCAGCATGGTACGTTGGCGGTGGTGGGATGCCAAATTTCAGAGCAGCAGCATCTAGAAGGTAAAAATCAGAAATAAGATTGGATAACTTTTTACCAGTTATGTCACAATTCCCTTCTGTGGTGCAATTAAAGTCTCCAACTAAAACTGTAGGCATTTTGCCTGGAAGAAACAAACTTAATTTTTCCAAAAGAGCCAGACGCTCCTTTTTCCTGTCATGTCCTGATGGACAGTACACATTAATAATTCTAGCCCGCCACCCCCTATAGCTAACATGTGCAATTATACATCTACCCACCTCTACCACCGTGTAGCTATCTAAGCTAATCTCCCTGTTACCCATTAATATCCCTACACCATCATTCCTATTAACATATGAGCCAGACCATACATGCTGTCCGTAAGGCCAGTTCTTATCGCTTGGAGCGTCCACAATCCCACATTCCTGAAGACAAAAGATGTGAGCATTCATCTGTTTAATATAATCTAGAACGATTGCCCTCCTGAATTTGGATCTAATTTGCCTGACATTCAGGGACGCAATGCCCCAACCAGCTTGGGGAGCCATAACATGACTGTGTTATTTACTGTACATGATGACAAACACGCCACTTCCTCTTCAGCCGTTTTCGTCTTCCATTTGGAACTGCAACTCCTCGAATCTGTTTACGTCTGCGGGAATGCCTAAAAAAGCATTGGTGTCAGGAGAGAAGACATTCTGAGGGTAACTACGTTCACTTACCAGACTTAAACCAACTTCACCGGGGTCTGCCCAATCCGTTCTGGGCTTCTTACAGGAAGTTCCAGGCTCCTCATCCTCAGAGGACCTCGCAAGAGTGAAGTCACCTTGATCTCCACAACTGGCCAACTCCTCCTCAGTAGCAAACCAAGATACACTGGGGGTATTGCCAAGAGTGCTCTCCAACTCCCCTTCCCCACAGACATCAGACTGAAGAGGGAGCTCACATTCAACATCAGTAGCTTCCAAAACTGCCACCTCTGGGCTGGGAGACTCCGCTTGGGGTAGGGCCTCCTCATGTGCATCCATGATTTCAGGTTCCTCAATAAGTTCTGGGTCTGAAACCTGTGGAATGTCAACAACAGCAGCAGGGGGTGCAGCTGCCCCACCTGAGACCTCAGCGTAAGACCTAGGACTGATCCTGGCCTTACAGTCCAGATACTTATGGCCCTCCTCACAACAAGCATTACACATAACAGGATTTGTGCAGTCTTTTGCCATATGGCCAGAAGCATTGCAATTCCTGCAAGTTGGCATCTCCTTGGAACTATCCTGGGTATGCCCGAAATTTTTACACATCCTGCAATACATCGGGGCATCTGGAAAGAACAAAAACCCAGTATTTTTCCCAATTGAAAAATTAAGAGGGGGGTAATGGATGCCTCCCGGGCCTTGGGGATCCATCCCAAATCTCACAAAAAATTTGTACTTCCCGGTCCAGAGCCCTTCTCCATTCAGGACCCTGTGGGAGTACTGAACATAAATGCAATGTCTTTTCAAAAATAAAGCAATGTCCTCCAGGGAAACAAAAGTGTTGTGCATGAAAACTACAAGTGGGATATCTCCCTTAGAGTACAGCACAGTAAAGGTAAGACCTTCCAGCAAAGGATTTGCCACTCCATTTTTCAGGGCAGTAAACAAATTCTGGCAAGCTGCCATAGAAGATAGCACCAGTACATACCTGCCTTCTCTCCTAAACTCCTGCAGGCATATTATATCGGACTTCCGAATCTTCAGGATGTCATAAAACACCATGTTGACCAAATATCCCAGAGAAAAATGCAACTTCTTATCTTCAGCGATGTCAATCCTGAATCCATTTGTGACCCGGCTATCACCTGTCCCAGAGAATTGAAGTCGGACTCCCATCGTCCACAACTCCAAGGATTTCCTCCCCGAAACCTCCTGGCTATCTCCCAAAAGCAGCGACCGGCTTAAGCCACCGAAGTGGCGATGCCAGAAGGCCAAGAGACAGCACTCAAGGTATTCAGGAAACTCCACACCTCATCAGTGTGGAGTAGGAAACTGGCTAGTAGGAGCAATGCCTCGTAGAAGACTGTGAAAAATGAGGATGAATGAACTCATGGAGATCAACATCCGACACTGCGGAGACACCATCACGTTTCTCAGCGCAGTGATTCTAGAGCAATGCCCCCATCCCTTATGGGAAATATGCAAAAATATGCAAAACACAAGCCGCGGAGACATTATCACATGTATCTCAACGCAAGCAATGACTAGCCAGGTCTTTCCTTGGGAAGGAACAACCACGGGAAGGGCAGTCTCCAATGAAGGAAACCACCTATGCCAAAACATGGTATCCATCCACAGAGTTGAGCGAAATGGGTTGGTCAAATTCATAAGTCGCCGACTTTCGCTAAAGTCGGGTTTCATGAAAAGAAACCCGACCATAGCGTGAGGTTGGCCACGAGGTCAGCGACCAGAGCGCCAAAGTCACGTTTCAAATGATGCTTCCAGCGCCCATTTCCAGCCAATGATGGAGGACGCACACTGTGGGCAACGCGATGACATGGGCAGCGGTCACCACCATCTTTGAGAAGGGCATGCAAGTGATTGGCTGGCTTTTGTGGGCATCACAGGGGTTATAAAGGGGCGTGCACGCCGACCGCCATCTTACTTCTGCTGATCTTAGCATAGGGAGAGGTTGCTGCTGCTGATTGTGAATAAGGGAGAGCGTTAGGCAGGGAAGAAGAACCAAAAAACTGCTTCTGCTGGTAGCGATTTCCACTTACAACACAACAGTTTGTGTGCAGTGACAGGGGAGGTTCTATTTTTGTGCATCAGCTCTGTTGGTTATTAGGCTGCCTTAGAAGGCTTAATCCAAACAAAAGGAGAACAAATATATAGCCACTCTATTTTAATCATTATTTATTTAAGTAGACACACTAGAATCATAAACCCAAAAGAAACTACTTAAAAATCAGATTTTTTTCATAATACTCTTCAAATAGACAATTTTTATTAATTGTAGACACCAACAAAAGATTTTTTTAAAATTTGGTAAAATACAATAGAGGAAACCGGTCAACACACACTGTAAGAATACAATAAATCATGACCCAGGCTATATGATATCTGCAAGAGGTTAGCGGACAATTAACATTGCCGTCTGTGAAAAAGTGCAGTGCTCATGTGCAATCTATTGCTAATATACTTCATTATTATTATTATTTATTATTATTATTTATTGTTATAGCGCCATTTATTCCATGGCGCTTTACATGTGAGGGGGGTATACATAAAAACAAGTACAATAATCTTAAACAATACAAGTCATAACTGGTACAGGAGGAGAGAGGACCCTGCCCGCGAGGGCTCACAATCTACAAGGGATGGGTGATAATACAGTAGGCGAGGGTAGAGCTGGTCGTGCAGCGGTTTGGTCGATCGGTGGTTACTGCAGGTTGTAGGCTTGTCGGAAGAGGTGGGTCTTCAGGCTCTTTTTGAAGGTTTCGATGGTAGGTGAGAGTCTGATATGTTGTGGTAGAGAGTTCCAGAGTAGGGGTGATGCGCGAGAGAAATCTTGTATGCGATTGTGGGAAGAGGAGATAAGAGGGGAGTAGAGAAGGAGATCTTGTGAGGATCGGAGGTTGCGTGCAGGAAAGTACCGGGAGACGAGGTCACAGATGTATGGAGGAGACAGGTTGTGGATGGCTTTGTATGTCATGGTTAGGGTTTTGTAATGGAGTCTCTGGGCAATTGGGAGCCAGTGAAGGGATTGACAGAGAGGAGAAGCTGGGGAATAGCGGGGGGACAGGTGGATTAGTCAGGCAGCAGAGTTTAGAATAGATTGGAGGGGTGCGAGAGTGTTTGAGGGGAGGCCACAGAGCAGGAGGTTGCAGTAGTCAAGGCGAGAGATGATGAGGGCATGGACTAGGGTTTTTGCAGATTCTTGGGTGAGGAATGAACGGATTCGTGAAATATTTTTGAGTTGAAGTCGGCAGGAAGTGGAAAGAGCTTGGATATGTGGTTTGAAGGAGAGATTAGCGTCAAGGATTACTCCGAGGCAGCGAGCTTGTGGGACTGGGGAAAGTGGGCAGTCATTTACTGTAATTGATAGGTTCGTAGGGGGGGTCACGTGAGATGGGGGAAAGATGATGAATTCTGTTTTGTCCATGTTGAGTTTCAGAGATCTAGCGGAGAAGAAGGATGAAATAGTGGACAGACATTGAGGGATTCTGGTTAGTAGGGAGGTGATATCTGGTCCAGAGATGTAGATTTGTGTGTCATCAGCGTAGAGATGATACTGAAAGCCATGAGATTCTATGAGCTGTCCCAGGCCAGAGGTGTAAATAGAGAACAGCAGGGGCCCAAGGACTGAACCTTGTGGGACTCCGACAGATAGGGTTGAGGTGAGGAGGTGGTGTGTGAGTGGGAGACGCTGAATGTCCGGTCTGTTAGGTATGATGAGATCCAGGATAGGGCCAAGTCTGTGATGCCGAGGGATGAGAGGGTCTGTAATAATAGGGAATGGTCCACTGTGTCAAAGGCAGCCGACAGGTCCAGGAGGAGGAGGACAGAGTAGTGTCGCTTGCTCTTGGCGGTTAAGAGGTCATTGGTGACCTTAGTAAGGGCAGTTTCAGTGGAGTGGTGTGACCAGAAGCCAGATTGTAAGCGGTCGAAGAGGGAGCAAGAAGAGAGATGGGAGGACAGTTCAAGGTAGACGTGTTGTTCCAGTAGCTTGGAGGCGTAGGGGAGAAGTGATATAGGGCGATAGCTAGATACAGAGGATGGGTCAAGAGAGGGTTTTTTGAGGATAGGTGTGATGGAGGCATGTTTAAAGCTTGAGGGGAAAACACCGGTTGTTAGTGATAGGTTGAAGAGATGGGTTAGGGTTGGGATGAAGACTGTGGTGAGGTTTGGTATGAAGTGGGATGGGATCGGGTCGAGTGCACAGGTGGTGAGATGTGATCTTGAGAGTAGAGTGGAGAGTCGATCTTCTGTAATGGTGGAGAAGTTGGTTTTGAAGGTGGAGGGCTGGGAAGACGGGAGGAAGGGTTCTGGGGGTTGTTGACCAAAACTTTCTCTGATGTTATCAATCTTCTGCTTGAAGAATGAGGCAAAGTCTTCAGCTGAGATGAGTGGGGAGGGAGGAGGTGCTGGGGGGCGGAGGAGAGAATTGAAGGTGTTGAATAACTGTTTAGGGTTGTGAGATAGGGAGGATATGAGAGATGAGAAGTAGGTTTGTTTAGCTGTGGCGAGTGTGGTCTTGAAAGTAGTGAGGGACTGTTTGAATGCGATGAAGTGCTCGTTGGAGTGGGATCTTTTCCATCTGCGCTCAGCAGCCCTGGAAGCTCGCCTCAGCTCTTTGGTCAGGCTGGTGTGCCAGGGCTGTCTGTTGATTTTGCGAGCTTTGGTATGTGTAAGTGGGGCAGCGGATTCCAAAGCTACAGCTATTGTGGTGTTATATAGAGCGGCAGCGTCATCCGCATTGTGTAAGGAACTTATATCTGTGAGAGGGAGAAGGGATTCAGAGAATGAGTGTAGGTCAAGGTGTTTAAGATTTCTGCGAGGGTGTGAAAGTTTGTGGGGTGGGGATTGTAGACATGGAGTGAAGAGGGAAGAGAATGTGAGAAGGTTGTGGTCAGAGAGAGGAAGAGGTGAGTTAGAGAGGTTAGATAGGGAGCAGAGGCGGGTGAAGATGAGGTCCAGTGTGTGGCCATCTTTGTGGGTGGCTGTAGAAGACCATTGAGTGAGGCCGAAGGAGGAAGTGAGAGATAGGAGTTTAGTGGCAGCTGAGAGGGAAGTGTCAATGGGGATGTTGAAGTCGCCCATGATGATAGTAGGGATGTCCGCGGAAAGGAAATGAAGTAACCAGGTGGTGAAGTGGTCAAACAAGGTGGTGGCTGGCCCTGGGGGGCGGTAGATGACAGCCAGTTGGAGGTTGGAGGGGGGAGTAGATGCGCACAGAGTGCACCTCAAAGGAAGGGAGGGTAACAGAGGGTGGCAGTGGGATTGGGGTGAAGGAGCAGGTATCTGACAGGAGAAAACCAACTCCTCCGCCATGTTTGCTGCTGGGGCGGGGGGTGTGAGAAAGGTGGAAGCCACCATATGAAAGTGCAGCAGGAGAGGCTGTGTCAGAAGGGGTGAGCCAGGTTTCGGTGATGGCGAGGAAGGAAAGTTTGGTAGTAACAAAAAGATCATGGATGTAGGAAAGCTTGTTGCAGACAGATCGAGCGTTCCACAGAGCTCCTGTTAGTGGGACTGGGGAAGCGGGGGCTGGGTGAATGGGTATAAGGTTGGAGAGGTTACGGAAGGTTGTGATAGAGCGTGGATGGGAGGTAGAAATGACTGTGGGAATGTGGTGAGGAGGACCAGGATTTGGGGAGATATCACCAGCAGTGAGAAGGAGCAGAGAAAGTGTTAGCAGGTGGGAGCAGGAGAGGGAATGAGGGGGCTGTCTGTGTTTGGAGACAGAGGATTGTATGGTAAGGAACAGTTTTGAGGCAGAGGTGAGGTGGATGGGGAGGATTGAAGAAGAGATGAACAGTTCCTTACTAGGAGTAGGGATTAGAGGAATTAGCAGAAGTGAAGGATTATAGGGGTGAAAACAAACAGAAACTTTGTTTACATTGACTGTGCACAGTTACCTTCAGTTCCCTTCTGGTTCAATTCTGGTTTTAATTCTTAAATTAATCTTCACACTTCTAGAACACACTAATAGCAATCACACTACAGACTGAAGTCTATGCAGACTTGAGCTATGCAATATATGTACAACTAAGTGCAGTCAGGTGTGAAGCAGAGAGGAGTGGTCTCTACTCTTCTTGGTCAGACAATTAAGAGTGGACCAGATGCATATGATCAAGCCAGAGTAAACAAGGTCATAAATAACACTGGGGTAAGCTGGGGTTAGCTGAAAGGCATACCATGTGAATGCTAGGTGCAGAGGCAAGTCTATGTGCAAAGCTGGGTGATGCACTGTGTGCCCTTCATAGACAGACAGCAGGAGAGCTGGGTGGATGGACATACCATGTGAATGCTAGGTGCAGAGGCAAGTCTATGACTTCATCTACACTAATGGAGATATCATAATAATATTAAGTTTTATTTCTATAGCGCCGACATATTCCGCAGCACTGTACATTTCAGAGGGGACTTGTACAGACAATAGACATTACAGCATAACAATAATCACATAGATCATAACAGATACCAAGAGGAGTGAGGGCCCTGCTCGCAAGCTTACAGTCTATGAGGAAAGAGGGAGACACGAAAGGTGGGTGGTAACAGTTGCCCTGATTGTATGGACCAGCCATAATGTTAAGTGTGTAACAGTACAGACGCAGAGGGCTAATGGATGCATAAAGCATGTGGGAACATATCATATAATATATCAAGAAACACAATATTATCATTATATATTAGAGACTCTGTAAAGTGCATAGTGCATATTTCGCGTTTTGAAAGTAAATTTAAGCCATAAAGATAAGGGGTTAAATAAACTACCGACCTGGATTCATGCTGTGAAACACGAAACCCAATGCAAGTCAATGGGGAAGAAAAGTCGGCAGTGAGTGGAGGACAGGAAACACCTACAGTGCCCATTCTAATGCCAAAAACATCAATTCTTATTCCTTAAGCTTGTCAATCTTAGTTTACTTTATAATAATAGTTAGGCATTGAAAACTGGGGGTTATTTGGCTAAAGTTGTGGGGGGGGTAGGGCCGACTCCAGATTTTCGTGGGCCCAGGGCCAAAGAGTGTCACTGGGCTCCTTTAACACATACCACACCTCATGATCCTCTGATACGGCAGAGAAATAGCGGTATAGTACAATGAAAAGTACTTCACTTCTTACATCACATGACTGATATGCATTTTAAATTCTCCAATAGCTCCAAAAACGGACAGTATATTCCTCCATACAGTATTATGGCCAACGCATAGTGCGCTATACAGAGTAATGAGGCCCATATATTTCTCCATACAGAATCATTGGTCCCATATAATGTTCGATACAGTATATGATGAGCTCCACATAATGCTACAGTATATGTTGGTCCCCATGGATGAAGCTCCACTGTCTTATGGGCCCAAATAATGCTCCATATATAATGGGCCCCATTTCTAATGCTCCAGTGTATAATGGGCCCTGTAAATGCTGCTCCAGTGTCTGATGTCCCCCATTTGGAAAGCTCCAGCATATGATGGGCCTCACGGATGATGCTCTAGTGTACGATTGGTCCAAATAATGCTCCATATATAATCTGCCCCATTTACAATGCTCTAGTATATGATGGGCCCCATGGATGAAGCTCCACTGTCTTATGGGCCCAAATAATGCTCCATACATAATGGGCCCCATTTCTAATGCTCCAGTGTATAATGGGCCCTGTAATTGCTGCTCCAGTGTCTGATGTCCACCTTTGGAATTCTCCAGTGTATGGTGGGCCACATATATCATTCTCCAGAGTATAGTGCTCCCCAAAAATTGCTCCCAACATTTAAAACAAATAAGTCTCTTCGCTAGGGAATCCCTGTACTCTGGACCCCTTGTCGTCCCCATCTTCCATCTCTCTGCACTTGGACTGTTTAGGCAGAGGGCGTACAGACGTGATGTCATCGCGCTCTCTGACCAGAATCTCACTGTCAGGAAACTCGGAAGACGTCACGGCGGTGGAGCAGGGAGAGGTAAGTATTTCAACTTTGCAAGTGCTGTGATCCTGAGCAAGCAGGAGGGCCCACCCATTGGCGATGGCACTGGCACAGGGCCCCTCATAGTACGGCGGTGTGTCTGACGGCACCGGCAGAGACACTTTTGCATACTATGAGGGGCCATGTGCCAGTGCCGTCGCCCATGAGTATGCCCCCCCACCTGCTCAAGGAACCTGCACTTTCATCTGCACCTTCCTCTTTGTCACCGTGTAAGGTGGTATAGTATGTGGGAAGGGGCTGTGATAAAACACTCCGGGATCGCCTTTGCTGGGGTCAAAGGTCACGTGCGTTCAGCATGAAACTCAGGCGCAGAGCCGGGGTCCGGATATAACTAACACTGGGTCAGGTTTATTAATGGTGAAAGCAATGCATAAAAGAAATAAAACATAAAACAAATCCTTGAATGTCCGGCACTAACTAAACAAGGTACAACCTAACTACCAACTGGCGGGCTTCTCCCATCCAGCCAAACCACAGTTGCAGTGGGCACTGCTTCCACTCACGTGTGTCTCTCACACAGACAGGCTCTCTGTGTCCCCAGGCTGAGACGCTCACACAACCACCTGGCATCCTTTTATATCCACCTCCCATTATCCATTAGTAAGCAGGTGCGATACTGACCAGACTAGGCCACATAGGAAAGGTATCTGAGCGAGATATACCTGCCCTCATCCACTACTCCCACATTATTCTCACATATCCCCCACCTCTGCTCAGACCACTCCAGTCGAGCAATGACACCCGCCAAACAGTGCACTCGGGACAGGGCATTTGCATTCCCCATCTGTACCCCTGGGCGGTGCTCCACCGTAAAAGTGTAGGCCTGTAGGGCAAGGAACCACCGGGTCACCCGGCTATTCCGTTCCTTGTGCAAGTGCATCCACTTGAGAGGGGCATGGTCAGTGATCAGCCTGAACTTTCGGCCCACCAGGTAATATTTGAGGGCCTCTAGAGCCCACTTAATGGAGAGGCACTCTTTTTCTAAGACTGCATACTTTTGCTCATGTTTATTCAGCTTCCTGCTGAGATAGAGGACTGGGTGTTCCACTCCGTCCCTCACTTGTGAGAGTATGGCCCCGATACCGGTATCAGAGGCATCCGTTTGTACCACAAACTCGCTGCGGAAGTACGGAGTTACCAGTACGAGTTGAGAGCAAAGTGCCCGTTTTAGGCCATGGAAGGCTTCTTCAGCCGCTAAATTCCATTTAATCATGACGGAGTCTTTCCCTTTGGTAAGATCCGTCAGGGGGGTAGCGATGGCTGCAAAATTGGATATGAACTGGCGATAATAGCCGGCGATCCCCAGGAAGGCTTGCACCTGCTTCTTGTTGACTGGTTGCGGCCAGTCCTGAACCGCCTGAATCTTATCAACCTGGGGTTTAACAACACCCCTCCCAATTACATACCCCAAATACCGGGCTTCTTCTGGCCCGATGTGACATTTCTTGGGGTTCGCGGTTAGACCTGCCTCCCACAGGTCGTCAATCACAGCTTGTACTTTCCGGAGGTGAGTCTCCCAGTCCAAGCTGTAAATGACAATGTCATCCAAATAGGCCGAAGTGTACTGGCTATGTGGCCTCAGGACTCGATCCATCAGTCTCTGGAAGGCCGCCGGTGCTCCGTGCAGTCCAAACGGCATATATACATACTGAAATAGACCTTCCGGCGTAGCAAATGCCGTCTTTTCTCTGGCAGCCTCCGCCAGAGGGATCTGCCAATACCCCTTTGTTAGATCCAGGGTCGTAATATACCGGGCTTTTCCTAACCGATCTATTAACTCGTCCACCCGGGGCATAGGATAGGCATCAAATTTTGAGACCGCATTCAGTTTCCTGAAGTCATTGCAGAACCGGATGGTGCCGTCCGGTTTAGGTATTAGCACAATCGGGCTGGACCACGCACTGTGCGATTCCTCAATGACTCCTAACTCTAACATTGCCTTCACTTCTCGGGAAACGGCTTCACGGCACGCTTCCGGGATTCGGTAGGGCTTTACGTGAACTGTGACACCAGGTTCCGTTACGATGTCATGTTTCATTAGCGTAGTCTGCCCGGATTTTTCTGAGAAAAACTTTTGGTTGTGAAGTAGAAACTGCCTGACCGCAGTCTTTTGCCGCTCCGAGAGAGTCTCTGCAACCCGTACCTCTGGTACGGTATACGAGCAGACAGGACGGACCAGCTCCGCTGACAAGGCCGACCTGTTGTGAGTTCATTTTCCCCTTCATTACTGAGGCCCGAGGAACTCCCTCTTCTGGTAAAAGAAGGTAGTGAGCCTGATTGTCAAACACCTGAGGCTGATGATTGTGACTGGCTGAGTTGAGTTACGGACTGGATATAAGGCTGCTGACGCCCTTCTGCCCTGCGGGTGATTTCTCTGTGGGATCCTTGGAGACCAGTCTGAATTCCTGCTCCTCCAAAGCTAAGTTTGCTGCTCGGCCTTTTGCTTTTGTGCATTGACTTTGTTTTTGCTTTGTTTTTCTGGATTTCTGCCATTCCCTGCTGGGGTGTGCTGAATTCATTTAGCTCTGTCTTCTGAAAATACCTGAGCGCTGATTCAGTTTTTGAAGCCTAGCTGCTTCAGGACCTTTTTCATATCAGCTGGTTGGCTTATGTCTTTGATAGGGTTTTGGCAGATTGCAGACAGCAGCCTTCCTTTCCTTTCCTATCTAGGTAGTTTTGGGGCCCCGTCTTTGCTCAGTCTATCTTTCTGTCTGTGTTAGTGTTTTCATCTTGCTTCACCGTCATTATATGTTGGGGGCTGCCTATTGCTTTGGGGTCTGCTCTGGGGCAGTTTAGATTTCCCCTTTCTTTCTTTAGGCCTATGTATTTCTCCGGCTGTGATCGAGGGGTCTAGGGCATCGTAGGAACCCCCCACGGCTACTGCTAGTTGTGTTGATAGGTTCAGGGGTCTGCAATCTGATAGTTGCCAACTTCTCTGGTTTTCTGGACTTAGCTTGTATTTCTGCTTTTGCCTCCTACGGTGACTCATTCATAACACTGACCGATCTTTCCAGGGTTTTATCAGATTTACATGATAAATCTTTTCAGGTTTCCGTTTACCTGCCTGATACACTTTCTAGTTTACTTCCCCAACTCTTTCCTTAATCTCAAAGGGGCCCTGCCACTTTGCCAGGAACTTACTGTCCACCGTGGGGACCAGGATCAACACCCTATCTCCGGGTGCAAACGTACGGATCTTGGCGCCCCTATCATAGATCCTTTTCTGGGCTCCCTGAGCCTGAATCATGTGTTCTTTGACAATAGGCATAACAGTCGCAATACGGTCCTGCATTTGAGTTACGTGATCTATCACCATTTTAAACGGAGTGACCTGACCCTCCCAGGTTTCTTTTGCGACGTCTAACAGTCCGCGAGGACGTCGGGCGTATAATAACTCGAAAGGCGAGAACCCCGTGGAAGACTGGGGCACTTCCCTGATGGCAAAAAGCAAATACAGAAGTAAATAGTCCCAGTTCTTCCCATCCTTGTCTATCGCCTTTCTCAGCATTTGCTTCAGAGTTTTATTGAACCGTTCGACCAACCCGTCTGTTTGAGGGTGATACACGGATGTGCGTAACGGTTCGATTTGTAACAACTGGCAGAGCTCCTTCATTACCCTGGACATAAAGGGGGTCCCCTGGTCGGTGAGTATCTGTTTTGGTATACCGACCCGACTAAACACATGCACCAGTTCCTTGGCAATCATCTTGGTAGCCGTGTTACGCAAAGGGATGGCCTCCGGGTAATGAGTGGCATAATCCAAGAGGACCAGGATATGTTGGTGTCCACGTGCAGACCGTGGAAGGGGCCCAACTAAATCCATCCCAATCCTCTCAAACGGGACTTCGATAATAGGCAGGGGGACCAAAGGGCTACAGAACCGGGGCTTAGGCGCAGAGGCTTGGCAGTCAGGCCAAGACTCACAATATACACGAATATCGTGATGCATGCCGGGCCAAACAAAACAGTGTAATATCCTTTCGGTGGTTTTCTGGACTCCCAGGTGACCTCCCATCACATGTCCGTGGGCCAGGTCCAGCACTTGCCGCCGGTAGGGTTTTGGCACGACTAATCGTTGCACCGTGTCTTCCCCCTTTTTCTCTATCTGATATAGTAAATCATTCTCCAGGACCATGTAAGGATATGCCAGCCTAGAGCCAGGTTCTACGGGTACCCCATTTATCACTTTTACATTTGTCCTAGCCTGAGAAAGGGTAGGATCCTTTTGTTTGCTCGCTTTGGAAGTCATCTTTCTGGACTTCCAAATCCTGCAAACGGGGAGGTGGATGGTTGTCGGCCTCCTCCTCCTCCCTGGTCTCCTCCGTATCACCCGCCATGACTGAAAACGGGAACTGCAGGTCATTTCCCGCAGACTCTTCCCCCGAGTCTTCCGGGGAGACCTCTTCCAGGGGTTCGGGACCCACACGCGCCCTGGGAGAAGAATCATGTACACTATTACCCGAGGGCATCAACTGATTCTCCCACAATTGCCAGAAGTGGAGAAAATCCCGGCCCAAGATAACATCATGCAATAACGCAGGGACGAGTCCCACTTTATGCTGCACAGACCCATAGGAAGTAGTAATGCATATGACAGTGGTGAGGTACGAACAGGTGTCTCCATGCACACACGTTACAGAAAATTTGTCTGATAGTCCAGTCGGGGCTGACACCAGACTGGCCTTCACCAGAGTCACCACACTTCCCGAGTCTAACAATGCCACCACATTTTTGCCATCAACATTTAAATCACACAAGTGTTTTTCCACATCCCTTTGACCGGCATTTACACTCACTACCCGTGCAACCATAGACATGCGGTTTTTAGAGTCTGTGATGTCGCACTGCATGGGTTCAGTAGTGACCGGACAGTTCACAGCAATGTGGCCCATCTCTTGGCAGCGGAAACACTTAAAGGGCCCCTTGCTTAGACCATAGTTCGTTACTCTCGGCCTCGCAGTGCGGGCAGTCCCGTTTTCCTCCCCCACTGTCTTAGGGATTTTTCCTTCTCCCCCACTCCCTGGAACAGTCTTACCGGCTCCACGTGGAGAGGATGAAGACCAAGGTGGGGTAGCATCGATTCGGAGTCCTTCCTCCACGGAATAACGTTCAACCAGATCCACCAGTTGATCTGCCGTTGTAGGATTTCCATGGCTTACCCACTTCCTCAGGGCTGGCGGTAGAGCTCTCAGGTGCTTGTCCATGATGACTCTCTGGATTATCTCTGGCGCTGTCAGCACCTCGGGTTGTAGCCACTTCTTCGTCACGTGGATCAGGTCGAACATCTGTGACCTCGGTGGTTTATCCGGCTGATAAGTCCATTGATGCACTCTCTGTGCACGGACAGCGGTCGTCACTCCCAGCCGGGCCAAGATCTCGGCTTTCAGTTTGTCAAAATCGTGCGCCGCTTCAGGTTCTAAGTCATAATAAGCCTTTTGGGCCTCACCGGAAAGAAACGGAGCAATCAGGCCGGCCCATCGTGCCTTCGGCCATTTTTCCCGCATCGCTGTCCGTTCAAACGTGGTCAGGTTTGCCTCGACGTCATCTTCAGTCGTCATCTTCTGCCAGTACCGACTCACGTGAATCACTCTCGACTCGGATTCCAGGTTAACCTCAGGTAAGCTTGCCAGGCGCTGTGCCACCTGCTGGAGAAGCGAACGATCGGTAGCTGTGATGTCCACCAACTCCTTCAGCTGGGCCATCATCACCCGATTAGCTTCTTGCTGGACGGCGGTGGACTGTACGAGTGCTTTCGCCACGTCCTCCATGTCCATGCGTCCAACGTGATGCCCGCGTTCTCCACCACAATGTGATAAAACACTCCGGGATCGCCTTTGCTGGGGTCAAAGGTCACGTGCGATTAGCATGAAACTCAGGCGCACAGCCGGGGTCCGGGTGTAACTGACACTGGGTCAGGTTTATTAAAGGTGAAAGCAATGCATAAAGGAAATAAAACATAAAACAAATCCTTGCTTGTCCGGCACTAACTAAACAAGGTACAACCTAACTACCAACTGGCGGGCTTCTCCCGTCCAGCCAAACCACAGTTACACTGGGCACTGCTTTCACTCACGTGTGTCTCTCACACAGACAGACTCTCTGTGTTCCCAGGCTGAGACACTCACACAACCACCTGGCATCCTTTTATATCCGCCTCCCATTATTTATTAGTAACCAGGTGAGACACTGACCAGACTAGGCCACATAGGAAAGGTATCTGGGCGAGATATACCTGCCCTCATCCACTACTCCCACATGATTCTCACAGGGCACCTGAGTTTCATCAGGGTCAGATTCTGGCTCAGTACACTGCGAGGACAATGTCGTGCTCTGAGTGAATGTACCAGCAGAAAAATCTAGCAGTGGCTGTGCATCAGTGCACTCCATGTCAGATTCATCTTGGACTGGGGAATTCACGATTTGACTTGATAACCCAGGCATGATATGTGAAAATAGCTCCATGGAGTAATCTGTAGTGTGGCCTGCCGCATCCTTCACTTTTGGTAGGGGTGAAGGAAACAAGGAAAGGTGTTGTTCCTGACCAGGAGCCTCCACTGACGACTCAGTGCTTTTATTTTTTGAAACTTCAGAAGAGGAGGCGATAGAGCTGGAGGCTGTGTCAGCAATGTAAGCCAAAACTTGTTCCTGAAGCTCTGGCTTTAAAAGCAGTTTACCTACTCCCAGAAAAGGGAGCCTTCGAGGCCTTGTGGCGCCAGACGATGACGCAGGCTCAACACCTCCTGCCTTAGGTGCTATTGTGCTTTTGCCACTACCAGCAGATGCACCACCACCCCCACCACCATCAGTACCAGCTGGCAACCCCCGCCCACTTCCACGGCCTCTTCCACCATACTTCCTCATTTTTGGGAAAATGTACCCAAAATACCACCAGCTATATGGTACTGTAAAAAAAAGTACAAGGTGTATATAGTATTGGGGAGAATTTTAATCTCCCTAGAGATTTTAGGAGGCTGACAATGATGCTCCCAGTCCAAGTATGGCAGCAGGCAGCCTAATAAGCAGGACTGCTGCACACAAAAGTGTGGAAAAATGAACGCTTGGTAACTGTGCAGAAAAGAGGAAGAAAAGCATTTTTGCTTTTAAAAAAGCAGTTTGCACAGCAGTGTGCAAACAGCAATGCAGCTATCAGGGAGCCTTATAAGGCAGCTTAATAACCAATAGAGCTGATGCACAAAAGTATAGCCTCCCCTTGCACTGCACACAAACTGTTGTGTTGTAAGTAGTGTTGAGCATTCCGATACCGCAAGTATCGGGTATCGGCCGATATCAGCGGTATCGGAATTCCGATACTTAATTCCGATACTTTTTTCATATCGGATTCCGGGATCGGAATCGGAATAGGAAGTTCCCATCATGCTATGAGCCTGCTTGCTTTGATTAAGCCAATGGGAATCCTCCGAAGTGTGGGCACATCCTGTTAGGCATGTAGGCATGTTAACTATTGGCATGGCTGTGATTGGCTGCCGAAATGATGTCATGATGCACTATAAAAGCCACCGCAGCCGCCATTTCTGGTCACTCTGCTGTGAATTCAGTTAGGGACAGGCTGCTGTAGAAGACTGTGAGGGACAGTTAGAAATAGCGATTCTAAAAACAATATTGTGCTTTATCCAGGCTACATAAACCACCACTGTAGCTTGCTTTTCCCTAGCAGCGCTGTTTTCACAGCTGTCTGCAAGGGCTGTGTGAGTGCAGCTCACGCTGTGGAGTGGGTCCTGCAGCCACGTCAGGCTGTAGGCCACCCAGTGTGATCACTGCTGCCTCATACATCTTTTATTTTTTGAGCTGCATTTTTTAAATAATTTCAATCTAGTGTGCTTCCATCCGTATCCATATACGTTGGTTGCAAACACTAGTAGTAGACAGCGGAGCCTTTCTGCAGCCTTTCAGTGCTAGTGTCCACTTTGCTGCACTGTTCACGGCTGTCTGAGAGGTCTCTGACTGTGTGTGAGTGCAGCTCACGCTGAGTAGTGTGTCCTGCAGCTACGTCTGGCTGTAGGACGCTCAGCGTGCGTCACTGCCTCACACATATTTTTATTGAGTGCAGCTCATTTTTTCTTCTATTAGTGTGCATCCATCCGTCTCCATCTACGGTGGTTGCAAACACTATATAGGAGTACACAGCGGAGCCTTTCTGCAGCCTGTCAGTGCCAGTGCCCACTTAGCTGCACTGTTGACGGCTGTCTGAGAGGTCTCTGACTGTGTGTGAGTGCAGCTCACGCTGAGTAGAGTGTCCTGCAGCTACGTCTGGTTGTAGGACGCTCAACGTGCGTCACTGCCTCACACATATTTGTCTCTGAGTGCAGCTCATTTTTTCTTCTCCTATTAGTGTGCATCCATCCGTATCCATCAACATTGGTTGGTTGCAAACACTATATAGGAGTAGATAGAGGAGCCTTTTTTTCTGGCTTGTGCCCTGCCGGCGCAGCCAGATTAGTATTACCCAATTTTTTTGGAGCCTCATCTTTTGCATTGTAGGTTACCTGCCTGCATTGTAATAGCTCCAAAAAGTTGGTGATACTATCAGTTTCAATTCTTTGTTCTCATACTTTGAGTTTGTTTCAAACAAAGAAACCACATAAAAAGTTCACCAAACACTACATTTTGAACTTGTGTAGGCCACATCAGCTCCTATTAAAGTCTAGTCCACACACACACACTTCATAAAATTAGTGTTTCTTGTACCTGTAACCAGCTGTTCAGGAATAAGCACACTAAGGCCCCCCTTTGTCCTTTTTTGCCTATCTTAAGCAGTCTTGCAAGATGAAGAAGGCAGGGAGTAAGGCGCGGGGGCGTGGGCGTGGGCGTGGAGTTTCAGCAGGGAGAGGACGTGGGGATTCTGCAGGGAGAGGACGTGGGGATTCTACAGGTAGAGGACGTGGGGATTCTGGGCCTGCTGCGGGCACCAGTGGATCAGCATCCCCCAGTTTTAGCAGGCAACAGTCCTTTATGCGCAGCTTTGTAGGACCTCAACGTACCCCACTGCTGCGGGAGGAACAAATTGAAGCCGTTGTCGGATGGATGGCAGCTAACGCATCGACTTCAATTACTTCCGCATCCTCTCAGGGTCAGAGCACCGAAGAGCAACCATCTGTCTCTTCACCACCTGCCAAAGTGCCCAGGCAGTCAGAGAGACATGGACAGGAGCCATCACAATCTCTACTTCTGTTCTCGGAATCTGTTGGCTTGGAAAGAGGGGGCCAGCCAAGCAGCATTCCTGAATGTGAAGAAGAGGGAGTATGCAGTGATGCGCAACTTCTTTGTCCCTCTGAATCTGAAGAGGCGAGTGGGCCAGTGCCTATGGTCAGCACACCTCAGTACGCATCAGATGATGACGAGACTCAGTTGCCACTTTCTGGTGCGTACGGTGCTGGCGAGACAACCCCGGAGAAGCAGCTGTTTGAAGAGGGGAGGGAAGATGATGAGGTCCTTGACCCATCATGGCGTGAGCAACAGGAAGGTGGTGGGAGCAGCTCGGAGGAAGAGATTCCCCTACCGGCCAAAACAGGAGGCAGAGGGAGGGGGAAGACTTGGTTGCCTGTACCCTCCACTTCGGCACCCGTTAGGAGCATTCCTCCTTCCAAAGGCAAACCGGGCGCTCACAAGAGTTGCAGTGCGTGGTCCTTTTTTGACACAGTTGCAGATGACATTTGCTTTGTCAAATGCAAGCTGTGTCATCAGAGAGTCAAAAGAGGGAGAAATGTCAGCAACCTCAATACCACAAATATGTGGAAACATGTGCGCACCAAGCACGAGTTGGAGTTGCAGAGACACCCTCAAGACGTAGGCCAACGTACAGCACCACCTACCACCTCTTCAGTTCGTGTTGGGCCCTCTTCCTCCAGCTCACACACTGCTGGTTCGGCTTCCTCACAGGATCGCCAAGGAAGAACCTCTGCCACTGTTGTCCGGAGACCCTGTCAGATTCCACCCATAACAGCACGTTCCCATCCATCACAGCCATCGGTAGCACAGGCATGGGATAAAAGGCGCCCTTACTCGGCAAACCATCCCCGAGCACAGTCTCTGAATGCTGGCATTGCCAAACTTCTGGCAGTTGAAATGCTGTCATTCAGGCTGGTGGACACTGACACCTTCCGGGACTTAATGGCATTGGCAGTCCCCCAATACAACGTGCCCAGCCGCTTTTATTTCAGCAGGCGAGCCGTCCCTGCCCTGCAGAAACATGTTGAGGGCAAAATAAAACATGCGCTACTAAACGCCGTTAGTAGCAAGGTCCACCTGACCACCGATGCGTGGACCAGTAACCATGGACAGGGACGATACCTTTCCCTCACTGCCCACTGGGTCAATGTTGTGGAGCCGGGTACGGATCTGGAGAGTGGCGCTGTACGTGTTCTTCCAACGCCACGGATTGCAGGACTCCAGTCTGTACACATAGACTCCTCCTCCTACTCAAGTTCCTCAGAAACAGCAGAGCAGGAGCCTGTTACGACCGATATGAGCACAGCCGTGGCCAAACGTCAACAGGCTGTACTCAAATTAATTTCTTTGGGGAATCGAAGCCACACAGCGCAGGAGCTCTGGAATGCTATCAAGCTGGAGAGCGATGTGTGGTTTGGGCCAGCGAATCTCCAGCCGGGCTTGGTAGTGTGTGACAATGGCCGAAATCTGGTGGCAGCTCTTGGCCTAGGCAACCTCACACACATCCCATGTCTGGCACATGTTCTTAACTTGGTCGTGCAGAGCTTTCTGAGGGACTATCCGGATCTTGATGCACTGTTGCACAAGGTCCGCATAGAGTGCGCTCACTTGCGACGTTCCAGCACGGCAAGATCGCGCCTCGCTGCTCTGCAGCGACGATTTGGCCTTCCAGAACATCGCATCATATGTGACCTACCCACCCGGTGGAATTCAACGTTACATATGTTGGAGCGGTTGTGTGAGCAGCAGGCAGCAGTCATGGAGTACCAGCTGCATCAGGCGCAAACAAGTCGCACTGTGCGCCGTTCACACTTCAGCACCATTGAGTGGGCCTCTATGAAGGACATCTGCCTCGTTTTGCGTGCCTTCGATGAATCCACGCGGATGGCGAGTGCAGATGATGCACTAGTCAGCATGACTGTCCCCCTTATCTGCCTGCTTCAACAAACACTGCAAGCACTAAGGGATGAGGTTTCAGAAGAGGTGGAGGATGAGGAGTCCCAAATGCCATCTGCTTCTGGACAGTCTGCGCTACGTGTTTCCTCACAAAGGCCTAGGCAGGGGACACTTTGTGAGGAGGATGAGGAGGAGTCGATGGAGGAGGAAGACATCTCTCCAGAGGAGGGAGGTACACAAACCTCTACTCAGTATGTACAGCGAGGGTGGGGTGATGCAGAGCAGGTCGAGGTCACGCCTCAAACAGGGGACAGCGGTTCTTTGGCAGTTGGGAGTCTGCAGCACATGGTTGATTTCATGCTGCAGTGCCTGAGAAACGACCGCCGCATCGCCCACATTCTCGTCTCGGCTGATTATTGGGTGTACACCCTCCTAGATCCTCGCTACCGGGACAGCGTACAAAGGCTCATACCAACGTTGAACCGGGAGCGTAAAATGCGGGAGTACGAAGAGTCACTGGTGCAGTCCATAATGTTTTCCATTCCACCCGACAGCATTGTTGCAAGTGCTTTACAAAGCAGCTCTGTGCGTCGAGGCAGTGGAGGAAACTCTGCACAAAGAGGGAGCAGAGGCAGTGCCGCAGCACAAGGCAAGACCACTATGGCCCAAATGTGGCAAAGTTTTGTGTGTCCACCACAATTGTCTACACCATCAGCGACGCCTCGAGTCAGCAGGAGGCAACGCTTCCGTCAGATGGTGTCAGACTACATGTCTTGCCCTGTCGCTGTACTCCCAGATGGCTCTTCCCCCTTCAAGTTTTGGGTCTCTAAGCTGGATACATGGCCAGAGCTTAGCCAGTATGCATTGGAGGTGCTGGCTTGCCCTGCTGCCAGTGTATTATCGGAACGTGTCTTTAGTGCCGCAGGTGGTGTACTAACAGACCGTCGCACGCGACTATCTTCCGATAATGTTGACCGGCTGACTTTTCTGAAAATGAACAAGGCCTGGATCTCCAAAGA
Source organism: Dendrobates tinctorius (assembly GCF_039654945.1). Taxonomy (NCBI): domain Eukaryota; kingdom Metazoa; phylum Chordata; class Amphibia; order Anura; family Dendrobatidae; genus Dendrobates; species Dendrobates tinctorius. Next base: position 1,614,132 of record NW_027361903.1, on the reverse strand, counting down.
CTTTGCCATTCCTCTTACAGACTAAATTAGTGGTTGGCAACTGTATCCAGGTCTGCTGGTGTGTTCATTTTTCTACCACCTGAACTATAATCCCTGTGCTTCAACACAGCCAGTTGTCGCTCAGATGTGTCGTCTGCACAGAGAAACACACTAGCTCCTGTGTTACTGGGGTTCAGTAATGCCAGCTGATCCCCTGCTGTGTGGACGGCAGAGTCACCAGCTCCATCAACATTCAAACCACTACTGATTTTTAACCGTGCCCAACTTAGGTCTCTGGCTCCACTGTCTCTACTATTTCCCCTGACCTCCAACCCCGCCATCTACATCTCTGAAGTGGCGTCAGCACAATCTACACTTGTTCCTGTGTTCCTGTGGCTCAGTCCCATCAGTTTATCCCCTGATGTGTGTCCGGCAAGGTCTCCTGCTCTGTCCACATTCCCATAACCAGTAGTGGGAATGAGGACAGAGCTGGCGAACTTGCCGGACAAACATCAGGGGATCAACTGATGGGACTGAGCACCAGTAACACAGGAACAAGTGTAGATTGTGCTGACGCCACTTCAGAGATGTAGCTGGCGGGGTTGGAGGCCAGGGTAAATAGTAGAGACAGTGGAGCCAGAGGCCTAAGTGGAGCATGGTTAGAATCAGTAGTAGTCCACAACCTCCATAAAAACCGCTGCCCATTGGCCTCTGCATGCGGCATGCGTAATCCTGGGCACCAACAGCGTCAGTTGGTGTTCAGAAGTGTCGTCTCCACAGAGCCAAACACGTTCGTTCAAGTGTTAGTGGGGTTCAGCACTGCCAGCTGTTCCCCTGCTGTGGAGATGGCAAGTCTCCTGCTGCCTTCACCTGCCAAAATCCAGTAGGCCCCAGCCTGCTCCTCGCCTAATCCTGGGCTCCAACAGCGTCAGTTGGTGTTCAGAAGTGTCGTCTCCACAGAACCAAACACATTCGTTCAAGTGTTAGTGGGGTTCAGCACTGCCAGCTGTTCCCCTGCTGTGGAGATGGCAAGTCTCCTGCTGCATTCACCTGCCAAAATCCAGTAGGCCCCAGCCTGCTCCTCGCCTAATCCTGGGCTCCAACAGCGTCAGTTGGTGTTCAGAAGTGTCGTCTCCACAGAACCAAACACGTTCGTTCAAGTGTTAGTGGGGTTCAGCACTGCCAGCTGTTCCCCTGCTGTGGAGATGGCAAGTCTCCTGCTGCCTTCACCTGCCAAAATCCAGTAGGCCCCAGCCTGCTCCTCGCCTAATCCTGGGCTCCAACAGCGTCAGTTGGTGTTCAGAAGTGTCGTCTCCACAGAACCAAACACATTCGTTCAAGTGTTAGTGGGGTTCAGCACTGCCAGCTGTTCCCCTGCTGTGGAGATGGCAAGTCTCCTGCTGCCTTCACCTGCCAAAATCCAGTAGGCCCCAGCCTGCTCCACGCCTAATCCTGGGCTCCAACAGCGTCAGTTGGTGTTCAGAAGTGTCGTCTCCACAGAACCAAACACGTTCGTTCAAGTGTTAGTGGGGTTCAGCACTGCCAGCTGTTCCCCTGCTGTGGAGATGGCAAGTCTCCTGCTGCATTCACCTGCCAAAATCCAGTAGGCCCCAGCCTGCTCCTCGCCTAATCCTGGGCTCCAACAGCGTCAGTTGGTGTTCAGAAGTGTCGTCTCCACAGAACCAAACACGTTCGTTCAAGTGTTAGTGGGGTTCAGCACTGCCAGCTGTTCCCCTGCTGTGGAGATGGCAAGTCTCCTGCTGCCTTCACCTGCCAAAATCCAGTAGGCCCCAGCCTGCTCCTCGCCTAATCCTGGGCTCCAACAGCGTCAGTTGGTGTTCAGAAGTGTCGTCTCCACAGAACCAAACACGTTCGTTCAAGTGTTAGTGGGGTTCAGCACTGCCAGCTGTTCCCCTGCTGTGGAGATGGCAAGTCTCCTGCTGCATTCACCTGCCAAAATCCAGTAGGCCCCAGCCTGCTCCTCGCCTAATCCTGGGCTCCAACAGCGTCAGTTGGTGTTCAGAAGTGTCGTCTCCACAGAACCAAACACGTTCGTTCAAGTGTTAGTGGGGTTCAGCACTGCCAGCTGTTCCCCTGCTGTGGAGATGGCAAGTCTCCTGCTGCCTTCACCTGCCAAAATCCAGTAGGCCCCAGCCTGCTCCTCGCCTAATCCTGGGCTCCAACAGCGTCAGTTGGTGTTCAGAAGTGTCGTCTCCACAGAACCAAACACATTCGTTCAAGTGTTAGTGGGGTTCAGCACTGCCAGCTGTTCCCCTGCTGTGGAGATGGCAAGTCTCCTGCTGCCTTCACCTGCCAAAATCCAGTAGGCCCCAGCCTGCTCCTCGCCTAATCCTGGGCTCCAACAGCGTCAGTTGGTGTTCAGAAGTGTCGTCTCCACAGAACCAAACACATTCGTTCAAGTGTTAGTGGGGTTCAGCACTGCCAGCTGTTCCCCTGCTGTGGAGATGGCAAGTCTCCTGCTGCATTCACCTGCCAAAATCCAGTAGGCCCCAGCCTGCTCCTCGCCTAATCCTGGGCTCCAACAGCGTCAGTTGGTGTTCAGAAGTGTCGTCTCCACAGAACCAAACACGTTCGTTCAAGTGTTAGTGGGGTTCAGCACTGCCAGCTGTTCCCCTGCTGTGGAGATGGCAAGTCTCCTGCTGCCTTCACCTGCCAAAATCCAGTAGGCCCCAGCCTGCTCCTCGCCTAATCCTGGGCTCCAACAGCGTCAGTTGGTGTTCAGAAGTGTCGTCTCCACAGAGCCAAACACGTTCGTTCAAGTGTTAGTGGGGTTCAGCACTGCCAGCTGTTCCCCTGCTGTGGAGATGGCAAGTCTCCTGCTGCATTCACCTGCCAAAATCCAGTAGGCCCCAGCCTGCTCCTCGCCTAATCCTGGGCTCCAACAGCGTCAGTTGGTGTTCAGAAGTGTCGTCTCCACAGAACCAAACACGTTCGTTCAAGTGTTAGTGGGGTTCAGCACTGCCAGCTGTTCCCCTGCTGTGGAGATGGCAGTCTCTCCTGCTGTCTCCGCATTACAAAGACAGTAGGCCTCTGCCTACACCCTCCTATTTCCTGGGCTTCAACACAGCCAGTTGTAGTTCGGAAGTGCCGTCCACACGGAAAGAGACACTTGCTCCCGTGTCTCAGTGGGGTTCAGTAACGTCAGCTGATCCCCTGCTGTGTGGATGGCAGTCTCTCCTGCTGTAAACTCATTCAAAATACAGTAGGCCTCTGCCTACACCCTCCTATTTCCTGGGCTTCAACACAGCCAGTTGTAGTTCGGAAGTGCCGTCCACACGGAAAGAGATACTTGCTCCCGTGTCTCAGTGGGGTTCAGTAACGTCAGCTGATCCCCTGCTGTGTGGATGGCAGTCTCTCCTGCTGTAAACTCATTCAAAATACAGTAGGCCTCTGCCTACACCCTCCTATTTCCTGGGCTTCAACACAGCCAGTTGTAGTTCGGAAGTGCCGTCCACACGGAAAGAGATACTTGCTCCCGTGTCTCAGTGGGGTTCAGTAACGTCAGCTGATCCCCTGCTGTGTGGATGGCAGTCTCTCCTGCTGTCACCTCATTCAAAATTCAGTAGGCCTCTGCCTACACCCTCCTATTTCCTGGGCTTCAACACAGCCAGTTGTAGTTCGGAAGTGCCGTCCACACGGAAAGAGATACTTGCTCCCGTGTCTCAGTGGGGTTCAGTAACGTCAGCTGATCCCCTGCTGTGTGGATGGCAGTCTCTCCTGCTGTCACCTCATTCAAAATTCAGTAGGCCTCTGCCTACACCCTCCTATTTCCTGGGCTTCAACACAGCCAGTTGTAGTTCGGAAGTGCCGTCCACACGGAAAGAGATACTTGCTCCCGTGTCTCAGTGGGGTTCAGTAACGTCAGCTGATCCCCTGCTGTGTGGATGGCAGTCTCTCCTGCTGTAAACTCATTCAAAATACAGTAGGCCTCTGCCTACACCCTCCTATTTCCTGGGCTTCAACACAGCCAGTTGTAGTTCGGAAGTGCCGTCCACACGGAAAGAGATACTTGCTCCCGTGTCTCAGTGGGGTTCAGTAACGTCAGCTGATCCCCTGCTGTGTGGATGGCAGTCTCTCCTGCTGTCACCTCATTCAAAATTCAGTAGGCCTCTGCCTACACCCTCCTATTTCCTGGGCTTCAACACAGCCAGTTGTAGTTCGGAAGTGCCGTCCACACGGAAAGAGATACTTGCTCCCGTGTCTCAGTGGGGTTCAGTAACGTCAGCTGATCCCCTGCTGTGTGGATGGCAGTCTCTCCTGCTGTAAACTCATTCAAAATACAGTAGGCCTCTGCCTACACCCTCCTATTTCCTGGGCTTCAACACAGCCAGTTGTAGTTCGGAAGTGCCGTCCACACGGAAAGAGACACTTGCTCCCGTGTCTCAGTGGGGTTCAGTAACGTCAGCTGATCCCCTGCTGTGTGGATGGCAGTCTCTCCTGCTGTCACCTCATTCAAAATTCAGTAGGCCTCTGCCTACACCCTCCTATTTCCTGGGCTTCAACACAGCCAGTTGTAGTTCGGAAGTGCCGTCCACACGGAAAGAGATACTTGCTCCCGTGTCTCAGTGGGGTTCAGTAACGTCAGCTGATCCCCTGCTGTGTGGATGGCAGTCTCTCCTGCTGTAAACTCATTCAAAATACAGTAGGCCTCTGCCTACACCCTCCTATTTCCTGGGCTTCAACACAGCCAGTTGTAGTTCGGAAGTGCCGTCCACACGGAAAGAGATACTTGCTCCCGTGTCTCAGTGGGGTTCAGTAACGTCAGCTGATCCCCTGCTGTGTGGATGGCAGTCTCTCCTGCTGTCACCTCATTCAAAATTCAGTAGGCCTCTGCCTACACCCTCCTATTTCCTGGGCTTCAACACAGCCAGTTGTAGTTCGGAAGTGCCGTCCACACGGAAAGAGATACTTGCTCCCGTGTCTCAGTGGGGTTCAGTAACGTCAGCTGATCCCCTGCTGTGTGGATGGCAGTCTCTCCTGCTGTAAACTCATTCAAAATACAGTAGGCCTCTGCCTACACCCTCCTATTTCCTGGGCTTCAACACAGCCAGTTGTAGTTCGGAAGTGCCGTCCACACGGAAAGAGATACTTGCTCCCGTGTCTCAGTGGGGTTCAGTAATGTCAGCTGATCCCCTGCTGTGTGGATGGCAAAGTCTCCTGCTGCCTACACAGTCGTACCACTACTGATTTTTAACCGTGCTCCAATTAGGCCTGTGGCTCCACTGTCTCTCGTATTTCCCCTGTCCTCCAACCCTGCCAGTTACAGCTCCGAAGTGGCGTCTGCACAATCCACACTTGTTCCTGTGTTACAGGTGTTCAGTCCGATCAGTTAATCCCCTGATGTGTGTCCGGCAATGTCGCCTGCTCTGTCCACATTCCCATTATCGGAATGTGGACAGAGCAGGCGACATTGCCGGACACACATCAGGGGATTAACTGACCGGACTGAACACCTGTAACACAGGAACAAGTGTGGATTGTGCAGACGCCACTTCGGAGCTGTAACTGGCGGGGTTGGAGGACAGGGGAAATACGAAAATCAGTGAATCCACAGGCCTAAGTGGAGCTTGGTTCAAATTAGTAGTCTACAACCGATCTTAAAATTTCTTCAATGCAGCCTAAGCCTGCTCCGTGCTTGTCCCTGGGCTTCAACACAGCCAGTTGTTGCTCGGAAGTGCCGTCTTCACAGAGTAAAACACTAGCTCCTGTGTTTGTGGGGTTCAGTAACGTCAGCTGTTCCCCTGCTGTTTTGATGGCAATCTGTCCTGCTGCCTCCCAATTGACAGCACATCAGGCCTCAGCCTGCTAAGTGCTTGTCCTGGGCTCCAACATCGCCAGTTGCTGCTCATAACTGACTTTGGCACGGGTACTCCCTCCTGCCCAGCTTGGTTCCAGCCCTGCCTGCTGTTTCCGGGAAGTGTCAATGTCAGTTTGCCACCCCAAGTTGCCATGTCGTGTTGCGGTTGGGTTAGCCGAGGCTAGGGTGCCAGCAGTTTAGGTGCTTCCTATGTGGACTGCGGGTTCTGGTAAGAAAGGTTTGTTCCATAGTGCCAGTAGGACAAGCACCCCCTGTAGGACTGTGTGATTCGGTAACTGCGGCCAGCTTGCGGCATGCCAACTTTGCTTTTCAGGGGTAACTTCTGATACCCCTCCGGGTTCCAGCACCGTCAGCTGGTTCTCATCAGAGCCTTTGGCCTAGGTGCCTCCATCTCGGTATCCGAGTTCCAGCAACGTCTGCTGGTCCTTGGTAGTGCTTTGTAGCACAGGTACCTCCTGCTTAGTAACCGGGTTCCAGCACCGTCAGCTGGTCCTCGGTTGTGCCATTGGCTCTTATTCCTTCTGCTGCCCCTCCGGGTGCCAGCACTGTCAGCTGGTCCTCGCTATTTCCATTTGCTCTTGCAGCTTATGCTACCCCTCCGGGTTCCAGCACCGTCAGCTGGTTCTCGTCAGAGCCTTTGGCCTAGGTGCCTCCATCTCGGTATCCGAGTTCCGGCAACGTCTGCTGGTCCTTGGTAGTGCTTTGTAGCACAGGTACCTCCTGCTTAGTAACCGGGTTCCAGCACCGTCAGCTGGTCCTCGGTTGTGCCATTGGCTCTTATTCCTTCTGCTGCCCCTCCAGGTGCCAGCACTGTCAGCTGGTCCTCGCTATTTCCATTTGCTCTTGCAGCTTATGCTACCCCTCCGGGTTCCAGCACCGTCAGCTGGTTCTCGTCAGAGCGTTTGGCCTAGGTGCCTCCATCTCGGTATCCGAGTTCCGGCAACGTCTGCTGGTCCTTGGTAGTGCTTTGTAGCACAGGTACCTCCTGCTTAGTAACCGGGTTCCAGCACCGTCAGCTGGTCCTCGGTAGTGCCATTGGCTCTTGTTCCTTCTGCTGCCCCTCCGGGTGCCAGTACCGTCAGCTGGTTCAAGAGGACAAAGAACAGGAAGACAACCACCAAGATGCAGAACAACAAGAGAGAGAAGACAAAGAAGCATAAAAAAAACAAAGCAGAAGAACATTAAGCATAAGACTAATACTCTGAGCAAATGATATTATCTTATTTATAAGCAGAAGAAGACTAAGCAGTGTATGGGGGTGAGTCCGTTCCTCCTCGTGGTGCCCCTGGAAAAGGCCTGCTTCTGCAGGCCAAACTGAACGCGGACAAATCCTGTTGTAAATCTTTTGTGACAGGCAGAACGGAAGGTGTAAACTTCTAACTTTTCTAGATAACAACTACAGGAATGCCTGACACAAACAAGAATATGATGAAGAAGAATAGGAAGAAGATGAAGAAGCTGAATATGTAGAATAATAATTGTTGAATAAGAAGAATATGAAGAATGTAAGAAAAGGAAGAAGAAGAAGAAGAAGAAGAAGAAGAAGAAGAAGAAGAAGAAGAAGAATGTAAAAAAAGGAAGTAGAAGAAGAAGAAGAAGAATGTAAAAAAAGGAATAAGAAGAAGAATGTAAAAAAAGGAAGTAGAAGAAGAAGAAGAAGAATGTAAAAAAAGGAAGTAGAAGAAGAAGAAGAAGAATGTAAAAAAAGGAAGTAGAAGAAGAAGACATACATGTCTGGCAAAATATAAATGAGGCTAACATAGTCAATATCTTTGTAACTCCTAACATCTTTAAAAAAAAAAGTTTAATTCCTGCTATTCCATTTGATTGGGCTAAACCTCTATGGCTTTAATGTCTCCTCCACCTCCCACAATACATTCTACATTATTCTTAGTTGTTTTTCTTCATGTAGAATTAACCTACAAGGAAAGAAAGGGTTTTTTTTAATTCCGATATTTTGGCCCCATTGACTTGCATTGGTTCCCGGTATCGGAATCGGCGATACCGATACTTTTTTTTAAGATCGGCCGATCCATTCCGATCCGATATTTTCAAGTATCGGCTGGTATCGCTCAACTCTAGTTGTAAGTGAAAATCGCTACCAGCAGAAGCAGTTTTTTTTTCTTCTTCCCTGCCTAACGCTCTCCCTTATTCAGAATCAGCAGAATCAGAATCTCCCTAATGCTAAGATCAGCAGAAGTAAGATGGCGGTCGGCGTGCACGCCCTTTTATAGCCCCTGTGATGCCACACAAAGCAAGCCAATCACTTGCATGCCCTTCTCAAAGATGGTGGTGACCGCTGCCCATGTCATCGCGTTGCCCACAGTGTGCGTCCTCCATCATTGGCTGAAAAAGGGCGCTGGAAGCATCATTTCAAATGCGACTTTGGCACTCTGGTCGCCGACCTCATGGCCGATCTCACGCTGTGGTCAGGTTTCGTTTCATGAAACCCGACTTTAGCGAAAGTCAGCGACTTGTGAATTTGACCCACCCGTTTCGCTCAACTCTAGTGATCACCAGTGACATTATACACAGGAGCTCTGTACATAGTGACAGTGTACAGGTAATACAGGGATCACCAGTGACATTATACACAGGAGCTCTGTATATAGTGTCAGTGTACAGGTAATACAGTGATCACCAGTGACATTATACACAGGAGCTCTGTGTATAGTGTCAGTGTACAGGTAATACAGTGATCACCAGTGACATTATACACAGGAGCTCTGTATATAGTGTCAGTGTACAGGTAATACAGTGATCACCAGTGACATTATACACAGGAGCTCTGTGTATAGTGTCAGTGTACAGGTAATACAGTGATCACCAGTGACATTATACACAGGAGCTCTGTATATAGTGTCAGTGTACAGGTAATACAGTGATCACCAGTGACATTATACACAGGAGCTCTGTGTATAGTGTCAGTGTACAGGTAATACAGTGATCACCAGTGACATTATACACAGGAGCTCTGTATATAGTGTCAGTGTACAGGTAATACAGTGATCACCAGTGACATTATACACAGGAGCTCTGTATATAGTGTCAGTGTACAGGTAATACAGTGATCACCAGTGACATTATACACAGGAGCTCTGTATATAGTGTCAGTGTACAGGTAATACAGTGATCACCAGTGACATTATACACAGGAGCTCTGTACATAGTGATGGATGAACACAGAACTTAAGCACATGCTAAAAAGGAAGAAAAAAATGTTTATAAAATGGAAAGAGGGAGGCATATCTAAAGAAGAATATAATGCTGTCTGCAGAACCTGCAGGGCACAAATCAGATTAGCTAAAGCTGAAAATGAATTGAGGCTTGCAAGAGATGTCAAAAGCAATAATAAAGGATTTTGGGGATATGTCAAAAGTAAAAGAAAAGTCAAAGATGCTATAGGATTTTTACAGGATGAAAATGATGAAATGGTAAGACAGGATGTTGAGAAGGCTGAACTTTTAAATTCCTATTTTGCATCTGTTTTCTCTCAGAAAGGAAATGTAACATCAACTGTTCTTCACTGTCCTATTAAGGGAATAGAAGAATCCAGGATATCTATAAACAGAAAGATAGTGAGGAAACACTTAGCTAACCTAAATGAATTCAAGTCTCCAGGTCCAGATGAATTACACCTCAGAGTACTGAAGGAGATAGCAGAAGAAATTTTTGAACCCCTCTCCATAATCTTTCAAAATTCTTGGAGAACATGAGAAGTGCCAGAAGACTGGAGAAGAGCAAATGTTGTTCCTATCTTCAAAAAGGGGAAGAAGGTGGACCCAGGCAACTATAGGCCGGTGAGTCTGACTTCTATACCAGGAAAGATCTTTGAACAAATTATTAAACAACATGTATGTCAGTACCTGGATACAAATGAAGTGATTAAACAGAGTCAGCATGGGTTTGTAATTAATAAGTCATGTCAGACTAACTTAATTTCCTTCTATGACGGAATCACTGATTGGGTGGATCAAGGAAATGCTGTAGATATAGTATATCTTGACTTCAGCAAAGCATTTGACAAAGTCTCTCATACAATCCTTATTGAAAAAATGACTAAGTATGGATGGACAAGGCAACTGTTAGGTGGATTCATAACTGGCTTAGTGATCGGACCCAATGAGTGGTCGTAAATGGCTGCACATCCAGTTAGAAGAATGTCTCAAGTGGGGTACCACAGGGCTCTGTCCTGGGCCCTGTATTGTTCAACATCTTTATCAACGATTTAGATGAAGGAATTGAGGGTAAACTGATTAAATTTGCTGATGACACAAAGCTAGGAGGGATAGCTAATACTAGAGAAGAGAGAGAGAGGATTCAAAAAGATATAAATAAACTGGAGAAGTGGGCAGCAACTAACAGAATGGTTTTTAACAGGGAGAAATGCAAAATACTACATCTGGGCAATAAAAATGAAAAAAACATATACAGAATGGGAGGAATAGGGCTAAGTGACAGCACATGTGAAAAAGACTTGGGTATACTAATAGATCACAGACTGAATATGAGTCAACAGTGTGATGCAGCAGCAAAAAAGGCAAATGCAATTCTAGGATGCATTAACAAAAGCATACAGTCTAGATCACGTGAAGTCATTATTTCCCTCTACTCCTCTTTGGTCAGACCTCATCTGGAATATTCTGTCCAGTTTTGGGCACCACATTTTAAAAAAGACATCAACAAACTGGAGCAAGTTCAGAAAAGAGCGACCAGATTGGTGACCGGTCTGCAAACACTGTCTTATGAGGAAAGGTTGCAGGATTTGGGAATGTTTAGTTTGCAAAAGAGAAGACTGAGGTGAGACTTAATAGCTGTCTACAAATATCTAAAGGGCTGTCACATTGTAGAAGGATCAACTTTATTCTCATTTGCACAAGGAAAGACTAGAAGCAATGGGATGAAACTGAATGGGAGGAGACACAGATTAGATATTAGAAAAAACTTTTTGACAGTTAGAGTGATCAATGAGTGGAACAGGCTGCCACGAGAAGTGGTGAGTTCTCCTTCAATGGAAGTCTTCAAACAGAGGCTGGACAGACACCTGACTGGGATGATTTAGCGAAATCTGCTTTGAGCAGGGGGTTGGACTAGATGGCCCAGGAGGTCCCTTCCAACTCTACGATTCTATGATTCTATGACAGTGTACAGGTAATACAGGGATCACCAGTGACAGTATACACAGGAGCTCTGTATATAGTGTCAGTGTACAGGTAATACAGTGATCACCAGTGACATTATACACAGGAGCTCTGTGTATAGTGGGTAGGTAATACAGGGATCACCAGTGGCACTAGGCACAGGAGGGAGGAGGGGGAGTCCCAGCAGCTGCAGATGTAGCCTGGAGATTAGCAGAGTGGTTTGATGATGACAGGAGAGTGCCGATCCAGCTGGTGAATACAGCCACGTGGAGAAAAGAGGGAAGGATTTACCTAGACACTTCCATCCTGATAAAATAGTAATGTTTAATAAATCAAATAAAAAAACATAAGAAAGCAGACGTGTTTCTGGCATAGAAAAGTGCCCTTACTCATAGGATAGTTGTCATGCTACTGAAGTGCAGTATAGCGCAACCTCCACCACGGGGTGCTGTGAGGGAAGAGAGGTTGCACACACAGCGTATCAACACCGAGCAGCAGCACAAGTGCCACCAGGTGGCAAAAGAGTGGTCAGACAAGCTGAGTCAGAAACAGTCAGGAGCAGAAGTACCAGAGGTCACAGCAGAACACATGGTCAGACACAAGCCAGGGGGTTAGCAATGGTCGGAAGTGGATTAGACAAAGTCAGAAGCAGGTCCAAATGCAAGCCAAGTCAAAACCAGGGAGTCAACAAGCTTACAGGAAAACACTGAGTCAGGACAGACAGAGGAAATAAACAGACACGGGGCAAATCAGGGATCACAGCAGGACAAATCAGGATATACCAGAGTCAGATACACACTCCGAAGGCAGAATGCAGTGGAGCTAAATAGCAAACCTGAGACCAGACAGAGGCTGAGAAAAATTAACCCCTGAAATGACCAGACCGGGAACATGGAAAGACAGGACTCAAAACCTGGTCTGGATCATGACAATAGTGAACAAGAAAATAAACATGGAAATATATAGAAAACATTGACCAATCCTGGAAACCCAGTGATTATTACAAATCTGGAACATATGGACCGCAGCGACAGAAAGCAGCAGAATGTGAAACTCAGTTAATAAATAAGTGTGTATGTAGTTCATTGCTTTAGGAAACTTAGTATTCAGACGCAAGATCCAGTTTGCTTCTCTGACAGCAAGTTCTCTCTCCCAATTACCACCACGGTAGGGACATGACACCCTTTCCACCCCAAATAAAGCAAAATGGGAAAGATCACTGTTGTGAACAGAGACTAAATGTTTGCATGCCCCAGAATAAGCGCTGGTTTTGTGTTAATGTTAGCTATGTGCTCTGCGATCCTCTGCTTCAGTTTCCTGATAGTTTATCCTACATAATAAACTTTACATGGCAAGCCAGCGATTCAACAGACAATGTATTAGTGTCACAATTTATGAAAGAATCTATGGTGTATGGAATATTGAGAGGAATGGTGAATGTATTATCAGGGCCGGACTGGGACAAAAAAGCACCCCTGCCACACAAACCCCACCAGCCCACAAACTATAACCCTCCTCACCCAGATCAGTGAATTTTACCTTACTTTGTCGTGCCCCTCACCTAAAAGGAGATATTTAAAGATCCACATGTGAATGGCGCCACGTTGCATATGATCGACCACAGCTGCATTTACAGAGCTCCGATTTTCAGGATCATAGGGATCCCAGCAGTGGGATCTCCAGGAATTGGAAAGTTGTCCCCTATCCAGAGGAGAGCGGATTACTTGGGATAATCCATTTAAACAGCTTTTCCAATAATTAATTTTTATTTGGCCATACTTTAGTAATATTGAAAATACTAAACCGATATTGGCCATCCCAAAGTCCAATGTCGCCTCTTCAACAAGAAGACAGGAGAAGTGGGTAGTGTGCAGTGTATACAGGGCTGGCTCCAGGTTTCTGTGGGCCCCGGGTCAAAGTCTCAGTGGCCCCTTTAACACATACCACAATTCATAATGCAGAGATACAGCAGAGAAGTATAGGTATAACACAATGCCAAAGATTTCACTTCCTCCATTACACAAGTGATAACTATTGCACATTCTACAATAGGTCATAAATCAGACAATATAGTCCTCCATACAGTATTATGGGCACCACATAGTCCTCCATACAGTATTATGGGCACCACATAGTCCTCCATACAGTATTATGGGCACAACATAGTCCTCCATACAGTATTATGGGTACCACATAGTCCTCCATACAGTATTATGGGCACCACATAGTCCTCCATACAATATTATGGGTACCACATAGTCCTCCATACAGTATTATGGGTGTTACCAGGGGCAGTCAGGTGAGGAAAATCTCCAGGAGTGGACCCTCTGGATCGTGGCACCGAGGGGACCCCGGGCGAGCCCCCAGGTGGAGCCGACCCCTATACAGGGATCGTTAGGAGCAGGCCCAGGGGTTCAGGCACCACGATAGCCGGTACCGAGAGGGGCGGCTCAAAACGGACTGGAGTAGGACCACGGGACTGTAGAAGACAGGACCAGAGTAGGATTGCAGGACTGGAGCACAGATGGCAGGATGAAGCAGGGACACTGGAGTAGGACTGCGGGACTGGAGCACAGGCAGCAGGACGGAGCAAGAACACGGAAGACAGGGCTGGAGTAGGACTGCAGGACTGGAGTACAGATGGCAGGATGGGGCAGGATCACCGGAGTAGGACTGCGGGACTGGAGCACAGACAGAAGGACGGAGCAGGAACACGGAAGGCAGGACTGGAGTAGGACTGCAGGAGACAAGTGAGTGTACGATGGAACAGGGGCCCAGTGTGCTAACAAACACGAATATCAGGCGCCTCCATCAAAGGAGGGCGGCCTGATATACCCCTGCCTGGTCTGCCATTGGTCCGGCGGTGCTTCCGGGTCAGGGCACCGCCGGAGCACAAATGACTGGAGCAAGGCGCGGCCGTGGCCTATGGCGCATGCGAATTGCATGCAGAGATGCCATCGGCTGCGGACCTGTCAGAAGGGACCGCCGCAGCTGCCGAACAGCAGGGGGCTGCGGCGCGGGAGCGGAGGCCGGGTGAGTATACAGTGGCGGCATGACAGTGGGCACCACATAGTCCTCCATACAGTATTATGGGCACCACATGGTTCTCCATGCAGCATTATGGGCACCACATGGTCCTCCATTCAGTATTCAGTATTGTGGGTACCACATAGTCCTCCATACAGTATTATGAGTGTAAGGAGGAAGACAAGGCTACGAGTACCTGCGCAATGCCGGATCCGGAACTGTTGAGGCTGCGTCCAGTGTTGCTGGGGGAAAAGAATGGGGAATGGGACAGGACCCATGACCTGGTGAGATGGGGCATGGCGAGACCCGGGGGAGAGCAGGAAGCATGGGAAAGGAGAGTTTCCCACCGGCAGGGAGAGGAAGCAGGTGTGGGCCACGCTGTTGTGAGCTCATCTGTTCATTCATCTTTTGTGTCCGAGGATCTCCCTCTTCTGGTGAAGGAAGGTAGTGAGGCTGATTACCAAACACCTGATCAGGTGGATGGTGACTGGGTAACGGGAACTTCTGACTGGATATAAGACAGCCCTTCTGAGTCGCTGGTGATTTCTCTGCTGGATTCTTGGAGACCAGTCTGATTCCTGCTTCCCAAAGATAAGTTTTTGTTCTGCTATTGAACTTATTAGTTTTGGTTTTGTTTACCTTGTTTTTTGGAGTTCAGCCATCCCCGGCTGGGGGTGTGCTGGATTCTTTTTCCTTGATCAGTGTTCTCTTTTGCTCTGCTTCCAGAATATTCTGAGTGCTGATATAGGGTTTGAAGTCTAGTGACTTCAGGGTCCTTTTTGCTTATCAGTTGTGTCGGTAATATTTTTTAGCAGGGTTTTCTCGGATTGCAGACAGCAGCTTTTCTATCCTGTCGTTTTTAGTTAGCTTGGGCCCCATCGTTTGCTCAACCTATCTTTCTATCTGTGTTAGTGTTTTCATCTTGCTTCACCGTCATTATATGTTGGGGGCTGCCTATTGTTTTGGGGTCTGCTCTGGGGCAGTCAGTTTTTCCCTTTTCTCTCTTTAGGCTTATGTAGATCTCCGGCTGTGACGAGGTGTCTAGGATCACCGTAGGAACACTCCACGGCTACTGCTAGTTGTGTGATAGGATTAGGGGTCTGCAATCCGTTAGTTTCCAACCTCTCTGATTTTCTGGGCTGAGCTTGTGTTTTGTTTTTTCCTCCTCGGTGACTCAATCATAACACGACGCTTTGCGGAGAGAGTGCGGAGGTGAGGGACCCGCAGAACCAGTGAGCGCAGAGCGTTGAGCACTCAGACAGACAGTGTGCCGTGCTCGCATTGAGAAGCGAGTGCCAGGTGCAGGATCACGAGGTGTATTCCCCCCTTCTGACAGGCGTACAGCGGAGCACGCACCAGGTAGAGACTTCTACGACATTACCCACTTAGGCTTTACAGATTGATGGACTAGGGGCTCAATGGGCAAAATCAGGGACCGACCTTTTCCGCCACAAGCTAGATCGCGTGTTGGCGGGTTACGCCTGAAGACGCCATGCCAGCCGTTGCCAGTATTGCTATTCTCATGAGACGGCATGCGATTGGGGAACAGAAGTCACGATAAGTGAAACTTAATAACAAGACTGCTGTGTTATACCATAATTCTATTGTTAATCGCCTGTTGCCTCCCTGCGAGCTCATTATTGTTATAAATTAAACCGAATTGTTGTTAACCCTTGCCCTGCATTTCTGCATCCCTGTACCTGCTTACATGGACACCACATAGTCCTCCATACAACATTATGGGCACCACATAGCGCTCCATACAGAATAACATGCCCCATATAATGCTCCATAAAGAATAATGAGCCCCATATATTGCTCCATATAGTATAATGAGCCCTGTTATGAACGGGTAGCCGAGGAGGAAATAAAAAACAACACAAGCTAAGTCTCAGAAAACCAAAGAGGTTGGTAACTATGCAGACTGCAGACCCCTGATCCTAACACGCAACTAGCAGCAGTCGTGGAGCGTTCCTACGGTGGTCCTAGACGCCTCGTCACAACTGGAGAAACTAAGTAAGCCTACAGCAGGAAAAGGGGAAAACTAAGTGCCCCAGAGCAGACCCCAAAGGAGAGACAGCCCCCCACATGTATTGACGGTGAAAAAAAATGAAAACACAAACAAAGGCAGGAAAATAGGCTGAGCAAACGATGGGGCCAGACTAACTAGAAAGGACAGGCAAGGAAAGACACTGTCTGCAGTCTGCCAAAAAACCCTACAAAATGTCCAACACAACTGATAGCAAAATTAACCCTGAAGCCACTAGACTTCTCCCACTATATCAGCACTCTGAAATATTATCAGACAGAGCAAAAAAAGGCCAATCTAATAAGGGACAAAAAAAAGGCAATTTGGCAAATAAGAGTGGAAATTCAGCACAGCCCAGCCAGAGCAAGTGTGAACATTAGCAAAAAACAAACTTATCTTTAGAAGACTGGAACAGAGCTGAGTCCAACACCTGAGAAACAGACTGAATCACCAGCAACAGGATAGGGCGTTGGCTGTCTTATATCCAGTCTGATACTCCAGAGATCAAATCACTATCTTCCTCACCAGGTGGCAGATCACTACCACTCAAACCAACATCACCACCTCCCGTAACCACCAGAGGGATAACGGAAGGGGAACTCTCAACTGGTGGAGCAGAAAATGAGCTCATGACAGTACCCCCCCTTGAGGAGGGGTCACCGAACCCTCATCCATGCCACCAGGCCGATCAGGATGGGCCCGGTGAAAAGCACGAACCAATTTATTGGCATGAATATCAGAGGCAGAGACCCAAGAATTATCCTCCTGGCCATAACCCTTCCATTTGACCAAATACTGGAGTCTCCGTCTAACCAAACGAGAATCCAATATTTTCTCTACCTCATATTCCATATTGCCTTTAACCAAGACAGGGTGAGGAGGTGCCGCCACAGGAACCACTGGCTCAACAAACCTCTTCAACAGTGATTTGTGAAATACGTTATGGATTTTGAATGTAACTGGAAGAGCCAATCGAAAAGAAGCAGGATTAAGAATCTCCAAAATCCTATAAGGTCCAATAAATCTTGGCTTAAATTTTGGAGATGCAACCTTCATAGGAATATTCTTAGACGACAACCAAACCATATCACCCACTTTAAACCGGGGACCAATGGTCCTATGTCGGTTGGAAAAACGCTGGGCCTTTTCCTGAGAGAGAGACAATTTATCCACCACCTGGTCCCATATCTGCTGCATTCTCACAACCACAGTGTCCACACCTGGGCATGACGAAGATTCTACTTGCCCTGAAAAGAATCGAGGATGAAACCCAAAATTACAGAAAAAGGGTGACATCAAGGTGGCAGAACTAGCTCTATTGTTCAGTGCAAATTCGTCCAAGGGCAAAAATGAGACCCAATCATCTTGATCAGCAGATATAAAACATCTTAAATAAGACTCCAAGGTCTGGTTTGTTCTCTCAGTCTGCCCATTGGTCTGGGGATGAAACGCTGAGGAGAAGGATAACTGAATTCCCAGATTGGAACAAAAGGCTTTCCAAAATCTGGAAACAAACTGGACCCCTCTATCGGACACAATGTTCTCAGGAATCCCGTGTAACCGAACCACCTGTTGAAAAAACAAGGGTACCAACTCAGCAGAAGATGGCAACTTTGGGAGTGGTACAAGATGGACCATCTTCGAAAATCTATCACAAATTACCCAGATAACAGTCATTCTCTGAGAGACAGGAAGATCAGAAATAAAATCCATTGAGATATGAGTCCATGGCCTCTTGGGCACCGGCAGGGGCATCAGCAACCCACGAGAACGAGAACAGGGTTTAGACCGAGAACAAGTCCCACAGGACTGTACAAAATTCCTGACATCACGAGATAAGGCAGGCCACCAAAACGACCGACTCACCAAATCTCTGGTACCAAAAATACCTGGATGACCAGCCAATGCGGAGCAATGGACTTCAGACATCACTCTCTTTCTCCACTGGTCCGGAATATACAATCTTCCCATAGGGCAACGCTCAGGTTTATCCTCCTGAAATTCCTCCAGGGCGCGTCTCAAATCGGGCAAAATGGCAGAAAGAACTAGCCCCTCACCTAGGATAGTAGTAGGCTCGGTCACATTAAGAGAAAAAGCAAAGAAACTCCTAGAAAGGGTGTCTGCCTTAACATTCTTAGTGCCCGGAAGAAAAGAGACCACAAAATTAAAACGCGTGAAAAACAAGGCCCATCTAGCCTGTCTAGGATTCAAGCGTTTAGCCGACTCCAGATAAGTCAGATTCTTGTGATCGGTGAGGACCACAAATTGATATCTAGCTCCTTCCAACCAATGTCTCCACTCCTCAAATGCCCATTTCAACTCAATTGCACAGTCATAACTCCTATGAGGAGGCAAAGACGCAGACTCATTCTCACTAAATACATCATAAAAATCAGCCAAATAGTCAGGAACATCATGAGACTGGGGAGAGGTGGAGAAAACAGGAGTGTCACCAAGAGCACACCGACAGCCCCAACTCACCACAGACACAGATTTCCAATCCCAAACTGGATTATGGATTTTCAACCAGGGGAACCCCAGAACAATAGTATCATGCAAAGTATGCAGTACCAAAAATCTACAATTTTCTTGGTGGTCTGGGGCGACCCACATTATCACCTGGGTCCAAAACTGAGGTTTATTCTCTGCCAAAGGAGTTGCATCAATACCCCTCAAAGGGATAGGCATCCGCAGAGGTATCATGGGAAAACCACAACGTTTAGCAAAATCCAAATCCATCAGATTCAAAGCCGCTCCTGAATCCACAAAAGCCTTGGCGGAAAATGTGGATAAGGAGCAGATCAGAGTAATTGCCAAAAGAAACTTAAGTTGTACGCCACCCACAGCAAATGTGTGTGCAAAACGTTTCTCTCGTTTATTGCAGACTGAAATAATATGAGAGGCATCTCCACAGAAAAAACACAGCTTATTACGCCTTCTAAACTCCTGATGTTGCGCCCTAGACAAAACTCTATCACATTGCATAGGTTCAGACATTTGCTGAAAAGGTGGCAACACCTCTCGTGTAGTTTTACATTCACGTAAACGCCGATCAACTTGAATGGCTAATGACATAGAATCGTCAAGACCAGAGGGAACAGGAAATCCCACCGTAATATCTTTTATGGTTTCTGATAAACCCTTGCGAAAGGGAGCTGCCAAGGCACCATCATTCCATGTAGTAAGGACCTCCCACTTTCGGAATTTTTGACAGTATAACTCTGCAGAATCCTGACCCTGGTTCAATGCCAATAGGGCTTTCTCAGCTTGATCAATAGCATTAGGTTCATCATACAACAACCCCAAGGCTTGAAAAAATGCATCCACATTAGTCAGAATAGGATTTTCAGGTGTCAAAGAAAATGCCCAATCCTGGGGATCGCCGCGCAGCAAGGAGATGACAATTTTAACCTGCTGCTCTGAGCTCCCCGATGAGTTAGGCTTCAAGGCAAGAAATAATTTAGAATTATTCTTAAAATTCAAAAATTTAGACCGATCCCCAGAAAACACATCAGGAGTAGGGATTTTTGGTTCAACAGCATGTGATTGAGCGAGATAGGCGGAAATTCCCCGCACTTCAGCAGCGAGCTGCTCCACACGATCAGACAATTGCTTAATCTCCATTAAGGAAAAAATCCTCCTACGGCCCCAGAGAAAAAGAGGAAAACATACATATAAAAAAAAAAATTCTGACACTCTTTTTTTCTTTTTTACAATTCTTTCCTGCTATTGAGTACCCTAGAATCTGCGGTATGGCTGGTGATTCTGTTATGAATGAGTCACCGAGGAGGAAAAACAAAAACAAGCTAGGCCACAGAAAACCAGAGAGGTTGGTAACTAAGTGGATTGCAGACCCCTGATCCTATCCACACAACTAGCAGTAGCCGTGGAGCGTACCTACGATGATCCTAGACGCCTCGTCACAGCTGGAGAACTAAATAAGCCTAAAGCAAGAAAAGGGGAAATCTAAACTGCCCCAGAGCAGACCCCAAAGCAAAAGACAGCCCCCAAACATGTATTGTTGGTGAGACAAGATGAAAACACAAACACAGAGAGAAAAATAGGCTGAGCAAACGATGGGGCCCACACTAACTAGAAAGGACAGGGAAGGAAAGATGCTGTCTGCAATCATGCACAAAACCCTGCCAAAAAATGTCCAACACTTTCTGATAACAAAAACCCTGAAGTCGCTAGACTTCAATTCCCTATATCAGCACTCTGGTATATTCTGAAGACAGAGCAAAAAAAGACCAATCTGATCAGGGACAAAAAGCAAACTGGCATAAACAGAGAAATAAGAATGGAAATTCAGCACAGCCCCAGCAGGGGCTGGCTGACCACAAAAACTGAGTAAACCAGACCAAATCTCATCTGAAAAAATAGCAGAGCACACTTAGCTTGAGAAGGCAGGAACAGAACTGGAAACCAGAACCTCAGGGCAGGAAAATCACCAGCAAAAAATTAGGGAGTCAGCTGTCTTAAATCCAGTCAGAGACTCCTGATGTCCACTCACAGTCCTCTGTTGTGAGTTCATTTTCCCCTTCACTACTGAGGCCCAAGGAACTCCCTCTTCTGGTAAAGAAAGGTAGTGAGTCTGATTATCAAACACCTGAGTCTGATGATGATGACTGGCTGAGTGGAGTTACTGACTGGATATAAGGCTGCCGACGCCCTTCTGCCCTGCGGGTGATTTCTCTGTGGGATCCTTGGAGACCAGTCTGAATTCCTGTTCTTCTAAAGCTAAGTTTTCTGCTCGGCTTTTTGCATTCTTGCTTTGACTTTGTTTTGCTTTGTTTTTCTGGATTTCTGCCATTCCCTGCTGGGGTGTGCTGAATTCCTTTAGCTCTGTCTTCTGAAAATACTTGAGTGCTGATTTAGTTTTTGAAGCCTAGCTGCTTCAGGGTCTTTTTCATATCAGCTTGTTGGCTTATGTCTTTGATAGGGTTTTGGCAGATTGCAGACAGCAACCTTCCTTTCCTGTTCTGTTTAGTTAGCTTGGGCCCCATCGTTTGCTCAGCCTATCTTTCTATCTGTGTGAGTGTTTTTTCATCTTGCTTCACCGTCATTATATGTTGGGGGCTGCCTTTTACTTTGGGGTCTGCTCTGGGGCAGTTTAGATTTCCTTTTCTGTCTTTAGGCTATTTAGCGCTCCGGCTGTGATCAAGGGGTCTAGGGCATCGTAGGAACCCCCCACGGCTACTGCTAGTTGTGTTGATAGGTTCAGGGGTCTGCAATCTGATAGTTGCCAACTTCTCTGGTTTTCTGGACGTAGCTTCTATTTTTGTGTCTGCCTCCTACGGTGACTCAATCATAACAGAATCACCCGCCATACCGCAGATCCTAGGGTACTCTATAGCAGGAAAGAATTGTAAAAAAAAAAAAAAAAAAAGTGTGTATATTTTTTCCTCTATATCTCTGAGGCCGTAGGGGGAACTTTTTTTTCTCTCTCAATGGAGATAAAGCAATTGTCTGATCGTGTGGAGCAGCTCGCTGCAGAAGTGCGGGGAATTTCCGCCTACCTTGCTCATTCACATGCTGCTGAACCAAAGATTCCTACACCTGATGTATTTTTTGGGGATCGGTCTAAATTTTTGAATTTCAAAAATAATTGTAAATTATTTTTTGCCTTGAAGCCTAACTCGTCAGGGAGCTCCGCGCAGCAGGTTAAAATTGTCATCTCTTTGCTGCGTGGCGATCCCCAGGATTGGGCGTTTTCTTTGAAACCAGATGATCCTATTCTGACTAATGTGAACGCATTTTTTCAGGCCTTGGGGTTGTTGTATGACAAACTAATACCATTGATCAGGCTGAAAAGACCCTGCTGGCATTGAACCAGGGTCGTGATTCTGCAGAATTGTACTGTCAAAAATTCCGAAAGTGGGCAGTACTTACTACCTGGAATGATAATGCCTTGGCTGCTCTCTTTCGGAAGGGGCTGTCAGAAGCCGTAAAAGATACTATGGTGGGATTTCCTGTTCCCTCTGGTCTTGACGATTCTATGTCATTAGCCATTCAGGTTGATCGGCGTTTGCGCGAACGCAAAGCTGCACGAGAGGCGTTGCCACCTGTTGAACAAATGTGTGAACCTATGCAATGTGATAGAGTTTTTTCCAGAGAGCAGCATCAGGAGTTCAGAAGGCGTAATAAGTTGTGTTTTTTCTGTGGAGATGCCTCGCATATTATTTCTGTCTGTCCTAAACGAGAGAAACGCTTTGCACACATGTTTTCTGTTGGTGGTGTTTAACCTAAGTTTCTTCTGGCTATTACTCTGATCTGCTCCCTGTCCACATTTTCCGCCAAGGCTTTTGTGGATTCGGGAGCAGCCCTAAACCTAATGGACTTGGATTTTGCTAAACGTTGTGGATTTCCGATGACACCTCTGCAGACGCCTATCCCTTTGAGGGGGATTGATGCTACTCCTTTGGCTAAAAATAAACCTCAGTTTTGGACCCAGGTGGTAATGCGGGTCGCCCCAGACCATCAAGAAAATTGCAGATTTTTGGTGTTGCATAATCTGCATGATACTATTGTTCTGGGGTTTCCCTGGTTACAAATTCATAATCCAGTTTTGGATTGGAAATCTGTGTCTGTGGTGAGTTGGGGTTGTCGGTGTGCCTTTAGTGAGGCTCCGGTGTTTTCCACCTCTCCTCAGTCGCATGATGTTCCTGATTATTTGGCGGACTTTTATGATGTATTTAGTGAGAATGAGTCTGCGTCTCTGCCTCCTCATAGGAGTTATGACTGTGCAATTGAACTGAGCCCGGGGTGTAAATTTCCCAAGGGTCGGCTCTTCAATTTATCTGTACCCGAGCACGAGGCTATGCGATCCTATATTAAGGAGGCGTTGGAGAAGGGTCATATTAGACCATCCTCGTCACCCTTAGGTGCCGTTTTTTTTTTTGTAGCCAAAAAGGATGGATCATTAAGACCTTGTATTGATTATCGTGCCCTCAACAAAATTACTGTTAAATATCAGTATCCGTTACCCCTGATTTCTGATCTATTCTTCAGGGTTAAAGGTGCTTGCTGGTTTACCAAGTTTCACCTCAGGGGGGCGTATAATCTTATTCGCATTAAGCATGGGGATGAATGGAAGACAGCATTTAATACTCCGGAGGGACATTTTGAGTATCTGGTGATGCCTTTTGGGCTCACTAATGCCCCTTCTGTCTTCCAGTGCTTCATGAACGATATTTTCCGAGATTTTGTCGATAAATTTTTGATTATCTATCTGGATGATATTTTGATCTTCTACAAGGATTGGGATTCTCATGTGGAACATATTCGGACTGTGTTCCGGATCTTGAGGGAGAATTCCCTGTATGTCAAGGGATCTAAATGCCTTTTTGGAGTACAGAGGATTTCTTTTTTGGGATTTATTTTGTCCCGTCAACTATTGAAATGGACTCGGCCAAGGTACAGGCCATTTACGATTGGGTTCAGCCCACTTCTTTGAAGGTCCTCCAGAAGTTCTTGGGTTTTGCTAATTTTTATCGGAAATTTATAGCAAAATTTTCTAGTATTGCCAAGCCATTGACTGATTTGACTAAGAAGGGTGCTGAATGCTGATGTGTTAAATTGGTCTCCGGAGGCTGTTTCTTCCTTTCAGGAGCTGAAGCGAAGATTCACCTCCGCCCCGGTTTTGCGGCAACCTGATGTCTCACTTCCGTTCCAGGTAGAGGTGGATGCTTCTGAGATTGGTGCAGGAGCTGTTTTGTCCCAAAAGGATCCTGTAACATCTAAAATGAATCCCTGTGCTTTCTTTTCCCGAAAGTTCTCTCCATCTGAACGTAACTATGATGTGGGGAATCGGGAACCGTTGGCCATGAAATGGGCATTTGAGGAGTGGAGACATTGGTTGGAGGGAGCTAAGCATCAAGTCGTGGTCCTCACTGACCACAAGAATTTGATTTACCTAGAGTCGGCTAAGCGCTTGAACCCTAGACAGGCTAGGTGGGCCTTGTTTTTTACACATTTTGATTTTGTGGTTTCTTTTCTTTCTGGAACTAAGAATGTCAAGGCAGACGCCCTCTCTAGGAGCTTCTTTGCTGATTCTCCTGTGGTGACCAAGCCTGCTACCATCTTAGGCGAAGGGGTAGTTCTTTCTGCCATCTCGCCCGATTTGAGACGTGCTCTGGAAGAGTTCCAGGAGGACAAACCTGAGCGTTGTCCCAGTGGAAAGTTGTATGTTCCTGACCAGTGGAAGAAGAGAGTGATGTCTGAAGTTCATTGCTCTGCTTTGGCTGGTCATCCAGGTATTTTTGGTACTAGAGATCTGGTGAGTCGGTCTTTTTGGTGGCCCTCCTTGTCTCGTGATGTCAGGAATTTTGTGCAGTCCTGTGGGACGTGCTCCCGGTCTAAATTGTGTTCTCGCTCTAGTGGGTTGTTGATGCCTTTGCCTGTCCCCAAGAGGCCATGGACCCATATTTCAATGGATTTCATCTCTGATATGCCTGTCTCTCAAAGGATGACTGTTATTTGGGTGATTTGTGATAGGTTCTCTAAGATGGTTCATCTTGTACCACTCCCTAAGTTGCCGTCTTCCTCTGAGTTGGTGCCCCTGTTTTTACAACAGGTGGTTCGCTTGCACGGGATTCCTGAGAACATTGTATCTGACAGAGGAGTCCAGTTTGTGTCTAGATTTTGGAGAACTTTCTGTTCCAAGCTGGGAATTCAGTTGTCCTTCTCCTCTGCTTTTCACCCTCAGACCAATGGGCAGACAGAGAGAACAAACCAGACCTTGGAGTCACATTTGAGATGTTTTATTTCTGCTGATCAGGATGATTGGGTTTCATTTTTGCCCTTGGCCGAATTTGCTTTAAATAATAGAGCTAGTTCTGCCACTTTGATGTCACCTTTTTTTTGTAACTTTGGGTTACATCCTCGATTTTCTTCAGGGCAGGTGGAGCCCTCTGCCTGCCCAGGTGTTTACACTGTGGTGGAGAGAATGCACCAGATCTGGGACCAAGTGGTGGATAAGTTATCTCTCTCCCAGGAAAAGGCCCAGCGGTTTTCCAACCGACATAGGACCATTGGTCCCCAGTTTAAGGTTGGTGATATGGTGTGGTTATCATCAAAAAATATTGCTATGAAGGTGGCTTCTCCTAAGTTTAAGCCTAGATTTATTGGACCTTACAAGATTTTGGAGATTATTAATCCGGTCTCTTTTCGTTTGGCTCTTCCTGTCACATTTAAAATCCATAATGTGTTCCATAAATCTTTGTTGAAGAGGTTTGTTGAACCTGTTGTTCCGGGGGTGGCACCTCCAGACCCTGTATTGGTTGAAGGTAACATGGAATATGAGGTAGAGAAAGTACTGGATTCCCGTCTGGCTAGACGGAGACTCCAGTATTTGGTTAAGTGGAAGGGTTATGGTCAGGAGGATAATTCCTGGGTCTCTGCCTCTGATATTCATGCCAAAAGATTGGTGCGTGCCTTTCAATCGGGCTCACCCTGATCGCCCTGGTGGCGTGGTTGAGGGTTCGGTGACCCCTCCTCAAGGGGGAGGTACTGTTGTGTGTTCATTTTCCCCTTCACTACTGAGGCCCGAGGAACTCCCTCTTCTGGTAAAGAAAGGTAGTGAGCCTGATTATCAAACACCTGAGTCTGATGATGATGACTGGCTGAGTGGAGTTACTGACTGGATATAAGGCTGCCGATGCCCTTCTGCCCTGCGGGTGATTTCTCTGTGGGATCCTTGGAGACCAGTCTGAATTCCTGCTCTTCTAAAGCTAAGTTTTCTGCTCGGCTTTTTGCATTCTTGCTTTGACTTTGTTTTGCTTTGTTTTTCTGGATTTCTGCCATTCCCTGCTGGGGTGTGCTGAATTCCTTTAGCTCTGTCTTCTGAAAATACTTGAGTGCTGATTTAGTTTTTGAAGCCTAGCTGCTTCAGGGTCTTTTTCATATCAGCTTGTTGGCTTATGTCTTTGATAGGGTTTTGGCAGATTGCAGTCAGCAACCTTCCTTTCCTGTTCTGTTTAGTTAGCTTGGGCCCCATCGTTTGCTCAGCCTATCTTTCTATCTGTGTGAGTGTTTTTTCATCTTGCTTCACCGTCATTATATGTTGGGGGCTGCCTTTTACTTTGGGGTCTGCTCTGGGGCAGTTTAGATTTCCTTTTCTGTCTTTAGGCTATTTAGTGCTCCAGCTGTGATCGAGGGGTTTAGGGCATTGTAGGAACCCCCCACGGCTACTGCTAGTTGTGTTGATAGGTTCAGGGGTCTGCAATCTGATAGTTGCCAACTTCTCTGGTTTTCTGGATGTAGCTTCTATTTTTGTGTCTGCCTCCTACGGTGACTCAATCATAACAGTCCTCCTCCTCAGGTGGCAGGTCTCTGCCATTTATATCAGCTTCATTACCTACTGTCACCACTAGAGGGAGCCCGGATGAAGAACTCTCGACTCCTCTGTCAACACAGCCAGCTCCACCACCCTCACCAGAAGCCAGAGGTAAACCAGAAAATGAGTTTACAACAGGGAGGACTGTCACAAGCCAGCCCCTTTAGTGATGTCACAAGCCCAGAGGTATAAGGTACCTGCACGCAGGACAGCCCTCATTCCAGCCTGGGAAACTGCTGCATCCAGACCCCTCAATGCATTGGGACACATGGCTCCTCCCACCAGCCTGGTTCCGCCTAAGATGATCTAAGCAATATGTGAGTTTTTCTGCTTTTAAATCCCCTTTTATTTGTATTTGCTTTGTACATAATTTAATTGTCTCATATTGTAAAATCTTTTTATGCCTTCTGTAAACACTGCCTACCCTTTGGAGTAAAATATAAAACTATTAGTCCGTCTCCATGCTCTATACCAAACTTTTACGTGCCTAGAAGTTAATTACGCTACTAATTTGGGTTGGCTTTGGAACACCTGTATTATTTTAAAATATTAATATAGAAATCGGAATCTGGTGGCAGCAAAGTGTGTTTTGGCTAGGTAGGTAGCGCTGGCAGTGACGGAGCGTGTTTTATAAGCTGATTGTGTGGCTGCGGCCAAAGCATTTATAATTCCCTCACTGCAGCGGGCCTAATAGCCAGTGCACAACAAGTAGCCCATCCGGCGACTAATTATCCTAGTTGTAGTTCCCTGACTGACCTGAGGGTAAAGGGGGCACCGGAGAGCTGCAAGTTCCAAAGCGGAACTGGAAAGTGGGATATACATAAATCCTGGCAGTTTGTAACACAGGATTACTAAAATAACTAAAATAAGCCCCCCCTCTGGTAAATTGTTAGGTCAAGACTAGCTTGCTGTTTTCATCACATTGTGGCTGCGGTGAGATAACTAAGATAAGCCCCCTGTATGTGTGATAGCCGTGTACGACCAAAGGTCGACACCATTGATCGTGACATAGACAACTACACATGAATAGAGGAGATCTCTAAGGCCTGTTTCACACATCAGTTTTTCACCATCAGTCAAAATCCACCAAAATTGGAAAATGGTGGATCCGCTTTTCTTATAGCAGATCCGCCATTTTTTCCCATTGAGATACATTAGTGAGGGATTTTGGCGGATGGTCGTCCGTTACGTCCGCTATTCGGCGGATCCGCAAGATTCCTGGTGGATTCTGTCTGAGGTGGATGGAGTTTGCAACGTTTTTTGGCACCGTCAAAATGGAGGACACGTCTGCCATGCGGTAGAATGGGCGCCTATGGGCGGCGGATCCGCCGGGATCCGCTATTTTGCGGAATCCGCTAAATCGCACTGAGCATGCTCAGAAAAAAAGATACTTTTCCAGACAGTCCCAAAACTATATAAAGGTGGGCTAATTAATCATTGGGCCCAGACATCCAGCACCAGCCAGAATGAGGACAGAGCCAGAGCCATCCAGCACCTGCCCAGCAGAAAGACCCCCAGCTGAGAAGAAAGAGAGAGAGCCTGCCAGCCTGCCATACCCCAGCTGCAAGACCCCTGGAGCAAGAGGCCTGCCAGCACCTGCCCAGCACCAAGCCAGGATGGAGAGGCCTGCTATCAAGCCACTAAAGCCTGCAATTGTGTGAGTATTAAAACTATTTGTGTGGGGCATGTCTGTGTGTGTCTGTGGCTTGTCTGCCTGTGTGTGTGTAGCCTGTCTGTGTGTGTGTGTGGCCTGCGTGTTTGTGTGTGTGTGTGGTCTGCCTTCCTGCATGTATGTTCGTGGCCTCCCAGTGTTGCATGTCTGTGTGTGTGTATTTTTATTATGCTTTTTTTTCATACTTTAATTGTTTTTCTGTTGCATGTGTACTGAATGTTATTATAATATTTGCAATTGTGCTGTGATTGTGTTGTGTATTGTATGTGGTGTTTCTCTTGTATATCGCTGTTTTTTTAATTTTCATTTATTGTGGTATTTAAAATAAAGAGCAGAGTAGCTCCTACTTGTATAAAAAAACTAAATTTTTTTTAAAAAAAACTGTTTTTAAAAACTCTATGTAGTATCATTTTAAAACCAGGTAAACACTTGGGTATACTCTCGGTGAGAGTTTCAGGGAATTATACACATGAAAACACTTGGGCATACTCTCGGTGAGAGTTTCAGGGAATTACACACATGCAAACACTTGGGTATACTCTCGGTGAGAGTTTCAGGGAATTATACACATTCAAACACTTGGGTATACTTTCGATGAGAGTTTCAGGGAATTACACACATGCAAACACTTGGGTATACTCTGGGTGAGAGTTTCAGGGAATTACACACATGCAAACACTTGGGTATACTCTCGGTGAGAGTTTCAGGGAATTATACACATTCAAACACTTGGGTATACTTTCAATGAGAGTTTCAGGGAATTACACACATGCAAACACTTGGGTATACTCTCGGTGAGAGTTTCAGGGAATTACACACATGCAAACACTTGGGTATACTCTCGGTGAGAGTTTCAGGGAATTATACACATTCAAACACTTGGGTATATTTTTGGTGAGAGTTTCAGGGAATTATACACATGCAAACACTTGGGTATACTCTCGGTGAGAGATTGTCATGGAATTCACACACATGCAAACACTAAGTGTGGGTATACTCAGGAATTACACACCTGTAATCACAGTGTGGTTACACTCTCAGTGAGAGATTTTCAGGGAATTTACACATTAATAGCAATGAAGGTTTTTTTTATGTTATTAAAATTCTCTTTCCTTGCAGATCCTTTGAGGAAGAACCTGCCAGGCCGCAGCAGAACCGTCAGGCCACAGCAGAACCGCCAGGCTGCAGCAGAACTGCCATACAACCTTGTTCTTAGTAAGTATAAAGACCTGAAAGCTTTTAATATCCTTTGTATAGTAGCTGAACAAGTGTCTTTATACTTGCAGATCCGTTCAGGAAGGACCAGCCAGACCGCAGCAGAACCACCAGGCTGCAGCAGAACCACCAGGTCGCAGCAGAACCGCCATACAACCTTGTTCTCAGTAAGTATAAAGACCTGAAAGCTTTTAATATCCTTTGTATAGTAGCTAAACAAGTGTCTTTATACTTGCAGATCCTTTCAGGCTGCAGCAGAGTAGACCCGCAAGCCAGGCCGCAGGAATGTCTTCTTCTAAAAGCTCCCCCTCACATCATCAGCGAACTGAGGTAAATAATGTTGTTGTTTTTTTTTAAATCTTAATTTTTTTAACGCGTATTTTAACTTTTTATTTTTTTTTAACCTATATGCATGTATTATGTTTTCACAAGAAGCTGAAGCTGAGGAGCTTCCAGGAGGAGACATGCAGGGTGGAGAAATACAAGTAGGGGGCGAGCAGAGTATAAGTTTAGCACATACAAAAACTCACAAACATACATACATAAATAATACACCCAACACAAACATTAATCACAGCACACACAATAACTACGCATCCATCCAACCCAAATTTTTTTTTTTTTTTTTTACAGTCTTCACAATCTGGTGCCCGCACTAGAGGTACTCCCAGGACATCCCAGCGTCGTCGAGGTGCTGCCTCTGGCTGGCAGCGAACGGTAAGTAACCCTTTATTTGGGTGATTGATTAATGAACCTCATGTGTTTGAATTGAATGTAATGATTTTTTTTGTTTTCATTTTTTTTCTTCACAGGTTTCACAGTGTGCTCCGCAGAGAGCATTGGAAGAGGCTCTGATAATAGACGTGGATGACCTCATCCAGGCAGTGCAACCATGGGAGCCGCTGTGGAACATGGCAAACCGATACTGCGCCGACCAACCAACCACCCGACGGCTCTGGGAAGAGGTGTGTTTGGAGGTTGTTGAAAACTGGGAGGAGCTCAATGCGAGGGCCAGGGATTTTGTGCGTAAGTATTCCAATTTCAGTAACTTATATTCCAGCATGTGAAGTGTTGAATACTAACCACTTTGTTTTTTTCCTTCACAGGTGACAGGGTTATCACACGGTGGCGGTCGCTCAGGGATCGCTTCAAGAGGGACTTCAACAAGGAGATGCAGGCCCCGAGTGGATCAGGAGGACGCAGGAGCACCCAGTATAAACATTACCGAGCCCTGGCGTTCCTCCGGTCGACGATGGTGAGCAGAAGGTAAATATTCCACACACCATTTCTGTAGTACAAATGTTTACATGTTTAACCAATTTTTTTTTTCAGCAAAGTTAAATTAAATATCAATATATTAATTTTTTTTTTTTTCTCTTTTTTTAGCACCGTCTGCAGCACTCGGGAGCCTGCATCTGAGTTGCCTCCCTCTGGAGGGATCCCTTGTGAGACTGCCCCCGGTGACCACATCGAGGTATCCGACCCCTCTCTACCTTCCCTCTTGTCTCATCCCTCTATCCCCTCCACCAGCACTGGAGCAGCAGGGCAGACTTCATCACATGAAGCTGCTGGTGACGACTTACAGTACCCTTTACCCCACCCCTCTGACACTGCCGCAACATCTCGACCAACTTTTGGTTCTGGCAGCGTCAGAGAGGTCTGGAAAGGATGACCTTGTCTGACTGCTTGAGTCTGAACACATCCGTCCAGCAGGGTTTCCACACTTATGGACAACGGTTATCTTCTGGGTTGACCATGATCAATCAAAGTATCATGGAACTCAGAAGATACATGGAACGGATGAATTCTGAGTCAAACCAGACGCCGAGACATATTTTTTTTCAATCAGTTGTCTGGCAAATCGAAAGTTTAAGTACTCACCAACAGATGCATGTGATGCAAGCCTGTCACAATGCTCTAGTGGAGGTACTCTCTGAAGCATCCCATCCTCCCCCTGTCCATCCTCCCTCTGTCCATCCTTCCCAAGTCTATCCTTCCACCGTCCATCCTTCCATCACCATCTATCATACAACCATCCATCCTCCTACCACTCCATCTCCTTTCTCTAGTTCCCCATTCCATTCTTCCTAGTACCTTCCTTCCCCATTACATTATACCCCAATGCCCTCACCATACCCACCCCCACACACCTTCAATGTTCCCACAAACCTCGTCTGTCTATCCACTCCCGTCCCAACCTCATGTTTTCAACCCCCTTCCACTTCTGATCCTCACCAACTCCCTTCCCAGTCCTCCACACCCCCTCGATGTGGTCAACCCTGTTAACCCCTCCGATAGTATCTCCACCTAACAGTACCAGCATTTGTGATGTAATAAAAAATGTTGTTTGTTCTACAAAAAAATAAAAAAAAATTTCTACCAAAAAAATAAACAAAGTTTTCAAATATATAACTGAAAAATTTCACAAATAAACAAGGTTTTTTTTTAAAGAACTTTATTGTGTAGTTTCTTTTTTGTTCTTTATTTCTTGGTAAAGGTTCAAAGTACACCGGTGGTGTACAAGGTAAAAAAAAACACAACACTTGGTAACTAGAGTTGAGCGACTTTTGGTTTTTTAGGGTCGAGTTTCGTTTCGTGAAACCCGACTTTTCCAAAAGTCGGGTCGAGCAAGATCGGCCGATTATAGGGAAAAGTCGGGGTCGTCCCGAAACACGAAACCCAATGTAAGTCAATGGGGAATAAAAGTCGGCAGTGAGAGGAGGACAGGAAACACACCTACAGTGCCCATTTGAATGCCAAAAGCATCAATTCTTCTTACTTAAGCTTGTCAACCTTAATTAACTTCATAATACAAGTTACGCACTGAAAAATGGGGGTTATTTGGCTAAAGTTGTGGGGGGGTAGGGCTGGCTCCAGGTTTTCATGTGCCCTGGGCGAAAGAGCGCCCCTTTAACACATACCACAACTCATCATGCTCCGATACGGCAGAGAAATAGCGGTATAGTACAATGAAAAATACTTCACTTTTTACATCTCATGACAAGGCCCATCTATTTCTCCATACAGAATCATTGGTCCCATATAATGTTTGAAACAGTATATGATGAGCTCCACATAATGCTACAGTATATGTTGGTCCCCATGGATGAAGCTCCACTGTCTTATGGGCCCAAATAATGCTCCATACATAATGGGCCCCATTTCTAATGCTCTAGTGTATAATGGGCCCTGTAAATGCTGCTCCAGTGTCTGATGTCCACCTTTGGAATGTTCCAGTGTATGGTGGGCCCCATCTATCATTCTCCAGAGTATAGTGCTCCCCAAAAATTGCTGTCCCAACATTGAAAACAATCAAATAAGTCTCCTCGCTAGGGAATCCCTGTACTAGTCTGGACTCCTCGTCGTCCCCATCTTCCATCTCACTGCACAGTATTTCAACCTTGCAAGTGCTGTGATCCTGAGCAAGCAGGGGGGGCCCACTCATTGGCGACGGCACTGGCACAGGGCCCCTGATAGTACGGTGGTGTGTCTGATGGCGGGTGGGCCGAACCTGCACTTTCATCTGCAGCTTCCTCTTTGTCACCGTGTAAGATGGAACTGTATATGGGAAGGGTAACCTCAGTTTCATCAGGGTCAGATTCAGGCCGTGTAGCGTGCGAGGGGAATGTAGTGGTCTGGGTCAATGTACCAGCAGATTCATCGAGCAGTGGCTGGGCATCAGTGCACTTGTGTCGCCCCCAGGAGTACGGTCGCCACAGTGGCATTACCTTCCTCCTAGGGAGTGTGATGTCATGCTTGGGAGCAACGAAGGATCTCTCTAGCAGGTTAACTGATTGGGCGGCGTTATTCCCACGAGTCATGACCCTCCAAACAGCGTTCATGAAGGCAAAGTGTTTGTTTTACGTGGGCAGTATGGTTGCAAAGCTGAACCTTAAAGGAATGTCCAGAAGGGCACCACCAGGAGTGGAGCCTACGGTTAAATTCGACTCCACCTGGGAAACCTCAACCATGCCAGCTACAGAACAGATGCACACATTGCAAGCTTAATTCCGTTAACGAACGAGACTCCGTCATGCCCCGCGGTCCGAGCCCGGCTTACTAGAGGGACACGTGAGGCTCTGGCACATGAGATTGGCCAATAACTGGTGTGTCATGCCCTTACATGTCCGTGGCTGCATGTGCGCTACACTGAAAAGGCCAGCGTTTGTCGCTTACAGGTGCAGATAACCCGCTGAACAACGTTAGTGATGGTGATCACTGATTACAATTATTACCCGCGAACAATGATTTCCCAGTAAGTGCAGGTCAACCGCAGTTCCGGAATTAGGCCTAACCATCATTCCTGAAAAAATGAAAAACTTACGTGTGCGAACCACAGGTGCTGTAGCTTGCTTAACAGCTCGCCAGCCGTTCTCACGCCCAGTATGGATTACACGTGATTGCACAAAGGTGAGAAAGGGTACCGTATCCCCGGATAACATGTATGGATAGCGTACACATTCAAAATATATGTCTATACATCAGGAGGCAGGCTCAGACGGTGTCAGGCCCAGTATGGATTGCACGTGATTGCACAAAGGTGAGAAAGGGTACCGTATCCCCAGATAACATGTATGGATAGCGTACACATTCAAAAGATATGTCTATACATCAGGAGGCAGGCTCAGACGGTGTTAAGCCCAGTATGGCTTGCACGTGATTGCACAAAGGTGAGAAAGGGTACCGTATCCCCGGATAACATGTATGGATAGCGTACACATTCAAAATATAAGTCTATACATCAGGAGGCAGGCTCAGACGGTGTCAGGACCAGTATGGATTGCACGTGATTGCACAAAGGTGAGAAAGGGTACCGTATCCCCGGATAACATGTATGGATAGCATAGTGTACACATTCAAAATATATGTCTATACATCAGGAGGCAGGCTCAGACGGTGTCAGGCACAGTATGGATTTGACGGCCCAGACTACACAGCGGAGGAGCAGGGAGAGGTAAAGATTGCAAATGCTGGGGCCCTGCCCAAGCAAGGGGGGCCCACTCGTGGGCGTCGGTACTGGTACTGGGCCCCTCATAGTACGGCGGTGTGTCTGACGGCGGGTGTGCACCACCACCGTCAGAGACACTTGATTGCAATATGAGGGACCCTGTGCCAGTGCCCGCGCCCAAGAGTCGGCCTACCCACCTGTCCAGGGCAACGGCACTCGCACGGTGTCGTGCGCTAGGTGGTGACCGGCCATGGGGGGGGAGGCAGCACAGTTAGGGAGTTTTAGAAAGTGGCATATGTTGATGTTGGACATTCAGCTGATGCAAAAGGCGAAATAGGTCAAGTCCCAGGAAGAGGTGGACCAAAGCATGCCATTTTTTTCTGTCACCCTATGTGTCATCAGGGGAAGGTGGGACAAAATCCTTGGAAACTCATGCATGGTTCATTTTAATGAAGGTTAGATCATCCACATTTTGGGTTGACAGACGGGTCCTTTTTTCTGTCAGGATTGATCCAGCTGCACTGAAGACTCTTTCCGATAGCACACTTGCAGCTGGGCAAGCGAGCTCCTGTAAGGCATATTGTGCCAATTCAGGCCAGGTGTCCAGTTTAGCGGCCCAATAGTCAAAGGGGAATGACCTGTGTGGGAGAACATCAATATGGGAGGAAAAGTAGTTTGTAACCATAGTTGACAACTGCTGTCTCCTGTCACTTTCCATCGATGCTGTCTCCAACGCCACTTCTGCTGTGTGCACCACGAACACCTCTGCCAAGCTGCCCCCGGCCCGTACGGCTCGTGTGAGAACCATCACCGCTGCTGTGTGCTGGGAGTGCCTCAAGCAACCGATTTACCAGCGTTGCTTGTTTATGAGCCAATATTAGGTCAAGGTTCTCCTGTGGCATGATGTTTTGTAATTTGCCTTTATAGCGTGGATCCAGGATGCTGGCCAACCAGTAGTCGTCATCGTTCATCATTTTGGCAATGCGGGGGTCCCTTTTTAGGATCCGCAAGGCATAATCTGACATGTGGGCCAATGTTCCCGGTGTCAATGATGCACTGCGAGTGCTGGTTGGAGGAGCACTTTTTGGCAAATCCACATCCCTCCAGTCACGCACAAACCCTGTACCAGACCTTGCCACGCCAACATTTTCACTCGCCCCACGAGATGCATCCTCTTCCCCTAAGTAATCATCCCCATCATCATCCTCCTCCTCCTCCTCTTCTTCCTCCAACTTGTCCAGGAGAGGTCCCTGAGCAGACAATGGCTGAATGTCATCAAGGATTCCCTCCACCTCTTCCTCCTCGTCAACATTGGCTGCAGACGCCTGCTCCTTAAGGTGCGTCAAAGTTTGCATGAGCAGACGCATAAGTGGGATGCTCATGCTTAGGATGGCGTCGTCTGCGCTTACCAGCCGTGTGCATTCCTCAAAACACTGAAGGACTTTACAGAGGTCTTTCAGCTTCGACCACTGCACACCCAACAACTCCATGTCTGCTCTCAAAGTGCCTGGCCGTGTATCCTCCCACAAATGCATTATGGCCTGCCTCTGCTCGCACAGCCGCTCCACCATGTGCAGGGTGGAGTTCAGGGTGGAGTTCCACCTTGTTGCAATGTCGATAATGAGGCGGTGGTTGGGAAGGTGGAGCAATCGCTGCAGCTTCTGCATACGAACGGAGTGTACAGGCGACCGGCGGATGTGCGCGCTCAGTCTTTGCACCTTATGGAGCAGGGCTGTTAACTCCGGATAATTTTTGAGGAAGCACTGCACCACCAGGTTCAAGGTGTGAGCCAAGCAAGGTATGTGGCTGAGTTTTGAAAGGGCTATGGCTGCCACAAAATTACGGCCGTTATCACTAACTACCTTGCCTGCCTCAAGATGTACACTGCCCAGCCATGACTCAGTTTGTCGCTTCAAGTACTCGGCCAGCACCTCGGCGGTGTGTCTGTCGCCCAAGCACATCATCTGCAACACAGCCTGCTGACGCTTTCCACTAGCTGCTCGATAGGGGGACACATCGTGTGCAACAGTGGCAGCTGCAGATAGAGTGCTCGTACGACTGCGCTCTGTGGACGAGCTTTCGCTTCTGGAGGAGGAGGAGGAGGAGGGTTGAACGCCTACAGCCAACTGTTTCCTATACCGTGGGCTAGGCAGCACTGTCCCACCACCGCTGTCCCCTGTGGACCCTGCATCCACCACATTAACCCAGTGCGCAGTGATGGACACGTAACAGCCCTGGCCATGCCGACTGGACCATGCATCAGTTGTGAGGTGCACCTTTCCACTCACTGACTGCTTGAGTGCATGGACAATGCGGTCTTTTACATGATGGTGGAGGGCTGGGATGGCTTTGCGAGAGAAGAAGTGGCGACTGGGTAGGTCATAGCGTGGTACTGCATAGGCCATGAGTTCGCGGAAAGCTGCGCTTTCCACCAACCGATAGGGCATCATCTCAAACGAGATTAGTTTGGCAATGTGGGCGTTCAAACCCAGTGTACGCGGATGAGAGACTGAGTACTTTCTTGACCTACTCATAGTGTCTGGGAGGGTGAGCTGGACTTGAGAGCTGCATATGGTGGAAGTAGCGGTGGACAGGGCGGACTGAGAGAGGGTTGATGATGGTG
This sequence comes from Dendrobates tinctorius, assembly GCF_039654945.1. Classification (NCBI taxonomy): domain Eukaryota; kingdom Metazoa; phylum Chordata; class Amphibia; order Anura; family Dendrobatidae; genus Dendrobates; species Dendrobates tinctorius. Next base: position 1,577,323 of record NW_027361903.1, on the reverse strand, counting down.
ATGGAGTTGGTGTTCTTTCTGATGGCCTAGATTCAGTATTTCGTTGATATAACAGTGGGATTCCCTGACTGCTGTGGCCTTGCAACGACACCTCAACATTTGCTGCTGTGCTAACCGGTGGGCTTACAGTGGGGGAAACAATGTAGCGTTGCTGACTACCTTCTTTGTGATCAGTTGCACATGTGGCACTTGAGGTTTGGTGTTGTGTCCACGCTTGCAAGTGCATGCTGGTTAAATGTCTAAGCATGCAACTGGTATTCAAATTTTTCAGATTTTTCCCTCGGCTAAAGGTCTTTGCGCACTTCTTACAGATAACCTTGGCCTGATCATGAGGATTTTGTTCAAAAAAGTGCCACACTGCACTCTTCCTACTTTGGCAGACATTTTGCGGCCTAGCACGCTGTGATCTTTTGACCCTCTGGACAAGCTGTCCAGCAACTCTTTTGATTTTTGGAACCTGTCTTTGGAGTGCTCCCCGCTTGCCAGATAACAGCTGTTGCGATGTCGATGTCTGCTGTGGATGCTCCTCATCTGAGCTATTGGAAGCAGCACCCTCTTCCCCCAATGGATGCCAATCTGGGTCAACAACTGGGTCATCCATCACCTCCTCTTCAATGTCATGTGCACCTTCCTCTGTGTCACCGTGTATGGTGGTATAGTGTGCGGGAAGGGGCACCTGAGTCTCATCAGGGTCAGAATCTGGCTCATTACACTGCGAGGACAATGTAGTGCTCTGAGTGAATGTACCAGCAGAATCATCTATCAATGGCTGTGCATCAGTGCACTCCATGTCAGATTCATCTTGGCCTGGGTAATTCACCATTTCACTTGATAATCCAGGCATGGTATGTGAAAACAGCTCCATGGAGTAATCAGTAGTATGACCTGCGTCATCCTTCAATCTTGGTTGGGGTGAAGGACACAAGGAAAGGTGTGGTTCATTAACATGAGCCTCCAATGACGACTCAGTGCTTTTACTTTTTACAACTTCAGAAGAGGAGGCGATAGAGCTGGAGGCTGAGTCAGCAATGTAAGACAAAACTTTTTCCTGATGTTCTGGCTTTAAAAGCGGTTTGCCAACTCCTAGAAAACTAAGCCTTCGAAGCCTTATGGAGCCAGACGATGACGCAGGCTCAACACCTCCTGCATTCGGTCCTATTTTGCTTTTGCCACTACCATCAGATCCACCACCAACACCATCATTACCAGCTGCCAACCCCCGCCCAATTCCACGGCCTCTTCCACCAGTCTTCCTCATTTTTGGTAGAAATGTAGACAAAATCCAACAAACTATATAGTAATGTAAAACAAGGTACAAGGTGTCTATAGGACAGGGGAGATTTAGATTTTCTGCACACACTAGTGGACACTGGACACTTTTGGATTGTGTGAGGCCCACTGAATATCAGAGCGCTATGTCACAGGCTCGATGGCACAGGTGTGAAAAAAGTGACTAGAGGATAAGGGAGATTTTGAATTTCTTCAGACACTTGTGGACACTGGACACTTTTGGATTGTGTGAGGCCCACTGAATATCGGAGCGCTATGTCACAGGCAGAAATTGGCTAGTGTATCACAAACTACAAGGTGTATGTAGAATTGGGCAGAATAGGAATCTCCCTAGAGTGTAGGTCTGTAAGAACGGAACAAGTCCTCCACTTATCCTTCCACAGTGACACACAGATAGCTTCACTGTGGCCGTGATAACAGCCGTTACACGGTACTGTGTGAGGAGCGTACACCGCTGTATGGTGTGAAAAAATGCACGCTCAGTACCTCAGCAGGACAAAAAAAAATTGGGATTGCTTTTAAAAAAGCAGTTTGCGGAGCAGTGGGTAAACAGCAATGCAGCTGTCAGGAAGCCTTAGAAGGCAGCCTAACAACCAACACCGCTGATCCACCACAATATAGCCTCCCCTTGCACTGCACACACAGTGACTGGTGTGTTGCACAGGCAAAATCGCTAGCAGCAGAAGCAGTTTTTTTTTCTTCTTCCCTGCCTAACGCTCTCCCTACAGAATCAGCAACCTCTCCCTATGCTAAGATCGGCAGAAGTAAGATGGCGGTCAGCGTGCATGCCCTTTTATAACCCCTGTGACGCCCACCAAAGCAAGCCAATCACTTGCATGCCCTTCTGAAAGATGGTGGTGACCCGTGCCTATGTCATCACGTTGCCCACAGTGTCCGTGGATCCTGATTGGCTGAAAAAGAGCGCAAAACAAACTTTTGAAACGCGACTTTGGCGCGTAAGTCGCCGACCTCATGGCCGACCTCATCCTAGGGTCGGGTTTCGTTTCATGAAACCCGACTTTTGAAATTTTTCGACCCGTTTCGGTCAACTCTATTGGTAAAATTTCAAAAGTACACCGGTGATGTACAAGGTAAAAAAAAAACACAACACTTGGTAACATTTCAAAAGTACACCAGTGGTGTACAAGGTAAAAAAACCCCACAACACTTGGTAACATTCCAAAAGTACACCGGTGGTATACAAGGTAAAAAAAACACTTATTACCCACAATTGGTATAAAAAAAATTTAAAAAAAATTATACCATGTCATCTTGCCAGTCAAGTTTTCCCTCTGGTGTCAGAAAATAATCTGCAAAGGTGTCCCTCATTCTTGCCACTGACCCAGTACTGCGAACAGTTGGTTGCTGATAATCCCACAAGGTGGTTTCAGAAAGATTTTCTTCCATGGAAACAGGTTCCTTTGAAAGTACAAAGTTGTGCAGGATGACACAGGCCTTCACCACCTCATCCACAGTCTTTGTTTTCATTTTTACGGCCATTAACAGGACTCTCCATTTTGCAGTTAAAATCCCAAAAGCGCACTCCACCACTCTTCGCGCTTTGGTCAATCGATAGTTAAAAATGTTATTGCGGTGTGTCAATCCACGACTACCATATGGCTTGATAAGGTGTTTGGAAAGCTGAAAAGCGTCGTCACCAACGCACACAAATGGCATTGGTGGGCCTGTTGTTCCAGGTAGTGGTCTTGGGTGTGGGAAAGCAAAATTGTCTCCATACAAGCGACGGCCCATGGCGGACATCTTGAAGACCTGAAAATCGTTTGATCGACCATACGCACCAATGTCCACGGCAATAAATTTGCAGTTGGCATCTGCAATGGCCATAAGTACAACGGAGAAGAATTTCTTGTAGTTGTAAAATTCTGATCCAGATCCGATGGGTTTCACAATCCTGATATGCTTCCCATCTACAGCACCAAAGCAATTTGGAAACTGGCAGATTTGTTGAAAGTTGTCGGCAATCTCCAGCCACCTCTCCTGCATTGGCTGTGGGATGTACTCCTCGTGTAGACAATCCCACAATGCCCGGCAGGTCTGTTGTACAATTCCAGATATAGTTGAAATCCCGAGCCGGAAATGGTAATGGAGGGAGGTGAAGGATTCTCCAGTTGCCAGGAAACTTGTAAAAAAAGGTAAAAAAGTTAGATTAATACAAAATACAAGCCATAACATAACAATAAAAGTCTGCAGAATCTGAAACCTTTTAAAAAATAGATAACTTACCAAAGGGTCACCATCAAACGCTCCGCCGGTGAAATAGAAAACCGCATGTAGGTGTCCCTTCTCCGGAATTGTGCTCCGACATGCTCCACCAGTAGCTCAAACAAGTCCTGCCTCATGCGCACATAGTTAAAGAACTTGTCCGGGTTATCCCTCAATTCCAGGTATAGTGTAGAAAACACGCCAAAGGTAAACCTCTGCGCATTAATGGGATGAATCCACTGGCGCCGTCTCCTCATACGCAGGAGTCGCAGTCTTCTCTTCTCCCTCTGGAGAGCAATAATTGCCAACCGATTGCAGTGAAGATCAAAGTCCACACAGAAGCTGTTAATACTCGCAATAACTCCTTCCATCGCTGCCACTAGCTCTAAAACCTTTGAAAGATATTGTATTACAACACCCTAGATATAGTTTTCCCTAGTTTCCAGGATCCAATCACATTTGGGAGCATTTTCCAAGAGCCAATCATATTTGGGAGCATCCCATTTTGAAGGTGTGGAAAAACGGATCCGCCAGAAAACGGATCCAACGGATGGAAAAAACGGATGCCAGCGGAGGGAACGGATCCGCTTTTTGATGGATCCGTACAAAAATCCGTATAGCGGATCCGTCAAAAAATGGATCCGTACCATCAGCTGGCATCCGTTTTTACACATTTTTAGCAGATCCGCTATTTTCACTTTTTGGCGGATTTTGACGGATTTGAAAAAACTGATGTGTGAAACAGGCCTAAAAATGTCGTTTACAAATTCCTGGAACACCGCACGTGCATTACTAAGGTCAAATGGCATTACCAGGTATTCATAGTGTCCTAGTGTTAAAGGCTGTTTTCCATTCGTCAACCTGATGTATACGAATGAGGTTGTAGGCTCCTCTGAGATCTAGTTTAGTAAAGATCTTAGCCCCTCTGAGACGATCAAACAGTTCTGATATAAGCGTTATCTATTCTTTACCGTGATCTGGTTTAACCCCCTTTAATCGATACAGGGTCATAGCGATCCGTCCTGTTTCTTGACAAAGAAGAATCCTGCCTCCGCTGGAGAAGATGATTTCTGGATAAATCCGCTAGTCAGGTTCTCCTGGATGTACTCTGACATGGCCTAGGTTTCTGCATGAGAAAGAGGATTGATTCGCCCCCGAGGGGGAGACGTTCCAGGATGCAGATCAATGAAACAGTCACACGATCTAAGTGGCGACAACCTCTCTGCTTCCTTTTTCCCGAAGACGTTAGAGAAAGTCGAGTAAGAGGATGGTAAACTTAGCAGAGCAGTTGGCTGGACTGGAGGACGAACAGGATGGTGCGAGTAATGCATCAATCAGAGCAGGAATCTCCCCAGGCCAGGACTTCTCCAGTTCTCCAGTTTAGGACTGGCTCGTGCGACTGGAGCCATGGTAAACCTAGAAGCAAGGGGTGAGACAAACCAGGCAAAACATAAAAGCAGATTCTTTCAGAGTGCGTTAGACCTACCCGAAGTTTCACTGGCTCAGTCTGGAACCGAACAGGCTCGGTCAAGGGTTTGCCATTCACAGTAGTCACCTGAAACGTATTTGGAAGGCACTGGTCTGGAATCTGGTAATGGTCCACAACTGTTTGCTGAATAAAATTTCCGGCGGCTCCAGAATCCAGGTAGCAAAGTTCTGAAAATTTAACCGTGCCGAAGGACACGGAGACAGTCATTTGCAGAGATGTAGAGAGATGATCCTTACTCAGGGAAGCCTCTCCTACCGACCCTAGGTTCTGGAGTTTCCCGACCTCTCTGGGCAGAAGCAAATCCGATGCTCAGAACTGCCGCAGCACAAACAGCTCCCTTCCAAGCCACGTGCCTCCTGGCGCTGAGTAGCCAAGCTCACTTGATCCACCTGCATAGCTTCAGGAAGAGAAGATGGTGAAAGGGGAGAAGACGGCTTCTGAAAACTAGGAACCAGGTGATAAGACCTCTTCTCCTGCTTGGATTCCCTGGAACATTCTTTAAACTGAAGATCGTTCCGGGTTGCGAGGGAAATCAGGTCATTCAGAGTTGCAGGAGTATCTCGACCCGCCAGCTCTTCCTTTATTCTCCCAGACAAACCTTCTCAGAAGGTAGCCACCAAGGCCTCGTCATTCCAGGATGACTTTGAGGAAAAGGTCCAGAAGCGAACTGCATACTGGGCCACCGTGAGACCCTCCTGGCATAGACGAAGAAGCAAAGAGTGTTGTGAGCTCATTTTCGGGTTTGCCTCTGGCTTCTGGTGAGGGTTATGGAGCTAGCTGTGCTGACAGAGGAGTAGTGAATTCTCTATCTGGACTCCCTGTGTGGGTGAAGGCAGGTAATGAAGCTGATCTAAATGGCAGAGACCGGCCACCAGAGGAAGAGGATTGCGATTGGACATCAGGAGTTTCTGATTGGATTTAAGGCAGCCGACTCCCTAGTTTCTTGCTGGTGATTTTTCCTGTCTGTGGCTCCTGGTTTCCAGTTTGGTTCCTGCCTTCCTAAAGCTAAGTTTTCTCTGCTATTGTTCATATGAGTTTTTGTCTGGTTTACTTAGTTTTTGTGTTCAGCCAGCCCTGGCTGGGACTGGGCTGAATCCCCATTTTTGTCTCTGATCAGTTGATCTCTTTTGCTCTGTCTTCAGAACATACCTGAGTGCTGATATAGTGATTTGAAGTCGAGCAACTTCAGGGCCTTTTTCTATCAGAAGTGTTGGACATTCTTTTTGGCAGGGTTTTTTGTGTGATTGCAGACAGCAGCTTTTCTTTCCTGTCCTTTCTAGTTAGTGAGGGCCCCATCATTTGCTCAGCCTATCTTTCTACCTGTGTCTGTGTTTTCATCTTGTTTCACCGACAATACCTGTTGGGGGCTGTCTATTGCTTTGGGGTCTGCTCTGGGGCAGTTTAGATTTTCCCTTTCTTTCTTTAGGCTTATTTAGTTCTCTGGCCATGACGAGGTGTCTAGGACCACCGTAGGCACGCTCCACGGCTACTGCTAGTTGTTGTGGATAGGATCAGGGGTCTGCAATCCGCTAGTTACCAACCTCTCCGGTTTTCTGGGCTTAGCTTGCTTTTTGTTTTTTCCTCCTCGGTGACTCATTCATACCAGAATCACCAGCCATACTGCAGATTCTAGGGTACTCAAAAGCAGGAGAGAATTGTAAAAAGAAAAAAAAAGTGTCAGAATTTTTTTTTTTATATGTATATTTTCTCCTCTTTTTCTCTGGGGCCGTAGGAGGATTCTTTTTTTTTTTTCTTTTTCTCCTTGATGGAGATTAAGCAATTGTCTGATCGTGTTAAGCAGCTCGCTGCTGAAGTGCGGGGAATTTCCACCTATCTCACTCATTCACATGCTGTTGAACCAAGGATCCCTGCTCCTGGTGTGTTTTCTGGGGATCGGTCTAAATTTTTGAGTTTTAAGAATAATTGTAAATTATTTCTTGCCTTGAATCCTAACTCATCGGGGAGCTCTGCGCAGCAGGTTAAAATTGTCATCTCTTTGCTGCGCGGCGATCCCCAGGATTGGGCGTTTTCTTTGACACCTGAAGATCCTGTTTTGACTAATGTGGATGCATTTTTTCAAGCCTTGGGGTTGTTATATAATGAACCTAATGCTATTGATCAAGCTGAGAGAACCCTATTGGCATTGAACCAGGGTCAGGATCCTGCAGAGTTATACTGTCAGAAATTCCGAAAGTGGGCAGTCATTACTACATGGAATGATAATGCATTGGCAGCTCTCTTTCGGAAGGGTTTCACTGAGACTTTAAAAGATACTATGGTGGGATTTCCTGTTCCCTCTGGTCTTGACGATTCTATGTCATTAGTAGAGTTGAGTGAAACGGGTCGAAAAATTTCAAAAGTCGCCGACTTTTAGTAAAGTCGGGTTTCATGAAACGAAACCCAACCCTAGGGTGAGGTCGGCCACGAGCTCGGCGACTTTAGCGCCAAAGTCACGTTTCAAAAGTTTGTTTTCCGCCCTTTTTCAGCCAATCAGGATCCACGAACACTGTGGGCAACGTGATGACATAGGCAGGGGTCACCACCATCTTTGAGAAGGGCATGCAAGTGATTGGCTTGCTTTGGGGGGCGTCACAGGGGGTATAAAAGGGCGTGCACGCCGACCGCCATGTTACTCATGCTGATCTCAGAATAGGGAGAGCTGCTGCTGCTGCTGATTCTGTAGGGAGAGCATTAGGTAGGGAAGAAGACACCAAAAACTGCTTCTGCTGCTAGCGATTTTGCCTGTACAACACACCAGTCACTGTGTGTGCAATGCAAGTGGAGGCTATATTTTGCTGGATCAGCTGTGTTGGTTGTTAGGCTGCCTTATAATGCTTCCTGATAGCTGCATTGCTGTTTTCCCACTGCTCTGCAAACTGCTTTTTTAAAAGCAATCCAAATTTTTTCTTTGTCCTGGTGAGGTACTGAGCGTGCATTTTTTCACACCATACAGCGGTGCACGCTCCTCTCTCAGTACCGTGTAACGGCTGTTATCACGGCCACAGCGAAGCTATCTGTGTGTCACTCTGTAAGAATAAGTCGAGGACATGTTCCGTTCTTACAGACCTACACCTTCTAGTTTTGTCTGCTTTTCAAACAGTTAAGTATATTTGCTGTTTGATCACATTCAAAACTATAGAGAGACAGCGTGTGTCAGTCCGTATACTTAAAAAACACGGAGCTTGACAATTTTACGGACACCGGACAGCGGTGTACGTGCACGCTCCTCTCTCAGTACCGTGTAACGGCTGTTATCACGGCCACAGCGAAGCTATCTGTGTGTCACTCTGTAAGAATAAGTCGAGGACATGTTCCGTTCTTACGGACCTACACTCTAGGGAGATTCCTATTCTGCCCAATTCTATATACACTTTGTAGCTTGTCATACACTAGCCAATTTCTGCCTGTGACATAGCGGTGTGATATTCACTGGGCCTCACACAATCCAACAGTGTCCACAAGTGTGTTCAGAAATTCTACATCTCCCCTGTCCTATAGTGACATTTTTCACACCTGCGACATTGAGCCTGTGACATAGCGGTGTGATATTAACTGGGCCTCACACAACAGTGTCCACCAGTGTGTTCAGAAATTCTACATCTCCCCTGTCCTATAGTGACATTTTTCACACCTGCGACATTGAGGCTGTGACATAGCGGTGTGATATTAACTGGGCCTCACACAATCCAACAGTGTCCACAAGTGTGTTCAGAAATTCTACATCTCCCCTGTACTATAGTGACATTTTTCACACCTACGACATTGAGCCTGTGACATAGCGGTGTGATATTAACTGGGACTCACACAACAGTGTCCACAAGTGTGTTCAGAAATTCTAAATCTCCCCTGTCCTATAGTGACATTTTTCACACCTACAACATTGAGCCTGTGACATAGCGGTGTGATATTAACTGGGCCTCACACAACAGTGTCCACAAGTGTGTTCAGAAATTCTAAATCTCCGCTGTCCTATAGTGACATTTTTCACACCTGCGACATTGAGCCTGTGACATAGCGATGTGATATTAACTGGGCCTCACACAGTCCAACAGTGTCCACAAGTGTGTTCAGAAATTCTACATCTCCCCTGTCCTATAGTGACATTTTTCACACCTACGACATTGAGCCTGTGACATAGCGGTGTGATATTTACTGGGCCTCACACAACAGTGTCCACAAGTGTGTTCAGAAATTCTACATCTCCCCTGTCCTATAGTGACATTGTTCACACCTGCGACATTGACCCTGTGACATAGCGGTGTGATATTAACTGGGCCTCACACAACAGTGTCCACAAGTGTGTTCAGAAATTTGACGTCTCCCCTGTCCTATATACACCTTGTACCTTGTTTTACATTACTATATAGTTTGTGGGATTTTGTGTACATTTTTACCAAAAATGAGGAAGGCTGGTGGAAGAGGCCGTGGAATTGGGCGGGGGTTGCCAGCTGGTAATGATGGTGTTGGTGGTGGATCTGATGGTAGTGGCAAAAGCAAAATAGGACCGAATGCAGGAGGTGTTGAGCCTGCGTCATCGTCTGGCTCCACAAGGCCTCGAAGGCTTAGTTTTCTAGGAGTTGGCAAACCGCTTTTAAAGCCAGAGCATCAGGAAAAAGTTTTGTCTTACATTGCTGACTCAGCCTCCAGCTCTATCGCCTCCTCTTCTGAAGTTGTAAAAAATAAAAGCACTGAGTCGTCATTGGAGGCTCATGTTCATGAACCACACCTTTCCTTGTGTCCTTCACCCCAACCAAGATTGAAGGCTGACGCAGGCCATACAACTGATTACTCCATGGAGCTGTTTTCACATACCATGCCTGGGTTATCAAGTGAAATGGTGAATTACCCAGGCCAAGATGAATCTGACATGGAGTGCACTGATGCACAGCCACTGATAGATGATTCTGCTGGTACATTCACTCAGAGCACTACATTGTCCTCGCAGTGTAATGAGCCAGATTCTGACCCTGATGAGACTCAGGTGCCCCTTCCCGCACACTATACCACCATACACGGTGACACAGAGGAAGGTGCACATGACATTGAAGAGGAGGTGATGGATGACCCAGTTGTTGACCCAGATTGGCATCCATTGGGGGAAGAGGGTGCTGCTTCCAATAGCTCAGATGAGGAGGAGGAGCATCCACAGCAGACATCGACATCGCAACAGCTGTTATCTGGCAGGCCCGGAGCACTCCAAAGACAGGTTCCAAAAATTAAAAGAGTTGCTGGACAGCTTGTCCAGACGGTCAAAATAGCACAGCGTGCTAGGCCGCAAAATGTCTTCCAAAGTAGGAAGAGTGCAGTGTGGCACTTTTTTGAACAAAATCCTCATGATCAGGCCATGGTTATCTGTAAGAAGTGCGCAAAGACCTTTAGCCGAGGGAATAATCTGAAAAATTTGAATACCAGTTGCATGCTTAGACATTTAGCCAGCATGCACTTGCAAGCGTGGACACAACACCAAACCTCAAGTACCACATGTGCAACTGATCACAAAGAAGGTAGTCAGCAACGCTACATTGTTTCCCCCACTGTAAGCCCAGCGGTTAGCACAGCAGCAAATGTTGAGGTGTCGTTGCAAGGCCAAAGCAGTCAGGGAATCCCACTGTTATATCAACGAAAGACTGAATCTAGGCCATCAGCAAGAACACCAACTCCATCACCATCATCAACCCTCTCTCAGTCCGCCCTGTCCACCGCTAGTTCCACCATATTCAGCTCTCAAGTCCAGCTCACCCTCCCAGACACTATGAGTAGGTCAAGAAAGTACTCAGTCTCTCATCCGCGTACACTGGGTTTGAACGCCCACATTGCCAAACTAATCTCGTTTGAGATGATGCCCTTTCGGTTGGTGGAAAGCGCAGCTTTCCGCAAACTCATGGCCTATGCAGTACCACGCTATGACCTACCCAGTCACCACTTCTTCTCTCGCAAAGCCATCCCAGCCCTCCACCATCATGTGAAAGACCGCATAGTCCATGCATTCAAGCAGTCAGTGAGTGGAAAGGTGCACCTCACAACAGATGCATGGTCCAGTCGGCATGGCCAGGGCTGTTACGTGTCCATCACTGCGCACTGGGTTAATGTGGTGGATGCAGGGTCCACAGGGGACAGCGGTGGTGGGACAGTGCAGCCTAGCCCACGGTATAGGAAACAGTTGGCTGTAGGCGTTCGACCCTCCTCCTCCTCCTCCTCCAGAAGCGAAAGCTCGTCCACAGAGCGCAGTCGTACGAGCACTCCATCTGCAGCTGCCACTGTTGCACACGCGGTGTCCCCCTATCGAGCAGCTAGTGGAAAGCGTCAGCAGGCTGTGTTGCAGATGACGTGTTTGGGCGACAGACACACCGCGGCGGTGCTGGCCGAGTACTTTCAGCGACAAACTGAGTCATGGCTGGGCAGTGTACATCTTGAGGCAGGCAAGGTAGTTAGTAATAACGGCCGTAATTTTGTGGCAGCCATAGCCCTTTCAAAACTCAGCCACATACCTTGCTTGGCTCACACCTTGAACCTGGTGGTGCAGTGCTTCCTCAAAAATTATCCGGAGTTAACAGCCCTACTCCAGAAGGTGCGAAGACTGTGCGCGCACATCCGCCAGTCGCCTGTACACTCCATTCGTGTGCAGAAGCTGCAGCGATTGCTCCACCTTCCCAACCACCGCCTCATTATCGACATTGCAACAAGGTGGAACTCCACCCTGCACATGGTGGAGCGGCTGTGCGAGCAGAGGCAGGCCATAATGCATTTGTGGGAGGATACACGGCCAGGCACTTTGAGGGCAGACATGGAGTTGACAGGTGTGCAGTGGTCGAAGCTGAAAGACCTCTGTAAAGTCCTTCAGTGTTTTGAGGAATGCACACGGCTGGTAAGCGCAGACGACGCCATCCTAAGCATGAGCATCCCACTTATGCGTCTGCTCATGCAAACTTTGACGCACCTTAAGGAGCAGGCGTCTGCAGCCGAGGATGATGAGGAAGAGGAGGAGGGAATCCTTGATGACATTCAGCCATTGTCTGCTCAGGGACCTATCCTGGATGAGGTGGAGGAAGAAGAGGAGGAGGAGGATGATGATGGGGATGATTACTTAGGGGAGGAGGATGCATCTCATGGGGCAAGTGAAAATGTTGGCGTCGCAAGGTCTGGTTCAGGGTTTGTGTGTGACTGGAGGGATGTGGATTTGCCAGAAAGTGCTCCTCCACCCAGCACTCGCAGTGCATCATTGACACCGGGAACATTGGCCCACATGTCAGATTATGCCTTGCAGATCCTAAAAGGGGACCCCCGCATTGCCAAAATGATGAACGATGACGACTACTGGTTGGACAGCATCCTGGATCCACGCTATAAAGGCAAATTACAAAACATCATGCCACAGGAGAACCTTGACCTAATATTGGCTAATAAACAAGCAACTCTGGTAAATCGGTTACTTGAGGCATTCCCAGCACACAGCAGCGGTGATGGTTCTCACACGAGCCGTACGGGCCGGGGGCTGCTTGGCAGAGGTGTTCGTGGTGCACACAGCAGAAGTGGCGTTGGAGACAGGGGTTTCATGACAATGTTGTGGACTGATTTTTCAAGTAACGCTCACACAACTGGTAATACTGCATCGATGGAAAGTGACAGGAGACAGCAGTTGTCAACTATGGTTACAAACTACTTTTCCTCCCATATCGATGTTCTCCTGCACAGGTCATTCCCCTTTGACTATTGGGCTGCTAATCTGGACACCTGGCCTGAATTGGCACAATATGCCTTACAGGAGCTCGCTTGCCCAGCTGCAAGTGTGCTATCGGAAAGAGTCTTCAGTGCAGCTGGATCAATCCTGACAGAAAAAAGGACCTGTCTGTCAACCCAAAATGTGGATGATCTAACCTTCATTAAAATGAACCATGCACGGGTTTCCAAGGATTTTTTCCCACCTTCGCCTGATGACACATAGGGTGACAGAAAAATGGCTTGCTTTGGTCCACCTCTTCCTGGGACTTGACCTATTTCGCCTTTTGCATCAGCTGAATGTCCAACATCAACATATGCCACTTTCTAAAACTCCCTAACTGTGCTGCCTCCCCCCCCATGGCCGGGGTCACCACCTAGCGCACGAAACCGTGCGAGTGCCGTTGCCCTGGACAGGTGGGTAGGCTGACTCTTGGGCGCGGGCACTGGCACAGGGTCCCTCATAGTGCAATCAAGTGTCTCTGACGGTGGTGGTGCACACCCGCCGTCAGACACACCGCCGTACTATGAGGGGCCCAGTGCCAGTACCGACGCCCACGAGTGGGCCCCCCTTGCTTAGGCAGGGCCCCAGCATTTGCAATCTTAACCTCTCCCTGCTCCTCCGCTGTGTGGTCTGGGCCGTGCAATCCATACTGGGCCTGACACCGTCTGAGCCTGCCTCCTGATGTATAGACATATATTTTGAATGCGTACACTATGTTATCCATACATGTTATCCGGGGATACGGTACCCTTTTTCACCTTTGTGCTATCACGTGTAATCCATACTGGGCCTGACACCGTCTGAGCCTGCCTCCTGATCTATAGACATATATTTTGAATGTGTACACTATGCTATCCATACATGTTATCCGGGGATACGGTACCCTTTCTCACCTTTGTGCAATCACGTGTAATCCATACTGGGCCTAACACCGTCTGAGCTTGCCTCCTGATCTATAGACATATATTTTGAATGTGTACACTATCCATACATGTTATCCGGTGATACGGTACCCTTTCTCATCTTTGTGCAATCACGTGTAATCCATACTGGGCCTGACACCGTCTGAGCCTGCCTCCTGATCTATAGACTTATATTTTGAATGTGTACACTATGCTATCCATACATGTTATCCGGGGATACGGTACCCTTTTTCACCTTTGTGCTATCACGTGTAATCCATACTGGGCCTGACACCGTCTGAGCCTGCCTCCTGATCTATAGACATATATTTTGAATGTGTACACTATGCTATCCATACATGTTATCCGGTGATACGGTACCCTTGCTCACCTTTGTGCAATCACGTGTAATCCATACTGGGCCTAACACCGTCTGAGCCTGCCTCCTGATCTATAGACATATATTTTGAATGTGTACACTATCCATACATGTTATCCTGTGATACGGTACCCTTTCTCATCTTTGTGCAATCACGTGTAATCCATACTGGGCCTGACACCGTCTGAGCCTGCCTCCTGATCTATAGACTTATATTTTGAATGTGTACACTATGCTATCCATACATGTTATCCGGGGATACGGTACCCTTTCTAACCTTTGTGCAATCACGTGTAATCCATACTGGGCCTGACACCGCTTGAGCCTGCCTCCTGATCTATAGACATATATTTTGAATGTGTACACTATGCTATCCATACATGTTATCCGGTGATACGGTACCCATTCTCACCTTTGTGCAATCACGTGTAATCCATACTGGGCCTGACACCGTCTGAGCCTGCCTCCTGATCTATAGACATATATTTTGAATGTGTACACTATACTATCCATACATGTTATCCGGTGATACGGTACCCTTTCTCACCTTTGTGCAATCATGTGTAATCCATACTGGACCTGACACCGTCTGAGCCTGCCTCCTGATCTATAGACATATATTTTTAATGTGTACGCTATCCATACATGTTATCCGGTGATAGGGTACCCTTTCTCACCTTTGTGCAATCACGTGTAATCCATACTGGGCCTGACACCGTCTGAGCCTGCCTCCTGATGTATAGACATATATTTTGAATGTGTACGCTATGCTATCCATACATGTTATCTGGGGATACGGTACCCTTTCTCACCTTTGTGCAATCACGTGTAATCCATACTGGGCCTGACACCGTCTGAGCCTGCCTCCTGATGTATAGACATATATTTTGAATGTGTACGCTATCCATACATGTTATCCGGGGATACAGTTCCCTTTCTCACCTTTGTGCAATCGCATGTAATCCATACTGGGCGTGAGAACGGCTGGCGAGCTGTTAAGCAAGCTACAGCACCTGTGGTTTGCACACGTAAGTTTTTCATTTTTTCAGGAATGACGGTTAGGCCTAATTCCGGAACTGCGGTTGACCTGCACTTACTGGGAAATCATCGTTCATGGGTAACAATTGTAATCCCAGATCCCCATTACTAACGTTGTTCAGCGGGTTATCTGCACCTGTAAGCGACAAACGCTGGCCTTTTCAGTGTAGCACACATGCAGCCACGGACATGTAAGGGCATGACACACCAGTTATTGGCCAATCTCATGTGCCAGAGCCTCGCGTGTCCCTCTAGTAAGCCGGACTCGGACCGCGGGGCATGACGGAGTCTCGTTCGTTAACGGAATTAAGCTTGCAATGTGTGCATCTGTTCTGTAGCTGGCATGGTTGAGGTTTCCCAGGTGGAGTCGAATTTAACCGTAGGCTCCACTCCTGGTGGTGCCCTTCTGGACATTCCTTTAAGGTTCAGCTTTGCAACCATACTGCCCACGTAAAACAAACACTTTGCCTTCATGAACGCTGATTGGAGGGTCATGACTCGTGGGAATAACGCCGCCCAATCAGTTAACCTGCTAGAGAGATCCTTCGTTGCTCCCAAGCTTGACATCACACTCCCTAGGAGGAAGGTAATGCCACTGTGGCGACCGTACTCCTGGGAGCGACACAAGTGCACTGATTTCCAGCCACTGCTCGATGAAGCTGCTGGTACATTGACCCAGACCACTACATTCCCCTCGCACGCTACACGGCCTGAATCTGACCCTGATGAAACTTAGGTTACCCTTCCCATATACAGTTCCATCTTACACGGTGACAAAGAGGAAGCTGCAGATGAAAGTGCAGGTTCGGCCCACCCGCCGTCAGACACACCACCGTACTATCAGGGGCCCTGTGCCAGTGCCGTCGCCAACGAGTGGGCCCCCCCTGCTTGCTCAGGATCACAGCACTTGCAAGGTTGAAATACTGTGCAGTGAGATGGAAGATGGGGACGACGAAGAGTCCAGACTAGTACAGGGATTCCCTAGCGAGGAGACTTATTTCATTGTTTTCAATGTTGGGACAGCAATTTTTGGGGAGCACTATACTCTGGAGAATGATAGATGGGGCCCACCATACACTGGAACATTCCAAAGGTGGACATCAGACACTGGAGCAACATTTACAGGGCCCATTATACACTAGAGCATTAGAAATGGGGCCCATTATGTTTGGAGCATTATTGGGGCCCATAAGACAGTGGAGCTTCATCCATGGGGACCAACATATACTGTAGCATTATGTGGAGCTCATCATATACTGTTTCAAACATTATATGGGACCAATGATTCTGTATGGAGAAATAGATGGGCCTCGTCATGAGATGTAAAAAGTGAAGTATTTTTCATTGTACTATACCGCTATTTCTCTGCCGTATCGGAGCATGATGAGTTGTGGTATGTGTTAAAGGGGCGCTCTTTCGCCCATGGCACATGAAAACCTGGAGCCAGCCCTACCCCCCCACAACTTTAGCCAAATAACCCCCATTTTTCAGTGCGTAACTAGTATTATGAAGTTAATTAAGGTTGACAAGCTTAAGTAAGAAGAATTGATGCTTTTGGCATTCAAATGGGCACTGTAGGTGTGTTTCCTGCCCTTCTCTCACTGCCGACTTTAATTCCCCATTGACTTACATTGGGTTTTGTGTTTCGGTCGGACCCCGACTTTTCCCTATAGTCGGCCGATTTTGCTCGACCCGACTTTTGGAAAAGTCGGGTTTCATGAAACGAAACTCGACCCTAAAAAAGCAAAAGTCACTCAACTCTAGTCATTAGCCATTCAAGTTGATCGGCGTTTACGTGAACGCAAGACTACATGGAAGGCGCTGCCACATTTTGAACAAATGTCTGAACCTATGCAATGTGATGGAGTTTTGTCTAGGGCGCACCGTCAGGAGTTTAGAAGGCGTAATAAGCTGTGTTTTTTCTGTGGAGATGCCTCTCATGTTATTTCTGTCTGCCCTAAACGAGAGAAACGTTTTGCACACACATTTGCTGTGGGTGGTGTACAACCTTAGTTTCTTTTGGCAATTACTCTGATCTGCTCCTTATCCACATTTTCCGCAAAGGCTTTTGTGGATTCAGGAGCGGCCTTGAATCTAATGGACTTGGATTTTGCTAAACGTTGTCGTTTTCCTATGACACCTCTGCGGACGCCTATCCCTTTGAGGGGGATTGATGCTACTCCTTTGGCGAAGAATAAACCTCAGTTTTGGACCCAGGTGATAATGCGGGTCGCCCCAGACCACCAAGAAAATTGCAGATTTTTGGTGTTGCATAATTTACATGATACCATTGTTCTGGGTTTACCCTGGTTGCAAATCCATAATCTGGTTTTGGATTGGAAATCTGTGTCAAAGGTGAGTTGGGGTTGTCGGTGTGCTCTTGGTGACGCTCCTATTTTCTCCACCTCTCCCCAGTCGCATGATGTTCCTGACTATTTTGCTGATTTTTATGATGTATTTAGTGAGAGTAAGTCTGCGTCTTTGCCTCCTCATAGGAGTTATGACTGTGCAATTGAGTTGAGACCTGGGTGTAAATTTCCCAAGGGTCGACTTTTCAATTTATCTGTACCCGAACACGAGGCTATGCGATCTTATATTAAGGAATCATTGGAGAAGGGTCATATTAGACCATACTCTTCGCCCTAAGGTGCTGGGTTTTTTTTCGTGGCCAAGAAGGATGGTTCATTAAGGCCTTGTATTGATTATCGTGCCCTCAACAAAATTACGGTTAAATATCAGTATCCGTTACCCCTGATTTCTGATTTATTCTCCAGAGTTAAAGGTGCTTGCTGGTTTACTAAGCTTGACCTCAGGGGGGCGTATAATCTTATTCGCATCAAGAATGGGGATGAATGGAAGACGGCGTTTAATACTCCGGAGGGACATTTTGAGTACCTGGTGATGCCTTTTGGGCTCACTAATGCCCCTTCTGTCTTCCAGTGCTTCATGAATTATATTTTCCGGGACTTTGTGGATAAGTTTTTGATCATCGATCTGGATGATATTTTGATCTTTTCCAGGGATTGGGATTCTCATGTGGAACATGTTCGGACTGTGTTCCGGATTTTGAGGGAGAATTCCTTGTATGTTAAGGGATCGAAGTGCCTTTTTGGTGTACAGACGATTTCATTTTTGGGATTTATTTTGTCTCCATCAACTATTGAAACGGACCCGGCCAAGGTACAGGCCATTTATGATTGGGTTCAACCCACTTCTTTGAAGGCTCTCCAGAAGTTTTTGGGTTTTGCTAATTTTTATCGTAAATTCATAGCTAATTTTTCTGGTATTGCTAAACCACTGACTGATTTGACTAAGAAGGGTGCTGATGTGCTGAATTGGTCTTCAGAGGCTGTTTCGGCCTTTCAGGAGCTGAAGCAGAGGTTCACTTCTGCTCCGGTTTTGCGGCAACCTGATGTCTCACTTCCTTTTCAGGTGGAGGTAGATGCTTCAGAGATTGGTGCAGGAGCTGTTTTGTCCCAAAAAGATCCGGTGACGTCTAAAATGAATCCCTGTGCCTTCTTTTCCCGAAAGTTCTCCCCATCTGAACGCAACTATGATGTGGGGAATTGGGAATTGTTAGCCATGAAATGGGCATTTGAGGAGTGGAGACATTGGTTGGAGGGAGCTAGACATCAAGTTGTGGTCCTCACTGACCACAAGAATTTGATTTACCTTGAGTCGGCCAAACGCTTGAATCCTAGACAGGCTAGGTTGGCCTTGTTTTTTACGCGTTTTGATTTTGTGGTCTCCTTTCTTCCAGGCACTAAGAATGTTAAGGCAGATGCCCTTTCTAGGAGTTTCTTTGCTGATTCTCCTATTGTGGCCAAACCTACTACCAACCTAGGTGAGGGGGTAGTTCTTTCTGCCATCTCCCCCGATTTGAGATGTGCTCTGGAAGAATTCCTGGAGGACAAACCTGAACGTTGTCCTATGGGAAAATTGTATGTTCATGACCAGTGGAGGAAGAGAGTGATGTCTGAAGTTCATTGCTCCGCATTGTCTGGTCATCCAGGTATTTTTGGTACCAGAGATTTGGTGAGTCGGTCTTTTTGGTGGCCCGCCTTATCGCGTGATGTCAGGAATTTTGTGCAGTCCTGTGCGACTTGTTCCCGGTCTAAACCCTGTTCTCACTCTAGTGGGTTGCTGATGCCCTTGCCGGTGCCTAAGAGGCCATGGACCCATATTTCAATGGATTTTATTTCTGATCTTCCTGTCTCTCAGAGAATGACTGTTATCTGGGTGATTTGTGATAGATTCTCTAAGATCGTCCATCTTGTACCACTCCCAAAGTTGCCATCTTCCTCAGAGTTGGTACCCTTGTTTTTACAACAGGTGGTTCGGTTGCATGGGATTCCTGAGAACATTGTATCGGACAGAGGAGTTCAGTTTGTTTCCAGATTCTGGAAAGCCTTTTTTTTTCCATGCTGGGAATTCAGTTGTCCTTCTCCTCTGCGTTTCACCCTCAGACCAATGGGCAGACAGAAAGAACAAACCAGACTTTAGAGTCCTATTTGAGATGTTTTATATCTGCTGATCATGATGATTGGGTTTCATTTTTGCCCTTGGCCGAATTCGCTTTAAATAATAGAGCTAGTTCTGCCACCTTGATGTTGCCCTTTTTCTATAACTTTGGGTTTCATCCTCGATTTTCTTCAGGGCAAGTGGAATCTTCAGCCTGCCCAGGTGTTGACACTGTGGTAGAGAGAATGCAGCAGATTTGGGACCAAGTAGTGGATAAGTTGTCTCTCTCCCAGGAAAAGGCCCAGCGGTTTTCTAACCGGCATAGGACCATTGGTCCCTGGTTTAAAGTGGGTGATATGGTTTGGTTGTCATCAAAGAATATCTCTATGAAGGTGGCTTCTCCAAAGTTGAAGCCAAGATTTATTTGACCTTACAAGATTTTGGAGATTCTTAATCCGGTTCCTTTTCGATTGGCTCTTCCTGTTACGTTTAAGATCCATAACGTGTTTCATAAGTCGCTGTTGAAGAGATATGTTGAGCCAGTAGTTCCTATGGCTGCACCTTCTGACCGTAGTATTGATTGAAGGTAATGTGGTATATGAGGTAGAGAAAATACTGGATTCTCGTCTGGCTAGACGGAGACACCAGTATTTGGTCAAGTGGAAGGGTTATGGCCAGGAGGACAATTCTTGGGTCTCTGCCTCTGATATTCATGCCGATAAATTGGTTCGTGCTTTTCATCGGGCCCATCCTGATCGGCCCGGTGGCATGGATGAGGGTTCCGTGACCCCTCCTCAAGGGGGGGTACTGTTGTGAGCTCATTTTCGGGTTTGCCTCTGGCTTCTGGTGAGGGTTATGGAGCTGGCTGTGCTGACAGAGGAGTAGTGAGTTCTCTATCTGGACTCCCTCTGTTGGTGAAGGGAGGTAATGAAGCTGATCTAAATGGCAGAGACCGGCCACCTGAGGAAGAGGACTGCGATTGGACATCAGGAGTTTCTGATTGGATTTAAGGCAGCCGACTCCCTAGTTTGTTGCAGGTGTTTTTTCCTGACTGTGGCTCCTGGTTTCCAGTTTGGTTCCTGCCTTCCTAAAGCTAAGTTTTCTCTGCTATTGTTCATATGAGTTTTTGTCTGGTTTACTTAGTTTTTGTGTTCAGCCAGCCCTGGCTGGGACTGGGCTGAATCCCCATTTTTGTCTCTGATCAGTTGATCTCTTTTGCTCTGTCTTCAGAATATACTTGAGTGCTGATATAGTGATTTGAAGTCTAGTGACTTCAGGGCCTTTTTCTGTCAGACGTGTTGGACATCCTTTTTGGCAGGGTTTTTTGCGTGATTGCAGACAGCAGCTTTTCTTTCCTGTCCTTTCTAGTTAGCGAGGGCCCCATCGTTTGCTCAGCCTATCTTTCTACCTGTGTCTGTGTTTTCATCTCTTTTCACCGACAATACATGTTGGGGGCTGTCTATTGCTTTGGGGTCTGCTCTGGGGCAGTTTAGATTTTCCCTTTCTTTCTTTAGGCTTATTTAGTTCTCCGGCCGTGACGAGGCGTCTAGGACCACCGTAGGCACGCTCCACGGCTACTGATAGTTGTTGTGGATAGGATCAGGGGTTTGCAATCCGCTAGTTACCAACCTCTCTGGTTTTCTGGGCTTAGCTTGCTTTTTGTTTTTTCCTCCTGGGTGACTCATTCATAACACAAGAGGCTGTCGAAGAAGAATGGCCCGGCTCATCGAAGGTCCTGCGAAAGCCTCTAGGAAAGACTGGAGATTATTAACAAGAGGGTCCCCTCTCTCCCACAATGGATTCAGCGAGGTGAGGGCCTCTCCAGAGAGGTGCAACATAATAAAGCTCACCTTGGCCTGTTCAGAAGCAAACAGATGCCCCAGGAGGTCAAAGTGCAGCGTGCATTGATTAATGAACCCCCGACACTGAGCGGGATCACCATCAAACCGAGTGGGTGCCGCCAGAAGAAGTCCTTTACCTGCCGTGCAACAGGGAGCTTGGAAGCCGGTGGCTGAGACAGGGGGCATCGAGGATATCACCGAGTCCATACGTATAGACAAGTTGCGCAGATAGGTCTTGTCCTGCTGCTTTCTCAGGCGAGTAACATCTTGACACAACTCTACAGCTGGAGGTGCTTGGGCACCAGCGGATTCCATGGCCGGAGCAATCTGTAACGAATGGAAGCGGAGGCACAGATGCTGAAGTGCACATTCGTTTATTGCTATTTTTGTGGAACCACGGGACCACGGACCGGGGCTCCGAAGGGGGCATGACTATGCGAGCCCCAGACCCCGTAGTAAGACTCCTCGACCAGGATCAGATTGGGGCATCCAGAGGATGCAGGTGCTACCTCCAGTTAGACCCTGTACACGTGGAGGCTGGCCCAGCAGACAGGTGAACAGGCAGGGATAACAGGTAGCGTAGTACTTGACAGGCGGGAAGAGGCTGCACGGGATGGAGCTGGCACCAGCAGTACTGACGTCGTCCAGGGTAATGAAGTGGCGGACGGCTGAGCAGGATGACACTTGGGCAGACAGCATCGGTATTGTCCAGGGTACGGAGTAGAAAGCCACAGATAGTCTGAGAAGACAAACGGTATTAGCTGGGTACTGACAGGACACTTGCAGAGCACAGCAGAACACTGACACAACAGAACACTGAACCTGAAACTAGCAACAGGAAAAACTTGTTGCTCCGGCGCCTCCTCTATGGCAGAGGGGCCAGAAATTGTACTCACTACAACACCATTGGTCTGGAGCATATTTACCAAGAGCGCGCACGTGTGACCTCAGCATCATACCGGGGATCTACTGGCCGCACGCCAGGAAGCAGGAGCAGGAGAGGAACCAGGGGCCTAGGCTGAACAGCGGGGAGCAGACTGGGAGCGAGGACCCTGATGGGGACCCCGCAGAGGTATGGGTACGGGTGTTACAAAATGCACTTTTGCTTTTTACTTATATAGTTACAGCAGGGTTTTTGCTCATTTTTTTCTTTTGTAGGTTAACCAGTATATGGACCATTAGTATATCGATCATCAGTATACAGACTACCAGTATGCTGACCATCAGTATACGGACCATCAGCATACGGACAACCAGTATACGGACCACCAGTTGATGGCCAATCAGTATACAGACCACTAGTATATTGACCATCAGTATACAGACCACCAGTATATTGACCATCAGTATACGGACCACCAGTATATTGACCATCAGTAAATGGACCACCAGTATACGGACCATCAGTTCATGGCCAATCAGTATGCGGACCACCAGTATATTGACCATCAGTAAACGGACCACTCGTAGATTGACAATCAGTATACAGACCACCAGTATTTTGAACACCAGTATACGGACCACCAGTATTTTAAACACCAGTATACGGACCACCAATATAAGGCCCATCAGTTCATGGCCAATCAGTATACGGACCACCAGTATATTGACCATGAATATACGGACCACCAGTATATTGACCATCAATAAACGGACCACCAGAATACTGACCATCAGTAAACGGACCACCAGTATATGGACCACAAGCATACGGACCATCACTATATGGACTACCAGTATACGGACCACCAGTATATGGAAAATCAGCATACGGACCATCTCTATATGGACCACCAGTATACAGACCTTGACTATACATACCACCAGCATACAGACCACCAGTTTAGGGACCACCAGTATACGGACCATCAGCATGCGGACCGCCAATATACAGACCATCAGTGTACGACCACCAGTATAATGACTATCAGTATACAGACCATCAGTATATGGACCATCTGTATGCAGACCACCAGTATACGGACCACCAGCATACGGACAACCAGCAGACGGACCACCAGCATGCGGACCACCAGTTTAGAGACCACCAGTATACAGACCATCAGTATACAGACCAGTTTAGGGACCACCAGTATATGGACCACCAGTATGTGGACCACCAGTATGCGGACCACCAGTATATAGACTACCAGTATGTGGACCACCATTATACAGACCACCAGTATGCGGACCACCAGTATATAGACTACCAGTATGCGGACCACCATTATACAGACCACCAATATGTGGACCACAAGTATGCACACCACCAGTATATGGACCATCAGTATGCGGACCACCAGTATACAGACCACCAGTATACAGACCATTAGCATACAGACCATTAGTATACAGACCACCAGTTTACGGACCACCAGTATACAGAACATCAGTATACGGACCACCAGTATACAGACCACAAGTATACAGACCACCAGTATGCGGACCACCAGTATACAGACCACCAGTATATGGACCACCAGTATACGGGCCACCAGTATACAGACCACAAGTATACAGACCACCAGTATACGGACCACCAGTATACAGACCACCAGTATACAGATCACAAGTATACAGACCACCAGTATACAGACCACCAGTATACGGACCACCAGTTTACAGACCACCAGTATATGGACCACCAGTATACGGGCCACCAGTATACAGACCACAAGTATACAGACCACCAGTATACGGACCACCAGTATACAGACCACCAGTATACAGATCACAAGTATACAGACCACCAGTATACAGACCACCAGTATACGGACCACCAGTTTACAGACCACCAGTTTACAGACCACCAGTATGCAGACCACCAGTATGCAGACCACCAGTATACGGGCCACCAGTATACAGACCAGAAGTATACAGACCACCAGTATGCGGACCACCAGTATACAGACCACGAGTATATGGACCACCAGTACACGGGCCACCAGTATACAGACCACAAGTATACAGACCACCAGTATACGGACCACCAGTATACAGACCACCAGTATACAGACCACAAGTATACAGACCACCAGTATACAGACCACCAGTATACGACCACCAGTTTATGGACCACCAGTTTACAGACCACCAGTATGCAGACCTCCAGTATACGGGCCACCAGTATACAGACCACAAGTATACAGACCACCAGTGTACGGACCACCAGTATACAGACCATCAGTATACGGACCACAATTATGCTGACCACCAGTATGCGGACCACCAGTATACGGACCACCAGTATGTGGACCCCCAGTATGCGGACCACCAGTATATGGACCACCAGTATGTGGACCACCAGTATGCGGACCACCAGTATGCGGACCACCAGTATGCAGACCACCAGTTTAGGGACCAAAAAAAATAAAAAACAAAAAACAAATCTGAACTGAGAAAAGTAAGTTAATGTGTATGCACAATGTAAGTGCATATTAACACATGACCATTAACCAGAGAAAACAAAAAACACTAATATCCTGAACTAAAAAGTAAAAAATATACTGCAAATAATGCATAAAGGTAATAATGAGGGTATTTAGTAAACATAATTTTGATCAAAATAATGCACAAGCCATCCCGCCACGTCACGGCAACCCTTGTGGGACAGTCCCTACTCTAGTATTTAAAACCTAGCCATCCAGTCTGGCCTAAGCTGTTACTAGTGGTTCAGCCGCTCGACCCTTATTCACATTCACGCCACTTGACAAGTGAAAAGGTTTTAAATACTAGAGTAGGGACTGTCCCACAAGGGTTGCCGTGACGTGGCGGGATGGCTTCTACATTATTTTGATCAAAATTATGTTTACTAAATACCCTTATTATTATTATTACCTTTATGCATTATTTGCAGTATATTTTTTACTTTTTAGTTCAGGATATTTGTGTTTTTTGCTTTTTGTTTTCCCAGTTTAGGGACCACCAGTATGTGGACCACCAGTATGCGGACCACCAGTATGCGGACCACCAGTATATGGACCACCAGTATGCGGACCATCAGTAAACGGACCACCGGTATATTGACCATCAGTAAACGGACCACCAGTATAAGGCCCATCAGTTCATGGCCAATCAGTATACGGACCACCAGTATATTGACCATGAATATACGGACCACCAGTATATTGACCATCAATATACGGACCACCAGAATATTGACCATCAGTAAACGGACCACCAGTATATGGACCACAAGCATACGGACCATCACTATATGGACTACCAGTATACGGACCACCGGCATATGGAAAATCAGCATACGGACCATCTCTATATGGACCACCAGTATACAGACCATGAGTATACGTACCACCAGCATACAGACCACCAGTTTAGGGACCACCAATATACGGACCATCAGCATGCGGACCACCAATATAGAGACCATCAGTGTACGACCACCAGTATAATGACTATCAGCATACAGACCATCAGTATATGGACCATCTGTATGCAGACCACCAGTATACGGACCACCAGCATACGGACGACCAGCAGACGGACCACCAGCATGCGGACCACCAGTTTAGAGACCACCAGTATACAGACCAGTTTAGGGACCACCAGTATATAGACCACCAGTATGCGGACCACCAGAATATAGACCACCAGTAAGCGGACCACCAGTACACTGCAATCCAAATTATTATGCAAATTGTATTTAAGTGTCATAAAGATGTAATTTTTTGTTTCTCAAATAAACTCATAGATGCTATTGTGTATCAGGGCTCTTTGGATCGGTGAAATCAATCTCAAATTCCTGTGATAATTAGTTTACCAGGTGAGCCCAATTAAAGGAAAACTACTTAAGAATGATGTTCCACATTATTAAGCAGGGCACAGGTTTCAAGGAATTTAGGAAATAAAAAGGACCTCTCTGCTGCTGAAAAGCATCAAATAGTGCAATGCCTCGGTCAAGAGATGAAAACATTAGATATTCCCCAAAAATTTAAACGTGACCATCGTACTGTTAAGAGATTGTGGTTGATTCTGAGCACAGACATGTTCGTGCTGATAAAGGCAGAATGAGGAAGGTTTCTGCCAGGCAAGTTCATCGGATTAAGAGCGCAGCTGCTAAAAAGCCATTACAAACCAGCAAACAGATATTTAAAGCTGTTGGTGCCTCTGGAGTCCCTCGAACCTCAAGGTGTAGGATCCTTCAAAGGCTTGCTGTGGTGCATAAACCTACTATTCGGCCACCCCTAAAAAGTGTTCACAAGCAGAAATTGTAGCAGTGGGTCCAGACATACATGAAGACTATTTTTCATACAGTCTTGTTTACTGATGAGTGTCGAGCAACCCTGGATGGTCCAGATGGATTGTTGGTGGATGGTTGGTGGATGGCCACCATGTCCCAACAAGGCTGCGACTTCAGCAAGGAGGTGGAGGAGTCATGTTTTGGGCTGGAATCATGGGGAAACAGCTGGTCGGGCCCTTTAAGGTTCCTGAAGGTGTGAAAATGACCTCTGCAAAGTATATAGAGTTTCTGACTGACAGCTGTCTTCCATGGTATAAAAAGCAGAAATGTGTCTTCAGGAGCAAAATCCTCTTCATGCATGACACTGCACCATCTCATGCTGCAAAGAATATCTCTGAGTCATTGACTGCTATGGGCATAAAAGGAGATGAACGCATGGTGTGGCCACCATCTTCCCCTGACCTCAACCCTAGAGAGAACCTTTGGAGTATCATCAAGCAAAAGATCTATGAGGGTGGGAGGCCGGTCACATCAGAACAGCAGCTCTGGGAGGCTATTCTGACTTCATGCAAAGAAATACAAGCAGAAACTCCAAAAACTCCCAAGTTCAATGGATGCAAGAATTGTGAAGGTGATGTCACAGAAGGGTTCCTATGTTACCATGTAACTTGGCCTGTTAGGATGTTTTGGAGTTAAATAGCTTTTTTGTTCAGTGAATGTGACCTCCTAATGCTGCAAATTCCACAAATGAGCATTTTCAGTTCTTTAAAACAGATCAAATGTTAAGGCTACTTTCACACATCAGGTTTTCGGCGTCAGGCGCGATCCGGCGTCGTGCCGGAATGCCGGATCCGGCAAATGTTTTGTAAAACCTGATGTGCCGGATCCGGTTTTCTGCCGGATCCGTCTTGTTCTTGACAGACAAAACCGGATCCGTCTCATCCGGTTCATCCGTTTTTCTATCCGTTTTTCGACGGATTACGCCGGATCCGGTTTTTAAAATTGACCCTTGTGGCCTTCAGAACGGGATTGGCTACTGGAAAACTAGATATAGCATGTTCCTACAGCCCTTCTTTGACAGGTTGTAGAGAAGAAAGTGCAGGTTGGAGAGAAGAGCAAGTTACTGGCGAAGATGGATGTTGTCATTGGAAATATTACCACTAGAAGTTCTGTGACGGTTTCAGGGACAATTTTCCACTATACTTTATGTCACCTCAAGGCAGAGTACACTGGGATGACAGAGTGTGAAAGATTTGTGCCCTAAACTTGTGTACCTTCTGGACCAACAGTATATACCTTTGCCAACCAAAGTTGGCTATCTTGTCATGGTCTCTATTTTTAGCTTTAGGCCACAGGTGTGTACCTGGTTGTGTTTTATGCAAAGTATTTCACCTTTTAACAAAAGTTGTGTACATTGTTAGGAAATCACCAACAATAAACACAACTTTTTAGGTGAAATACTTTGCTTCAAACACAACCAGGAATCACAACTGTGGCAAAAAGCTAAAATTTACCCACAGTTATACCTGGTTTTGAATACCTTTTTACCTTTGAAATACCCTGTATTTAACCTTTTTTTTAAACATAGTTCGCCGCAGAAAGAAATGACAGACAACCATTGTGAAACGATAATTTAACTTTTATTTAAAATTTTTTTTTTTTTGTAAAATGTTTTTAAAGTGCAAAAAACTTTTTTAATAAAGGTTTTAAACCCAATGGGCATTTTTATTAAAAAACACACATTACAAATCTGTGTAGTGTGGGGTGAAAATACTGCTGGAGGGGCTGCGGGACACTTCGACACTGGGTGTGTGGAGAGAGGACTGGGATCGTGGTGGGGAAGGAACAGTTAGAGGTGAAGGTGTGGAAAAAGCTACAGAATGGGTGGACATGTGGGAGGCAGAAGAGGTGGTGGGCGGTGGAGTGGAGGGTTGGGCAGGGACTGTAGGAGCAGATGATGTTGATGGAAAGTTGTATGGGGAAGGAGTTTGGTACGGGGAAGGAGTTTGGTACGAGGAAGGAGTTTGGTACGGGGAAGGAGTTTGGTACGGGGCAGGTTGCTGGAAGTGGGGAGATGTCTGGTACTGGGGAGGTTGCTGGTATGTAATAGGAGGGGGAGGATGGAAAGTGGCTGGAGGGGGTGCAGATGTAATAGGAGGGGGAGGATGGAAAGTGGCTGGAGGGGGTGCAGGTGGAGGAACTACAGTGGTGGGAGGTGGAGGTTGGGAGGTAACGTGCTGGAGAGCAGCGTGGCACGAATGCATTACATGCATCTGCTGGGTAGGAGAGAGCGTTTCCATGCGCTCCACAACAGACCTGAAAAAGGTGTGGTTTGGCGAAGATCTTGCTTCTGAATGCATGGTTTGCAGAAGTGTCTTCACCTCCAGAATGCTGGAGTTGATCTGCTGAAAGCCTGCGGAGATTTGCTCTGACAAGACTTTTAGACAGTTCTGGAAAGATGCATTCAGATGCAAGAACTCTTGCGCATAACTCTTTTCCTGACCCCGCTGCCGCTGCCGCCCAGTACCCGCAGGTGTACTAGAGGCGGCAGGGGCAGAAGGGTGGGGTAAAGGAAAAGCGATCTCCTCACCAGCAGCTTCATGTAATGTAGGCGGCCACGATGCTCCTGTGCTGGTGGATGGGACAGATGGGTCGAATGTGTGGGAAGGCTGGGAAGGTGCAGATGTACCGGGGCGGTCGAAGTGTCCCTCGGTGCCGG
This sequence comes from Dendrobates tinctorius, assembly GCF_039654945.1. Lineage (NCBI taxonomy): Eukaryota > Metazoa > Chordata > Amphibia > Anura > Dendrobatidae > Dendrobates > Dendrobates tinctorius. The sequence goes on along the minus strand of NW_027361903.1, from coordinate 1,548,061 downwards.
TCTCCTCAGGGATCGCCTCAGAAGGGTCCAATCGTGCCGGCTCCCGAGTGCTGCTCACCGTGCTGTGGAATAAAGAGGAAAAAAAACCAATTAAAATACTGACATGGTATGGCCCTGGCTGAAAAAAAAAGTTACATCTAACATTTTTTTTCACATGTGGTGTGTAATATTTACCTTCTAGTGACCATTGTTTCCCGGAGGAACGACAGGGCTTGTGCGTACTTGTACTTGCTCCTGCGTCCTCCAGATCCACTTGGGGCCCGCATCTCTTTATTGAACTCCTTCTTGAAACGATCCCTCACAGACCGCCACCGCTTCACAATTCTCTCCCCTGAAACGAGAAAGGAGTGGTTAGTATACAACATCAGTGTTTCCCAAACTCCAGTCCTCATGGTCCCCAGGGGTCATGTTTTCAGGATTTCCATAGTAAATAGAAATCCTGAACACATGATCCGTGGGGACCACGAGGACTGGAGTTCGGGAAACACTGGTTTTCATCAAGCAACCGGTACTGTATATACTTACGCTCTTTAATCTGGGCCCGAGCTTCGAGGTCCTCCCAGCGGCCCACAAGGAGCGAACAGATTTCCTCCCAGAGTCGTCGGGTAACGATCAGGTCAGCGTGGCGGCGGTCAGCCATATTCCAGAGCGGCTCCCTTTCTCTGACGAGATCGATGAGGCGGTCCACATCAATCCCTCCATCCTCACCGTCAGAGTCGGGAGCACGCTGTGAAGGCTGTTAAAGAAAAAGACAAAAATAACATAATTAGCCTCCACAAAAGAAATGAAATAAAAAGTGCAAAAAAAACAAAGCAAAAATATTTATACTTACACGCTGGTGACCGCCGCGTTGCTGTCGCCGACGACCCTGGGAGGCACTGCGAGGACCTCTTGGCCGAGCACCAGATTGGGAAGACTAGAGAAGAAAACAAAAAATGTTATGTCTTTGGATGTAGGCATTTGTTTGCTGTGTGTGGTCTGCAGAACATTGTTTTCTATGTGTTGTGTGTAGTGTGATGTTGTGTTTCTGCGTTTGATGCAAAAAACTTACCAATTGTGAGCCCACTCCAGGTGTCTGTCCACCCCTTCCTTCTTCTTCTGGGAGCTCCTCTTCATCTTGTGATTCCTGTTTTGAAATAAAAGGCAATGAATAGACATATATTACAGAGATGATGGATTTTGGAAATAAAAACTTTCCGTCAAACACTGACGATGCGAGGGAGGGCTCCCAGAAGAAGATGTGCTGTCCTGTTGATGGCCAGACTCCATGGCTGTGGGTATTGCTGCTGCCAGTGATGCCATTTCTGCTGCTGCTGCTGCTGCTGCATCTCTTGGGCGGCTGTTGAATAAAGAGAAACAAAGGGCCAATGAATATCTTGATATTCCATGGCCCTAGTTTGGAGGAATGGGGGATTTGATAATTACCGTCTCTCATCTGCTGCTGGACTCCCCTCCTCAGCATGTTCCATTTGCTGCTCCATTTGGGGTGGTGGTGGTGCTGATGGTGCTGCTGCTGCAGTGGTCTCCTGCCTTCTCCTGCTCCTGGTTCTTGGCTTGGGTGGCATGTTGGGTATGGCTGTGGGTCCCACTGTCTTGCTTTTATATATGTCTTGTGGGCAGAGCTACTGAGCATGCTCAGACCAAAAAAACCGGATCAGGCGCATTGCGGCGCTCATAGGCTTTCATTGTGTGAAAAAGCCGGACGCGCCGGATCCGGCGTGTCCGGCTTTTTCGCCGCAGACAAAAAACGTTACAGTAGCCGTTTTTTCCAGACGCCGGATCGCGACACATTGCCGGATCCGGCGAAAACCAGATGATCCGGCGCAAATGCAAGTCAATGCGGGGGAAACCGGATCCGGCATTGCATTTCGCCGGATCCGGTTTCTGTCAAAAGCGCCGGATCGCGCCTGACGGCGAAAACCTGATGTGTGAGAGAGGCCTTAGAAATTCTACTGTGCCCAATAATTTGGAACAGGGCAATTTGAGTTTTTATTCATTTTGGAGATTATACTGTTATTATTGGGAGGTTTCTTCAATAAAATTTGATGTATACTCTAACCGGTGATGACTTTTATTAGACTGACTATTTAGGAAAATCATAGAAAAATATCATTTGCATAATAATTTGGAACACAGTGTATATAGACCACCAGTATGCAGACCACCAGTATGCGGACCACCATTATACAGACCACCAATATGTGGACCACAAGTATGCACATTACCAGTATACGGACCACAAGTATGCGGACCACCAGTATACAGACCACCAGTATACAGACCATTAGTATACGGACAACCAGTATACGGACCACCAGTATACAGACCACCAGTATGCAGACCACCAGTATGCAGACCACCAGTATACGGACCACCAGTTTACAGACCACCAGCATACAGACCACAATTATGTGGACCACCATTATGCGGACCACCATTATGTGGACCACCAGTATGCGGACCACCAGTATATGGACCACCAGTATATGGACCACCAGAATATGGACCACCAGTATGCGGACCACCAGTTTAGGGACCACCAGTATGTGGACCCCCAGTATGCGGACCACCAGTATATGGACCACCAGTATGTGGACCACCAGTATATGGACCACCAGTATGTGAACCACCAGTATGCGGACCACCAGTATGTGGACCCCCAGTATGCGGACCACCAGTATGTGGACCACCAGTATGTGGACCACCAGTATGTGGACCACCAGTATACGGACCACCAGTATGTGGACCCCCAGTATGCGGACCACCAGTATATGGACCACCAGTATACAGACCACCAGTATACAGACCACCAGTATACGGACCACCAGTATACGGACCACCAGTTTACAGACCACCAGCATACAGACCATCAGTATACGGACCACAATTATGTGGACCACCATTATGCGGACCACCATTATGTGGACCACCATTATGCGGACCACCAGTATATGGACCACCAGTATGCGGACCACCAGTTTAGGGACCACCAGTATACGGACCACCAGTATGTGGACCACCAGTATGTGGACCACCAGTATGCGGACCACCAGTATGTGGACCACCAGTATACAGACCACCAGTATGCGGACCACCAGTATGCGGACCACCAGTATATGGACCACCAGTACGCGGACCACCAGTTTAGGGACCACCAGTATACGGACCACCAGTTTAGGGACCACCAGTATACGGACCACCAGTATGTGGACCCCCAGTATGCGGACCACCAGTATGTGGACCACCAGTATACAGACCACCAGTATGCAGACCACCAGTATACAGACCACCAGTATACGGACCACCAGTTTACAGACCACCAGCATACCGACCACAATTATGTGGACCACCATTATGCGGACCACCATTATGTGGACCACCAGTATGCGGACCACCAGTATATGGACCACCAGTATATGGACCACCAGTATGCGGACCACCAGTATATGGACCACCAGTATATGGACCACCAGTATGTGAACCACAAGTATGCGGACCACCAGTATACGGACCACCAGTATACGGACCACCAGTATGTGGACCCCCAGTATGCGGACCACCAGTATATGGACCACCAGTATACAGACAACCAGTATACAGACCACAAGTATACGGACCACCAGTATACGGACCACCAGTTTACAGACCACCAGCATACAGACCATCAGTATACGGACCACAATTATGTGGACCACCATTATGTGGACCACCATTATGCGGACCACCAGTATATGGACCACCAGTATGCGGACCACCAGTTTAGGGACCACCAGTATACGGACCACCAGTATGTGGACCACCAGTATGCGGACCACCAGTATGCGGACCACCAGTATGTGGACCACCAGTATACAGACCACCAGTATGCGGACCACCAGTGTGCAGACCACCAGTATATGGACCACCAGTATGCGGACCACCAGTTTAGGGACCACCAGTATACGGACCACCAGTATGTGGACCCCCAGTATGCGGACCACCAGTATGTGGACCACCAGTATACAGACCACCAGTATGCAGACCACCAGTATACAGACCACCAGTATACGGACCACCAGTTTACAGACCACCAGCATACAGACCACAATTATGTGGACCACCATTATGCGGACCACCATTATGTGGACCACCAGTATGCGGACCACCAGTATATGGACCACCAGTACATGGACCACCAGTATATGGACCACCAGTATGCGGACCACCAGTTTAGGGACCACCAGTATGTGGACCCCCAGTATGCGGACCACCAGTATATGGACCACCAGTATACAGACCACCAGTATACAGACCACCAGTATTCGGACCACCAGTATACGGACCACCAGTTTACAGACCACCAGCATACAGACCATCAGTATACGGACCACAATTATGTGGACCACCATTATGCGGACCACCATTATGTGGACCACCATTATGCGGACCACCATTATATGGACCACCAGTATGCGGACCACCAGTTTAGGGACCACCAGTATGTGGACCCCCAGTATGTGGACCCCCAGTATGTGGACCACCAGTATGTGGACCACCAGTATGCGGACCACCAGTATGTGGACCACCAGTATACAGACCACCATTATGTGGACCACCATTATGCGGACCACCAGTATATGGACCACCAGTATGCGGACCACCAGTTTAGGGACCACCAGTATACGGACCCCCAGTATGCGGACCACCAGTATGCGGACCACCAGTATGCGGACCACCAGTATGCGGAGCACCAGTATGTGGACCACCAGTATGCGGACCACCAGTATACGGACCACCAGTATGCGGACTACCAGTATGTGGACCACCAGTATGTGGACCACCAGTATACAGACCACCAGTATGCGGACCACCAGTATGCGGACCACCAGTATATGGACCACCAGTATGCGGACCATCAGTAAACGGACCACCAGTATATTGACCATCAGTAAACAGACCACCAGTATAAGGCCCATCAGTTCATGACCAATCAGTATACGGACCACCAGTATATTGACCATGAATATACGGACCACCAGTATATTGACCATCAATATACGGACCACCAGAATATTGACCATCAGTAAACGGACCACCAGTATATGGACCACAAGCATACGGACCATCACTATATGGACTACCAGTATATGGACCACCAGTATATGGAAAATCAGCATACGGACCATCTCTATATGGACCACCAGTATACAGACCATGAGTATACGTACCACCAGCATACAGACCACCAGTTTAGGGACCACCAATATACGGACCATCAGCATGCGGACCGCCAATATACAGACCATCAGTGTAAGACCACCAGCATAATGACTATCAGTATACAGACCATCAGTATATGGACCATCTGTATGCAGACCAACAGTATACGGACCACCAGCATACGGACGACCAGCAGACGGACCACCAGCATGCGGACCACCAGTTTAGAGACCACCAGTATACAGACCAGTTTAGGGACCACCAGTATATAGACCACCAGTATGCGGACCACCAGTATATAGACTACCAGTATGCAGACCACCATTATACAGACCACCAGTATGCGGACCACCAGTATATAGACTACCAGTATACAGACCACCAGTATGCGGACCACCATTATACAGACCACCAATATGTGGACCACAAGTATGCACACCACCAGTATACGGACCACAAGTATGCGGACCACCAGTATACAGACCACCAGTATACAGACCATTAGTATACGGACCACCAGTTTACGGACCACCAGTATACAGACCATCAGTATACGGACCACCAGCATACAGACCACAAGTATACAGACCACCAGTATACGGACCACCAGTAGACGGACCACCAGTAGACGGACCACCAGTTTACAAACCACCAGTATGCAGACCATCAGTATACGGACCACTAGTATACAGACCACAAGTATACAGACCATCAGTAGGCAGACCACCAGTATACGGACCACCAGTATACAGACCACAAGTATACAGACCACCAGTATACGGACCACCAGTAGACGGACCACCAGTATACGGACCACCAGTTTACAAACCACCAGTATACAGACCATCAGTATACGGACCACCAATATACAGACCACCAGTATACGGACCACCAATATACAGACCACCAGTATGCAGACCACCAGTATGCAGACCACCAGTATGCAGACCATCAGTATACGGACCACCAGTATACAGACCACGAGTATACGGACCACAAGTATACAGACCACCAGTATACGGACCACCAGTATACGGACCACCAGTTTGCAGACCACCAGTATACGGACCATCAGTATAAGGACCACCATTATGCGGACCACCAGTATGCGGACCACCAGTATGTGGACCACCAGTATGCGGACCACCAGTTTAGGGACCACCAGTATACGGACCACCAGTATATGGACCACCAGTATGTGGACCACCAGTATGCGGACCACCAGTATACGGACCATCAGTATGCGGACCACCAGTATGTGGACCACCAGTATGCGGACCACCAGTATGCAGACCACCAGTTTAGGGACCACCAGTATGTGGACCACCAGTATACAGACCACCAGTATGCGGACCACCAGTATGCGGACCACCAGTATGCGGACCACCAGTATACAGACCACCAGTATGCGGACCACCAGTATGCAGACCACCAGTTTAGGGACCACCAGTATGTGGACTATTTGTATACAGACCACCAGTATGCGGACCACCAGTATATGGACCACCAGTATGCGGACCACCAGTATATGAACCACCAGTATACGGACCACCAGTTTAGGGACCACCAGTATGCGGACCACCAGTTTAGGGACCACCAGTATGCGGACCACCAGTATGTGGACCACCAGTATGCGGACCACCAGTATACGGACCACCAGTATGCGGACCACCAGTATACGGACTACCAGTATGCAGACCACCAGTTTAGGGACCACCAGTTTAGGGACCACCAGTATACAGACCACCAGTATGTGGACCACCAGTATACGGACCACCAGTATACAGACCACCAGTATGTGGACCACCAGTATACGGACCACCAGTATACAGACCACCAGTATATGGACCACTAGTATGCGGACCACCAGTATGCGGAGCACCAGTTTAGGGACCACCAGTATGCGGACCACCAGTATACAGTCCACCAGTATACAGTCCACCAGTATGGCATGCGATTCTTACGGACACATTACCATTCTGTAGCATAGAAACTGTAAATGGTTCTGAAAATGATTAATATCTGCTGAGAAGAAGAAGTGACGGAGGACAAGTGAGAAGAAATCGTCCCGTTACTGGAGATGACTTATCGGCCAGTGTGAACGAGGCCGGAGACGGAGAGGAGAAAGGGAACAGATCGCTGGTAATCCACCAACATCAAAGTTGTGATCTCTGGTGTCAGGGACACGAGGCTCTGGGGGGCAATCTGTAGGGTCAGACAACGTATACTCTGCTGTTCCTGGGTTCCGGAATGTCGTCCTGCTCAGTAGCCACAATTCAGAATTTACCTCAATATTTGTAGCCAAAAACCTGGAGAGGAAAAGTCTGATAAGTATCTCATCACCACCCCTACAAATACTGATGTAAAATACTGACCGTGTGAACGCGGCTTTAGCACTTTTACACACTGAACCCCGTCCTCTACACTGATCAGAGCGTCACCTGGCCTCAAGTGTAACATCTGAACGCACCACAAATGGTTAATATGATGAGTGGTCAGAACAGGTGAGAGGAATGAGCACCACCTGCAGAGCAGGGACTTACACCCAGGACCTTGGAGAGAGGAGCAGATGATCGGGGAGGATGATGATGGGGCTGCAGTGGGTATTAGTGGTTGGCATGATGGCGGCTGTGAGGGGTGAGTGTGTTCATACCGGCTGTATATTCTCATGTCCACCACATGGCAGAAGCTTCTCTGTAAGATCTATGTCCCTGAGTAGAGGCCTGGAAATCCTAACCCTTCAGAGATGTGATATGTCTGTATACCCCAGAGCTGCACTCACTATTCTGCTGGTGCAGTCACTGTGTACATACATTACATTACTGATCCTGAGTTACATCCTGTATTATACCCCAGAGCTGCACTCACTATTCTGCTGGTGCAGTCACTGTGTATATACATTACATTACTGATCCTGAGTTACATCCTGTATTATACTCCAGAGCTGTACTCACTATTCTGCTGGTGCAGTCACTGTGTACATACATTACATTACTGATCCTGAGTTACATCCTGTATTATACTCCAGAGCTGCACTCACTATTCTGCTGGTGCAGTCACTGTGTACACACATTACATTACTGACCCTGAGTTACCTCCTGTATTATACTCCAGAGCTGCACTCACTATTCTGCTGGTGCAGTCACTGTGTATATACATTACATTACTGATCCTGAGTTACATCCTGTATTATACTCCAGAGCTGTACTCACTATTCTGCTGGTGCAGTCACTGTGTACATACATTACATTACTGATCCTGAGTTACATCCTGTATTATACTCCAGAGCTGCACTCACTATTCTGCTGGTGCAGTCACTGTGTACATACATTACATTACTGATCCTGAGTTACATCCTGTATTATACTCCAGAGCTGCACTCACTATTCTGCTGGTGCAGTCACTGTGTACATACATTACATTACTGATCCTGAGTTACATCCTGTATTATACTCTGGAGCTGCACTCACTATTCTGCTGGTGCAGTCACTGTGTATATACATTACATTACTGATCCTGAGTTACATCCTGTATTATACTCCAGAGCTGTACTCACTATTCTGCTGGTGCAGTCACTGTGTACATACATTACATTACTGATTCTGAGTTACATCCTGTATTATACTCCAGAGCTGCACTCACTATTCTGCTGGTGCAGTCACTGTGTACATACATTACATTACTGATTCTGAGTTACCTCCTGTATTATACCCCAGAGCTGCACTCACTATTCTGCTGGTGCAGTCACTGTGTACATACATTACATTACTGATTCTGAGTTATCTCCTGTATTATACCCCAGAGCTGCACTCACTATTCTGCTGGTGTAGACACTGTGTACATACATTACTGATCCTGAGTTACCTCCTGTATTATACCCCAGAGCTGCGCTCGCTGTGTATGCACACATTGCGGTATGGTTTACCGCTGCACCTGCCACTAATGTCTTCTCGATTGCGGTGGAGGCGTTTCTTTTCTTAGGGAGCCGTCCTGTAACTGGTCCTGGCGGCGCCTGTGGTCCAGTACCAGGTGGTCTCCTGCTTTCGTCCTGTGACCTCTTCCTCAGTTAATGGTGATGGTCTCGGTTTCTTCCGTCCCTCCAGCTGGAGAGGTCTGCTATGACCGGCTGGGATGTTTCTCGGATGCCCCTCCGTACTCCTCCACCCCGGAGCGGCCCATCAGCAGATTTCCATGGCTGCCAGAAGTGATCAACACCCGCTTTCTTTTGTTCACTAGAGAGACCCCCAAACACTTCCAAGTAAGTGCATGTTTATTGGGGGGGATGATGAAGGTCCTGTTAGGGGGATGTTGAGGATCTTCACTGGCCGATGGGGACAATCCCGCACGACCCTCTTCAGTGCATGCTGTAGTAGTCGCTGGATCCTACGACTATCTGTAGGGAGGCGGCGGTGCTCGTACCGATGCACCTCCTCCAGGCGCTACTGAATACAAGGCTATATCTGCTGTCCCCCCTCTAGCAGCCCCCAGAGTCCATGTGTCCCCCTAATAAAGCACTAGGATCTCCGGTGCTATACAGGACCTCATATGGCAGCACGTGGCATGCCCACAGCTCTGTAGTGCGGTGCCATAGGGGCTGGTGTGCTGTCTTGTATATTAATCAGAGGTAAATCTCCAGGCTCCTAAGGCCCAATGTAAAAACCATGTTAGGGCCCCATCTATCACTTAACGCCAGGGGCTTTGTGTGTGGTGCTGGAGCTTATTCTTTGGCACCAGGTTGGGTCTGTCTGCCACCTCCGCACCCCAAGATTGAGGCCAAACGCCATCTGTCCTGTTTTTTTTAGGTGGTCCGTGCTCTGAACGTCTCTTCAGTCTTGGAAACTAAGTTTGACCCTGACAGGAAATCCATCTTTGTTATCCACGGATTCCTGGAGGCCGGAGAGAAGGCCTGGCTGCCGGACATGTGCCGGGTTAGTGCAGGGTGGTAGGGTTGGCCGGTGCGCTGGAGTTGTCCCGATAACTCTGTGGTGTCTCCACTCCAGACTCTGCTGCAGGTGTCAGACCTGAACTGCTTCATCGTGGACTGGATCGGAGGGTCGATGGCCATGTACACACAAGCCACCAACAACGTCCGCGTCGTCGGAGCAGAAGTGGCGTATTTTATTGACTATCTAAGGGTGGGTTCTCAAACTGTTTTATATGCTGATATCCTAAAGATGTCTGGGTGCAGGGATGAGCAGATACGGGTGTGAGGACAGGGCTTCATTATACTGGGACTTCTGCTGGAGGAGGGCACTGCTTGGAACATGGGCAGGGGTGCGGGTGAAGGGCCATCTGACACCAGCAAATACTTCAGCAGGATGTGGTTTCGCAGACGCACGTTCAGCTGAAGTGTATTGTGTCCATCTGGTGCAATACACACTGCTGGCCAATCAGAGGTCAGCAGCTGGCGTCGGTGTACACATGACTGGGAGCCCATGGCAGTGACTTCATGTGCTCCTGTCACTTTCAAGCTGAAGTCAGCTGCCGCCTTCAGAAGAAGAAACCGTACAGAGGAAAGGTGAGTATCAATATATAATACACGGTGCCAGTGGCCATACTGCTGCATGTAGGACTATGGGGGGTGCATTATGCTATAAGGGGGTGAATTATACTATATGGAGGACTAAGCCCCTACTGAGTACAATGGTTCATTTTGTGTCTATACATTAAAGAGCAGCAGCAGAACAGTGGACATATACCAGGTTGCAGATCCTTCCATCCTACCTACCGGCTAAAGAAATTCACAGCGGTACATGAACACATAACAAAGCAGATGATCCAGCTGCTAGAAGAAGGCCACCACCCAGTCTGGCTAACACAAGGAAGAACAGTGCTGATCATGAAGGAGCCTCACAAAGGAACAGTTCCATCCAACTACCGCCCAATAACCTGCCTCACAACAACATTGAAGTTCCTGTCAGGCATCATAACCACCAAGCTACAGAACCATGTAAACCAGTACAGGAATCCAGCTCAAAGGCATCAGGACCGACACCAGAGGCTCTAAGCACCAGCTCCTAGTAGCAGTCGCTCAAGACTCAAGATCCAGACAGACCAATCTCTGCACAGCCTGGAGTGTCTACAGGAAGGCCTATGACTCAATGTCACATGGATCTGTGAGTGCTTGGCTCTCTACAACAAAAACAGGAAATTTAAGAAGCTTCCTCAGAATCTCAATGGGGCTATGGAGAACAACATTGGAAGTCATCTCAAGACAACTAGCACAAGTGACCATCAAATGCGGCATATAGCAAGGTGATGCGATGTCCCCATTGCTGTTCTGCATAGGCTTGAACCCCCTCAGTCAGATAGTTAGAGTCTGGCTATGGATACAAGTTCAAGAGAGGAAGCGCCATCAGCCACCTCTACGTGGATGACATCAAGTTGTATGCGAAAAACTAACGAGACATCTATTCACTGATCCACCTGACAAGGATTTACAGTGAAGACATTGGGATGTCCTCCAGACTGGAGAGGTGGGGCTGGTTGGTAATAGAGAAGGAAAGTAGTCAAGACTGATGGAGTGGAATTGCCAGCAGGGCACATAGCAGATGTACAGACATGCTACAAGTATCTCTGCATCCCACAGGGATACGGTAACCATGATGAGGAGGTGAGGAAAGCAGCAACAACCAAATACCGTCAAAGGGTAAGACAGGTCCTGAAGAGCCAGCTCAATGAGAATAATAAAATCCGCGCCATCAATACATATGCCCTGCCAGTCATCAGATACCCTGTGTCATGATCTGAAGTGGATCTGACAGTTTTAAAAGCACAGAGTGAACTTTTTTTCCTTTTGGCAAGTTGCCAAAGTGACTTGACTGTCCCCGGTGGTGGTTAGTGGTATCGCACTTTAGGTTTAATGTGCATGTAATTATGAATCAGGTGTGGGGCTCTATAAATGAGTCTCAGGGTGTGCAATCACTGGTGGTGATATTCATTCATTGATTCTGAGTTTGTGAGAGCCTGGTGGAAGGATGGAGCTGAAGAGGAGTCAGCCAGAGGAGACGAGTGGCAGCTAATGGTGTCTGCAGGAATTGCTGGCATGGCGTGGAGGAGTCGCAGTTTATGGTGTCGGCGGGAAGTGCGTGCATGGCTTGGTGGAGTGGTGACTATGGAGAGAGTTGCACTCGGCATGCTCGACTTGGTTGCTGAGAGCTGGACTCAAGCATGCTTAGATTCTTGGCAGAGGCTGACTCATCTTTGGGACTCTGTGGCTGGACTGCTGCAACTGGTGATGGACCCTGCTCCAAGGCTGCACTATGGTGAAGGATCCTGTTATGGTGATGGATCCGGGTGGAGGAGAAGACGCATGCAGGTGGTGGGCTCTGTTGCTAGGAGCGTACGCAACAGAGCAAAGCTAAGTGGTGTTTCCCCTGTATTGTCTTCTTTCCTTATGTGGTGTTAGTGCAGCGGTGGGATTAGTCTCCGCACCGACCTACTCCCTAGTGAGGGTTTAGGGTCAGGGCGAGCAAGGGTTTAAGGTTCGCGTGCGGAGCCTGTACAGGGAATGTGAGGAGTGCAGGGACACTGGCTCAGGGGAGTGCAGGAGGTCTCCACGTCCCTATTGCAGGGCCCCTGTTTAAATTCGCCACTGGAGGCGCTGTATCCAGGGTCACGTGTGTTATGGGTTCGCCTTGCGGTAACATCTGCTTCCAGACACGCGTTGACCGTGACACCCTGCTGGCATAGTGTGCCGGCCAAAAGAAGAGATGGAAGCTGCAGATGTGAAGACACGAAAGCTCCTCACAATGCATGGTGGTCTCCACCCCAAGTCTAGCACCCAAAGATTGTATACCAACCCAAGAGTACAGGCCCCAACCATGGAGCTCCGAGCTGACTATCTGGCCAATTACTTCAAAGAAAAAATTGACAATTTCCTGTCGGTGATCTCCCAATCACCTCATACCATGCACTGTCCTCCCTCGCCCACTGCATCTAGCTCACTCTCTGATTTTGAACCAGTCACAGAAGAAGTAAGCAGGCTCCTTGCATTTTCTTGCCCAACCTCTTGCATCAGGGACCCATTTCCATCACATCTCCTCCAGTCCCTTTCCCCTGCTGTCACCCCTCACCTAACTAAAATATTTAACCTCTTCTGGTATCTTTCCCTCATTTAAGCATGCCATCATACATCCACTACTTAAAAAAAAACCATCCCTCGACCAAAGCTGTGCCACTAACTATAGACCTGTCTCTAATCTTCCCTTCATCTCTAAACTCCTGGAACGCCTGGTCCACTCCCGTCTTATCAGCTATCTCTTTGATAACTCTCCTCTCGACCCTCTCCAATCCGGCTTCTGCTCCTTACACTCTACTGAAACTGCCCTCACTAAAGTCTCTAATGATCTACTAACAGCTAAATCTAATGGTCATTACTCCATGCTAATTCTCTTGGATCTCTCTGCAGCATTCGACACTGTGGATCATCAGCTCCTCCTCACTATGCTCCATTCCATTGGCCTCAAGGACACCGCTCTCTCCTGGTTCTCCTCCTATCTCTGACTGCTCCTTTACTGTATCTTTTGCCGATTCCTCCTCCTCTCACCTTCCCCTTACTGTTGGGGTTCCTCAAGGATTGGTTCTAGGCCCCCTCTTCTCCTTGCATACTGCCCCTATTGGTCAAACAATCAGTAGATTTGGTTTCCAGTACCATCTCTATGCTGATGACACCCAATTATACGCTTCTCCTGACATCACGCCAGCCTTTCTAGAAAACACCGGCGATTGTCTAAACGCTGTGTCTAACATCACGTCCTCACTATATCTGAAACTGAACCTGTCAAAGACTGAACTCCTGGTGTTTCCTCCCTCTACTAATGTACCGATACCCGACATTGCCATTTCCGTGTGTGGCTCCACTATTACTCCCCAGCAACATGCCCGCTGTCTTGGGGTCATACTTGACTCCGAGCTTTCCTTTGCCCCCCACATTCGATCACTGGCTCGCTCTTGTCATCTGCACCTCAAAAACATTTCTAGAATTCAACCTTTTCTTACTTTTGACTAAGCAAAAACTCTGACTGTTTCTCATTCATTCTCGTCTCGACTATTGTAACTCTCTTCTAATCGGTCTCCCTCTTACCAAACTCACCCCTCTCCAATCTGTCTTGAATGCTGCAGCCAGGATCATATTCCTCACCAATCGTTACACCGATGCCTCTACCTTGTGCCAGTCATTACACTGGCTACCCATCCACTCCAGAATTCAGTATAAACTTATTACCCTCACCCACAAAGCCATCAATGGCTCAGCACCACCCTACATCTCCTCCATTGTTTCAGTATACCACCCTACCCGCGCCCTCCATTCTGCTGATGACCTGAGGTTAGCATCCTCAATAATCAGAACCTCCCACTCCCGTCTCTAAGACTTTACACGTGCTGTGCCAATTCTTTGGAATGCACTTCCCAGGTCAATACGAGTAGTCCCCAATCCCCACAATTTTAAGCGTGCCCTGAAAACGCATTTATTCAGACTGGCCTACCGCCTCAACACATTAACCTAATCTATCCCTGTGTGGCACAGCCAAAAGTTTTACCATAACCAGGTTCCCCGCATCATGTTCCCACATGCTTTATGCATCCATTAGCCCTCTGTGTCTGTACTGTTACACACTAAACATTATGGCTGGTCCATACAATCAGGGCAACTGTTACCACCCACCTTTCGTGTCTCCCTCTTTCCTCATAGACTGTAAGCTTGGGAGCAGGGCCCTCACTCCTCTTGTTTGTTATAATCTACTGTATGTGATTATTGTTATGCTGTAATGTCTATTGTCTGCACAAGTCCCCTCTGAAATGTAAAGTGCTGCGGAATATGTCGGCGCTATAGAAATAAAATGTATTATTAAAGGAGGGTGGTCGAGGCTTGATAAGCATCCAAGCCGCCATCATGGATGAAACGAGGAGTATCCAGGAATACATGAGGAGAATGGCACCAAAAGATGAGATGCTAAGAGAAAGCCTAAGGAAGCAAGAGAAACAGATCTGGATGGAAGAACAGGAACATAAAGCACCATGTCAAGACAAGCCGCTTCATGGGATGAACCACTGACAGATAATGAAGGTGGCTGACATGGAGAAATCCTACTAATGGCTGGAGAAAGCTGGACTCCGAGACAGCACAGAGGAGCTAATCATAGCGGTGTAGGGAAGGTGGACTGATGGGCGGACCTGTCTGCAGTGGGAAGGCAGAGGTGTAGCGTATTGTGGGTGGACTGTTATAGTGAAAGATGGGAAACAGATGGAGATAAAGAGGAAGAATGTAATATTGGAGTTTGACCATTAGAGGGCAGTGGAGAGTGTGAGGATGGGACTGAACTGCCATTGGCTAAAGAAACTGTCAAGTCATGGGGGGGCGGGGTTACCAGAACGTGATGGATAAAAAGCTGAGAGAAGGTTCTGGAAAGGTCAGTCAATGAGAGGAGCACTGGAGACAGGAAGGTCTGCTGAGGAGGGAGGACAGAAAAGAAGCTCCGGAGGGGACTGACAGTGGAAACGGGTCACGGCGGGTGGCCCTGACAGGAGGGGCCGCAGACAGACAGACTGGGGTACCATAAAACGAATGGACTCAGACTGGTAAAACGCTGTGGTGGTAGGCCTAGGGCAGCCACAGTGGAAGAGCCACGAGGGACGTTAATTAGCTAGAGGAAGAAAGTGAAGGTACCCAGGCCTGTGTGCAGAGTCGAGCAGCTGCTGTGTGGAGCTGCGGGTTGTGGAAAGTACGATCAATAAAGACCTGTTGGACACGATCCTGTCTGTCTCGAGTCAGTCTGCGGCCAGTAACGGACCACCCCCCCCCTGTCGGTCCCCCTACCTACATTTGGCGTAGTCGGCAGGATCATTGCCGCAAATACATCATCTTCTGCGGCAAGCCTGCGTCAGAAGAACCAAAGGACCCAAGTTGCTTTTTTCCTTGTGGATTACAAAAAAACTGGATTGCTGGCTGTCATCAAGTGGATCCGGAGCGGAAAAGTGCTTTGTTAAAATGGCTGTGGCATTTCAGCACCGAAAAGAAGCTCAGGAGTTTGCAGCAACATTGGACAACCTGGGACTGTCGCACCCGCCCCTGGGGGGAGTGGCCTACATCTGGAGACAGCCGCCCTCCCATGCTGGACCCTGGAAGATGGGTGGAGAGGCTGCTCAATACCCCACCCAAGAACAGGAGTGGCCCCGGTGGAGAGACTGGGTGCGGCTGCTTGGCGCCATTGAGCTTCGGGAACTCGGGCAAGATGCGACGCTGCAGCTGCCGTGGTCTCGGATGCCTGAAATGGAGATGGCGTCAGGAGGTTGAGTCCCGTCAAGAGACCTGTCCCTCGGAGCCGCTCTCGTCACCTCGGATGCCTACCAGGGAAGAGGAGCGAATTTGGATCCTGCTGGAACAGCTGCTGGAGGAATCGTCACAGAACCTCCCTGCGGAGCCACCAGCCAGGAGGCCGACCCCACCAGACGGTGGGGGTGAAGACCAACAGCTGCTGAAGGAGCTGTGGGAAAGCGAGCCGGGGAAGGTGAGCGTTCCCCCGGCCCGGCCCAGCCAGCAGCACCGCAGGCAGATCCCACGCCCCATGCACAAGACAGGCCCCAGGGCCCTGACACCGGCCCTCGGCCTTCCCGGCCCCAGAAGACTTTGCAGCTCCTGCCAACGACCCCCGAGCCACCTGGAACCAACCTGCAGCCATCCCTGCCGCGCTCCGTCTTCCAGCTGCGGCCTATCTATCGGGGCCTGCTGTCACTTCCGACCCGCCTCAGATCACCGCGGCCTACTTACCAGCATCCGCGGCCGCCACTGTCCCATCCATGGCCTCGCCTGCAGCCTACTCATCGGAGCCCACGGCCACCTTGATCCCGGCTGTGGCCTACCCTCCGATGCCTGTGGCCGCCTCTGTCGCGGCCTGCTCCCCGATGTCTGCAGCCACCTCTGCTCCATTCTCGATAGCGGCCTGCCAACTGGACTCTGCGGCTTATACCGGACCCTCCGCCTGGGTTGCGGAGATTATCGAGCAGAAGGCCAAAGAGCGGGAGGTGTGGGCGCTGCTCCACGAGAAGGGGAAGGCCGCCATGTCTACCCCTCGGTCGTACGGGCGGCTGGTGTATATGGATACCGCCATGGGCTATTGCTTCATTCGGGACCTCGCCACCAGCTACAGAATTTATTTAAATATATTTTAATCTATCAAGCACGGCCGGGATCTGTGGGAGGGCGACCTCGTCTCCTCCTATTACAAGGACTATTTCCCCCGCAGCTACTATGCGGTAGCAGTCATTACCTACCCTGAGGGGTATGAGCCCCCATAAAGAGACAAGGACTCCTGGGTCTCGGGCATTAGGGACACTCGAGGCCCAGATACACTACAAGCATCCCAGAGACTCCACGGCTGTGGAGTCCCTTGTTGTTGGCGAAGAATCGGCCGCCAGGAGGTGGCCTGGAGTATCCGTGAAAATGGACTGCTGTACACCGTTGCATGGCATGGGGGACAGTTCTAAGTCCTTGATGGGGTATAAGTAGCCCACTCCTGATGTAACAGGGATGCATACTGGGAGGAGAGCTCTCTCCAAAGGAATGGGGGAGCACCAAGGTTTATAATGTTATGTGGTGTTTAAAAAATGCTGAAAAAAAGAAAAAAAAAAAAAAAAAAAAAGGGGGGGGGGGGGGGGGGGGTGTGTTTAAAAGTAGAAGCATTTAAAACAAGAGTATAGTTGCAAAACTGTTTAGTGTGTGTGTATATATAGTTAATTTGGGAATGTTATCTGTATGCAAAATGATGTCCAACAGGTCCCAGTACTGAGAGTAAAGAGGGAAAACACCGACCATGACTAAACTTGACAGGACAGAAGAGACGGATGGGAGTAGAGCAGACAACAGTCCCTAGGTCAGACCCCGAGTACTAGACTTACACCCCCACAAAAGACAGGAGGACGCGGACGATGACCCGGTTAGGGCCTCGGTCATGGCGGTCCGAATGAAAGAAGGTGACAGAAAGGGAGAGAAGTAGGAGGTATGCATCTGTAGAGTAGTCAGGATGGCTCTAACCCAACCTGAAGGAATTGTCATGGTTGCGTATGCGCTGGCGAGTAAGCCGCAAGCTACTCGGAGCACTATTGCTCCCGGTTTGGTTAAGCCCCTGTGTATTGCGGGCCTGGCTCAGCAACCGGTCTGACAAAAGGTGGGGAAGTTTCAGAACGGAAAAGAGGGAGACAAGATTGTCGAGGACGACAATGGATAAAGGAAGGAGTAGTGTAGGGAAGGTGGACTGACGGGCAGACCTGTCTGCAGTGGGAAGGCAGAGGTGTAGTGTATTGTGGTTGGACTGTTAGTGAAAGATGGGGAAACAGATGGAGATAAAGAGGAAGAATGTAATATTGGAGTTTGACCATTAGAGGGCAGTGGAGAGTGTGAGGATGGGACTGAACAACTGCCATTGGCTAAAGAAACTGTCAAGAAGATGTGCAAGGTGAAGGCAACAGTGATTCCAGTGGTGATGGGAGCACTTGGAGCAGTGACCCCGAAGATGGGGGGGAAAATGGCTACAAGAGATCCCAGGAGCAACATCTGAGCTCTCTGTCCAGAAAAGCGCAATGCTGGGAACAACTAAGGTCCTGTGCAGAACCCTCACACGCCCAGGCATCTGGTAGAGGACTCGAGAATGAGGAAGGACAACAAAGACCTCCCCCAGTGAGGGTGAGAAGGAAGGTTTATATATAATTTAAAAATTCTCTAACTCCTTTGGCGTCTCCACAGGATCACTACAGTCACCCACTGAGTAGCATCCACCTGATCGGGCACAGTTTGGGAGCGCAGGTTGCTGGAGAAGCTGGAAAGAGGCGTCCAGGAATCGCTCGGATATCCGGTAGGGCGGCTTCCTAACTCTACATCTTGGAGCGCTCAGATTCTGTGGAGTCATATTGGCAGTGATTTTTTTTTTAACATTATTTTTTAATTTTTTTGTCATCTTTAAGGGTTGGACCCTGCAGGACCCTACTTTGCGCACACCCCACCTGAGGTGCGCTTGGACCCCTCTGACGCAGTACTGGTGGACATCATTCATACTGATGGATCTCCGACTACTGTCAAATTCGGTGGGTGTTCTGGGGCCACTTCTTATATTTGACCCTCGGTAAATGAAGGCTTCCACTGTCATGGAGGACAGATGGTTGTGCTACAAAATATATTCATCCGTCAACAAATGTTAAGCAAATACTAGGGAGCAAAACCTTGTATGGAAAGAGCCATAATTCAAGCAGAAAACAGACCAGACAAATAACGGTATGCAATAGAAATGAAATGCGTACAAATAAGTTATTAGAAACCTGAGAGAGTGTATAGAAAAATCATTTAAAAACCTAAACTGAACATAATCAATATCACACCCCTGAGCCAAGACCATATCAGACAACTATCAAAACTCCATTACTGGGTAAGTATGCCGGACAAGACGTATGTGTAATATCTAATGTATAAAGAAAGCTCAAGTGTGTGTGGCTACAGCCACAAAATTTGGCCCAGTCACACGTCTGGACCCCGAGAGCGTCCTAGGCTTTGTTGTGAGGCGAAATTTTAACCCCGCGCGTTCCAATTCACCAAACAATTTTGCCCCTATCTACATAATGGGGGGAAAAAGTGTGTGCGCGTCAAGCCCCGCCCCTCATTATGATGTCACAATGGTTGACTATGGGATGGAGGATATGTGATGGGCATATGGGCATGGGATTATGGGATGGAGGATGTGTGATGGGTATATGGGCCCGGGACTATGGGATGGAGGATGTGTGATGGGTATATGGGCATGGGACTATGGGATGGAGGATGTGTAATGGGTATATGGGCACGGGATTATGGGATGGAGGATAATTATAACTAACCAGTTTGTTACTATGCCCGGGCAGCGCCGGGCTCTCCAGCTAATATATATAAAATTTTCAAGTACATAAAAAGTACCACACACAAGCGTGCCAGAATAAATCCTTTTACAAATACTACAGGCTACAGAGTCCTGCCGGATAGATAGTAGAAAAAATTAGTAGCCCATAATACACTCTGAAGCTGTAATGGTTATAAGACCACCTGTGCAACTGCTGCACGTGCCACATGAGATTTCCAGGGCCAGTCAGGTAGCCATACTCGGGGACACTTCTACTTATTTCTACCTCCACTTTGTCATTTTCTATTTGCATTTGTATTTTTGGCTGCCCTTCTTTACGTCCTGTTACTTGCAGTCTAAATCCTGTGATCCCACACGCAGCATTTGCGCAGGTGGTAAACACCATTAATTGTCTGATCTGTTTTCTCCTTGAATTATGGCAGACAGATGGTTGACTTCATCCCTGCAGGCTGTAGTTGTAATGGTCTTGAGCATGACTGGGTGCTTGTTCTGTTATAATTATGGGGTCTCTAATCCTGTGCCCCACTTTTTTTCCAGATCTTGGTGGGTTTGGGATGAGCCAGTTGGTTGGTCATCTTGACTTCTTTCCCAATGGAGGGCAGGAACAGCCGGGGTGTTCAAAATCTTACCTGAGGCTTGGGGACCTGGACAATGTGATAGACGGTAATGGGCACTCTCCTCCTGGTGTCGGCTCTAATCTGGTGGGATTTCTAATGGTCATAACTTGAATTTCAGGAATCGAAGAGAAGATGATGTGTAGTCATCAGCGGAGTGTCGCGTTATTTACACAAAGTATCCTCTTTCCTAATGGGTTTGTGGGTTACCCAGGGCCCTCATATAGCAACTTCCAGGCGGTAAGTGGCACTCTAATGTGCACATATGGCAGCTGTTTGCCTCACCAGGCGCCTACCCAAGGGCCTTTTGTTGGGGATATGGGCAAATCTACTTTTTTCTCTTCCCCTTTTTTTTTTTTTTTTTTTTTTTTTTTTTTGGGGGGGGGGGGGTCATGTAGATCACATCAAATGACACACCGGTGGCTTTAAGGTCACAGACCTTGGGGTGAACAAACCAGAGTCTACTCAAGATCAACATAGAGTATGACTTGCCGGCGGGTGCGTCGTGCAGAACTGACCGGACTCTGGTGTGACATTAGTAATCCTCCAGTGGAAATGTACAGAGACTCTGTTCTGATGCCTCTTGGACGTGATGACCTGGAGGACTCTTCTTCCTCCTGGGATGGTGAATACTCGCAGGTCGTGCACTGGGTCAGCTGGTTCTCCTAGCACTGGGTCATGCCTTCCCTTGTTGCCTGGGATGTGAGGCTTCTGATGCCTTTCTCTTGTGTTACTCTTCAGTCTGTGGCCTCTGCCCAATGTCCTGACCCACTAATGTTAATCACACAGGACATTTTGCCCATTTTCACTGTAGATTCGGCACAGCTCGTCTAGCTTGATCCGAGGCGGAGGTGCAGCATTGGTTATTGATCAGCAGAACTGTCTCTTGCAGGGTGCTGGATTCCCGTGCTGTAATGGAAGCTGCGCCATGATGGGATACTTCGCTGATTCTTACGCTAAAGATCCCACCAGTAAAGTCTTCTTTCTGAACACCGGTGATGTGGAGAACCTGCTACGTAGGTGGAGGGATCATGGTGGTGAATCCAGCTTGCGTTGATGTGTTGGTTTGACCATAAACACTAAGGACTTGTAACATCTGACGCTTATTCTGCCTTCCAGGCTGGAGGTACTGGGTGATGGTCAATATCACTGGGAGCATGTTTGTTATGGGCTCGTTCAGTGTCTCTCTGTGCGGGAAGGTTGGTTGTTCTCCTCAGCACAAAGTGCACAGGTAGGTCACCGCTCATCACGTGACTAGTCACTGACTCGTGAGGACTACTGTAAGGCCCTGTTTCTGTCTCTAGTGGATTTATTCACTCTGGGAAATCTTATTCCGCCCTAATTGATGTGGAAATGGACACTCACCCAGTCATCCAAGTGGAGTTTATCTGGCACAAGGAGGCTATTTATGTCATCCAGGCAACCCTGGGGGCCACGGCCATAGCTGTAGAACATGGGCCCAGCAAAGCAACGTAAGTAGAAGGCGGCCACAGCCTCACTTGTCTTCTCTGACCCTCCGGCATGGCATGAGGTCAGTATGGGGGGGGGGGATTTCACTGAAGTGAATCATGCAATCTGGATGTGGAAGTCCTCCGTACATGGCCTTGTGTCCCATCTGGGTGGCCATTGCTCTGTCATGGCAGGACCTGTGGTATGGAGGTTTCATTGTTCTACAGTCCAGAACAGGAAGCTTTCATTCAGGTAGGTCTCCTATGCAGGGCCGTGGTCTCTGTCCCCATTATTCAGGCAGGTCTCCGGTCGGCACAAACGAAGTGTTGGTGCTTCATGGCAGTCAGTCGCTGAAATTCACCTTCTCACCTGCTTCGCTTGCATCTCTCTGCCTTCTTCTTTGACAGCTCTGGCTGAGGAGGGCAGAGATGGGTGGGAAGGTGTATGTAAATGACTGGCTGCCATGATGTGTGGCGCCCCTGAGGGTTCAGTTGCCACAGAAGAACTGCACCTCATCCAGAGGTGTGGTATCCCACTACCCAGGTAAGAAGGAGGCACCTGACCGCAATTACACCTGCATCCAACACTCACTTATAGCAGCAGGGCACCCTGGAAGGACCCTAATGAAGGATGATCTCATCCCTGCTGGATAGGAAAAGGTGTTAGGAGGTGGGTGGAGCTTTATCAGTTATCCCCTGGGGGAGAAGTGGAAGGGCATAGTTGGAGTAGCACCTAGTTGGGGGGGGGGGGGGGGGGGGAATACTGCTGCTGGATGGAGAAGAGATTGAAGGAAGCTCCCTGTAGAGGGAAGGGATCCCAGAGGCAGAGCGTAGGCCTCCCATGGGGCTCGTTCCACGCTGACGGAGATCAGGTGGAGGGATCAGGTCGCGGAGGGGTCTAAGCCCCTTAGCCTAGTGGAGTGGACAACAGGGTGTGGATAGCAAGCTGACAGCTGTGGCAACTTTAGGGGGTCACAGCCACTAACCACAGTTATTGTCGCCGAAAAGGGAGCGAGGAAACGAACTGTGCACGTTATCCAACAAGGTCCGCGGCTGCTGGCCTGGGACACTGACTGTGAGGTGTTGTGTAGGAAGAGGCGAGAAGGCAACATAGTGAGACGGTCAGGGAAAGGCATATACTGAAGGGAGTGCTGGAAAGGTGTGCTTCATCTGCCTGGGAGTTGACTGAGCCCCTCACTGAAGGACATGGCACCAAGTGGGCACCTGTGCATGCCAGAACTGTGAGTAAAGCTTTGGAACTGCACCCAGCTGTGTCCTCTGAATTCGTGCCTCAATACTGACTCAGCACTGCTACATCCACCATCAGCAAACATAACATCTTTGATAACAACTACTGTCCTGGGACAACAGCTCTGCCTGTGGAGAGCTATTCCAACTCTGCTGCATCACCATCAGTCCCAGAAGATCTGCACTGCAGTGCTGGTTGCCTCTGACCAGAAACCACAGGTGGTGTCACGAACACTTTGCTACAAAAACTCTTGCTTTTTTTTTTTTTTTTTCATCCCCTGTAAATATACCCCTCTTATTGGATGCCCAGGGCCACGTACTGGGTCACCGCTGCTGTCACACTGCCCCTTTAAGAAGCGGCCCAGTACAGAGTACTCCATGGCCCTGGTGGGCACTCCAGATGCACATGTGCTTGGTGTGAACAGTCATTCTGTACTGAAAGAGGCTCTTTAAACTGTAGTTCCTTGGGATTGGGGAGGTAGATGGCCCGGTCTTGGTGGCTCTTTTTTTTTTTTTTTTCTTGATTAGGATTGGAGCAGTTTGGGGGTTCAGCTGCACCTGGTGGTGCTGATTATTGGGAGTCTGTAGTTTCCTCCTCCTGACCGCCATGATGTTGTGGAGCCTTATGAGCAGGATCCTGGATATCTTTATGACATTGACTTTCATGTCTTTCCTTCCAGATATCTCTTCTGTGGTGATGAAGTGACGAAAGAAGGAATCCAGCAAAAGCTTGACCCTTGTACCTTGTACTGAGCACAGAATAAAATCTGCATAATACAAACAGTCCTATCTGAGGGTTTACAATTTTATTTTTTCCCCCTGGGGGGGGGGGGGAGTGGAATTTGGACTTGGTGTCCTGACATTAAAGGGTCTCGGGCTGCTTGGCATCAGATATGAGTGGGGCCGATGAGATCCCTCGGCCGAGCAGCAGGTATCACCCTGTCCCAACTGTAGAGCTTCCTGGCCTGTACTCTCCTGTTGCAGGAGTGAGGACAATCCAGTGCCATATGACTCTGACCTGGCACTGTGACCTGGGTACATGATACACACGGGCCCCTGTATGCTGGGTATCGCCCTTACTGTCTGGGTGCAGTCATGTCTGACGAATAAAGGGAAGTCCTCCCCTATCCAAGGGTGACTGGGGGGGCCCCCTGCCCAGCACCCAGTCAGTGGTGTAAAGTGTCCGCCAGCAGTAGCCAACACCAAGCTGCTGTCCGGTTGTGCTATGGCACTTTACAGACAAGGGCGGTCTCTGTGGGCTATAGGGTGACGCTCCATGGTACATGGCCTGAGCACTGGGTTCTGGGTGCTGTTGTCATGTCCATAAGGGATTTCCATTTGACCTCTCACTACCTCGAATGTTAGGCATATGCTGTCTCTAGCAGCCCACCATCTCGCCTGAACCCTACTTCTCTCTGGCTGACACTGAACTCCCTCTAACTGAGAAGTGGCTACCCACCAGGTAGCCTACAAGAACGTCTGGGAGATTAAAATGGGTGGGGAAAGTACATAATGGAAAGAAAACAGCATGGTGAGGACCCTCAACAGTATCCCTGACCCCCAGATCGCTGCTGAGAACAATGGGGTCACACTTTAACTCCACTGTAAGGATTGACAATAAAACCTTCAAAATTGACAAATTGGAGCTTAAAGGGGGAAAAAAAAAAAACTTTAAGAACATTCTTTCCTGTGCAATGACTTGCATATAAAGCAAAATAAATTAAAAAAGGAAACAAATTGCAATTTTATTAAATTGGAAATGTCAGTGTAATTTATGAAGGAAGCAAGAACTGTGAAAATGTGATGTAAAAGAGGGACTGAGATATACCCAGTATTAAAAATAAGTGAGGGCGTCAAACACATTTCTGTTCAAATTGTCATGTTCTGGTACTCCTAGACAAATGGTGCAAATTCTGCCAAAAATTATAAGCAGGGTCATCCATACATCCCTGAAGGGCAACAAAGGCTGGGCCTCATTCAAACAATTTGTGCTGCTGCCGTCTGGTGTGGGCTAATCTACGTGATATCTCAGTTTCTCTTTTTTTAACAAACTTGCAAAAACTTCTACTTTTTTTTTTTTCAGTCAAGATAGGTGCAGAGTGTATATTAATGAGAAAAAAAATCAACTTTTTTGAATTTACCAAATGGCTGCAATGAAACAAATAGTGAAAAATTTAAAGGGGTTGTAAAGATCTCCTCAGTGTCCTAGTGTGGGATCGCAGGTCTCCTGGTACTTGACAAGGAGGATCAGGGTGAGGATTAAATGCTTCAGACTTTAGGCCGGTGAGTCTGGACTATGTGGAAGACTGGGTGGTGCTGCCAGGTCTGCTGGAAACATCTGCTTTCCTACAGACCACCTGTTCACACTGATCTGGCTTCAGAAGTGGTGTACTGTGCCTCCCTACAACGTGGGTCAGGAGCTTATATGCCGTGTATAGGTGTTTCTTGTGCTCCAGCAACAGGCATAGGCGCCCCTGCCCCCCTCCTTGGCATCTGAGTGCACAATCATCAGCATGTCCACTCCCCTTTCCTTTAACGCACGCATTACGAATTTTGTAATTGCGAGGTCTCTTGAAAACAAGTTTCCTTGATTAATTTACGATATTTTTTTTTTTTTTTTCTTCTGGAGGGGTGGATGTTGCACTGTGACGGAATATTACACTTGCAAAGATATCTCACAAGTGAAGAGCCATGATGCGGAGAACCTGCCATTTAGGTGGATGAGGCGCACACAGGTGAGGGTACTGAGCTGCAGAAACCGGCTCCAGATTAATTTTACTAAATTAAGGGAAGGCGACATTTATTTTTTTCATGAATTGCAGACCGTGATCGATAATCGGCGGCCGGTCCTGGATCGTCTGCGCCTCCTATGACGATATCTGCCGCACAGGGTACTATGACAGATTGTGGTGTCCTGCTCGGGACGGTCACAGTTGGGTATTCTCTACGTCTGGGTGCGGAGCGAACGGCTCCCACTTTGATTTTTCACCGTTATACGCCACGATTGTTTTCCCAGGACCTTATATAGTAAGTGAACGTCACTGATCATAAATCCCATAAATGCGTCGTCAGACAGCAATGGGAAAAGCACAAGTGCAGAAATGGCGACTGTGGGCCAGAGGGGATAGGGTCTGGTTCTAGGACTTTCAGGAGCCGGGTCAACGGGGGTGAGGATCCTGTGCGGGGCTTTTACCATTAGTCCCTTGGTTTGACCTCGTAGATATAAAATGATAAAACTACTCCTGGCATGTTGTGTTTCGGGCATGCTGGGAGCAGTGGTGAGTTTTCATCTTCGTTCGAGGGGGCAGGTTGTACTGGTGATGCTCAGGGTCTGGCTTCTCACCTGTAACCCTGTGCCAGCTCCGCCACCCATTTCTTAATGACGGGGAAGATTCTGGTGTATCCGGGTGCATGATCTTCTCGTCAGCAGAGAATTCCTCTAATCTCTGAGTAAACATTTCTCATTGACTTTGGTACTGGCAGCAGGAAATCTGCAGCGATCAGTGAAGGCTTCAGTTACTGCACCAGTGGCAGCTGCCATCACAGGCCGCGGATAAACCCACTGCGTGTCCAGGGGCTGAGAAACTACCACTCCTAACATACCCGAACACTGCAGGCTGTCAGAGGTTGTAGGTTTACACAGTGATAACATAATGTAAGCAAAGGTCTGCAGCGACCAGTGGAGCAGTAATCTGCAGAATACAGTGTGCACCTGTCTGTAGGTGGGAGGTGACGCTCCGCAGAAGTCTAGAAGTCAGTGGTGCAATAATCTGGAGAATATAGGATGTTTCAGCCCAAAGGCGTTTAAGTAATAAGTTCTGTGTGACACTTTATTACTGGTGGATGCAATGTGTCGGTTCTGTGTGATTATTACTGGTGGATGCGATGTGTCGGTTCTGTGTGACACTTTATTACAGGTGGATGCGATGTGTCTGTTCTGTGTGATACTTTATTACTGGTGGATGCGATGTGTCGGTTCTGTGTGATACTTTATTACTGGTGGATGCGATGTGTCGGTTCTGTGTGATTATTACTGGTGGATGCGATGTGTCGGTTCTCTGTGATACTTTATTACTGGTGGATACGATGTGTCGGTTCTGTGTGATACTTTATTACTGGTGGATGCGATGTGTCGGTTCTGTGTGATACTTTATTACTGGTGGATACGATGTGTCGGTTCTGTGTGACACTTTATTACTGGTGGATGCGATGTGTCGGTTCTGTGTGATTATTACTGGTGGATGCGATGTGTCGGTTCTCTGTGATACTTTATTACTGGTGGATACGATGTGTCGGTTCTGTGTGATACTTTATTACTGGTGGATGCGATGTGTCGGTTCTGTGTGATTATTACTGGTGGATGCGATGTGTCGGTTCTCTGTGATACTTTATTACTGGTGGATACGATGTGTCGGTTCTGTGTGATACTTTATTACTGGTGGATGCGATGTGTCGGTTCTGTGTGATTATTACTGGTGGATGCGATGTGTCGGTTCTCTGTGATACTTTATTACTGGTGGATGCGATGTGTCGGTTCTGTGTGATTATTACTGGTGGATGCGATGTGTCGGTTCTGTGTGATACTTTATTACTGGTGGATACGATGTGTCGGTTCTGTGTGATACTTTATTACTGGTGGATACGATGTGTCGGTTCTGTGTGATACTTTATTACTGGTGGATGCGATGTGTCGGTTCTGTGTGATACTTTATTACTGGTGGATACGATGTGTCGGTTCTGTGTGATACTTTATTACTGGTGGATGCGATGTGTCGGTTCTGTGTGATACTTTATTACAGGTGGATGCGATGTGTCGGTTCTGTGTGATACTTTATTACTGGTGGATACGATGTGTCGGTTCTATGTGATTATTACTGGTGGATACGATGTGTCGGTTCTGTGTGATACTTTATTACTGGTGGATGCGATGTGTCGGTTCTGTGTGATACTTTATTACTGGTGGATGCGATGTGTCGGTTCTGTGTGATTATTACTGGTGGATACGATGTGTCGGTTCTGTGTGATACTTTATTACTGGTGGATACGATGTGTCGGTTCTGTGTGATACTTTATTACTGGTGGATGCGATGTGTCGGTTCTCTGTGATACTTTATTACTGGTGGATACGATGTGTCGGTTCTGTGTGATACTTTATTACTGGTGGATGAGATGTGTCGGTTCTGTGTGATACTTTATTACTGGTGGATGCGATGTGTCGGTTCTGTGTGATTATTACTGGTGGATGCGATGTGTTGGTTCTGTGTGATACTTTATTACTGGTGGATACGATGTGTCGGTTCTGTGTGATTATTACTGGTGGATGCGATGTGTCGGTTCTCTGTGATACTTTATTACTGGTGGATACGATGTGTCGGTTCTGTGTGATACTTTATTACTGGTGGATGAGATGTGTCGGTTCTGTGTGATACTTTATTACTGGTGGATGCGATGTGTCGGTTCTGTGTGATTATTACTGGTGGATGCGATGTGTTGGTTCTGTGTGATACTTTATTACTGGTGGATACGATGTGTCGGTTCTGTGTGATTATTACTGGTGGATGCGATGTGTCGGTTCTCTGTGATACTTTATTACTGGTGGATGCGATGTGTCGGTTCTGTGTGATTATTACTGGTGGATACGATGTGTCTGTTCTGTGTGATACTTTATTACTGGTGGATACGATGTGTCGGTTCTGTGTGATTATTACTGGTGGATACGATGTGTCTGTTCTGAGTGATACTTTATTACTGGTGGATGAGATGTGTCGGTTCTGTGTGATTATTACTGGTGGATATGATGTGTCGGTTCTGTGTGATACTTTATTACTGGTGGATGCGATGTGTCGATTCTGTGTGATACTTTATTACTGGTGGATGCGATGTGTCGGTTCTGTGTGATACTTTATTACTGGTGGATGCGATGTGTCGGTTCTGTGTGATTATTACTGGTGGATGCGATGTGTCGGTTCTGTGTGATACTTTATTACTGGTGGATACGATGTGTCGGTTCTGTGTGATACTTTATTACTGGTGGATGCGATGTGTCGGTTCTGTGTGATTATTACTGGTGGATGCGATGTGTCGGTTCTGTGTGATACTTTATTACTGGTGGATGCGATGTGTCGGTTCTGTGTGATTATTACTGGTGGATGAGATGTGTCGGTTCTGTGTGATACTTTATTACTGGTGGATGCGATGTGTCGGTTCTGTGTGATACTTTATTACTGGTGGATGCGATGTGTCGGTTCTGTGTGATTATTACTGGTGGATGCGATGTGTCGGTTCTGTGTGATACTTTATTACAGGTGGATGCGATGTGTCGGTTCTGTGTGATACTTTATTACTGGTGGATGCGATGTGTCGGTTCTGTGTGATACTTTATTACTGGTGGATGCGATGTGTCGGTTCTGTGTGATACTTTATTACTGGTGGATACGATGTGTCGGTTCTGTGTGATACTTTATTACTGGTGGATGCGATGTGTCGGTTCTGTGTGATTATTACTGGTGGATGCGATGTGTCGGTTCTGTGTGATACTTTATTACTG
The DNA here is from genome assembly GCF_039654945.1 of Dendrobates tinctorius. NCBI lineage: Eukaryota > Metazoa > Chordata > Amphibia > Anura > Dendrobatidae > Dendrobates > Dendrobates tinctorius. Next base: position 1,518,123 of record NW_027361903.1, on the reverse strand, counting down.
GTGGATGCGATGTGTCGGTTCTGTGTGATTATTACTGGTGGATGAGATGTGTCGGTTCTGTGTGATACTTTATTACTGGTGGATGCGATGTGTCGGTTCTGTGTGATACTTTATTACTGGTGGATGCGATGTGTCGGTTCTGTGTGATTATTACTGGTGGATGCGATGTGTCGGTTCTGTGTGATACTTTATTACAGGTGGATGCGATGTGTCGGTTCTGTGTGATACTTTATTACTGGTGGATGCGATGTGTCGGTTCTGTGTGATTATTACTGGTGGATGCGATGTGTCGGTTCTGTGTGATACTTTATTACTGGTGGATACGATGTGTCGGTTCTGTGTGATACTTTATTACTGGTGGATACGATGTGTCGGTTCTGTGTGATACTTTATTACTGGTGGATGCGATGTGTCGGTTCTGTGTGATACTTTATTACTGGTGGATACGATGTGTCGGTTCTGTGTGATACTTTATTACTGGTGGATGCGATGTGTCGGTTCTGTGTGATACTTTATTACAGGTGGATGCGATGTGTCGGTTCTGTGTGATACTTTATTACTGGTGGATACGATGTGTCGGTTCTATGTGATTATTACTGGTGGATACGATGTGTCGGTTCTGTGTGACACTTTATTACTGGTGGATGCGATGTGTCGGTTCTGTGTGATACTTTATTACTGGTGGATGCGATGTGTCGGTTCTGTGTGATTATTACAGGTGGATGCGATGTGTCGGTTCTGTGTGATTATTACTGGTGGATGCGATGTGTCGGTTCTGTGTGATACTTTATTACTGGTGGATGCGATGTGTCGGTTCTGTGTGACACTTTATTACTGGTGGATACGATGTGTCGGTTCTGTGTGATTATTACAGGTGGATGCGATGTGTCGGTTCTGTGTGATACTTTATTACTGGTGGATGCGATGTGTCGGTTCTGTGTGATTATTACTGGTGGATGCGATGTGTCGGTTCTGTGTGATACTTTATTACTGGTGGATGCGATGTGTCGGTTCTGTGTGACACTTTATTACTGGTGGATACGATGTGTCGGTTCTGTGTGATTATTACAGGTGGATGCGATGTGTCGGTTCTGTGTGATACTTTATTACTGGTGGATACGATGTGTCGGTTCTGTGTGATTATTACTGGTGGATGCGATGTGTCGGTTCTGTGTGATACTTTATTACTGGTGGATGCGATGTGTCGGTTCTGTGTGATTATTACTGGTGGATGCGATGTGTCGGTTCTGTGTGATACTTTATTACTGGTGGATGCGATGTGTCGGTTCTGTGTGACACTTTATTACTGGTGGATACGATGTGTCGGTTCTGTGTGATTATTACTGGTGGATGCGATGTGTCGGTTCTGTGTGATACTTTATTACTGGTGGATACGATGTGTCGGTTCTGTGTGATACTTTATTACTGGTGGATGTGATGTGTCGGTTCTGTGTGATACTTTATTACTGGTGGATGTGATGTGTCGGTTCTGTGTGATTATTACAGGTGGATGCGATGTGTCGGTTCTGTGTGACACTTTATTACTGGTGGATACGATGTGTCGGTTCTGTGTGATTATTACTGGTGGATGCGATGTGTCGGTTCTGTGTGATACTTTATTACTGGTGGATGCGATGTGTCGGTTCTGTGTGACACTTTATTACTGGTGGATACGATGTGTCTGTTCTGTGTGATTATTACTGGTGGATACGATGTGTCGGTTCTGTGTGATACTTTATTACTGGTGGATGCGATGTGTCGGTTCTGTGTGACACTTTATTACTGGTGGATGAGATGTGTCAGTTCTGTGTGATACTTTATTACTGGTGGATGCGATGTGTCGGTTCTGTGTGATACTTTATTACTGGTGGATGCGATGTGTCGGTTCTGTGTGACACTTTATTACTGGTGGATGCGATGTGTCGGTTCTGTGTGATACTTTATTACTGGTGGATGCGATGTGTCGGTTCTGTGTGATTATTACTGGTGGATGCGATGTGTCGGTTCTGTGTGATTATTACTGGTGGATGCGATGTGTCGGTTCTGTGTGATACTTTATTACTGGTGGATGCGATGTTTTGGTTCTGTGTGTTTATTACTGGTGGATACGATGTGTCGGTTCTGTGTGATACTTTATTACTGGTGGATGCGATGTGTTGGTTCTGTGTGACACCATGGTACATGGCCTGAGCACTGGGTTCTGGGTGCTGTTGTCATGTCCATAAGGGATTTCCATTTGACCTCTCACTACCTCGAATGTTAGGCATATGCTGTCTCTAGCAGCCCACCATCTCGCCTGAACCCTACTTCTCTCTGGCTGACACTGAACTCCCTCTAACTGAGAAGTGGCTACCCACCAGGTAGCCTACAAGAACGTCTGGGAGATTAAAATGGGTGGGGAAAGTACATAATGGAAAGAAAACAGCATGGTGAAGACCCTCAACAGTATCCCTGACCCCCAGATCGCTGCTGAGAACAATGGGGTCACACTTTAACTCCACTGTAAGGATTGACAATAAAACCTTCAAAATTGACAAATTGGAGCTTAAAGGGGGAAAAAAAAAAAAACTTTAAAAACATTCTTTCCTGTGCAATGACTTGCATATAAAGCAAAATAAATTAAAAAAGGAAACAAATTGCAATTTTATTAAATTGGAAATTTCAGTGTAATTTATGAAGGAAGCAAGAACTGTGAAAATGTGATGTAAAAGAGGGACTGAGATATACCCAGTATTAAAAATAAGTGAGGGCGTCAAACACATTTCTGTTCAAATTGTCATGTTCTGGTACTCCTAGACAAATGGTGCAAATTCTGCCAAAAATTACAAGCAGGGTCATCCATACATCCCTGAAGGGCAACAAAGGCTGGGCCTCATTCAAACAATTTGTGCTGCTGCCGTCTGGTGTGGGCTAATCTACGTGATATCTCAGTTTCTCTTTTTTTAACAAACTTGCAAAAACTTCTACTTTTTTTTTTCAGTCAAGATAGGTGCAGAGTGTATATTAATGAGAAAAAAAATCAACTTTTTTGAATTTACCAAATGGCTGCAATGAAACAAATAGTGAAAAATTTAAAGGGGTTGTAAAGATCTCCTCAGTGTCCTAGTGTGGGATCGCAGGTCTCCTGGTACTTGACAAGGAGGATCAGGGTGAGGATTAAATGCTTCAGACTTTAGGCCGGTGAGTCTGGACTATGTGGAAGACTGGGTGGTGCTGCCAGGTCTGCTGGAAACATCTGCTTTCCTACAGACCACCTTTTCACACTGCTCTGGCTTCAGAAGTGGTGTACTGTGCCTCCCTACAACGTGGGTCAGGAGCTTATATGCCGTGTATAGGTGTTTCTTGTGCTCCAGCAACAGGCATAGGCGCCCCTGCCCCCCTCCTTGGCATCTGAGTGCACAATCATCAGCATGTCCACTCCCCTTTCCTTTAACGCACGCATTACGAATTTTGTAATTGCGAGGTCTCTTGAAAACAAGTTTCCTTGATTAATTTACGATATATTTTTTTTTTTTTCTTCTGGAGGGGTGGATGTTGCATTGTGACGGAATATTACACTTGCAAAGATATCTCACAAGTGAAGAGCCATGATGCGGAGAACCTGCCATTTAGGTGGATGAGGCGCACACAGGTGAGGGTACTGAGCTGCAGAAACCGGCTCCAGATTAATTTTACTAAATTAAGGGAAGGCGACATTTATTTTTTTTCATGAATTGCAGACCGTGATCGATAATCGGCGGCCGGTCCTGGATCGTCCGCGCCTCCTATGACGATATCTGCCGCACAGGGTACTATGACAGATTGTGGTGTCCTGCTCGGGACGGTCACAGTTGGGTATTCTCTACGTCTGGGTGCGGAGCGAACGGCTCCCACTTTGATTTTTCACCGTTATACGCCACGATTGTTTTCCCAGGACCTTATATAGTAAGTGAACGTCACTGATCATAAATCCCATAAATGCGTCGTCAGACAGCAATGGGAAAAGCACAAGTGCAGAAATGGCGACTGTGGGCCAGAGGGGATAGGGTCTGGTTCTAGGACTTTCAGGAGCCGGGTCAACGGGGGTGAGGATCCTGTGCGGGGCTTTTACCATTAGTCCCTTGGTTTGACCTCGTAGATATAAAATGATAAAACTACTCCTGGCATGTTGTGTTTCGGGCATGCTGGGAGCAGTGGTGAGTTTTCATCTTCGTTCGAGGGGGCAGGTTGTACTGGTGATGCTCAGGGTCTGGCTTCTCACCTGTAACCCTGTGCCAGCTCCGCCACCCATTTCTTAATGACGGGGAAGATTCTGGTGTATCCGGGTGCATGATCTTCTCGTCAGCAGAGAATTCCTCTAATCTCTGAGTAAACATTTCTCATTGACTTTGGTACTGGCAGCAGGAAATCTGCAGCGATCAGTGAAGGCTTCAGTTACTGCACCAGTGGCAGCTGCCATCACAGGCCGCGGATAAACCCACTGCGTGTCCAGCGGCTGAGAAACTACCACTCCTAACATACCCGAACACTGCAGGCAGTCAGAGGTTGTAGGTTTACACAGTGATAACATAATGTAAGCAAAGGTCTGCAGCGACCAGTGGAGCAGTAATCTGCAGAATACAGTGTGCACCTGTCTGTAGGTGGGAGGTGACGCTCCGCAGAAGTCTAGAAGTCAGTGGTGCAATAATCTGGAGAATATAGGATGTTTCAGCCCAAAGGCGTTTAAGTAATAAGTTCTGTGTGACACTTTATTACTGGTGGATGCGATGTGTCGGTTCTGTGTGATTATTACTGGTGGATACGATGTGTCGGTTCTGTGTGACACTTTATTACTGGTGGATACGATGTGTCGGTTCTGTGTGATTATTACTGGTGGATGAGATGTGTCGGTTCTGTGTGATTATTACTGGTGGATACGATGTGTCGGTTCTGTGTGATACTTTATTACTGGTGGATACGATGTGTCGGTTATGTGTGATTATTACTGGTGGATGCGATGTGTCGGTTCTGTGTGACACTTTATTACTGGTGGATGCGATGTGTCGGTTCTGTGTGACACTTTATTACTGGTGGATGCGATGTGTCGGTTCTGTGTGATACTTTATTACTGGTGGATACGATGTGTCAGTTCTGTGTGATACTTTATTACTGGTGGATACGATGTGTCGGTTATGTGTGATTATTACTGGTGGATACGATGTGTCGGTTCTGTGTGATTATTACTGGTGGATACGATGTGTCGGTTCTGTGTGACACTTTATTACTGGTGGATACGATGTGTCGGTTCTGTGTGATTATTACTGGTGGATGCGAGTTGTCGGTTCTGTGTGATACTTTATTACTGGTGGATACGATGTGTCGGTTCTATGTGATACTTTATAACTGGTGGATACGATGTGTCGGTTCTGTGTGATACTTTATTACTGGTGGATACGATGTGTCGGTTCTGTGTGATACTTTATTACTGGTGGATATGATGTGTCGGTTCTGTGTGATACTTTATTACTGGTGGATGAGATGTGTCGGTTCTGTGTGATTATTACTGGTGGATACGATGTGTCGGTTCTGTGTGACACTTTATTACTGGTGGATGCGATGTGTCGGTTCTGTGTGATACTTTATTACTGGTGGATACGATGTGTCGGTTCTGTGTGACACTTTATTACTGGTGGATGCGATGTGTCGGTTCTGTGTGATTATTACTGGTGGATACGATGTGTCGGTTCTGTGTGACACTTTATTACTGGTGGATGCGATGTGTCGGTTCTGTGTGATACTTTATTACTGGTGGATACGATGTGTCGGTTCTATGTGATACTTTATTACTGGTGGATGCGATGTGTCGGTTCTGTGTGACACTTTATTACTGGTGGATACGATGTGTCGGTTATGTGTGATTATTACTGGTGGATGCGATGTGTCGGTTCTGTGTGACACTTTATTACTGGTGGATGCGATGTGTCGGTTCTGTGTGACACTTTATTACTGGTGGATGCGATGTGTCGGTTCTGTGTGACACTTTATTACTGGTGGATGAGATGTGTCGGTTCTGTGTGATTATTACTGGTGGATACGATGTGTCGGTTCTGTGTGATACTTTATTACTGGTGGATACGATGTGTCGGTTCTGTGTGACACTTTATTACTGGTGGATACGATGTGTCGGTTATGTGTGATTATTACTGGTGGATGCGATGTGTCGGTTCTGTGTGACACTTTATTACTGGTGGATGCGATGTGTCGGTTCTGTGTGACACTTTATTACTGGTGGATGCGATGTGTCGGTTCTGTGTGATACTTTATTACTGGTGGATACGATGTGTCGGTTCTGTGTGATACTTTATTACTGGTGGATATGATGTGTCGGTTCTGTGTGATACTTTATTACTGGTGGATGAGATGTGTCGGTTCTGTGTGATTATTACTGGTGGATACGATGTGTCGGTTCTGTGTGATACTTTATTACTGGTGGATACGATGTGTCGGTTCTGTGTGATACTTTATTACTGGTGGATACGATGTGTCGGTTATGTGTGATTATTACTGGTGGATGCGATGTGTCGGTTCTGTGTGACACTTTATTACTGGTGGATGCGATGTGTCGGTTCTGTGTGACACTTTATTACTGGTGGATGCGATGTGTCGGTTCTGTGTGATACTTTATTACTGGTGGATACGATGTGTCAGTTCTGTGTGATACTTTATTACTGGTGGATACGATGTGTCGGTTATGTGTGATTATTACTGGTGGATACGATGTGTCGGTTCTATGTGATACTTTATTACTGGTGGATGCGATGTGTCGGTTCTGTGTGATACTTTATTACTGGTGGATGCGATGTGTCGGTTCTGTGTGACACTTTATTACTGGTGGATGAGATGTGTCGGTTCTGTGTGATTATTACTGGTGGATACGATGTGTCGGTTCTGTGTGACACTTTATTACTGGTGGATGCGATGTGTCGGTTCTGTGTGACACTTTATTACTGGTGGATGCGATGTGTCGGTTCTGTGTGATACTTTATTACTGGTGGATACGATGTGTCGGTTCTGTGTGATACTTTATTACTGGTGGATACGATGTGTCGGTTCTATGTGATACTTTATTACTGGTGGATGCGATGTGTCGGTTCTGTGTGATACTTTATTACTGGTGGATGCGATGTGTCGGTTCTGTGTGACACTTTATTACTGGTGGATGAGATGTGTCGGTTCTGTGTGATTATTACTGGTGGATACGATGTGTCGGTTCTGTGTGACACTTTATTACTGGTGGATGCGATGTGTCGGTTCTGTGTGATACTTTATTACTGGTGGATACGATGTGTCAGTTCTGTGTGATACTTTATTACTGGTGGATGCGATGTGTCGGTTCTGTGTGACACTTTATTACTGGTGGATGCGATGTGTCGGTTCTGTGTGATTATTACTGGTGGATGAGATGTGTCGGTTCTGTGTGATTATTACTGGTGGATACGATGTGTCGGTTCTGTGTGATACTTTATTACTGGTGGATACGATGTGTCGGTTATGTGTGATTATTACTGGTGGATGCGATGTGTCGGTTCTGTGTGACACTTTATTACTGGTGGATGCGATGTGTCGGTTCTGTGTGACACTTTATTACTGGTGGATGCGATGTGTCGGTTCTGTGTGACACTTTATTACTGGTGGATACGATGTGTCGGTTCTGTGTGATACTTTATTACTGGTGGATGCGATGTGTCGGTTCTGTGTGATTATTACTGGTGGATACGATGTGTCGGTTCTATGTGATACTTTATTACTGGTGGATGCGATGTGTCGGTTCTGTGTGACACTTTATTACTGGTGGATACGATGTGTCGGTTATGTGTGATTATTACTGGTGGATGCGATGTGTCGGTTCTGTGTGACACTTTATTACTGGTGGATGCGATGTGTCGGTTCTGTGTGATTATTACTGGTGGATGCGATGTGTCGGTTCTGTGTGACACTTTATTACTGGTGGATGCGATGTGTCGGTTCTGTGTGACACTTTATTACTGGTGGATGCGATGTGTCGGTTCTGTGTGACACTTTATTACTGGTGGATGAGATGTGTCGGTTCTGTGTGATTATTACTGGTGGATACGATGTGTCGGTTCTGTGTGATACTTTATTACTGGTGGATACGATGTGTCGGTTCTGTGTGACACTTTATTACTGGTGGATACGATGTGTCGGTTATGTGTGATTATTACTGGTGGATGCGATGTGTCGGTTCTGTGTGACACTTTATTACTGGTGGATGCGATGTGTCGGTTCTGTGTGACACTTTATTACTGGTGGATGCGATGTGTCGGTTCTGTGTGACACTTTATTACTGGTGGATGAGATGTGTCGGTTCTGTGTGATTATTACTGGTGGATACGATGTGTCGGTTCTGTGTGATACTTTATTACTGGTGGATACGATGTGTCGGTTCTGTGTGACACTTTATTACTGGTGGATACGATGTGTCGGTTATGTGTGATTATTACTGGTGGATGCGATGTGTCGGTTCTGTGTGACACTTTATTACTGGTGGATGCGATGTGTCGGTTCTGTGTGACACTTTATTACTGGTGGATGCGATGTGTCGGTTCTGTGTGATACTTTATTACTGGTGGATACGATGTGTCGGTTCTGTGTGATACTTTATTACTGGTGGATATGATGTGTCGGTTCTATGTGATACTTTAATACTGGTGGATGAGATGTGTCGGTTCTGTGTGACACTTTATTACTGGTGGATACGATGTGTCGGTTATGTGTGATTATTACTGGTGGATGCGATGTGTCGGTTCTGTGTGACACTTTATTACTGGTGGATGCGATGTGTCGGTTCTGTGTGACACTTTATTACTGGTGGATGCGATGTGTCGGTTCTGTGTGATACTTTATTACTGGTGGATGCGATGTGTCGGTTCTGTGTGATACTTTATTACTGGTGGATATGATGTGTCGGTTCTATGTGATACTTTAATACTGGTGGATGAGATGTGTCGGTTCTGTGTGATTATTACTGGTGGATACGATGTGTCGGTTCTGTGTGATACTTTATTACTGGTGGATACGATGTGTCGGTTCTGTGTGATACTTTATTACTGGTGGATACGATGTGTCGGTTATGTGTGATTATTACTGGTGGATGCGATGTGTCGGTTCTGTGTGACACTTTATTACTGGTGGATGCGATGTGTCGGTTCTGTGTGATACTTTATTACTGGTGGATGCGATGTGTCGGTTATGTGTGATTATTACTGGTGGATACGATGTGTCGGTTCTGTGTGATTATTACTGGTGGATGCGATGTGTCGGTTCTGTGTGATACTTTATTACTGGTGGATGCGATGTGTCGGTTCTGTGTGATACTTTATTACTGGTGGATACGATGTGTCAGTTCTGTGTGATACTTTATTACTGGTGGATACGATGTGTCGGTTATGTGTGATTATTACTGGTGGATGCGATGTGTCGGTTCTGTGTGACACTTTATTACTGGTGGATGCGATGTGTCGGTTCTGTGTGACACTTTATTACTGGTGGATGCGATGTGTCGGTTCTGTGTGATACTTTATTATTGGTGGATGCGATGTGTCGGTTATGTGTGATTATTACTGGTGGATACGATGTGTCGGTTCTGTGTGATTATTACTGGTGGATGCGATGTGTCGGTTCTGTGTGATACTTTATTACTGGTGGATGCGATGTGTCGGTTCTGTGTGATACTTTATTACTGGTGGATACGATGTGTCAGTTCTGTGTGATACTTTATTACTGGTGGATACGATGTGTCGGTTATGTGTGATTATTACTGGTGGATACGATGTGTCGGTTCTGTGTGATTATTACTGGTGGATGCGATGTGTCGGTTCTGTGTGATACTTTATTACTGGTGGATGCGATGTGTCGGTTCTGTGTGACACTTTATTACTGGTGGATGAGATGTGTCGGTTCTGTGTGATTATTACTGGTGGATACGATGTGTCGGTTCTGTGTGACACTTTATTACTGGTGGATGCGATGTGTCGGTTCTGTGTGATTATTACTGGTGGATGAGATGTGTCGGTTCTGTGTGATACTTTATTACTGGTGGATACGATGTGTCGGTTCTGTGTGATACTTTATTACTGGTGGATACGATGTGTCGGTTCTATGTGATACTTTATTACTGGTGGATGCGATGTGTCGGTTCTGTGTGATACTTTATTACTGGTGGATGAGATGTGTCGGTTCTGTGTGATTATTACTGGTGGATACGATGTGTCGGTTCTGTGTGATACTTTATTACTGGTGGATACGATGTGTCGGTTCTATGTGATACTTTATTACTGGTGGATGCGATGTGTCGGTTCTGTGTGACACTTTATTACTGGTGGATGAGATGTGTCGGTTCTGTGTGATTATTACTGGTGGATACGATGTGTCGGTTCTGTGTGATACTTTATTACTGGTGGATACGATGTGTCGGTTATGTGTGATTATTACTGGTGGATACGATGTGTCGGTTCTATGTGATACTTTATTACTGGTGGATGCGATGTGTCGGTTCTGTGTGATACTTTATTACTGGTGGATGCGATGTGTCGGTTCTGTGTGACACTTTATTACTGGTGGATGCGATGTGTCGGTTCTGTGTGATTATTACTGGTGGATGAGATGTGTCGGTTCTGTGTGATTATTACTGGTGGATGCGATGTGTCGGTTCTGTGTGATACTTTATTACTGGTGGATACGATGTGTCGGTTATGTGTGATTATTACTGGTGGATGCGATGTGTCGGTTCTGTGTGACACTTTATTACTGGTGGATGCGATGTGTCGGTTCTGTGTGACACTTTATTACTGGTGGATACGATGTGTCAGTTCTGTGTGATACTTTATTACTGGTGGATATGATGTGTCGGTTCTGTGTGACACTTTATTACTGGTGGATACGATGTGTCGGTTCTGTGTGATTATTACTGGTGGATACGATGTGTCGGTTCTGTGTGACACTTTATTACTGGTGGATACGATGTGTCGGTTCTGTGTGACACTTTATTACTGGTGGATGCGATGTGTCGGTTCTGTGTGACACTTTATTACTGGTGGATACGATGTGTCGGTTCTGTGTGATTATTACTGGTGGATGCGATGTGTCGGTTCTGTGTGACACTTTATTACTGGTGGATACGATGTGTCGGTTCTGTGTGATACTTTATTACTGGTGGATGCGATGTGTCGGTTCTGTGTGACACTTTATTACTGGTGGATGAGATGTGTCGGTTCTGTGTGATACTTTATTACTGGTGGATGCGATGTGTCGGTTCTGTGTGACACTTTATTACTGGTGGATGCGATGTGTCGGTTCTGTGTGACACTTTATTACTGGTGGATGCGATGTGTCGGTTCTGTGTGATACTTTATTACTGGTGGATACGATGTGTCGGTTCTGTGTGATACTTTATTACTGGTGGATGCGATGTGTCGGTTCTGTGTGATACTTTATTACTGGTGGATACGATGTGTTGGTTCTGTGTGATTATTACTGGTGGATGCGATGTGTCGGTTCTGTGTGACACTTTATTACTGGTGGATGCGATGTGTCGGTTCTGTGTGACACTTTATTACTGGTGGATACGATGTGTCGGTTCTGTGTGATTATTACTGGTGGATGCGATGTGTCGGTTCTGTGTGACACTTTATTACTGGTGGATACGATGTGTCGGTTCTGTGTGATTATTACTGGTGGATACGATGTGTCGGTTCTGTGTGATTATTACTGGTGGATACAATGTGTCGGTTCTGTGTGATACTTTATTACTGGTGGATGCGATGTGTCGGTTCTGTGTGATACTTTATTACTGGTGGATACGATGTGTCGGTTCTGTGTGATACTTTATTACTGGTGGATACGATGTGTCGGTTCTGTGTGATTATTACTGGTGGATACGATGTGTCGGTTCTGTGTGATTATTACTGGTGGATACGATGTGTCGGTTCTGTGTGATACTTTATTACTGGTGGATAAGATGTGTCGGTTCTGTGTGATTATTACTGGTGGATACGATGTGTCGGTTCTGTGTGATTATTACTGGTGGATACGATGTGTCGGTTCTGTGTGACACTTTATTACTGGTGGATACGATGTGTCGGTTCTGTGTGATACTTTATTACTGGTGGATACGATGTGTCGGTTCTGTGTGATTATTACTGGTGGATACGATGTGTCGGTTCTGTGTGATACTTTATTACTGGTGGATACGATGTGTCGGTTATGTGTGATTATTACTGGTGGATGCGATGTGTCGGTTCTGTGTGACACTTTATTACTGGTGGATGCGATGTGTCGGTTCTGTGTGACACTTTATTACTGGTGGATACGATGTGTCGGTTCTGTGTGATACTTTATTACTGGTGGATACGATGTGTCGGTTCTGTGTGATTATTACTGGTGGATACGATGTGTCGGTTCTGTGTGATACTTTATTACTGGTGGATACGATGTGTCGGTTATGTGTGATTATTACTGGTGGATGCGATGTGTCGGTTCTGTGTGACACTTTATTACTGGTGGATGCGATGTGTCGGTTCTGTGTGACACTTTATTACTGGTGGATGCGATGTGTCGGTTCTGTGTGACACTTTATTACTGGTGGATACGATGTGTCGGTTCTGTGTGATACTTTATTACTGGTGGATGCGATGTGTCGGTTCTGTGTGATTATTACTGGTGGATACGATGTGTCGGTTCTATGTGATACTTTATTACTGGTGGATGCGATGTGTCGGTTCTGTGTGACACTTTATTACTGGTGGATACGATGTGTCGGTTATGTGTGATTATTACTGGTGGATGCGATGTGTCGGTTCTGTGTGACACTTTATTACTGGTGGATGCGATGTGTCGGTTCTGTGTGATTATTACTGGTGGATGCGATGTGTCGGTTCTGTGTGACACTTTATTACTGGTGGATGCGATGTGTCGGTTCTGTGTGACACTTTATTACTGGTGGATGCGATGTGTCGGTTCTGTGTGACACTTTATTACTGGTGGATGAGATGTGTCGGTTCTGTGTGATTATTACTGGTGGATACGATGTGTCGGTTCTGTGTGATACTTTATTACTGGTGGATACGATGTGTCGGTTCTGTGTGACACTTTATTACTGGTGGATACGATGTGTCGGTTATGTGTGATTATTACTGGTGGATGCGATGTGTCGGTTCTGTGTGACACTTTATTACTGGTGGATGCGATGTGTCGGTTCTGTGTGACACTTTATTACTGGTGGATGCGATGTGTCGGTTCTGTGTGATACTTTATTACTGGTGGATACGATGTGTCGGTTCTGTGTGATACTTTATTACTGGTGGATATGATGTGTCGGTTCTATGTGATACTTTAATACTGGTGGATGAGATGTGTCGGTTCTGTGTGATTATTACTGGTGGATACGATGTGTCGGTTCTGTGTGATACTTTATTACTGGTGGATACGATGTGTCGGTTCTGTGTGATTATTACTGGTGGATACGATGTGTCGGTTCTGTGTGATACTTTATTACTGGTGGATACGATGTGTCGGTTATGTGTGATTATTACTGGTGGATGCGATGTGTCGGTTCTGTGTGACACTTTATTACTGGTGGATGCGATGTGTCGGTTCTGTGTGACACTTTATTACTGGTGGATGCGATGTGTCGGTTCTGTGTGATACTTTATTACTGGTGGATGCGATGTGTCGGTTATGTGTGATTATTACTGGTGGATACGATGTGTCGGTTCTGTGTGATTATTACTGGTGGATGCGATGTGTCGGTTCTGTGTGATACTTTATTACTGGTGGATGCGATGTGTCGGTTCTGTGTGATACTTTATTACTGGTGGATACGATGTGTCAGTTCTGTGTGATACTTTATTACTGGTGGATACGATGTGTCGGTTATGTGTGATTATTACTGGTGGATGCGATGTGTCGGTTCTGTGTGACACTTTATTACTGGTGGATGCGATGTGTCGGTTCTGTGTGACACTTTATTACTGGTGGATGCGATGTGTCGGTTCTGTGTGATACTTTATTATTGGTGGATGCGATGTGTCGGTTATGTGTGATTATTACTGGTGGATACGATGTGTCGGTTCTGTGTGATTATTACTGGTGGATGCGATGTGTCGGTTCTGTGTGATACTTTATTACTGGTGGATGCGATGTGTCGGTTCTGTGTGATACTTTATTACTGGTGGATACGATGTGTCAGTTCTGTGTGATACTTTATTACTGGTGGATACGATGTGTCGGTTATGTGTGATTATTACTGGTGGATACGATGTGTCGGTTCTGTGTGATTATTACTGGTGGATGCGATGTGTCGGTTCTGTGTGATACTTTATTACTGGTGGATGCGATGTGTCGGTTCTGTGTGACACTTTATTACTGGTGGATGAGATGTGTCGGTTCTGTGTGATTATTACTGGTGGATACGATGTGTCGGTTCTGTGTGACACTTTATTACTGGTGGATGCGATGTGTCGGTTCTGTGTGATTATTACTGGTGGATACGATGTGTCGGTTCTGTGTGAAACTTTATTACTGGTGGATGCGATGTGTCGGTTCTGTGTGATACTTTATTACTGGTGGATACGATGTGTCAGTTCTGTGTGATACTTTATTACTGGTGGATGCGATGTGTCGGTTCTGTGTGACACTTTATTACTGGTGGATGCGATGTGTCGGTTCTGTGTGATTATTACTGGTGGATGAGATGTGTCGGTTCTGTGTGATACTTTATTACTGGTGGATACGATGTGTCGGTTCTGTGTGATACTTTATTACTGGTGGATACGATGTGTCGGTTCTATGTGATACTTTATTACTGGTGGATGCGATGTGTCGGTTCTGTGTGATACTTTATTACTGGTGGATGAGATGTGTCGGTTCTGTGTGATTATTACTGGTGGATACGATGTGTCGGTTCTGTGTGATACTTTATTACTGGTGGATACGATGTGTCGGTTCTATGTGATACTTTATTACTGGTGGATGCGATGTGTCGGTTCTGTGTGACACTTTATTACTGGTGGATGAGATGTGTCGGTTCTGTGTGATTATTACTGGTGGATACGATGTGTCGGTTCTGTGTGATACTTTATTACTGGTGGATACGATGTGTCGGTTATGTGTGATTATTACTGGTGGATACGATGTGTCGGTTCTATGTGATACTTTATTACTGGTGGATGCGATGTGTCGGTTCTGTGTGATACTTTATTACTGGTGGATGCGATGTGTCGGTTCTGTGTGACACTTTATTACTGGTGGATGCGATGTGTCGGTTCTGTGTGATTATTACTGGTGGATGAGATGTGTCGGTTCTGTGTGATTATTACTGGTGGATGCGATGTGTCGGTTCTGTGTGATACTTTATTACTGGTGGATACGATGTGTCGGTTATGTGTGATTATTACTGGTGGATGCGATGTGTCGGTTCTGTGTGACACTTTATTACTGGTGGATGCGATGTGTCGGTTCTGTGTGACACTTTATTACTGGTGGATGCGATGTGTCGGTTCTGTGTGATACTTTATTACTGGTGGATACGATGTGTCAGTTCTGTGTGATACTTTATTACTGGTGGATATGATGTGTCGGTTCTGTGTGACACTTTATTACTGGTGGATACGATGTGTCGGTTCTGTGTGACACTTTATTACTGGTGGATGCGATGTGTCGGTTCTGTGTGATACTTTATTACTGGTGGATACGATGTGTCGGTTCTGTGTGACACTTTATTACTGGTGGATACGATGTGTCAGTTCTGTGTGATACTTTATTACTGGTGGATATGATGTGTCGGTTCTGTGTGACACTTTATTACTGGTGGATACGATGTGTCGGTTCTGTGTGACACTTTATTACTGGTGGATGAGATGTGTCAGTTCTGTGTGATACTTTATTACTGGTGGATATGATGTGTCGGTTCTGTGTGACACTTTATTACTGGTGGATACGATGTGTCGGTTCTGTGTGATTATTACTGGTGGATACGATGTGTCGGTTCTGTGTGACACTTTATTACTGGTGGATACGATGTGTCGGTTCTGTGTGACACTTTATTACTGGTGGATGCGATGTGTCGGTTCTGTGTGACACTTTATTACTGGTGGATACGATGTGTCGGTTCTGTGTGATTATTACTGGTGGATGCGATGTGTCGGTTCTGTGTGACACTTTATTACTGGTGGATACGATGTGTCGGTTCTGTGTGATACTTTATTACTGGTGGATGCGATGTGTCGGTTCTGTGTGACACTTTATTACTGGTGGATGAGATGTGTCGGTTCTGTGTGATACTTTATTACTGGTGGATGCGATGTGTCGGTTCTGTGTGACACTTTATTACTGGTGGATGCGATGTGTCGGTTCTGTGTGACACTTTATTACTGGTGGATGAGATGTGTCGGTTCTGTGTGATACTTTATTACTGGTGGATGCGATGTGTCGGTTCTGTGTGATACTTTATTACTGGTGGATACGATGTGTTGGTTCTGTGTGATTATTACTGGTGGATGCGATGTGTCGGTTCTGTGTGACACTTTATTACTGGTGGATGCGATGTGTCGGTTCTGTGTGACACTTTATTACTGGTGGATACGATGTGTCGGTTCTGTGTGATTATTACTGGTGGATGCGATGTGTCGGTTCTGTGTGACACTTTATTACTGGTGGATACGATGTGTCGGTTCTGTGTGATTATTACTGGTGGATACGATGTGTCGGTTCTGTGTGATTATTACTGGTGGATACAATGTGTCGGTTCTGTGTGATACTTTATTACTGGTGGATGCGATGTGTCGGTTCTGTGTGATACTTTATTACTGGTGGATACGATGTGTCGGTTCTGTGTGATACTTTATTACTGGTGGATACGATGTGTCGGTTCTGTGTGATTATTACTGGTGGATACGATGTGTCGGTTCTGTGTGATTATTACTGGTGGATACGATGTGTCGGTTCTGTGTGATTATTACTGGTGGATACGATGTGTCGGTTCTGTGTGATTATTACTGGTGGATACGATGTGTCGGTTCTGTGTGACACTTTATTACTGGTGGATACGATGTGTCGGTTCTGTGTGACACTTTATTACTGGTGGATACGATGTGTCGGTTCTGTGTGATTATTACTGGTGGATGAGATGTGTCGGTTCTGTGTGATTATTACTGGTGGATACAATGTGTCGGTTCTGTGTGACACTTTATTACTGGTGGATACGATGTGTCGGTTCTGTGTGATTATTACTGGTGGATACAATGTGTCGGTTCTGTGTGATACTTTATTACTGGTGGATGCGATGTGTCGGTTCTGTGTGATACTTTATTACTGGTGGATGCGATGTGTCGGTTCTGTGTGACACTTTATTACTGGTGGATGAGATGTGTCGGTTCTGTGTGATACTTTATTACTGGTGGATGCGATGTGTCTGTTCTGTGTGATTATTACTGGTGGATGCGATGTGTCTGTTCTGTGTGATTATTACTGGTGGATGCAATGTGTCTGTTCTGTGTGATTATTACTGGTGGATGCAAGCAAAGAAAAAAAGACAAATTTATCTGGAATAAACATGATTTTGACAATAATCAAATTTTTTCATGGAACAAAAATTTACAGTGAAATCCTCGTTTTAAGAGAAGTTTCAAAAGAGAGAATATGAAACCACGACACAACAAAAGGGATTATTTGACTACTGATTCAGACTCTAGCGCTAATGAGGACTTTATTCCGTCTGCATGTCCAGGTGAGAGGAAGAATATCGCAGAGTCTACATCATTCCCTTTAGACGTAGAATCCGCAGAGGAAAGAGGAGGTCCAAGCGGCAATTTACGAAAAAGTTAACAGGTGTCTTGGAAAACATAGAGGAGACTGATTCCATGCAAAATGTGGTCATCAACTTAACACACCGTGTCCTGGAAAAGAGACATTTAGATGTATTGTCCAAGGGTCTTAATTATTGCATTCCTCTGGACTTTAATATGGTTGATTTTCAAAGAGATCTTTTCAAAGCACTGAGAAAAACCCATTTGCATAAATCCTTTCTATCTAATAATGGTTCCTCTGAAATCAGTAGCTACCCTGGAGAGATTCCAGGCACCATTGGCCCTTTGGGGTTTACGGCTGGACATAGATCGCTAGCGGATATTAGAGATGACGCATTAATTCTGATGGATATTGATCCTGTAACTCAGTCCAGTGTAACCACTACTCATAGTTATGTTCCTTTCTTGGGAGGTTGTAGCTCCTCATACATGCCTCCCATTTCCCCCCATTTACCAATAGATACAAAGAAGAATTGCGGTCTCTTTTAAGGCAATAGGTCCAGAATAATGTACTTTCAAAGCGTAAAGCTGAGAAATTGTTTCCAGAATTTCCGAGAAAGCCACATTGGTATCATATACCTAAAATACACAAGTCCATTAATAATCCTCCTGGCCACCCTATAGTGTCTGGGATAGGGTCTCTCATCCCAGTACATAGACTGGCTTCTGTGTCCTCTCCTCAAGGAGATTCCTTCGTACATAAAAGATTCGAAAGATTGTGACAGTTCTAAAAGAAATTGATTGGCAAGATAATTTCCAGATGACATCCATAGATGTGGAAAATCTATACACCAGAATTCCACATGAGGGTGGAGTAGACGCAATCAGACAAGTACTGTTGAGTTCTGATAGAGATCTGGGAACCATCAATTTCATCACAGATGGTCTTGATTTTATTCTTACACATAACGCGTTCCAATTTGACAATGTCTGGTATAGACAACCGGAGGGTACAGCGATGGGTACGCCGTTCGCGAGCACCCTCGCTAACCTGTTTTTGGCAGTTTTGGGGTTTTGGGGGAGAAGGTAGTTTATGCGGTCACCAATCCCTTTTTGAAGTATATAAAATTATTCATTCGCTATGTGGACGATATTTTCATTGTGTGAGATGGGTCAAAAGAGGATTTCAATTTATTTGTGGAGTTTCTTAATTCATATAATATGAATATGAAGTTTACTTCGCTATTTGGAGGTTTGGAAATAGATTTTTTGGATGTCAAATTAAAGTCAACCAATGGAGTTTTATATACAGAAACTTTCCGTAAATCTTCATCCACAAACTCCCACTTACATTACAATAGTGCACACCCCCATTATGTAAAGAATTCCTTGCCTTATGGTCAATTTTTGAGATTAAAGAAATGTAATAGTCATAATGAAGGTTTTCAGAGACAAGCGGATGAATTGCATAACAGATTTAAAAAAAGAGGGTATCCTGACTCTGTTCTAGATTCCGCCTTACAGAGGGTTAATAGTGAACCAGTTATTACTGGGCAGACCAAAAAAGGAAAAGAGAAACTGTTTGTTTTCAGTTTTACATATAATTCTATGGATAGACACATTAGAACAGTCATCAGACAGAATTGGCATCTGCTGGAAAGTGACAGAGACCTCACAGATGTGGTCAGTAGGGGTCCCCTATTTGTGAGTAGAAGAAGTACTAACCTTCGAGATTTATTAGTCAAGAACAGATTGCAAAACAAACAAAATAATTGGTTGGAATCCAGTACCCCAAAGGGAAATTATACATGTAAAAACTGTTCTTGGTGTCCTCTCAAATTAAGTGGTAAAACTGTAAAGGTGGGACCTATATTTCATGAAGTCTCGGAATTCATTACTTGCAGGACATCCTTTGTAGTGTATGCATTGTTTTGCCCATGTGGTTTTTTCTACATTGGGAAAACGATTCGGCCCCTCTGTGTGAGATTCAGGGAACATTTCAATTCTATCGGCACAGGAAAGGGCGTCCCTAGACTAATAGAACACATGAGGAAGGTACATGGGGGGGGGGAATGCGGAAGCATTACGGCTTACTGGCATCGAAAGGGTGTCTGCACCGCAGCATGGAGGGAGTCATAAAAAACATCTTTTACAAATATAAGATAAATGGATCCTCCGTACAAAAACCACAGGTCCTTTGGGTCTAAATGAAATAGTGGATATGTCCGTATTTCTCTGAAGCGGTTATGATTGCTGGTTTTATTGCATATGGTGTATGTAAATTATGCTTGTTTTTAATTTTATTTTAGGGGTTTTTTAAGACACGTTCAGGTAAAGTGTGGAGTTTTTTTTTGTTCACACATGTGGTATAAATTAGTGTTTCCTTGAGCCTGAGCATAGGCCCTGTTGAAGTGCATTGTGCACGAAACGGCTGTCCGTCTTTTTACATCTCTCCTGTGCTGATGCCTATGCTTTGTCAATATGAAATAAAGTGAATCATTTCAAGTGAACAGTGAGTGCCATCCTGCTGTCTTTTTCCACTATGGTAATATTCATTAGTTGACTCCTGCGCTGTAAATAATTAAAAAAAAATACAACCTGTGTGGGCTCCCCTGTATTTTTGATAACCAGCCAGGCAAAACTGACAGCTGGGGGCTGCAACCCTCAGCTGCCTGCTTCAACAAGACTGGTTATTAAGAATAGAGGGGTCCCCACACCATATATTTAATTTAAGAAAAAAACTGTGTGCGGTCCCCTCATTTTTTGACAACCAGCCTTGCTAAAGTAGACAGCTGGGGGCTGGTATTCTCAGGCTGGTAAAGGGCCATGGATATTGACCCCCCCCAACCTAAAAATAGCAGCCCACAACCACCCAGAAAAGGCACATCTATTAGATGCGCCAATTCTGGTGCTTTGTCCGGCTTTTCCCACTTGCCCTGTAGTGGTTGCAAAGGGGTTCATATTTTTCAATGACGTCATTGCTGGTCACTGATGTCACTGACAGAACGATGGAGAGGTGAGGGATATTGTTTTTTTATTTTAGTTTTTTTACAAGAGAACAAGGGCTTCGGTGGAATAGGCGTTATGTGAGTAACTGCTTATTTTTTTAAATAAGATTAAGCACAGTTTTACTTTATTTGTAATAGTAGACTTTATTCTGGCTGTGTCTTTATTTACCATATACAGTGGGGCAAAAAAGTATTTAGTCAGTCAGCAATAGTGCAAGTTCCACCACTTAAAAAGATGAGAGGCGTCTGTAATTTACATCATAGGTAGACCTCAACTATGGGAGACAAACTGAGAAAAAAAAAATCCAGAAAATCACATTGTCTGTTTTTTTTTCATTTTATTTGCATATTATGGTGGAAAATAAGTATTTGGTCAGAAACAAGCAATCAAGATTTCTGGCTCTCACAGACCTGTAACTTCTTCTTTAAGAGTCTCCTCTTTCCTCCACTCATTACCTGTAGTAATGGCACCTGTTTAAACTTGTTATCAGTATAAAAAGACACCTGTGCACACCCTCAAACAGTCTGACTCCAAACTCCACTATGGTGAAGACCAAAGAGCTGTCAAAGGACACCAGAAACAAAATTGTAGCCCTGCACCAGGCTGGGAAGACTGAATCTGCAATAGCCAACCAGCTTGGAGTGAAGAAATCAACTGTGGGAGCAATAATTAGAAAATGGAAGACATACAAGACCACTGATAATCTCCCTCGATCTGGTGCTCCACGCAAAATCCCACCCCGTGGGGTCAGAATGATCACAAGAACGGTGAGCAAAAATCCCAGAACCACGCGGGGGGACCTAGTGAATGAACTGCAGAGAGCTGGGACCAATGTAACAAGGCCTACCATAAGTAACACACTACGCCACCATGGACTCAGATCCTGCAGTGCCAGACGTGTCCCACTGCTTAAGCATGTACATGTCCGGGCCCGTCTGAAGTTTGCTAGAGAGCATTTGGATGATCCAGAGGAGTTTTGGGAGAATGTCCTATGGTCTGATGAAACCAAACTGGAACTGTTTGGTAGAAACACAACTTGTCGTGTTTGGAGGAAAAAGAATACTGAGTTGCATCCATCAAACACCATACCTACTGTAAAGCATGGTGGTGGAAACATCATGCTTTGGGGCTGTTTCTCTGCAAAGGGGCCAGGACGACTGATCCGGGTACATGAAAGAATGAATGGGGCCATGTATCGTGAGATTTTGAGTGCAAACCACCTTCCATCAGCAAGGGCATTGAAGATGAAATGTGGCTGGGTCTTTCAACATGACAGTGATCCAATGCACACCGCCAGGGCAACGAAGGAGTGGCTTCGTAAGAAGCATTTCAAGGTCCTGGAGTGGCCTAGCCAGTCTCCAGATCTCAACCCTATAGAAAACCTTTGGAGGGAGTAGAAAGTCCGTGTTGCCAAGCGAAAAGCCAAAAACATCACTGCTCTAGAGGAGATCTGCATGGAGGAATGGGCCAACATACCAACAACAGTGTGTGGCAACCTTGTGAAGACTTACAGAAAACGTTTGACCTCTGTCATTGCCAACAAAGGATGTATCACAAAGTATTGAGATGAAATTTTGTTTCTGACCAAATACTTATTTTCCACCATAATATGCAAATAAAATGAAAAAAAAACAGACAATGTGATTTTCTGGATTTTTTTTTCTCAGGTTGTCTCCCATAGTTGAGGTCTACCTATGATGTAAATTACAGACGCCTCTCATCTTTTTAAGTGGTGGAACTTGCACTATTGCTGACTGACTAAATACTTTTTTGCCCCACTGTATCTATAGTATTAGTAATGGAGAGGTTTCATAGACATTTCTCCATTACTAAGCCGTGGGCTTGAGGTCACCTGACAATACAAAGGTGACATCAACCCCACTTGCCACCACTACAGGGCAAGTGGGAAGAGGGCAAAGCGCCAGAATTGGTGCATCTAATAGATATTTTAAATAATATGGCGTGGGATAACCAGCCTTGCTGAAGCTGACAGCTGAGGGTTGCAGCCCCCAGCTGTGAGTTTTGCCTGGCTGGTTATCAATAATACAGGGGAACCCACGCAGGTTTTATTTATCGCACAGCACTCGGAATATATATATAATACACACACACATATATTGTGAGGTAGCACTGTCATTTAAATATGGGATACTCGCTCAGCAGCCACAAAATCACATCCGGCACGGGTATTCCATAAACTCAATAACAGTCCCTTCAGTTTATTCATCATCATAAACCATCACAGCAACAGAAAGTTCATTTAACAGCATATAATCAGCATAGCGTCCATTACAGAGTTTCCCTCTGTTAGCAATGTCCTATAGTCATATAAGCTTTGCAGTGTACAATGTGCAGGCTTCCTAGCCCTAAGTTATCTCACCCACGTCCAGGTAACCTCACGGTTCCGTTATCATGCAGCAGACATTCATTCCCTCCAGGGAACTAACAGGTGCTGGCAGCCATTATACACAGCCACTCCACTGTTAGCCAGGAAGCTCCATCTCAGCGGGACCTTCCACACTGGACCAATCGGGTCCCAGCATTCACCCCATGTGACCTACCCTGGCCACATTATATGGTCCATAGCCATGCCCACCGGGTCACATGACTATGACCTCACCACAGGTCCTTCACACACACATATACACTTTAGAATCATAGAATCGTAGAGTTGGAAGGGACCTCCTGGGCCATCTGGTCCAACCCCCTGCTCAAAGCAGGATTCGCTAAATCATCCCAGTCAGATGTCTGTCCAGCCTCTGTTTGAAGACTTCCATTGAAGGAGAACTCACCACTTCTCGTGGCAGCTTGTTCCACTCATTGATCACTCTAACTGTCAAAAAGTTTTTTCTAATATCTAATCTATGTCTCGTCCCATTCAGTTTCATCCCATTGCTTCTAGTCTTTCCTTGTGCAAATGAGAATAAAGTTGATCCTTCTACAATGTGACAGCCCTTTAGATATTTGTAGACAGCTATTAAGTCTCCTCTCAGTCTTCTCTTTTGCAAACTAAACATTCCCAAATCCTGCAACCTTTCTTCATAAGACAGGGTTTGCAGACCGGTCACCATTCTGGTCGCTCTTTTCTGAACTTGCTCCAGTTTGTTGATGTCTTTTTTAAAATGTGGTGCCCAAAACTGGACACAATATTCCAGATGAGGTCTGACCAAAGAGGAGTAGAGGGAAATAATGACTTCACGTGATCTAGACTGTATGCTTCTGTTAATACATCCTAGAATTGCATTTGCCTTTTTTGCTGCTGCATCACACTGTTGACTCATTCAGTCTGTGATCTATTAGTATACCCAAGTCTTTTTCACATGTGCTGTTGCTTAGCCCTATTCCTCCCATTCTGTATATGCTTTTTCATTTTTATTGCCCAGATGTAGTACATTGCATTTTTCCCTGTTAAAAACCATTCTGTTAGTTGCTGCCCACTTCACTTTACAATAGCGTTAATAGACACAACCCCTGGGTGGGTTTGTAGGTAACTAGTTCCTGACACAATGAACCAGCACCTCAGCAGTATCACTGCTGATTAACACACACATAAATCTCCATCTCAAGGCCACCCACCTTGAGATACATAATGGTTATTCAGTATCTTGCCATTCATCCACTCTCCTGGGACATCCATACAGTGCCCCCTAGTGGACAGTGGTCATTATACCACATACCTCCCCCCTCTGTTCAAACTTGTGGGGTTGAACACACAACATTACACCAGGATCTCGAGACCGGGCACCTATTACACCTTGCCCCACAGGTCGAGAGATCCATCTGCGTCCGCCATACGGCCTCCCCCGCCCCCAGCGGTCATAAGTAGTGTTGAGCGATACCATCCGATATCGTGAAATATCATATCCGATTGGATCGGACCGATACTTTTTGGGTATCTGATATCGCCGATTCCGATACCGGAAACCAATGCAAGTCAATGGGACAGAAATATCGGAATTTAAAAAAACCCTTTCTTTCCTTGTAGGTTAATTCTACATGAAGAAAAACAACTAAGAATAATGTAGAAAGTATTGGGGGAGGTGGAGGAGACATTAAAGACATAGAGGTTTAGCCCAATCAAATGGAATAGCAGGAATTAAATTTTTTTTTTTTTTTTTAAGACGTTCGGAGTTACAATCATATTGACTGTTGAGCTTTTTTATATTTTGTCAGATATTTGTTTCACTACTTCCATGCTCTTCACCTTCTTCTTTACTTCTCCCACACTTTCTCCTTCATGATCCTCAGCAGCAGCAGCATCTTTTTCATCAACTTCACCTTATTCATCTTCTTCTTCACCTTCTTCCTATTATTTTTTTTTTACATTCTTCATATTCAACTATTATTCTTCTTCATCTTCTTGCTATTCTTCTTTTTCATCATATTCTTATTTGTGACAGTCATTCCTGTAGTTATCTATAAAAGTTTGAAGATTACACCTTCCGTTCTGCCTGTCACAAAAGATTTACAACAGGATTTGTCCGCGTTCAGTTTGGCCTGCAGCAGCAGACATTTTCCAGGGGTACCACGAGGTGGAACGGACTCACCCCCATACACTGCTTAGTCTTCTTCTGCTTATAATTTAGATAATATCTTTTGCTCTGATTTTTAATCTTATGCTTAATGTTCTTCTACTTTTTGTTCTTCTGCTTTTTGGTCTTCTGCATCTTGGTGGTTGTCTTCATGTTCTTTGTCATCTTCTTCAGGGTCATCTTTTTGGTCTTCTTCGGGGTGGTCTTCTGGGTCGTCATCTTCAGGGTCATCGTTTTCGTGGTCGTAGTCTTCTTCGGGGTGGTCTTCAGGGTCGTCGTCGTCGTCGTCAGGGAGATCCAGAGTGATAACCAAAAACCATTTCCAAAAGCTTGAACTTGGAAATGTAGCAGAAGGTACAAGAAGGCTGAGGAACTGCCGAGAACCAGCCAATGGAATTAGCGAGGACCAGCTGACTGTGCTGGAACCCGGAGGGGCAGCAGAAGGAACAAGAGCCAATGGCACTACCGAGGACCAGTTGACGGTGCTGGAACCCGGAGGGGCAGCAGAAGGAACAAGAGCCAATGGCACTACCGAGGACCAGTTGACGGTGCTGGAACACAGTTACTAAGCAGGAGGTACCTGTGCTAGAAAGCACTACCAGGGACCAGCAGACATTGCTGGAACTCTGATACCGAGAAGGAGGCACCTAAGCCAAAGGCACTGCCGAGAACCAGCTGACAGTACTGGAACCCAGATGGGTAGCAGAAGCTGCAAGAGCCAATGGAACTAGCGAGGACCAGCTGACGGTGCTGGAACCCGGAGGGGCAGCAGAAGGAACAAAAGCCAATGGCACTACCGAGGACCAGTTGACTGTGCTGGAACCCGGTTACTAAGCAGGAGGTACCTGTGCTAGAAAGTACTACCAAGGACCAGCAGACATTGCTGGAACTCGGATACCGAGAAGGAGGCACCTCAGCCAAAGGCACTGCTGAGAACCAGCTGACTGTGCTGGAACCTGGATGGGTAGCAGAAGGTACCCATGAAAAACAAAGTTGTAAGGCCGCAAGCCGGCCGCAGTTACCGAAACCCATAGTCCTACAGGGGGTGGTTGTCCTATTGGCACTACGGAACCAGCCTTTGTTGCCAGATCCCGCAGCCCACAAAGGAAGCCCATAAACTGCAGGCACCATAGACTCGGCTAACCCGACCGCAACACGACAGGACAATATAATGGTGGCAAAGTGACGTTGACACTACCCGGAAACAGCAGGTGTGCTGGAACCAGGCTGGGCAGGAGGGAGTACCTGTGCCAAAGACAATGCCGGGAAACAGCTGGCGGTGCTGGAAGCCAGGGAAAATACTACAAACAGAGTGGAGACAGAGGGCTAATTGGAACAAGTTTAAAATCTGAAGTTGTGAGTGTGGACAGAGCAGGAGACATTGCCGGACACACATCAGGGGATCAGCTGACATTACTGAACCCCAGTAACACAGGAACAAGTGTTGATTGTGCAGACGGCACTTCTGAGCAGCAACTGGCGGTGTTGGAGGCCAGGGTAAATACTAGAGACAGAGTGGAGCAAGAGGCCTAATTGGAGCAAGTTTGAAATCAGTAGTAGTGTGAATGTGGAGGCAGCAGGAGACTTTGCCGGACACACAGCACGGGAGCAGCTGGCGTTATAGAACCCCACTAACACTGGAGCATGTGTTTTTCTCTGTGCAGAACTACCCTGTTGTGTGGGGTGCGAGTGTTGGAGTGTGGAAAGGAGTTCCCACCTTACCTGGACGGTGGGGCACTACACCTTAGGAGAAGGTGCAGTACCTCAGTGGCGACCGAGCCTCAGGGGCACCACAGAGGCAGCAAGAGACTTTGCCGGACACACAGCAGGGGAGCAGCTGGCATTACTGAACCCCACTAACACAGGAGCATGTGTTTTTCTCTGTGCAGACGGCACTTCTGAGCAGCAACTGGCAGTGTTAGAGCCCAGGGTCAATCATGGAGTAGGCTGAGGCCTACTTGGAGCAAGTGTAAAATCTGATGTAGTTTGAATGTGGAGGCAGCAGGAGACTTTGCCGGACACACAGCAGGGGAGCAGCTTGTGTTACTGAACCCCACTAACACAGGAGCTAGTGTTTTTCTCTGTGCAGACGGCACTTCTGAGCGACAACTGGCTGTGTTGAAGCCCAGTGATTACAGTTCAGCTGGTAGAAACATGAACACAACAGGAGATACTGGATACTGTTGCCAACCAATTATTTATTCTGGAAGAGGACTGGCAAATTCCGGTGAGATCCAGGCCTTGTTCATTTTCAGAAAAGTAAGTCGGTCAACGTTATCGGAGGATAGTCGCGTGCGACGGTCTGTTAGTACACCACCTGCGGCACTAAAGACGCGTTCCGATAATACACTAGCAGCAGGGCAAGCCAGCACCTCCAATGCAAACTGGCTAAGCTCTGGCCATGTATCCAGCTTAGAGACCCAAAACTTGAAGGAGGAAGAGCCATCTGGGAGTACACTGACAGGGCAAGACATGTAGTCTGTCACCATCTGACGGAAACCTTGCCTCCTGCTGACTGGAGCCGTCAGTGATGGTGTAGACATTTGTGGCGGGCACACAAAACTTTGCTACATTTGGGCCATACTGGTCTTGCCTTGTGCTGAGGCGCTGCATCTGCTCCCTCTTTGTGCAGAGCTTCTTCCACTGCCTTGAAGCACAGAGCTGCTTTGTAAAGCACTAGCAGCACTGCTCTCGGGTGGAATGGAGAACATGATGGAATGCACCAGTGTGTCTTGGTACTCCCGCATTTTACGCTCCCGGTTCAACGGCATTATGAGGCTTTGTAAGTTGTCCCGGTAGTGAGGATCTAGGAGGGTGTACACCCAATAATCAGCAGTGTTGAGAATGTGGGCGATGCGGTGGTCGTTTCTCAGGCACTGCAGCATGAAATCAACCATGTGCTGCAGACTGCCAACTGGCCAAGAAACGTTGTCCCCTGCTTGAGGTGTCATCTCTGCCTGCTCTGCATCACCCCACCCTCGCTGTACATACTGACTACTAGAGCATTGTGTACCTCCCTTCTCTGGAGAGATGTCTTCCTCCTCAACTGACTCCTCCTCATCCTCCTCACAAAGTGTCCCCTGCCTAGGCCTTTGTGAGGAACCACATTGCGCAGACTGTCCAGAAGCAGATGGCATTTGTGACTCCTCATCCTCCACCTCTTCCAAAACCTCATCCCTTAGTGCTTGCAGTGTTTCTTGAAGCAGTTAGATAAGGGGGACAGTCATGCTGACTAGTGCATCATCTGCACTCGCCATCCGCGTGGAATCATCGAAGGCATGCAAAACGTGGCAGATGTCCTTCATAGAGGCCCACTCAGTGGTGCTGAAGTGTGACCGGCGCACAGTGCGACTTGTTTGCGTCTGATGCAGCTGGTACTCCATTACTGCTGCCTGCTACTCAAACAACCGCTCCAACATATGTAACATTGAATTTCACCTGGTGGGTAGGTCACATATGATGCGATGTTCCGGATGGCGGAATCGGCGCTGCAGAGCAGCAAGGCGCGATCTTGCCATGCTGGAACGCCGCAAGTGAGCGCACTCTATGCGGACCTTGTGCAGCAATACCTCAAGATCCGGATAGTCCCTCAGAAAGCTCTGCACGACCAAGTTGAGCACATGTGCCATACATGGGATGTGAGGGAGGTTGCCTAGGCCCAGAGCTGCCACCAGATTTTGGCCATTGTCACACACTACCAAGCCTGGCTGGAGATTCGCTGGCACAAACCACACGTCGCTCTCCTGCTTGATGGCATTCCAGAGCTCCTGCGCTGTGTGGCTTCGATTCCCCAAAGAAATTAATTTCAGTACGGCCTGTTGACGTTTGGCCACGGCTGTGCTCATATCGGTCGTAACAGTTAAGCATTCACGGGTCCATGTGGAGGTGGACCGTGACGGCTGCTGCAGTGCTGATTCTGAGGAACTGGAGTAGGAGGAGGAGTCAATGTGTACAGACTGGATTCCTGCAATCCTTGGAGTTGGCAGAACACGCACAGCGCCATTCTCCAGATCTGTACCCGGCTCCACAACATTGACCCAATGGGCAGTGAGGGAAAGGTATCGTCCCTGTCCATGGTTACTGGTCCACGCATCGGTGGTCAGGTGGACCTTGCTACTGACGGCATTTAGTAGCGCATGTTTAATTTTTCCCTCCACATGCTTTTGCAGGGCAGGGACGGCTTGCCTGCTGAAATAAAAGCGGCTGGGCACGGTGTATTGTGGGACTGCCAATGCCATGAAGTTACAGAAGGTGTCAGTCTCCACCAGACAGAATGAGAGCATTTCAAGGGCCAGTAGATTTGCAATGCCAGCATTCAGAGCCTGTGCTCGGGGATGGTTTGCCGAGTATGGCCACCTTTTCTCCCATGCCTGTGCTACCGATGGCTGTAGAGTGGCCTGGGAGTGTGAGGATGACAGGGAACGTGGTGCTGTGGGTGGAATGTCACTGGGTCTCTGGACAACAGTGCCACAGGTTCTTCCATGGCGATCCTGTGAGGAAGCCGAACCAGCTGTGTGTGAGCTGGAGGAAGAGGCTACAACACAAGTTGAAGAGGTGGTAGGTGGTGCTGTAGGTTGGCCTACGTCTTCAGTGTGTCTTTGTAACTCCACCACCTGCTTGGTCCGCACATGTTTCCACATATTTGTCGTATTGAGGTTGCTGACAGTTTTCCCTCTTTTGACTTTCTGGTGACACAGCTTGCATTTGACAAAGCAAATGTCATCTGTAACGGTGTCATAAAAGGACCACACACTGCAAGTCCTGTGAGCACCCGTTTTGGTTTTTGGAAGAGGAATGCTCCTAACGGATGCCGAAGTGGAGGCTTCAGGCAACCAAGTTTGCCCTCTCCCTCCTGTTTTGGCCGTTTGAGGAATCTCTTCCTCAGAGCTGCTCCCACCACCTTCCTGTTCCTCACGCCATGATGGGTCAAGGACCTCATCATCTACACTCCCCTCTTCAAACACCTGCTTCTCCTGGGTAGTCTCGCCAGCACAGTACGCAACAGAAAGTGGCACCTGAGTCTCATCATCTGATGCGTGCTGAGGTGTGCTGACCATAGGCACTGGCCCACCCGCCTCTTCAGATACAGAGGAACAAAGCATCACTGCATGTATCACTGCATACTCCCTCTTCTTCACATTCTAGAATGCTGCTTGGCTGGCCCCGTTTCCAAGCCAAGAGATTCAGAGAACAGAAGTAGAGATGGCTCCTGTCCAGGGATCTCTGACTGCCTGGGCAACTTGGCAGGTGGTGAAGAGACAGATGGTTGCTCTTCGGTGCTCTGGCCCTGAGAGGATGTGGAAGTCATTGAAGTCGATGCGTTAGCTGCCATCCATCCGACAACCGCTTGTCAGAGACAGCGCACTGAACTTGCTCACTGAGCCAGTGCGCGTGCCCCGAGTAAGCGAAAGCATGCTCAAAGCTACCTGTGGAGCGGGCAGCAACCGAATAGATGCGTACTTCAGAGCTGCAGGACCTGAAGCACGTGACTGCTAGAGGCGTGGCCTAAACTCCACAGAGCTAGGAGCTGCAAGACAATTCCTAGCAGAGTAACTGCGAGACAAAGTTACCAAGGGGCATAGACAGTGAGAATAGTCAGGACGTAGCCAATGAGTCACACACAGAGATAGCTGCAAGGTACAAGAGGGGCGAGCAGAGAGTAATAAGGTCACAGGCAATGGGTCATACACAGATAGCTGCAAGGTACAAGAGGGGCGAGCAGAGAGTAATAAGGTCACAGGCAATGGGTCATACACAGATAATAACGCAGTACAAAATCAACAGGCAAACTCACGACGGGAAACAGAATCGGGTCAGAACCATATAAACAAGCTATAGCAATAAACAGGCACACGGGGGTCAGCACACTAGACCAAAGGCAAAAGTATAACTGGCAGGGATTGAAGCTACCAAAACCTGCACAGTGCTCCAGACATTAACCCCCGGTGTGCAGCTCAAAAACCTGCATTGGGATCATGACAGTACCCCCCTCTCAACGGGGGGCCTCTGGACCCCCAGGCTTCCCCGGGTACTTGGCATGGAACGCCCGAACCATGTGATCCGCATGTACCGAATGAGCAGGGACCCATGAGCGCTCTTCTGGTCCATATCCCTTCCAGTGGACCAGGTACTGCAAAGAGCGGCGCACCCGCCGAGAGTCCACAATATGTCCGACCTCATACTCCAATTGACCCTCTACCAGCACTGGAGGAACAACAGTCTCAGAGTTCTCTTTGACAGATCCTGCTGGTTTCAACAGAGACTTATGGAACACATTAGATATTTTTAAGGAGGCGGGGAGACGCAACCTATATGCCACAGGGTTGACTATCTCCATAATCTCGTACGGACCAATGAACTTTGGTCCCAACTTAACTGATGGTACCTTCAAGTTGATGTTACGCGTGGAGAGTCAAACCTTCTCTCCCACCTGAAACATGTCTCCCGAGGCTCTCTTTTTGTCCGCAAAATATTTGTATCTCCCCTGGGCCCGAGAGATATTACGCCGGACTTCAGCCCAGAGGTTTTTTAACCGTTGAACAGACCCCTCTGCTCCTGGACAACCGGAATCCACCCGAGAAAACTCCCCAAAATGCGGATTAAAGCCATAGTTAATCAGGAATGGGGACATGTTGGTGGACTGACTCACCCGGTTGTTAAAAGTAAATTCAGACAACGGTAACGCATCACACCAATCCTCCTGTCTGGCGGAGGTCAGACACCTGAGAATTTGTTCCAGGGATTGATTGGTGCGTTCCGTCAGACCATTGCTCTCCGGGTGCTATGCCGACGAGAAGGAGAGTGAGATGCCCAATTTCATACAGAACGCCCTCCAAAATTTGGCCACAAACTGCACACCTCTGTCAGACACAACATTTAGTGGTACCCCATGCAATCGGACCACATGCTGCACAAACAACCTTGACAATGTTTCTGCTGAAGGTAATGCTGCCAAGGGAATGAAATGGGCCTGTTTAGAAAACCTGTCCACCAACACCCAGATCACGGTATTGCCCCTGGAAGGTGGAAGACCGGTAATAAAATCCATGGAAAGATGAGTCCATGGCCTATCAGGAACCGGTAAAGGTATGAGTTCCCCAGCCGGTCGGTTATGCGAGCTTTTGGAACGGGCACACATGCCACAAGCAGAAACAAATTCCTTGACATCGGCCCTTAATGAAGGCCACCAAAAACCCCTGGTTACTGCCTCTCTAGTGGCCGTGATACCTGGATGAGCACTCAGCCTAGAATCATGAAACTCCTGCAGAAGTCTAGGCCGCAATGAATCTGGAACAAACAGTTTATCGCTTGGCCTGGTTGCCGGAGCTAGGGCCTGAGCCCTTAGGATTTCTTGTTCCAACTCAGTTGAGACCCCCGCCACTACCACCCCTGGGGGAAGAATGGAGGACGGCGGCTCAGGGGGAGACACTGGATCAAAACTTCTGGACAGGGCATCCGCTTTAACATTTTTGGATCCTGGTCGAAAAGTAATTGAGAACTGAAATCGTGAAAAAAAAAGTGACCAACAGGCCTGTCTAGGAGTATGCCTCTTAGCAGATTCAAGGTATGCCAAATTTTTGTGATCCGTGACAACCGTGATAGGGTGAGCCGCCCCTTCCAAAAAGTGCCTCATTCCTCAAATGCCAGCTTGACCGCAAGAAGTTCTCTATTGCCTACATCATAGTTTTTCTCAGCTGAAGAGAACTTCTTGGAGAAGAAGGCATAGGGTTTGAGATTGGTAAGGGCGGCCGGACCCTGGGACAGCACAGCCCCCACCCCGACTTTAGAAGCATCCACCTCCACAATGAATGGTTTGGACGGGTCAGGTTGCACCAACACCGGGGCAGACATAAAACATTTCTTAATTGCTGAGAAGGATTCCTTAGCGAGTACAGACCAATTTTTTACATCAGCTCCCTTCTGGGTAAGATCCGTGAGTGGTTTAACCACTTGTGAGAAACCTTTAATGAATCTCCGGTAATAGTTCGCAAATCCTAAGAAGCGCTGGAGCCCCTTGAGATCTCGAGGCTGAACCCAGTCAGCGATCGCCAGCACCTTCTTAGGATCCATACGAAACCCCTCACAGGACACAATCAACCCCAAAAAAGACAACTCCTGTACAAAAAACGAACATTTTTCCAGTTTGGCGAACAATTGGTTCTCCCTGAGTCTCTGGAGAACAGTCTTTAGATGTTGCAAGTGAGATTGACTGTCCGGGGAATACACCAAAATATCATTCAAATAAATAATAACAAAACGGCCTATCAGATCAGAAAACACAACATTGATGAAATTTTGGAAAATAGCGGGTGCATTAGTTAACCCAAATGGCATTACCAGGTTCTCGAAGAGTCCCTCTGATGTGAGGAATGCCGTTTTCCACTCGTCCCCTTCCCGAACCCTTATCAGATTGTAGGCCCCCCGCAGATCCAACTTGGAGAACCATTGGGCCCCAGCTAACTGGTTACATAAGTCTGGGATGAGGGGAAGTGGGTAAGAGTTCCTAACCGTTATCTTGTTCAGTTCTCGAAAGTCGAGGCACGGCCGCAAACCACCATCTTTTTTCTTCACAAAGAAGAACCCTGCTGCCACAGGTGACACAGAAGGCCTGATATGCCCTTTGCGGAGACTCTCAGCTATGTACTCCTTCATGGCTTGGCGCTCAGGCCCAGACAAATTGAACAATCGAGCCTTAGGTAACTTGGCTCCGGGTACTAAATCAATGGCACAATCATAGGGTCTATGTGGTGGCAGCGCCTCAGCCTCACTTTCGGAAAAAACGTCTTCGAAATCTTTCAGGTACTCCGGAATACCTTCCAGATCGACAGACGACACAGACACGGATTTAACAGCGTTAACAAGATGTCCCCGGTTACCACATTTACTATTGCATCCCCATTGAGTGATTTCCCCTGTAACTCAATCAATGGTAGGATTATGGCATTGAAGCCAAGGCATCCCCAGTACCAGTCCTGCAGGCAAGTTATCTACCACCTGACAACTTAGTTTCTCCACATGAGTGGAACTCACTTTTAGAGAAAAAAGTTCAGACCTGCAACAGATCCCATCTTGGGTAAGAGGAGAGGAGTCAATTGCCACAAGTTTAACAGGATCGTGAAGCCTGACTGTCCCTATCTTATAAAGAGTCATAACCTTGGTATCAATCAGGTTCACAGCCGAACCGCAGTCAATAAAAGCAGTAGTCTGAACAGGACCATAACCAAGTTCCACCTGCAGCACCATTTTTGCACATGAGGAAAATTGTACCTGAAGGTCTGGGTAGCCTCCTTGATCACTACCCAGACCTAGTCGTTTCCCGCCATCTTGGAGGATGACGGACAGGAGGGGCAGTCCTTCTTCCAATGTCCAGATTTCCCACAATAGAAGCACAACTGCTTTTCCCGGCGGCGACTTCTTTCCTTTCCCTCACAGGTGACAGCGTTCACCTCCATAGCCATAGGAAGAGTCTGGGTCTCATCTCCACTGAAGAATAAGGGCGTTTCCCGTTGCATAATGCCTCTAGCCCGCAGCCTGTGATCCATGCGAACCGCTTGGACCATGGCATCCTCCAGGGAGTCAGGCGGAGGATGAAGTGCCAAAGCATCCTTCAGACGTTCACACAGGCCTCTGTGGAACAGCCCTCGAAGGGCGGCATCACTCCAGGAAATCTCCGCTGCCCAACGTCTGAGTTCAGTACAGAACCATTCGGCCGAGTGCTCCCCCTGACAGACACTCATCACTTTGTCCTCAGCCAACCGCACTCTATCAGGCTCATCATAAATAAGCCCTAAGGCTTCAAAAAATGCATCCACAGACATTCTCTCAGGGGCAGAAGAGGAAAGCGAGAATGCCCAGGCTTGTGGGGACCCCCTAAGCAGGGACATCACCACCCCCACCCTCTGTTTCTCATCCCCAGAGGAGCGGGGTCTCAAAGAAAAAAAAAAGCTTACAGCCCTCCTTAAATGCCCTGAAATCATCCTTGTTACCAGAAAATATATCTGGCAATTTAACCAGGGATTCAGGTGGGACTAAAATGACATCTCTATTCCCCACCTGCTGGAAGCCAGCGGAAAGTACCCCCTGAACTGAGTCCTCAACCCGCCGTTGGGACTGGGCCAGAGCTTGGTGTTCCAAACTAAGCTTCTGCAGTGACTGAGTCAAGCTTCTCACCTGCTCAGATAAAGCACACATTGGGTCCATGCTGCAGAAGTGAGGAGAGAAAAAAAAATTGCAGGCCAGTTATAATGTCAGAGACACCGCACTGAACTTGCTCACTGAGCCAGTGCGCGTGCCCCGAGTAAGCGAACAGTGCTCAAAGATACCTGTGGAGCGGGCAGCAACCGAATAGATGCGTACTTCAGAGCTGCAGGACCTGAAGCACGTGACTGCTAGAGGCGTGGCCTAAACTCCACAGAGCTAGGAGCTGCAAGACCATTCCTAGCAGAGTAACTGCGAGACAAAGTTACCAAGGGGCATAGACAGGGAGAATAGTCAGGACGTAGCCAATGAGTCACACACAGAGATAGCTGCAAGGTACCAGAGGGGCGAGCAGAGAGTAGTCAGGTCACAGGCAATGAGTCATACACAGATAGCTGCAAGGTACAAGAGGGGCAAGCAGAGAGTAATCAGGTCACAGGCAATGAGTCATACACAGATAATAACGCAGTACAAAATCAACAGGCAAACTCACAACGGGAAACAGAATCGGGTCAGAACCATATAAACAAGCTATAGCAATAAACAGGCACATGGGGGGTCAGCACACTAGACCAAAGGCAAAAGTATAACTGGCAGGGATTGAAGCTACCCAGAGGTTTATGAAGCTCTCCCAGAACCAGAAAGAGGCCACAATCATTAACCCCAAGTGTGCAGGTCAAAACCTGCACAGAGCTCCAGACATTAACCCCCGGTGTGCAGCTCAAAAACCTGCATTGGGATCATGACACCGCTTCAATTTGTTCGTCCCGCAGCAGTGGGGTACGGCGAGGTCCTACAAAGCTGCGCATAAAGGACTGTTGCCTGGTAAAACTGGGGGATGCTGAGTCACTGGTGCCTGCAGCAGGCACAGAATCCTCACGTACTCTCCCTGCAGAAACTGCACGTCCACGAGCCTTACTCCATGCCTTCTTCATCTTGGTAGACTGATAAAGATAGGCAAAAAAGTACAAAGGGGGGGCTTAGTGTGCTTATTCCTGAACAGCTGCTAACAGGTATAAGAAACACAAATTTTATAAAGTGTGTGGACTACACTTTAATATGAGCTAATGTGGCCTACACAACTGTCAAGTGGAGTGTTTGGTGAACTTTATTTGCATGTTTTTTTTCAAAAAACAAAAAGGATGTGACCAAAGATGTGAAAGCGATAGTATCACAAACTTTTTGGAGCTATTACAATGCAGGAAGGTAACCTACAATGCAATAGATGAGGCTCCAAAAAAATAGGCTAATACTAATCTGGCTGCGGCTGCAGGGCACAAGCCAGCAAAAAGTCTCCTCTATCTACTCCTATATAGTGTTTGCAACCAACGAATGTAGATGGATACGGATGGAAGAACACTAATAGGAGAAGGAAAAATGAGGTGCAATAAAACAAAAAAAGGACTATGTATGAGGCAGTGACGCACGCTGAGTGGACTACAACCAGAGGTGGCTGGAGAACACACTACAACGTGAGCTGCACTCACACACAGAGACCTCACAGACAGCCGTGAACAGTGCAGAGAACTGGGCACTAGCACTGAAAGGCTGCAGAAAGGCTCCGTTGTCTACTCCTATAATGTTTGCAATCAATGTAGATGGATACGGATGGATGCACACTAATAGGAGAATTAATGAAAAATGAGCAGCAATAAACAAAAATATGTATGAGGCAGTGACGCACGCTGAGCGGCCTACAACCAGACGTGGCTGCAGGACACACTACAGTGTGAGCTGCACTCACACAGACCTTGCAGACAGCTGTGAACAGCGCTGCAAGGCAAAAGAAAGCTACAGTGATTGATAGTGTAGCCTCGGTAAAGCACAATATTATTTAGCAAATCGCTATCTCTAACTGTCCCTCACAGTCTTGAACAGCAGCCTGTCCCTAACTGAATTCACAGCAGAGTGAACCCTAAATGGCGGCGGCAGCTTTTATAGTGCATCATGACATCATTTCAGCAGCCAATCACAGTCATGCCATTAGTTAACATGCCTACATGTCTAACAGGATGTTCCCACACTTCTGAGGATTCCTCTTTGGCTGAATCAAATCAAACTGGCTCATAGCATTATGGGAACTTCCGATTCCGGTATTCGATATGCAAAAAGTATCGGAACTCAGTATCGGAATTCCGATACCGCAAATATCGGCCGATACCCGATATTTGCGGTATCGGAATGCTCAACAATAGTTAAGCCTGAGTCTGACTCATTCAGCGTCTCACAGGAACTACGGTCTCTCAACGTGGTCCTGCCAGTCGAACTACCACTTGCTGACATTCTTCGGCCATCTGCCATGTCACTTCTTGGCGGTACCCTTCGGGTCCTTACATCTTGGGTCGAAGGCGGGCGCCACTTGGTGTTCCGAACCTCTCTATTGATTCGCTGACGGTCCAGCCTCAACTGTTCAATTTCTTGCAGGTACCCCACTCGATACTCCAAGAGCATCCGACAGTTTCTCAGGCTTTCCACGGAGCCAACCACCAGGACGGGATGCCTACCCTCTTCACTGAATACCTGGTCTTCATCATCAGGAGGGATCCTCACCCTCACCACACCGGAGATATTCACAAGGTATTGCATTTCCTTCCCGGATCTTCCGATTCTCCCAATCAGAGCTTTGGGTACCGGAACCACCTCTTTCCACAAACACAACCGATTAGGGATGGGCGAATCCTGAAATACTCGGAATCGCTAGACTGTAACGAGTGCGAGTCGGAAACTTGCTATTCGTTGCGAGTCTAGCGATTCCAATGTTAATGAATGGGGAATGGCAATCCTAGTTTTTTCAGAGTTTAATACAAGCAATCCTAGTTTCTTAGCGATTTTGTGTCCCCCTGCTGACACAAAATCGCTAAGAAACTAGAATTGCTTGTATTAAACTCTGAAAAAAAAATAAAATAGGAGTCTTAGCGATTTTGTGTCCCCCTGCTGACTAGTGTTGAGCTTTCCAATTGGCTGCCGAAATGACGTCATCATGATGCGCTGTCTGTGCGCATCATGATGCGCCGTCAGTTCGGGCCTTCGGGGGGGCTGTGCCGACTGTCCGGGGGTCTGTACCGGCCTGCCGGTGGTCTGTGCCGGCCTGCCGGGGGGCTGTGCCGGCCTGCCGGGGGGCTGTGCAGGCTCAGGTGGTCTGTGCTGGCCTGCCGGGGGGCTGTGCCGGCCTGCCGGTGGTCTGTGCCGGCCTGCCGGGGGGCTGTGCCGGCCTGCCGGGGGGCTGTGCAGGCTCCGGTGGTCCGTGCAGGCATCGTCCGGTGGGACTACAAGTCCCATCGGGCGATGCCTGCTACCATGACAGTGATTGACACATTAGCCAATGATGGGACAGTAGTAGTCCCATCATCCGGCTAATGTGTTGAATGTAAAAAAAAAAAAAAAAAAAAAAAAAAAAAAGTGTGGGAAATTCCCACACAGCAATGGCATAAAGTGAGACTAGGGACTTTTTTTTTTTTTACAGTGGTGGAGGAATACAGTGCGGAAGGATACCTACCTTCCGTCATTGTATTCCTGGAGCTGGTAGAGAACGGTAGCATCAGCTGATGCTGCTGTTCTCCACGCAAGATGGACGTGGGACCCTCGTGGACTTCTGCGGATCGGGGTAAGTATATTGGTGTTTTTTTATTTTGATATTTATTCCTCAGACGACAATGGCTTCGGGGATCAAAGTGACAAGTGACGGTAAGTATGTACTCTGTTATATGTACTGTATGTCTATATGTATGTATTGTATGTAGTATATATGTATGTTGCATGCATGTAGTATATATGCAGTATATATGTAGTATGCATGTTGCATGCATGTAGTGTATGTATGTAGTATGCATGTAGCATGTATGTAGTATGTATGTTGCATGTATGTAGCATGTAGTATATATGTAGTATGTATGTTACATGTAGTATATATAGTATATATGTTGTATGTATGTAGTATGTATGTAGTATGCATGTAGTATGTAGCATGTATGTAGTATGTATGTTGCATGTATGTAGCATGTAGTATATATGTAGTATGTATGTTACATGTAGTATATATAGTATATATGTAGTATGTAGTATGCATGTAGTATGTATGTTGCATGTAGTATATATGTAGTATGCATGTTGTATGTATGTAGCATGTAATTTTTTTTTTTTTTTTTTTTTTACATTCAACACATTAGCCGGATGATGGGACTACTACTGTCCCATCATTGGCTAATGTGTCAATCACTGTCATGGTAGCAGGCATCGCCCGATGGGACTTGTAGTCCCATCGGACGATGCCTGCTGCACAGACCACCGGAGCCTGCACAGACCACCGGCAGGCCGGCACAGCCCCCCGGCAGGCCGGCACAGACCAACGGAGCCTGCACAGCCCCCCGGCAGGCCGGCACAGCCCCCCGGCAGGCCGGCACAGACCACCGGAGCCTGCACAGACCACCGGACAGTCGGCACAGCCCCCCGGCAGGCCGGCACAGACCACCGGCAGGCCGGTACAGACCCCCGGACAGTAGGCACAGCCCCCCCGAAGGCCCGAACTGACGGCGCATCATGATGCGCACAGACAGCGCATCATGATGACGTCATTTCGGCAGCCAATCGGAAAGCTCAACACTATTCAGCAGGGGGACACAAAATCGCTAAGACTCCTATTTTTTTTTTTTTTTCAGAGTTTAATACAAGCAATTCTAGTTTCTTAGCCATTTTGTGTCAGCAGGGGGACACAAAATCGCTAAGAAACTAGGATTGCTTGTATTAAACTCTGAAAAAACTAGGATTGCCATTGATTTGTTTTGGACTCGTTACTGTGCGAGTAATCGCCTGGAAACTCGCAGAGTACCGACTCCTGCGAGTCCCTTACTACTCGCAGAGTAACGAGTCCTAACGAGTAGATTCGCCCATCCCTACAACCGATCCATAGCCTCCCTTGCTAACTTTAGGCGTCGAGCAGCTTTCATATTACTCCGCCTAACCAACTGTTTGACATGGAGACTCTGCAGATGCATGTTTTTCAGGACAGCCACCCGCTTTGCTGTGTCTTCCCTGGCTGACATTATCAGCAACTGCCGAGTCTCAGGCGTCCAGTGCACCTTACACGCTTTGACCGCCTCTTTGAAAGCCTCATGCACACCTTCCTCAGCACAGGCCTCTTGCATGTCTTTTGGTACATCAGTCACAAACTTGAAGGTCATGGCCTTGCTCTCTTCCTGGCCAGGAGGCTCTGGCTTTACCACGGACACTTCCGTCACTACAGTTGACCCGACCGGGTGACTGTCTTCTTCAGTTCTCAGCTCCCCAACTTCACGAGATCTCATCTCTTCATGACCGTCTGCCAAGACTGGCACCAGCAGCTCTGTTTCACCACCAGTCGGACCCGGCCGCTGTTCATCACTGTCCAATTTCTTCTCCCGCAGAAGACCACTTAGTTTCTTTGAGCTCCAAGACTTCTTTCTCGAGCTCCTCAACCCTGTGCTCGGCCATTTGTCTCAGGACTTTTTCCCGTTCGAGATGTCCTTCCACTGTCTCTTTTATCAACTGTATCTCACAATCCTGTTCTCTTTTGGCCAGCACGTGTCTCATCACTGCCTCTGTAATTATATTGTCAAAGGGTACCACTGGTCAGTCACACCAGTCGAATGAACCCTCCAGTTACCGTCCACCACCAATGTGTCTAGTCCAGTCGTCTCATCTCCCAGCCGACCATCTGTCTTGTCACGAGACGTCAGGTCCATCAGATGGGCAGATGTACCTCTTCTTCCAGTCAGTTCTACCTCTGACCTGTCCACTTTAGGAGCCATCACTGTCTCAGTGTCTGCTGGCCCCACAGTCGAAACGTCTCCATCGTCCGACCATATGTCATCAAACAACATAAAGTCCCGGCCCATCTCCAAGGCATAGACTAAGTCTCGTGGTATCCCGCCCCCTTGGCACACACCACCTTTGGTCCCCTCAAACATTACTCAGTCTATTGCATAGTTCACTGTGACCCCATGTTTACAGCGAACCTTGGCGTTTTTCTCAGTCAGATAAAACGAGCGGAGTTCCTGTCAGAGTTACCTGACTCTGAGTCCAGTCTACCAGAGACTCCTTCCCGGTGCAGCATCACGGTACACACACCTGTGGCCCGTCATTATCTGGAAAATACATGCTGTGGTCCTCAAAACTCATACAGACACACTGCGGTTCCCCAGACATACCCACTGAGGCAACCAGTGCTGCCATTTCCTGAACCACCCCAGTTTGGGTCGCCACCCCCTCCCGGGACTCCACCCCTTTTTGGGTTACCACCCCAATTTGGGTCACCGCCCCCTTCTGGGACTCTACCCCCTTTTGGACTACCAACCCGATTTGGGACTCCCACCCCCTTTTGGGCTACCACCCCCTTCCGGGATTTTCCCATATCCTAATACCAGTCTTCTCAGACCACAGTTCACATAAACTGGGTTATGTCTTTTAACGATACCACACAAGTCCTTGCTGGCACCACCACAGCTTCTGCTGTCACTGATCACTGACACCACCGGCTGCTGTTCACACAGCGGCTGGTGTCCTCTTCGTAACCCCGCCGAGTTAACGGAAGCCGCCTGTCACCTTCTTGACTCTCACTGAGCCACCGCAGGCTGAGTTGAGAAAAGAAAAAAAACACCACACAAAAAACTCACGTGTCCTTTCTGTGTGCTATTCAGGACGTTCCGTCTCCGCCTGAGACCGTCCAACACAAAGGGCGCTATTCAGGGAGCGGCCCTCCTCCCAAAGTTTCCCAATACACCAGCCTCACCAGGTCCAGGGGCTTAGCGCGTGCTCTTCAGGACATCCATCTCCTCCTGAGACTGCCCAACACTCACGCCTCACCAGGTCCAAGGTCATACCACGTGCTCCAGGGATCCGATTCTTCTCCTAGAATCTCCCAACACTGACCCTACAGGACCTTGCTCACTGAACCCTCCAGGTACACAGTCTCTCTCACTGACCCAGGTCAGTACAACACAGTTTTCATTTTCATGACCATCACCTGCTGGCCGCGTAGGTTCTCAGACCCCTCTACCGCAGAGGTATCCTATAAGTCTCTTTCTCCTGGGGAAACAGCCGCACTGGGCTCACCGATCCGGACAGTGCCTTACTCACTAGGCCGCCCCACGGTTCCAGAACCACAGCCGGTCAGTGGCTTCCCCAACAGTCAGCCCTCCTGGCTCAGCGTTGCCCTTAGCAACCGACTTTGCAGTCCTCTTCCGTTGCTCCCAGCAACAAGGCTACAACACTGCCCATAGCTTTCTCCACCATTTGTGAGGTAGCGCTGTCATTTAAGTATGGGATACTCGCTCAGCAGCCACAAAATCACATCCGGCACGGGTATTCCATAAACTCCTTAACAGTCCCTTCGGTTTATTCATTGTCATAAACCCACAGCAACAGAAAGTTCACTTAACAGCATATAATCAGCATAGCGTCCATTACAGAGTTTCCCTCTGTTAGCAATGTCCTATAGTCATATAAGCTTTGCAGTGTTCAATGTGCAGGCTTCCTACCCCTAAGTTCTCACCCACGTCCAGGTAACCTCACGGTTCCTTTATCATGCAGCAGTCATTCATTCCCTCCAGGGAACTAACAGATGCTGGCAGCCATTACACACAGCCACTCCACAGGCTGTTAGCCAGGAAGCTCCATCTTAGCGGGACCTTCCACACTGGACCAATGGGGTCCCAGCATTCACCACATGTGACCTACCCTGGCCATATTATATGGTCCATAGCCACGCCCACCGGGTCACATGACTATGACCTCACCACAGGTCCTTCACACACACATATACACT
Organism: Dendrobates tinctorius; assembly: GCF_039654945.1. Lineage (NCBI taxonomy): Eukaryota > Metazoa > Chordata > Amphibia > Anura > Dendrobatidae > Dendrobates > Dendrobates tinctorius. The sequence continues at coordinate 1,474,807 of NW_027361903.1, read as the reverse complement.
TTACAATGGTGTTAATAAACAAACCCCCTGGGTGGGTTTGTAGGTAACTAGTTCCTGACACATTGAACCAGCATCGCAGCAAGCAGTATCACTGCTAATTAACACACACATAAATCACCATCTCAAGGCCACCCACCTTGAGAAACATAATGGTCATTCAGTATCTTGCCATTCATCCACTCTCCTGGGACATCCATACAGCACCCCCTAGTGGACACGGTGGTCACTACACCACTATATCTATCTATCTATCTATCTATCTATATATATATATATATATATATGTATATATTACATAGAAGAAAAACTGGGAATTCATCTGCAGTGTACAGTACAATCACTGCAGGAGCCAACAGGATATAAGAGATGGATTACATACAGTAAGTACACATAGAATAGATGTCAGTGACAAATACAATTAGTACAGTGTGTTTGCAGCTTACGGTACATGTATTAATAAAATATTATTTTTTGGAACAAAATGGCGTGGGCTCTCGCGTAATTTTTATAAGGCAGCAGCAGCGGGAAAAGGCTGGGGGACTATGTTTATTGTCTGGTCAGGGGGTAATATCCATGGAACTTCCCAGGCTATTACTATCAGCTCACAAATGTATACTTAGCCTTTACTGGCTATTAAAATGGGGAACCCCATAAAAATTAATGTGGGTCCCCCTATAATTAATCACCAGCAAAGGCTATGCAGACAGCTGTGGGCTGATATTAATAGCCTAGGAAGGGGTCATGGGTACTGCCCCCCCAGGCTTAAAACTTTCAGCCACCCCAGAAAAGGAGCATTTCTAAGATGTGCAAATTCTGATACTTGGCCTCGTTCTTCTCACTTGCCCTGTAGCGGTGGCAAGTGGGGTGATAGTTGGGCGGGGGGTTGAGGTCACCTTTGTATTGTCAGATGACATCAAGCCCCAAGGTTAGTAATGGAGAGGCGTCAATAAGATGCCCCCCCATTACTAACCCCATAGTCACATTGTATGAAAGCACATACTCCCAGAAAAAAGTCCTTTAATTGAAAGACAGACTCCTTTAATAATCTTAGTTAAACCAAATTTACGACCTCCCCCATTCCCCTGATGCCCTTGTCATCTGCAAAAGAGATGAAAAAAACAAACAACAATATTCCTCACCTTTCTGCAGAGACGCTTTTAATCCATTTGTAATACAATGGGTCTAGCTCTGCTACATCGAGATGGCAGGCTGCATGATGCGACCATTCAGCCTTACATCCAGTAGACGCTGAGCACCGTGTGCTCACTGTCTGGCTGTGAACTGCTGTTCCCTATCTGAGGGCACCACGAGCGTGAGAAAGTTCTCCTGCTCACGGTACCATCTGACAGGTCCTGCGAGTTCGCAGCCAATGAACTCCACCTATGTGACGTTGGCATGAGCGGTGTGGGAAAATTTCCCACGGCGCTCGCACAGACATCAGAAAGGTGAATTGAGTTCACTGGCTGAGTGGAATTACGCAGTATAAATGGAGCCCCTGGAAATCTTCATAGGAACAACCCCTGATTCAGTTTTATGGAAGAAATCAAGAATCGTATCCTTCCCCACTTGGCCTATCGTCTCGAGTCCGTCTTCCGGTCGGAAGAACGTAGAGTAGGGTGTTGGACCTGCGGTAGCCAGGGACACATATCCCGAGACTGCCCAAGCTGGGGCAGTGGAAGGAGCTGTCCTCTTAACCCCTTAGTGACGGGGCCAAATTTTTAAAACCTGACCAATGTCACTTTATGTAGTAACTAGCTGAAGAGCCCGGCACTGCCCGGGCATAGTAACTAACTGTGGTTAGTTATAAAAAATTATAATTATCCTCCATCCCATAGGCCCATGCCCATATACCCATCACACATCCTCCATCCCATAGTCCCATGCCCATATACCCATCATACATATTCGCCATCCCATAGTCCCGTGCCCATATACCCATCACACATCCTCCATCTCTTAGTCCCATGCCCATATACCCATCACACATCCTCCATCCCATAGTCCTGTGCCCATATACCCATCATACATATCCTCCATCCCATAGTCCCGTGCCCATATACCCATCACACATCCTCCATCTCTTAGTCCCATGCCCATATACCCATCATACATATTCGCCATCCCATAGTCGAGTGCCCATATACCCATCATACATATCCGCCATCCCATAGTCCTGTGCCCATATACCCATCACACATCCTCCATCCCATAGTCCCATGCCCATATACCCATCATACATATTCGCCATCCCATAGTCGAGTGCCCATATACCCATCATACATATCCTCCATCCCATAGTCCAGTGCCCATATACCCATCACACATCCTCCATTCCATAGTCAACCATTATGACATCATAATGAGCGGCGGCAGGGCTTGCAACCTATGATGACATCAGCGCCGCCATGGCAACCATTGTGACATCATAATGAGGGGCGGGGCTTGATACGCACTCACTGCTTCCCCGGTGTGCAAATAGGGGCATTATGACATCACAATGAGGGGCGGGGCTTGACGCGCACACACTTTTTCCCCAGTATGTAGATAGGGGCAAAATTGTTTGGTGAATTGGAATGCGCGGGGTTAAAATTTCACCTCACAACATAGCTTAGGACGCTCTCGGGGTCCAGACATGTGACTGTGCCAAATTTTGTGGCTGTAGCTGCGACGGTGCGGATGCCTATCCCCGACATACATACACACATACATACATACACACTTTGAGCTTTATATATTAGATAACTCTGGAACACTTCAACAAATCCCAGTGCTTTTGAGATTTTTTTCGTGACACATTATACTTTATGATAATGGTACATTTAGGTGGACATGTTTTGTGTTTATTTTTAAAAATTTTGAGAAATTTGACAAAACTGTAAAAAAAAAAATTGCAATTTTCAAACTTTGAAAGATTATCTCTTTAATTCAGATCGTCATACCATAGCAAATCATTAATAAATAACATTTCCCACATGCCTGCTTTAAATCGACACCATTTGTAAAATGTTATTTAATTTTTTTAGTATTTTAGGAGGTTTAAAAATGTAGCTGCAATTTTTCCTTTTTCCAAGGAAATTTACAATATAATTTTTTAGGGACCAGTGTAGGAGTTGCCAGGGCAGAAGTTGCGGCTGAGCTTAGCTGGCTTTGTATGCCCTGGCCTCCTACATAAATAGGTTGCTTCTTATTCCGCATGGCACGATCTGTACTCACGGTGCTGGTAGAGTCCTCTCTTCTCGCCGGTGTCCTGTAGCCACAGGTTTTGGTTGAATAAACAGTCCAGCGCAAATCTTAACTGAACAACTTTTATTGCTTCAGGACACAGCACATCCAGTTCTGACACGGCATTTTGTTTACAGTTCTTGCAGCACATCCCTTCATCTTTCCCTTCTCTCTTCCCTGAATCACTTAACGATTGCACAGGACGGCACGTCCCAGATGGCCTCTGTGTCCTCCCCCTTCAGCGTCACCTCAGTAAAGTGCTCCCCTGCCCGTTTCACCCCGGTCAGGAGAGATTCAGCCCAGGAGGTGATCCGCCACATTTGGAGCGACCTTTCTGCACACTTCTTCTGTGACCTCTGTTTCTCTGCTTCCTTCCTTTGTGTTGCTGCTCTGTATGTGGGAGCTGCTGCCGTACGATCTTTTCCCCCTGAGCCCTGGATAGCTGGGCACGTGCTTCAATGTTGTAGGGTATCCACACTGCTTGGGCCTTAAGACCACCCAATCTCTGTGGGCGTCCTTGCCCTTCTCCTAACTGCCTCTCTACAGGAAGCTCCCTTCCTCTACCCAAAGTGACCCCTCCTATCATTAACTATTTACATTATCCTAAGTTTCTATCATGTCTATGCTCCATCTAGTGACCAAATGACTAACTGCACTCTCCCTAATATATACATGGCGTAATAAAGCATAAAACGACTTAAATCACGATAACACGTATCCACAACAACTACATATACATCAGCAGTCTTAAAGGGACAGGCTCTATACCGCCCTACACCTATCCAGGTTTGAAGTGGCTTTGAGGGTCCCATATATTGGAAACACCCCAAAAGTGATACCATTCTAAAAACTGCACCCCTTGACATATTGAAAACTGCTGTCAGGTAGTTTATTAACCCTTCAGGTGCTTTTCAGGAATTAAAGCAAAGTGACATAACCGGAATGTATTTTTACGACCTAAATGTCACTAACATCTGAATATGTTACTATAGCCGGTAGACGCTAAAGCCGCTATTTGGTCATGAATTGCCATGGCAAACATCAAGACTACATAATCATGATCTCAGGGTGCTTATAGGGATAAGTAGAAAGCCCCCACAATCTATTAACCATTTATATGATGTAGTCACTAGAGATGAGCGACTTTGCCTTTTTTTAGGGTCGAGTCCGGTTTCATGAAACCCGACTCTCTCAAAAGTCGAGTCAAGCGACATCAGCCGACTATCGGGAAAAGTCTGAGGTCCGACTGAAACACGAACCCCAATGCAAGTCAATGGGGAAGCAAACTCGGCAGGGAGTGGAGGACACCTACATGCCAAACCGCTTTTTGAAAGTGCTCGAAATCTCTCTCTCGACGCTGCACATGTCATTTCGTTGCCCACAGTGTACGTCCTTGCTCATTGGCTAAAAAAAAAAAAAACACGTGCAAGCATTCTGTGAAATCCCAAGTGGTCAGCTATAGTGGACAGCCGACAGCTGCTGGATGGTCACCTGTATGGGGATGCTATTCTCTTATATCTCAGGTCAGTAAAAAGACGCATTGGCTGTCATTAAGGGGTTAAACTAAAGTGTAGAGAAGCGCAACGTGGGACCCCGTACCCTAGAAGAAGGAGAGGAAGACTCTGAAGATATCATTTCTGAGAGGCCTATTACCTGGGCTGAGTTTGATGGAGCTCATCTGCTGTGTGATGGGGACGGGGTCCCAGGTCACCACAATGTCAAGAGAACTTTCAAACCAATTTTCCTGATTCCGGCCAGTCTAAGAAGGGGCCGAGTATTAGACTAGTGGCTGTCAATCCATTGCCCATACCAGTGGCCGGAGTGATGTGGATGACCATGTGGATATGCGGTGAAAGGTCTAACAGGCCCCGAGACATCGTGACCCTGAGGTGAAGGCCCTAAAGGAGGTGACTGGAGTCGTGGAAGTGGGTATCATGCCAGTCAGTGTTCCAACAGATCCTCCAGGTAAGTCGGCTCCGGATACTACCGGACCCCTCCTGTTTATACAATGGCTGATCCTGTGTCTGGATAATCTGCCTCTAATCCTCCATTACACAATCCTGTCAGTAGATTGTCGCTCCGCCCGTGTCTCCGCTGCTGCAGATCCTTCACCTGCTTGCATTACATAAAGGCTCTCATATTAGGTTGTAATAATGTATTACTCCAGGCTCCTCAGCTCACAGAGCGTTATCTGGACTGCACACAACTGTAGCAGCACCTCAGCTCTGACCAGCGTTAGGTTTATACCAGGAGAGTTTCCACTCACAGGCGGCAAGCAGAGATCCTAAAGATATTGGGGTTCAGAAGGCACCACTGCGGCACATGGCAGAGTCCTCCGCTTTATTACTGCACGTGAGACTGTGGCGCCGTCCTGCGGCCTCTTAGTCCTGACCACGGGCTCAGGAGTTCAGCGGAGCTGATTTACGGGCTAAAGCGCCAGTTTCCAGCGTCACGGGCACAGTTTGCATCCTTCTTGCCTTGCAACACATTTGTTATAGATATTCCTACAAAAACAAGGGAAGTCATAGACCAATGTTCAAAAAATCAACGTTCCTTACCATTCATAGTGCAAAGTCCTCTTTCAATGGAGTAATTACAGTTACAAAATAATCTACACAGGCTGGGGTGTGTCACCAGCTGTAGAAGGTATCGTAGCTGCACTACAAGCATTTCTTCCCAAATAACCCAAAGGAAAAAAAAATAATAATAAAAAAGGGTTACTGAAAGAGGATCTCAAACTATGAATGGTAAATAACGTTTATTTTTTGAACATTGGGCAGGGACTTCCCTTGCTTTTGTATCTATTGTTGGAAGCGCCATTTTCTAGGCCTATGGTTAATCTTTTGATTCTACATTTGTTACAGACTCTGGATAATGGGAAAAGGGGCTGCGAGAAGAGACGCGGTACAAGGACCCCACATGACCAGTGCTCTGCAATCTGCTGGAACTTTGTACACCGGGAAACAAAGCAATCAAAGGTGCAAAGTTTACAAGAGATGAAGTAAAGATGCAGGAGATCAGTCGGGAACATTGTCAGCTGCCGGCCCGCACAATGGTCGGGTTATCCTGCACGATGGGCAGTTAGACGACCGCCGACCGGCAGCACAACGTGCACTCTGTGGCCAAACCGGTCAAAGCTCGCACTCCCCATACGTAGATGTCTCCATGTCGCCAAAGATCCAAACTAGATCTTCTAGAGATCACTAGATAAAGTCCGTCAGGCAAGAGATGATTCAGGACATCCATGTAGACTGGGGGGCTCCCACTCAGCCGGGTCAAGGGGCTGCACAAGAATAAACGTCTGGCACCCCCCGAGGGCCGAGATGACGCTCTCAGTGATGCCATTCATTTTCTTTATAACTTTTAATCACTTTTTTCATTCCAATTTTTTATGTCAATATAATGAAAAGTTTTTTTCTTTTATTATTCTTACTCTGCCGTGCTCATCGCACGGATTATGGTAGTTTTATATTTTTGGCCATTGCACTCACGGTGATAGCAAACGTCTGCTTTTTTGTTTTTACATAAAACAGCACATTTAGGGTCTAAACTATATTGTTTTATTTTCTCACTTAAATAATAGAGCTGGCGCTATCTAGATGATTTATTAAGAGCGGACCTCGGGGGCTGAACGGCCACGATTACCAGTGCCAATACCAGCCGTGGCCGTAGCGGCAGGGTGTCAGCTATGAGATACAGCTGATTCCGCTGATGATGGTGCCCGCTCTGCTCATGAGCCGCTGCTCTGTACATGTACGTTACTTTGTGGAACATCTCCTCCTGCTGCACCGTCTATGTGAGGCGAATGAGGAAGGGGTTAAAAAATCCACCTCTCCATAATCGCCTACCACCAGCGATCCAGCAGCGCAGGAAACAGGAGTCGCCTCCACTCCAACGCATGCTTAGAATATGTCTACTCCCTTGTTCCTTTCCATGGTCCACGCAGTCTATATGCAACTCCCCACAGTACTGCCAGATCATTAAAGTCCCAAAAGATTCAAGGCGTCGGACGGGTCTCCTCCAAGGCGTCGGACGGGTCTCCTCCAAGGCGTCGGACGGGTCTCCTCCAAGGCGTCGGACGGGTCTCCTCCAAGGCGTCGGACGGGTCTCCTCCAAGGCGTCGGACGGGTCTCCTCCAAGGCGTCGGACGGGTCTCCTCCAAGGCGTCGGACGGGTCTCCTCCAAGGCCTCCAAAAATTACAAGCGATGTTTTAGTCATATAAACAAATGTACATCTCTTATCTGACTTGAAAAAGGCCCCATGAGGAAGAAATATCACTTGTAATTTGCACCATTTGTATGTGATAACTAATACTAGTCATGGGATGAGACCGTCTGGCGCCTGGAGGAGACTGTGACGGGAATCATTAGGGGGTCCACTCTTCTTTTTGCCTGTTTCCTGCTGTCCTGAAGATGCCTCAAGGGTTATGTGTTTGAGACCCCTGATATAAGAGAAAAAGACAAATCCACAGACCGACGCGTTTCCAGCGCTTGTGACGTCAGTAATCACAGTAACACTGATAAAACCATTAATATCAGGCTCTCTGTGCCGCAGGTGGTGGTCCTGGATGAGGGTTTAGATTTTGTTCCCATCCACAATCTGTTCCAAACCACATTGGGTGTCAGACGATTTGTGCATCTGTTGTCACTTGTCAGACAAGAGCCATTGTTTTCACTGCAGATCTGGAAATTAATGTGAGGGACGACAATGATCCACTCATGGAAGAATGTACAGAGCTATTGTTTGCTCTTCTAACCGCTCAGGAATTGTGCACTGAGGACACGGCTGCCGATGTCACATCCTCGCTAGATAGAAGGTGAAGTCCTCGTGGAGCGCCCCACCCAGGGCCTAGCGGGGTACTCGGTACCGGGCCCGTTGATCTCAATGGGACTTGTCACGGAAGCTGTGACCCGGTCCGTGGCCCTGGGGCTCCATGGCAAAAAGGAGATGAATGAACAATGAAATGAAGTTTATGAATAGTTCATGACGCCACCTGTGGTGTTCGGCAAGTGAGGTGTTAGGCCGACGCTGCATGCAGATCCTCTGGGACTGGTGGCAGGTTGCAGCCAAGATGGTGAAGCTCCCCACAGGTGGAGCTGTAGTCCCAGGGCAGTGTAGATGTAGCAATGGAGGAGAGGCACAGGCGGTGTAGAGGCCGGTGCCCAGATGTAGTAGTGCGGGGTGTAGTGATGCGGGAATAAGTGGAGGACACCAGGGCATGTAGTTCCAAAGGTTTACTCACAGTCTGTAGTACACACAGGTGCCTGCCTCCGTGCTGTGTCCTCCGGGTCCTGGGCTCAGTCAACATCCAGGCAAGATAGGATGATCCCTTCCAACACTCCGCCAACATGTACCTTTCTGAACGTCTCCTCTATATCACCTTTAAGTGAAGTACTCCTAGTACTGAGTTACACTGGAGTTCCTCCTGACAGATGTTCCCAAGAACTCTACTTGTACGGCAGACAGCTGTAGCCTGCTTCGGGGACTCTCTACTCCTGAGTCCCGGCTCACTATCCAAGTTGCTGTTGTGCCCCCAAGTCTTAGATGGGAGTAGTGCATTTACAGCCCACTACTCCACCGGTGTCTGCTGCAGGACCTTCAGTGTCCATACAACCTCGGGGACCGGGCCCCGGCCTTGCGCTTAGAACTTCTAGGCAGGGTTCTTCCTCTAACCCACGTCCTCTGTGTTCCCTTTTACTCCTTCATTCTGTACTAATCCCTCTCTCTCATAGAAGGTCAGATTTCAGTGTACTGTCTTTCTCCTTCTTTCCTTTCCCGTGCCAGCTGGCTCAGATCACTGAGGCAGCTACAGCATTCCTTCCTCCATCCCTCTTCCAGGGATCATCACTCCTCTCCGAGTGACTCTCTCTCACTCACTCACTGACTGACTGACTCTTCCCGCTCTTTATGTATTCTAAACTCCACCCACCTCCCAGCACGTTTTGTGTTCCAAGCAGGGAACCACCAGAGGTGCTCTGCTACTCTCTAAGCAGGGAGTCGCAATGTGGCTTTGCTGAACTACCATGTTGTGTGGGGTGCGAGTGTTGGAGCGTGGTTAGGAGTTCCCACCTTACCTGGATGGTGGGGCACCACACCTCAGGAGGAGGTGCAGTACATCTGTGGCGACTGAAGCCTCAGGGGCACCACACTCGCACCACGTGACACCAGGAAGCCAAATAATCGGCTGAATTGTAACCACAAACACAAAGCCATGGAACCATTCAAAAGGAACCTGAAGACCCACATGTCCCAACAAACCTACAACCAGCAGTAACCAGCAAACCATGATCACCTCTACCTTCACCTACAACCAACAGTAACCACCGATCCATCAAACCATGATCACCTCTACCCTCACCTACAATAAGCAGTAACCACCAAACCATGATCACCTCTACCCTCACCTACAACCAACAGTAACCACCGATCCACCAAACCATGATCAACTCTACCCTCACCTACAACCAACAGTAACCACCGATCCACCAAACCATGATCACCTCTACCCTCACCTACAACCAACAGTAACCACCGATCCACCAAACCATGATCAACTCTACCCTCACCTACAACCAGCAGTAACCACCGATCCACCAAACCATGATCACCTCTACCCTCACCTACAACCAGCAGTAACCACCGATCCACCAAACCATGATCACCTCTACCCTCACCTACTGTATCCTCACCCATCCCCTGCAGACTGTGAGCCCTCGGGTGCAGGGTCCTCTCTCCTCCTGGACCAGATCTGATGAGGATTGTGTGGCGCCTCTGAGGGTTCAGTCGCTACAGAAGTACTGCACCTCCTCCTGAGGTGTAGTATCCCACTTCCCAGGTAAGGGAGAGACACCCAACCACACTCAGAACACCTGACAAGTACTCTGACACTCACCTCACACTTACACTATGGCCAGACAGGGATTGACTCACCCTGTTTGGATAGGAATGGTGCTGGGAGGTGGGCGGAGCTTGTAGCCTGAGCAAGTGAGAGATTCTCCTTAGGGGGAGGAAGTGAAGGGACATGTGGTCCAGCAGCTCCTATGCTGGAGGAAGATAAGGACAGAAGGAAGGTTTCCTGGAAGAGGGAAGGGATCTAGAGGCACGGGATAGGCAGAGGCCACCCGTGGGGCTCGTTCCATGCTGATAGCCATCAGGTGGAGGAATCAGGTCGCAGAAGGGACTCGGCCCCTTAGCCTAGTGGAGTGGAACTAAGGACATAACTACCCTGTGGTTCTGCGCTGGGCCGCCATCAGGGCATGACAGCCCTTACATGTGTATGGGGTCCGGGCTAGGGCCCCCCTAAATTTTGTTCAGGCTTCTCCAGCTTTATTTATAATCAAAACCCAGCGCCTGCTGTGCCCCCCCCACCATAGTCTAGCCAGCGCCGCAATCTCCCCCCTTCACAATGGTCCAGGCCAGCCACAGCGCCGTCCTCACCTGACGTCACACACTGCTCTGCGTCTGCTCCACTTCCTCATTCCCAGAGCAGAGGAGCTGCAGTGTACCACCACGTGGGACTGGGAGGCTGTGCGAGCAGTTGGACTTGCAGAAGATTGTGGACGGCGAGGCGCAGACCAACGGCAGGCAGAGCCATGAGGCAGGGTAAGTAGTCTGTGTCTCAGTCTGTCTCTCTCTCTGACCAGTGGTGTGTGTGGGCCCGGGTTCATAATGGATGGGGCTGTGGGGGACAAATCTCCAGCGTCCACAGGCATGCCGCATGTTGACTAAGTCCTTCATGCCTGGTGCAGACACAGGCGAGGGCTCTGCAGCTGCTACCTGACACACACAGCTCTGCTACATGCCTGCCAAGCATGTAGCAGAGCTGTGTTTGTCAGGTAGCAGCTGCAGCGCACTCTCTGTATAGGCCAGGCATGTAGCAGAGTTGTGTGTGTCAGGTAGCAGCTACAGAGCCCTCTCCATAATGGGACAGGCATGTAGCAGAGCTGTGTTTGTCAGGTAGCAGCTGCAGAGCCCTCTCTGTATAGGCCAGGCCAGGCATGTAGCAGAGTTGTGTGTGTCAGGTAGCAGCTGCAGAGCCCTCTCCATAATGGGACAGGCATGTAGCAGAGCTGTGTTTGTCAGATAGCAGCTGCAGAGCCCTCTCTGTATAGGCCAGACCAGGCATGTAGCAGGGTTGTGTGTGTTAGGTAGCAGCTGCAGAGCCCTCTCTATAATGGGACAGGCATGAAGTAGAGCTGTGTTTGTCAGTAGAAGCTGCAGAGCCCTCTCCATAATGGGACAGGCATGTAGCAGAGCTGTGTTTGTCAGTAGCAGCTGCAGAACCCTCTCTATAGGCCAGGCATGTAGTAGAGCTGTGTGTGTCAGGTAGCAGCTGCAGAGCCCTCTCCATAATGGGACAGAAATGTAGCAGGGCTGTGTTTGTCAGGTAGCAGCTGCAGAGCCCTCTCTGTAAAGGCCAGGCAGCAGATGCAGAGCCCTCTCCATAATGGGACAGGCATGTAGTAGAGCTGTGTTTGTCAGGTAGCAGCTGCAGAGCCCTCTCTGTATAGGCCAGGCCAGGCATGTAGCAGAGCTGTGTGTGTCGGGTAGCAGCTGCAGAGCCCTCTCTGTATAGGCCAGGCATTTAGCAGAGCTGTGTGTGTCAGGTAGCAGCTGCAGAGCCCTCTTCATAATGGGACAGGCATGTAGCAGAGCTGTGTTTGTCAGGTAGCAGCTGCAGAGCCCTCTCTGTATAGGCCAGGCTGGCCAGACTTTCTCCACCTGCAGCTCAGCCGTTTTCCTATCCATTTAGCCAGCACAGACTGTGCTGCACAGTGGCAGCATGCTGATTGTCTAGACCTGCAGCTCAGCTGTTGTCCAATCCTTTTAGCCTGCACAGAGTGTACTGCACAGTGCCAGCATGCTGACTGTCCCCACCTGCAGCTCAGCTGTTGTCCTATCCTTTTAGTCAGCACAGATGCTGCTGCACAGTACCAGCATGTTGACTGTCTCCATCTGCAGCTCAGCTGTTGTCCTATCCTTTTAGCCAGCACAGACTGTGCTGCATAGTACCAGCATGTTGACTGTCTCCACCTGCAGCTCAGCCGTTTTTCCTAGAAAGGGCGGTGGGATTTTGGAAGGTTCGCATGGTGGAGGAGGAGCTAGGGTGGAGGAAAAACTTGGGTGGAGCCTGGGCGGAGTCTCAAGGGGGGCCCCATAAATTTTGCCAGTATGGGGCCCCGAAATTCCTAGTGGCAGCCCTGGTTCTACGTGGACTATAAAAAGCTGAATGCCTGTACCATCAAAGACTCATACCCGTTGCCTCGTATAGAAGAATCCCTGTCCGCCTTGGGGAAGGCAAAGTACTTTTCAACGTTAGATCTGGCTAGCGGGTATTAGCAGGTGCCGATGTCGGAAGAAGACAGGACTAAGACGGCATTCATTCTTCCTATGGGACTGTTTGAGTTCAATCGAATGCCGTTCGGGCTGGCCAATGCCCCGGGGACCTTTCAGCGGCTGATGGAGCGGTGTCTGGGGGATCTCAACTTCGAGGCCACGCTGATATACCTGGACGACATAATCATCTATGCCTCCACGTTTGAGGACCACCTGCGGCAGAAGTACGGGTTGAAGGTTAAGCCCCAGAAATGCCACCTGTTTCGCACCCAGATTGAATATCTGGGGCATGTCATCTCTGAGGGTGTTAGACCGTCCCTGGAAAAGGTTGCTGTGATTCAGGGATGGCCTACCCCCGAGTCGATAAAAGACGTGCGGGCATTCCTGGGACTGGCTGGATACTATCGTTGTTTCGTAAAGAATTTTGCACACTGGGCCCGAGCCCTGCATGACCTGCTGAAGGGGGCTCCTGCCGGGGCGAATGGACAGCGATGGGTGGCCCGGATGGCCAAGTTCAACTACAAGATCATCTACAAAAGAGGAGCAGAAAATGTGCACGCGGATGCCCTCTCCAGGATCTGGCACACAACGCCAGGGAAAAGTCGAGACGACGAATTGGAAGGAGAAGAGACGCCGTATGCCCTCACCGCCGCCGTGCTCATGGCTGCCACGCAAGAAGGACCCCCAACAGCAGCAGGATGAAGAAATTGGGCTCCTACGCCGATGGGTGACCACCGGCAGACTACCCACTGATGCCCAGAGACAGACTTCGTCTCAGGATATGTTGCTGATGCTCCGCCAATAGGAGAAACTAGTCATCAAGAAAGGACTGTTGTATCGTAAGACAGTATCACGGACGACGTCTGCAACAACTTGGCAGGTAGTCGTGCCCAGAGCGCAACTCAGTGAACTGGCACGGGAAGCCCACGAAAAGGGGGCTCACTTTTGAGTCCAGAAAACCTTGCAATAGTTGCAGCAGATAGTTTACCATCCGCACTTGCACGCTGCTGTGGAAGAAACTTGCCGGGCCTGCCGCCTATGCGAACTAGCTAAACCACCCGCACAACGGACCCCGATGCAAACGATAGTGACATCAGCACCCCTCAAGCTCTTGACGGTGGACTATGTGACCATTGGCCCTGCATACTAGGGGTATGAGCATTGTCTCGTCATGGTGGATCACTTCACCAAATTTGCCGTGGTAACCCCCATCCGAGATCAAACTGCGGAGTCAGTCGCCTACGCAATCTGCAAGAACTTTTTCCAAGTGTACGGCTGCCCTCAACAGATACATTCAGATCAGGGAGCATGCTTCCTGGGGAAGGTCATGGAGGAGCTATATCATCTCTATGGTATCAATAAATCTCGGGCCACACCATACCACCCACAGGGAAACGGGGCCTGCGAGCGCTTTAATTGGACACTAATTCAAATGTTGCGTACCCTGGAGAGTGACCGGAAGGCCTGCTGGCCTGAGTATGTCCCTGAACTAGTGTGAGTCGAGTTACTGGCTATACCCCCTACTCACTGCTATTCGGGCGAGAAGGCAAAGGGATCACAGAGGTAGAACTAAACCCGGAGGAACCCCAACCCTGGTCTGGAGTATCATCATGGGTCCGAAACCACCGACTTCGGCTACAAACCCTTCACCGCATTGTCCAGACAAAACTCCAGGACCTAGAGCACCCAGGGGGGACTCTACCTCCACTCACCGACTTTCAGACTGGGGATCGAGTACTCGTAGTAGAACAACGCCCCTAGAACAAGCTAGAACCCCGGTGGGAAGAGAGTCCTTAACGAGTACTGCGCCGAATAAGCCCCGATGGGCCTGTGTACGAGAAACGACCTGAAAGGGATAGGGCACTTCCCACTCGTACTGTGCACCGTAATATGTTGCGGCCCTGTACATCCAATGATCCCGTGCAACGCAAATCCACTCCTCAGGCCCCCGAACCAATGCCCACGGTCTGGGACCTAGATGAGGAAGAAGATAGCCCAGCGGTACAAGTGGGCCATCCAAGGAACAATATCTCAGCAAATCACGCCAGCCCACCAGAATCGGACAGTCAACCACCGGCCACCACCCCCAGGTGAGTATAATATAACTTCTTTTTCTTCTCTTTCAGGTCAGATCGGGGGCTTATCTACAGCATTATAGAATGCTCTATATCAGCCCTGAAAGGCAGCGGCCGCATCTTATAGCGGCCAAAACAGCTGACAGGTTCAATTTAAGTCCATCTAGTTCAACCCATATCCTATCCTAGCCTGCCCTAACATGTTGATCCAGAGGAAGGCAAAAACCCCATGTGGCAACAGTAAGCTTCACATTGGGGAAAAAAATTCCTTACATACGGCATCAGACTAGCTCCCTGGATCAACGCAATATCAAGGACACTAGTGTATATACCCTGTAATATTATACTTTTCAAGAAAGGCATCCAGTCCCTTCTTAAATTTTAGTAGGGAATCACTCATTACAACATCATATGGCAGAGAGTTCCATAGTCTCACTGCTCTTACAGTAAAGAATCCGCGTCTGTGAGTATGCTTAAACCTTTCCTCCAGACATAGAGGATGCCCCCTTGTCCCCGTCACAGGTCTAAGAGTAAAAAGATCATTAGAAAGGTCTTTGTACTGTCCCCGCATATATTTATACATTGTAATAAGATCATCCCTAAGAATAACCTCAGGTGTAATAACCTGTCTTGGTATTGCAGACCCCCCAGTTCCCTAATAACCTTGGTCGCTCTTCTCTGCACCCGCTCCAGTTCAGCTATGTCTTTCTTATACACCGGAGACCAGAACTGTACACAGTATTCTAAGTGTGGTCGCACTAGTGACTTATATAGAGGTAACATTATGTTCTCCTCCTGAGCATCTATGCCTCTTTTAACATGTAAGATATCAAGCAGGAACGCGGGATGCAGTGACGGGACGCAGGCAACAGAGCAGGGGTTACAGGCTGATTTACAGGGGAAATTACTCCACGCAGGGAGATAAACGATTTAAACAGTATTAATGGAACAGTACAATAATAACAGTACAAATACACGACAATTTGTGTAAGAGGTATATCAGGTAGTCATGGCTCTGCAGCTACTGCTGCGTACTCAATAGCGCTGACAACGGCGGGCACTACGCCTCCTGGAGGACACTGTAGATGTTGGTCCGTCTTCTGGTGACAGTGGTCGGTCTCCAGCACCTTCCACTGCCCCTTGTCCATATATTAATGTGGCTAATTAAAGGCACGGGCCACAGTCCTGTAGGGGTCCAACGTGGCTCCTCAAGTGTTTCCACTAGTAGCGTCCGGTCAAAAATGTCAGGGCAACTATCTACTGACCCAGTCAGGGTGCAAGTGTCAGTCTGGTATATGGTCTCTCTTGTGCAGCACGTGTGCAGTACTCATGGTCACGTAGGGCACAGCACCCGGTTCTCTGGCAGTCACTGGACACACTGTATGTCCCACTCTCCCTAGTCCCCGCCGTTGGTGGCGGACATCAGTGGATTGGCTTCACATGGCTCTGCACCCTCTGGCTCGGCTCCACATGGCTCTGCACTCTCAGCACAGGAGTCTCTGTCTCTCTCTTCGGGTGCAGCACTGCCTCTCACTGCCCCGGTATGCTCTGGTGAGGGAGGGCAGAGCCGTGCGCATTCATCACCAGCCTCCTGCACGCTGCCCTCCGTAGGCGCCGAACCCCTCTCTTTTGCTCTTTCTCCTTTTTGCCTCCCCCCCACGCATGCTTTTCCGGGTCTCCCCACCCCCTGTCACTTCAGGAAGCTCCATCTCTCCCCTGCTTCCTCCCGGCTGCAGGGGAAGGTCCCCTCCCCCCTCAGGCTTACCCCCGGGGACAGGAGATGCAGCCTCTCAAGTTCCTGACCCTGCATGCAGGTACCCGCAGTCCGGTCCACTTCCTCACATCCCCCCACTCTTTTAACTCTCCATTCCACTGGAGAGGTTTCGCCATCTTCCCCGTTGTTCTTCTGAGTGCCACATGATGTAAGCCTGTCACAGATCCGCCGCTGACACCGGTATGTCACGGACGGAGGGATGCGACGCACTGCAAGCACACGGCTATCACAGGCACAGTGGGGGCTTATCTTAGTTATCCCACCGTTGGGACCATGTGACAAACAAACCAGCAAGCTAGTCTTGCCCTAACACTTTTTATCGCAGGGGGGTTACTTTGAATGTCCCACCACTGCTAACAACCTTCCACGAACTGCGGGGGCTTATGGATATTCCACTTTTCAGTTCCACTTCGGAACTCGCAGCTCTCCGGCACCCCCTTACCCTCAGGTCAGTCAGGGAACTACATCTGGGATAATTGGTCACCGTCCGGCTGCTTCAATGAGGTCTGGCCACCCAGCATGCTGCAGTGAGGGAATTATAAATGCTCTGGCCGCAGCCACACAATTAGCTTATAGTATCCCTTTCCGTCACAGCCAGCAGTACCTAGGGCCCATATCACACTTCACTGCCACCAGCTACGATTCACTTAATCAATGAGTTAAGAGGGTCCATAGCAAACCCCCAAATTAGTAGCAATTATCTTAAAGGCACGTGTACGTTCGCTCTTAGAGCATGAAGACAGACTAATAAATTTATCATATATTCCCAAAAAGGTGGGCAGCGATTACACAGGTAAAAATGTTACAAAGTTGAGACATTAGATAGGTACAATGCAAATATAAAATAAAAGGGATTAACAGCAGAAATTAAACTTACAGTTGCTTAGATGGTCTGTAGGCTAGCCATGTGGCAGGGGGATGGGCAGCAGCCACACGTCGCCCTGCATCTGGGTGTCCTTTAGGCATGAAAACCTCCAGCTCGTCTGAATAATTTTGGCAGAGAATGCCTTATACCTTTGCTTTGTGACATCACGAAAGGGACAGTCTGGAGAGGGTCAGCCCTCTACTCCTGGAGTTGCAATTCTACCCACAAAACTTATAACTATATCTCGTAGAGGGTACCTCGTATAAACCCGTACATGGTATCATTCTTTGTAGTTTGTTGATTACAATAATTCAAAACCAAACATGCAGTAGTTATGTTACACCGTAATGGAGCAATCCAGTTCTCTGTTTCTGCTGGGGTTAGAACTTCGCAAGAGCCACTGTAGTGAAGCCGGATCAGCGCACATCACAGAAATGTCTGTATCATTTTTCTGCCGCGAACGGAATCCGCGTTATAGCTTCTTTTAATATTTCCCAAAACTGAATTGGCCTCATGGCTTCAAACAAAGACATTCTTTCCCCTGCCTGTGCAGGGAGGGGGGGAGGGCAAATAATCTTCACTGGCGTCTCAGATTTCACAGAGCTGTGGGTGAGGAAGGGGGGTTTTTCAGCTGTGACAGGCAGATTTCTCATCTGGGTGTAGAGCAATGGAAGTTTCTGTAAGGTTCCAGAAGTCATACCTTACAGACATAGCTTACTTATTATTACAAAGCCCCTAACGGGACTCTGCTACAACACTATCCTTCTCATGTCCTCTGAACTATAAGTATGGGTTTGAGAAAGACCTTTGGTAAAACGTAACCTTATACTTCTGGAATCTCTTTTTTCCTCAACTGTGGTGAAGCATTATTTTTGGTGATTGAAATAAAAAATCCCTTTGCAACAATATATGTTTGTGAGTTTGACTGTTTGTCTTCGTGACTGTTCTTCTGAGTGACGACAACTGCCCACAATTTCTGCAACTCTTCCTGCCTCTCTGGCTCCATCTTCTCCCAGTACTGCCAGTAGAGGTCACTCCACCCCGAAGTGGTGGAAAAAAAGGTTTGTCCAGTTTCTCTGCAACATAAATCACTTTCACCCCTTTCTTCTTCTTCTTCTTCTTCTTCTTCTTCTTCTTCTTGGCTTTGTTGTCAGCAGACGTCGGAGCAGTCGGTTCATCCTTTCCTTCGTCTTTTTCGGAAACCTTTGGGGCTTCTTGCGCAGACTCCTCAGCTTCCGGGGAGATCTCTGGTTTGGTCTCCATCACTCCCATGACTTCTTCCACCTCTGCCGCTTCCTCTTGGGTTACTGCAGCATCAACTTTAGCCTGGTCTTGGATCTCAGAAGCAACATCTTTCTCTGCTGCAGCACCATTAGTTTCTGGAGCTTCACCTTCAGCCTTGTCCTGGATCTCAGCAGTAGCTTCAGCCTCACTCGCTGTTTCACACAGCTGCTTCGCCTCTTCCAACTGATCAAGATCTCCGGCGCTGTCGGGCGCCGAATCTTCCACTTCAGGGAGCGAAGCCAGTGGTTCTTCTTTGCAGTCCACCATTTCCGTCAGGAGTACCTCAGGGGCATCTTGCAACTCTTCCAATGTATCAGGGTACCTTGAGCTGACTGACAGCAAACTTTCCACGTCAGAGAATGGAGCAAGTGGTTCTTCCTGGTAAAGGAGGGGAAAGCCATGAACATTCCTCACCAGTCTCCTGCACGCTGCCCTCTGTAGGCGCCGAACCACTCTCTTTCGCGCGCTTCCTCCTTTTTGCCTTCCCATCCTGAGCGCGCTTTTCTGGTCTCCCCAACCCCCTGTCACTCCAGGAAGCTCCGTCTCTCCCCTGCTTCCTCCCGGCTGCAGGGGAAGGTCCACCCCTTCAGGTTTCCCCCCGGGGACAGGAGATGCAACCTCTCAAGTTCTGGACCCGGCATGCAGGTACCCGTGATCCGGTCCACTTCTCCACAAATGCATTCCATTATTTTATTTGCTTTTGCAGCAGCTGCCTGACACTGGCCATTAAATGTTAGTTTGTCGTCCACCCATACACCCAGGTCTTTTTCAGTGACAGTTTTGCCCAGTGTTTTACAATTAAGCACATAATTACACATCTTATTTCCTCTACCCAAGTGCATGACCTTACATTTATTCCCCAGTCTCCTGGGGCACAGCGCCCCCCACCACCACACCCTGGGCCACAAACAGCCTGGCCACAGCAACACCGGCGGCCGGCCCCAGGCTAGGCCACTCCCCCCTCAGCGTCCATTGGCGGCAACCCCTTGCGCAGGGGGCCCCAACTTCACCGCAGACCCCACCAGGGGGGCCGACCCCACCATTTTCTTCTTATGAGCTGGCTCTGACGGAGCCGCAGGCCCCTTCACTTTACTAGGTGCCTGGGTCCCCAGAAGTGGTCCAGCATTAACGGATCCATAAGTGGAGGACCCAGACACCCCAGCTCTCACCGCTGGAGATGCGGTCCCAGCTGTCACTCTCTTGCTCACTGGGCCGCCCTCAACAACATGCTCTATGTCAGACACATCACTACCCCCTCCGTTACCACAAACAGAGGCAGCGCCCTGCGTTTCCTGGCCTGTAATCTCCCCGCTCCCTTGCTGCGGACCCACAACAGAGCCCGAGGGTGGGAAGCGGGTGGCGCACAGTGGGACCGGGGGGCCCCAGAGAGGGGGGCATACACAAATTTCTGCACAATAGATGTTTTCTTTACCTTTTTCTTAGCCTTTCTCTTCGTCCCCCACCTGGTTGCCTCGTACTCGCAGATCTCATCCCCAAACCTCAGCTGGTTAAAACGGATCGGGGACTCGATCTGCCGGCTCTGCTGCATGACGAGGCAGCCCCCTTCACTGCTGCTACCACCATCTTCATCCTCCCCCTCACTCCCGCTGCCCTCTGAAGGGCAAGAATCTGACTGGAGAGCCACTTGCTCGGGGGCTATCCCACTGTGCGACGCCTGGAGATAACTTACCAGGTGGTGGGCAGGACACGACCTCCGCCTCGCATTCCTGCTCCTCATCTTCCTCCACCGTGGCCTCCTCCGGAGCCCCACTGGTCATGGCTCTGAACCGGTCGTCGTTCTCCAGCTTTTCGCGGAAGGGCCTGCTGCCGGCCAAGATCTCGCACCTCTGGCTTTCCAGGTCTTGTATGGATTTTTTATCTTCCTGACTGCGGCGGATGGCTCGGCCTTCTTATTGCCGGAGGCCCTGTCCGACCTCTCCTTAGCTACCCTCAACTCCCCCCAGAGGGAACTTAGCTTCCTTGAGGCGTCCTCATACTCGCAGAGGTGCACATGGATGCGGAAGCCATAGCCCATGGTGGATTCCTTTGCCACCTTGGTGCCCCAAGCAAGGGGAACCGCTGCAGCACCCCTGCTCCTACTCGGCCTACCTCTGGGGGAAGGAGCCGCCACAGCAATGGCTTCGGGGATCCTACGGGTCTTCATGCTGGATCCTTTGCCTGATCCTTGGCCAGATCTTATGACCCTAGCTGGCATGGGAGTCCTCCCACCCCCTGCTGGCTTGGACCAGGAGAGCCCCTAAGGCCAGTCCCAAAATGAGCCGCCTTTCCTGGGAAGAGGGCAGACAAAAAGTCCTGGATAGAAAACTTTACCTCCCTTCCCAGGAGCTCTCTCCAAGCAGCACACACAGAGCATACGGCAAGCAGGCTCCGGCTCTTCCTGCAAGATACTCCAGAGCTGCACTCACTATTCTGCTGGTGCAGTCGCTGTGTACATACATTACATTACTGATCCTGAGTTACATGCTGTATTATACCCCAGAGCTGCACTCACTATTCTGCTGGTGCAGTCACTGTGTACATACATTACATTACTGATCCTGAGTTACATGCTGTATTATACCCCAGAGCTGCACTCACTATTCTGCTGGTGCAGTCACTGTGTACATACATTACATTACTGATCCTGAGTTACATCCTGTATTATACCCCAGAGCTGCACTCACTATTCTGCTGGTGCAGTCACTGTGTACATACATTGCATTACTGATCCTGAGTTACATCCTGTATTATACTCCAGAGCTGCACTCACTATTCTGCTGGTGCAGTCACTGTGTACATACATTACATTACTGATCCTGAGTTACATCCTGTATTATACTCCAGAGCTGCACTCACTATTCTGCTGGTACAGTCACTGTGTACACACATTACATTACTGATCCTGAGTTACATCCTGTATTATACCCCAGAGCTGCACTCACTATTCTGCTGGTGCAGTTACTGTGTACATACATTACATTACTGATCCTGAGTTACATCCTGTATCTTTTTTATTATAAAAGTATCAAAAACACAATACATAATACATAAGACAGACAAAAACAACATTCCAGAACTAAAAACCAAGACAAAACCATACAGAAACATACAACGCCTGTGCAAAACTTGCAATGTCCTTTGTGGTCCTCAAGCTTTCCAGCTTGGAAGGCCCACAGCAGGAACTCTCCACCAACACTATACAATTTAAAAAAAATAAAAATAAAAACCCAGATATAATCCATTCATCCTCATGCATACCCTTTCACGCTTCCCACCCATACCTATATACAAATAACAAAAGAAATACTTCCGGCCCATACTGCCTCAAAAATAACTTTAGCCATTAACTTGGCAAGAAAAAACCCCCACCGAGCTTAACACCCCTATCCTTTTTTTTTTTTTTTTTTTTTTATTCCTCCCCCCCAACCTTTTTTCCTCACCACAGGTCCATATATGTCCTTGGCCTATCACTCCACAAGGTCCATAACAGTTCGTGGCCTTATCACATCTACTTGAGGAGCACGAAAGTTTTATGCCCCTCAAGAAAAAAAACCTTCCACCTTTTGCCTCCGATGTGCTCCAGCATGCCTTTTCCCTCCATGGTCCGTGGTATATCTCCACTTGCCACTTCCCTTTGACTTGGGGTCCTTTGATTTTTCCACTCTCACCTCCCCCATTCACCCCCCTCCCAACCTCACTATACCCTCCCATGCCCTCTAACTAAAAGAAAATAATAACACATACACAACACACAATAACATACAATATAATATAACACATAATACAAGATAACCAATTAAATATAAATAATTACTAAATACACCATACCTTTCAAAACGTTTCTTACAGGCCCAAGTTCAGTGCCTGCAAGCCCAATATCCATTAATGCTCTATGTTTCCAAAACAAAAGACTAGAGTGGCAAGCTTTTAGCCCACCACCAGGAAAAGGAGTTCTCGAGGCCCCGTCCCTCACTAACACATTCACCCTGTCCCTCAACAACTAAGACTGTCCCTGCTTCTGTCCCTAAAGAAACTGTCCCTATCTGTCCCTTCCTGTCCCTACTCCACCTAACTTAACATAACTAACTCTCTATCTGTCCCTCAGTGCCTGTCCCTCCCTGTCCCTATCTTCCCTTATTTCTGTCCCTAACACACCCAGTGAAACTTATGCTATCCCTACCCTCATTCACACAGAGCTAGCTCTCCCTTGAGTGCGTTTTTAAAAGGAGAGGCCTCTCCAAAACCAAGAGGCCTTCCTCACACCCAACCTTTCGAACTCCAAAGAACGGACCTTCACCAGGTCACCCAAGATGTTTCCTACCACCTCATCCCTTGGGAGGGTTTTTTTCCGTGTCGAAACTAGGCACCGTGCATTCCAAGTGTAGAACCTAACCACTACACTGACTAGGAATAAAGTGCACGGGTCCCGGCCACCCAGGAATCTGAACGCTCCATAGGCCCACTCAGCGTAGGAGAGGGACGCCAGCCGCGGCCAACGTATGGAAGCACCCACCCTGTTGTACACCTCTGCATTAAAGGGACACTGAAGCAGGAAGTGCTCCATGCTTTCCAGCACGTCGCCACACTCCTCACGGGGACAACCCTGATCATCGGATTTCCTGCACTTCAAGTTATCCTTTACTTACAGCCTCCCGTGGAAGCAACGCCATGTCAAGTCCCAAAACTTCATGGGGATCCGCTTAGAATTTAAAAGCCCCAGCCCGACCTCCAGATCCCGGCCTGGGCAATCCTTAAGGGCCAGGGGCTTCTGGAAATGGGTCAACAGGACCCTCCTGTCAAGGCATTGCCTCAACATGGTCCTGATTTCCCACATTCCCAGACCCCACCGGCGGATCACCTTCAGAACCGGGGTAGCGTAAGCCGGGAGATGCCCATGAGGTGTGCGTAGGTCCTTCACCTGCCCTCCTGTCTCCCATTCCTGGAAGAAAGGCCAAAGCCAACCCTTGCAGGAGACTACCCACGGAGGAGCCCTCTCTAGCCAGAGGTTGGAGATGTTAGTCTTAAGAAAGGTGTTTACTAGAAACACCACTGGGTTGACCATACCCAACCCGCCTAGTCTCCTCATACGGTATGTAACCTCCCTCTTGATTAGGTTAAGCCTATTCCCCCATAACAATTGGAAGTACAGGCTATAGACCCGTGTCCAGAGAGGTTCCGGCAAGATGCACACACTGCCCAGGTATATTAATAAAGGTAGCAGAAAGCCTTTAGCCAGGGCAACCCTTTCCCTCAGGGTTAAAGACCAACCCTTCCATTGGTCCACCTTTTGGGCTGCGATCTTAAGTCTGCCCTCCCAATTTTGCTGGGGGTAATCCCCGGGGCCAAATTCGATGCCTAGAATTTTGGCGGTGGCCTGGGGCCCTGGAAGGGTGTCCGGGAGATCAAACCTGAGATCTCCCCCTCCCAGCCAGAGACTTTCACACTTATCCCGGTTGATCATGGACCCGGATGCCTCCGAGTAGCGCACTACCTCAAACATGACCCAATCCGCCTCCCCTCTCGAGGACACGAAAAGGGAAACATCATCGGCATACGCCACCACCCTCAGAGAGGACCCAGAGCCCGCCTGGTCCATCCTGACTCCCGCCAACGGTCCACGATCTACCCTCCTTAGGAAGGGATCGATCGCGAACACGTATAAAAGCGGGCTCAGTGGACAGCCCTGACGGACCCCAGAACCTACCTCAAAAGGGCAACCTGACCAACCGTTCACCAGCGGAAAAGTCTCAGCCCCTTGGTACAAGATCTCTAACCATTTTACAAACCTCCCAGGCAGACCTTACCTCAAAAGGACGGACCAGAGGTACTCGTGGTTGACCCGGTCAAAGGCTTTCGCTTGATCTAAAGACAGCAGGTACCCCTTCCAGTGACCTGCCCTACCCTGCTCCACTGCCTCTCGGACACCGAGCACAGCACTAAAAGTACTGCGGCCTGGAACAGAGCAATGCTGGGCCCCTGAAAGGAGCCGGGGTGCAAACTTCACCAGCCGATTAAACAGCACCTTGGCCAGAACCTTCCGGTCCGTATCGAGAAGCGCTATGGGACGCCAATTCTCGATACGGGATGGATCCTTACCCTTTGACAGAATAATGAGGGCTGACTTCCTCATTGAGTCGGGAAGAGTGCCCGAGGAGAGACACTCATTAAATACCCCTGTCAAGAGGGGGACCAAGGAGTCCCTAAAAGTCTTATAGAACTCGGATGTTAAGCCATCCGGACCTGGCGATTTCTTGGGCCGAAGCCCATCAATGGCCAGTCTCACTTCCTCTTCCCTGATTTCTTCTGCCAAAAAACCAAGAGAGGGATCACCCCCTGGCTCAGGGACGGTTACAGCCAGGAAAGCCGACATCCTGTCCCGATCCAGATCCTTCTTTTCCAAGAGGTGTGAGTAGAAGGATCTGACCACCTCCAGGATCCCTGATTTGGATCTGTTCAGGGACCCCGTACTGTCGATCAGTCCTGTTACCATCTTACAATTCACTGACATCTTACAGTTTCTGTATGGGTCAGGCGAGCGGTACTTCCCAAAGTCCCTCTCAAAAACTAAAGATGTGTGTCTATCATACTGACACCTCCTGAGTAAAGATTTCACTCTGGAGATTTCCTCACGGTCACCTCCAGTCGAGACAAGCTGCTGGAGTTTCCTCCCCAGGGCCTGGTACAAGCGGTGCCTGTTCAGACTCCTGAGGCTCGAGAGCTGACGGAAGAACCCCGCCACCCGCTTTTTGAAGATCTCCCACCACTCTGACTTACTACTACAGAGATCCAACAGTGGTACCTGGCTCTGAAGAAAATCCTCGAAGGATTGTCTCACCTCCGCTTCTTCCAGCAGGGACGAATTGAGCTTCCACAGCCCTCTTCCCATCCGAGGAGTCTCTGCAACATTCAGAGAAAAGAAAATTAGACAGTGATCGGAGAACTCCACCTCAACGGCGGACACAGCAGAAAAGATGGCGTCCTCCTTAAAAAAAACCTGTCTATTCTAGACCTACTGCTACCCCTATGGTAGGTGAAACCCCCGTGATCTGGGGTGTGCCAGATGTGGACATCCACCAGGCGAGCTTCACTGGCTATGCTATTCAACGCGACGCTATCATAAGCCAGGCGATCTCCGGGACCCCCCCCCGGTCACGGGACCTCATAATGGTGTTGAAGTCCCCACCGAAGACCACCTGCCGGCTTGTAAAAAGAAAGGCCTTGATCCTCAGGAAGAGACATTTGCGGTCCCACTTGGACTGCGGGCCATAGATGTTGATGAGCCGGAGCTCTTGTCCCCTCATGAAGACATCTAGGATCAGTCACCTCCCCGTTTCCAACTCAGTAACCCGTCGGCATTCAACAGCTGCAGTCTTAAAAAGGACTGCCACCCCGCTATACGGTTCGGCCGCAAGAGACCAGTATGAGGGCCCGCACCTCCATCCCTCCGTGCTTTATAAATGGCCCCCATGTCTGTTAGTCTGGTCTCTTGCAAGAATAAAATTTCTGCCTCAATCCGGGAGAAAAAATCAAAGGCCGTGAAGCGAGCCGCATCTGACTTAATGCTGGCGACATTAATGGACGCCAGCGTCAACGGGGCGAGTTCAGCCATCATGGGTGATGGAGTTGGATGGCCAGTTTCTTCCCTGCCCCGCTATCACCTCCACCTGGGGAGGGGTCAGACACCTTCCTTTTCAGGGAAGCTCCCGATGTGTCCATCCCACCCCCCGGGTTCCAGGTCTGTCCCCCCCTCAGGAGGAACAGTACCCCCTGAGGGATGGACTCCGCCATCCCCTGAAGGACCCTCCGGTGTTGCCCCCGGCCCAGCACCCTCGTCTTGCGGCTCATCATCTGAACCTCCGAGGGCGCTGAACCGGTTGGAGAGTCTGATCAGAGGGGGGTCAGCGGGCCCTTCTGTGTGCACCCTGGTGGTCGGGGGCGGGGGAACTTTGAAGGCTTGTCAGTCTTCCCCCCGTTTTGCGCTTGGCACGCCTGGTTTTGCCACCTGATGCTGTAGGCTGCTCTCTGACATCCTCGTCGACACTTTCATAACGAGAGGAGTCGTCTGAGTCAGCCGCTTTCTCCTCTCTCTCCATCCTCCTGATCTCCTCACTCACCGCTCTCTCCCCCAGGGCCTCAGAGGCTTTGGCCACGGGCCTGGAGGGAGGAGCAGGCATCACCCCGGTTGCCCGAGGCTCCACCTGTCCCTTACCTCCCTGGCGCTCTTCCTGCCTCCGCTGGTATGCGGGGCCCCTTGCAGCAATGCCCTTCCTCACTGGCCCCTCAGCCCTTCCCCCTCCACCACCACCTGTCACAGCAGAAGAAGCGCCACTGGGGGTTGCCCCCCCACGGTCTCCCCCCACCGGGCCTGCGGCGGCATTAGAGAAAGAGCGAGGGCAGCGGCTGAGAGGGTGACCTAGGTCACCACACAGGTGGCACCGAATATCCTTACACAAGGCGGCCAGGTGACCTACCCCACCACACAATGCGCACTTCTGCACCTTGCAGTTGGCGCTGAAGTGGGTGGGGTCGCCGCACATGTGGCAGACCTTCGGTTGCCCCTGGTAGAAGACCAGGATCCTGTCCCTTCCCAGGAATGCCGAGGAAGGGATGTGGGTGACCGTGCCGCCGGAAACCTTCAATTTGATCATGAAGGTCCATCCCCCCGACCAGATGCCGAACTCATCCCTGTTCTTTTTTGGGACCTCGGTGACCTCCCCGTAACAGGAAAGCCACGTCATGATGTCCACGCCTGCGAGTAACTCGTTACATGTAACCACGGTCACTCGCTTGACGGATTTTTGGTCGAGACACCACTTGAGCCACGAAGTCTCGCCATCCGGGCTCTTCTCGCACCAGCTCGTAATTTGACCAGAAGAGCTCAAGCCCCTCTGGCCGCACGAAGCTGATATCGAAGAAGCGGGACGCCGAATGATGTTTCAGGGCAAAGATGTCATTCGCCCCGAAGCCCATCTTAAGGAGGAGCTCCACCACCTTGCTCCTAGGTTGGTTAGCTTCACTGCCCCCCCACCTAAGACGGACCACATTCCTTCTTGGCGGCCGCTGCCCGACTGTGGGGAGAGACCAAACAGTCCCTCCCTCCCTTTGATTTTGGAAGGCAGCAAGGCCGTGTCTCTCTATCCAGAAAGACAAGTCCACTGTCCTCCCCTCTACCACTATTGATCTATCTCCCCTTTTGAGAGCCTCCAGGAAACGGCGGTGCGAAATGCCATCCCTGGAGCCCGGAGGCGAGGAGACCCCCCAGGACCACCCCGACCCCAGCCGCGGCCCCCACATAATTGCGTTGGGGTCTCGCGGCCGGAGGAGCAGACGGGCCAGCCCTCCCACCACTACCACCACTTGTGCCAGCACCCTCATTCGTCGTCCCAGTCACTCATTTATTATTTGCATTCACTCCAGCATTCACTCCAGCACACTCACCCACATTCACAGTAGCACTCACTCCCTCATCCATGTCACTCATATCACCATTCACTTCAGCAAACATCTCAAATATGTCCACTCCGCTTTCGTACTCACTCTCACTCGCACAATTGGTGAACATAGCAACAATATTTACATTATTTACATTTCCTGAACCAGTGCAGTTCCTCTCTTTGCCTGCTGGGGGCCCTGAGCTCTCTTGCTGGGAGCTACTCCAGCTCCTGTCCAGGAGCACCGCTGCCCCTTTAAATGCCTCAGTGCTGATGACATCATATACACTGCCCTGACTGGGCCTAGAAGCAGCAGCAGCTCCTGGTTTCAGCTCCATTTTTTTTTCTTTTGCTGAGTTTTCATTACTCTGGGCAGGGACGGCCACTGGCACCGCTCCCTGCCCTGCACTTTTCTTCACCCCCGCCGCCGGCTTGCCAGGGAGCGCCAGAGTCCCCGCACCCTCAGATGAAGGTAGGTGGGCCGGGGACCCTGACAACTCCCCACCAGCTTTTGGGGGCAGCACAGCATTACTTGGAAGGGTGGGTGGAACAGAGGGCAGCGGGACCGCCGTGGCCACGCCCCCCCGCCGGTCGCAGCCACCCCAGGCAGAGCCGCAGCCCTTTGTGAGGCCACAGCCCCCCCGGGTGACGCGAGCACATCGGGCGGAGCCGCGACCGCCAAGGCCACACCCCCCCACCAGTCAAGGCCACCACGGGCAGAGCAGTGACCCCTTGCAAGACCACGCCCCCCTGGGTGACGCAGACGCAGCGGTTGGGACGACGGCCGAGGAGGACATGCCCCCCCGGATGCCGCAGCCTTTGCAGACCGGGCAACACTCGGGGAGGCCACGCCCCCCTCACGGACCACCACCGCCACCCTGTGTCCACCACTTGAGAAGGGCAAGGCCGGCCACTCCCCTTCGTCACCTAGCGGCGGCGGAGCCCCCTGCACGGACCCCTTTTGCTTGATGTTCTGTTCGCCCTTCCTAGGCTTCTGGACCCCCACTAGCGATCCAGACTTAGCGGATCCATACGTGGGGGGTCCAGAAGCCCCAGCACTCGCCGCCGGAGGTACGGCCCTGGCTGTACCAACTTTACCTGGTGTCAGGCCAGCCCCCCCTGCCACCGAGGGCTGAGCCTGGACACCACCACCAACACCACAACCAGCACCGACTTCCATGTCACTGCCCTGGTCTGAACTGTCACCAGATGCGACAGTCAGGTCACAACAGTCATCTCTCTCCCCGCTCCCTCGCTGCGGACCCACCACAGGGCCCGAGCCGGGGTGGGTAGCGGGTTCCACACAGCGGGACAGAGGGGCCCTGGGAAGAGGAGCAAAAACCAGTTGTTTCTCCACGCCTTCAGAGGCCTTACGCCTGCGCCTCCTGTTTCTCCTCTTCCCGGTTGCCTCATCCTCCAGGCAGACTTCATACCCAAACAACAGCGTGCCAAACCGTGCTAGGGATTCCGTCTGCCATACTTGTTTAAGGATGAGGCAGCCCCCCTCAGAACTACTCCCGCTCCCTCCATCCTCCCCCTCGCTCCCACTTTCCTCCGCATTACTGGAGTCCAGCGGGAGGGCCATCTGCTCGGGGGCTATCCCACTGTAGGTTACCTGGCTCACGCTGGTGTCTGCCAGGTCTTCAGGTGGAGGTGGCCCGGGTGTGGTGTGGTCGCCATCTTGCTCTTCCTCCTCACTTTCCTCCACCTGGATGGGGTCTCCTGACCCCCCAGGAGACCCACCGGCCATGG
Source organism: Dendrobates tinctorius (assembly GCF_039654945.1). NCBI lineage: Eukaryota > Metazoa > Chordata > Amphibia > Anura > Dendrobatidae > Dendrobates > Dendrobates tinctorius. The sequence continues at coordinate 1,445,067 of NW_027361903.1, read as the reverse complement.
CGCTGAACTGGTCCTCGTTGTGCAGCTTCTCCTGGAATGGGCCGCTGCCGGCCATGATGGTACTTCGCCAGTCCTCCAGGGCCCGAATCTCCCCTTTCAGCCTCTTGACTGTGGCGGCGACCTTCGCTCTCTTTGAGGCAGGGAGCCTATTTTTACTGATGACCCGGGCTCCCTCCAACTCCCCCCGGAGTCTCCTGAGCTGCTTGCCGGCCTGCTCGTACTCGGAGAGGTGGGCATGGATGCGGGAGGCGTAGGTGGTAGCCGACTCTCCCGCAACCTTGGAGCCCCAGATGTTAAGGGGGGGCCCCGCCTCACCTCTGCCGGCTGCTGCACCTCCGGGGGAAGGGCCCGCCACAGCCTTCACTTCAGGGGTCCCGGACCCTGGAGCCTTGCGGCCCCCTGGGGTCCGCTTTTTCCCCATCCCCGGGACTGGCTGGCGGTGCCTTGGGCCTCCTGGTGGTGGAGGAGGCCCCCCACCCCCAGCTGGCTTGCCGGGGGGTGGATGACAGGGGCACAGCCCCGGCACTCAGTCCCAGGGAGAGTCCTCTTTCCCGGGAAGGGGGCAGATGGAAAGTCCTTGCAGGAAAAACCTCCCTTCCCAGGAGCTTAGCAAAACCCCTGCCTACAGATGCTCAGCACAGACGCTCCTCCTCTTCCTGGGCGTGCCCAGAGCTGCACTCACTATTCTGCTGGTGCAGTCACTGTGTACATACATTACTAATCCTGAGTTACATCCTGTATTATACTCCAGAGCTGCACTCACTATTCTGCTGGTGCAGTTGTGGTGCCCCTGAGGCTCAGTCGCCACAGAGGTACTGCACCTCCTCCTGAGGTGTGGTATCCCACTATCTAGGTAAGGTGGAAACTCCCAACCACATTCCAACACCTGCACCCCACACCACAAAGTAGTGTAGCAAAGCAACTTCGGCGGCTCCCTGCTTGGAACACGAAACGTGCTGGGAGGTGGGTGGTGTTAGATTACATTATAAGGAGCGGTGTTGTGAATGAGTCACCGGAGGAGGAAAAAACAAAAACACAAGCTAAGTCCAGAAAACGGGAGAGGTTGGTAGCTAGCGGATTGCAGACCCCTGATCCTATTCACCACAACTAACCGTAGCCGTGGGGGGCTCCTACGGTGCCCTAGACCCCCCGTCACAGCCGGAGAGCTACATAAGCCTAAAGAAAGAAAGGGGAAATCTAAACTGCCCCAGAGCAGACCCCAAAGCAATAGACAGCCCCCAACATGCATTGTCATTGAAAACCAGATGAAAACACAAACGCAGGCAGAAAGACAGGCTGAGCAAATGATGGGGCCCAACTAACTAGATAGGAAAAGACAGAAAAGATGCTTGCTGCAATCACGCAAAAAACCTTGCCGAAAATAATGTCCAACACCTCTGATAGAAAAGGCCCTGAAGTCACTAAATTTCAAAATCTCTATATCAGCACTCAGGTATATTCTGAAGACAGAGCAAAGAGATCAACTGATCAGAGACAAAAATGGAGTCCAGCCCGTCCCAACCAGGGCAGGCTGAACACAAACACTAAGTAAACAGACAAAATCTCATGGAAAAATAGCAGAGCAAAAACTTAGTAGACAGGACTTTTAGTAGACAGGAACTAAACTGGAAGCCAGAGCTCAGAGCAGAAAGGATCACCAGCAACCCAGCAGGGCGTCGACTGCCTTATATCCACTCAGAAATTCCAGATGTCCAATCACACTCCACCTGTTCAGATGACAGGTTCTTCCCATCCAGATCAATTTCACTACCTCCTTTCACCAGCAGAGGGAGTTCATCAGACATCAGAGGTGAAGGAGAAAATGAACTCATAACAGAGCGGGAAGAGTTTGGGATGAGGAGGTCAGTTGATTAGAGAGCTGGAGAGAAGAAGATTCCCGGAGAGAGGGATAGATGGATGGAAGTGCTGCAGCAGATCCCTGTGACCTGGGTCTGCTGGCACGGGAAAGGAAGAGAGAGAGAGAGAGCAACAAAGACTGAAAGCCTGATTCTCCATAGAAAGAAAGGATTAGTACGGAACATGAGGAGTAAAAGAGAAGAGAGGACGTGGGTTAGAGGAGAATCCTTCCTAGAAGTTCTAAGCGCAAGGCCAGGGCCCGGTCCCCGAGGTTCTATGGATACTAATGGTCCTGCAGCAGACACCGGAGGAATAGAAGTAGTGACCACTTTATTCCCACACAAGACTTGGGGGCACAACAGCAACCCCATGTTATAGAAAGTCAAACCCCCCAACTGCTACATTCAGAAACCCCTCTAATCTTATTAATATTCCTTGCATGCCATCTGTCTCTCTTAATTGTGCCCTTCGGAATTCTCGCTCACTGTGTAACAAACTCTCCTTCACTCATGACTTTTTCCTTTCTAATTCTCTTAACCTCCTGGCTCTTACTGAAACCTGGATCCAGCAGTCAGACACTACCGCTGCTGCTGCTCTTTGATATGGGAGACTACACTTCTTTCATACCCCAAGATCAGACAATAGAGCAGGTGGAGGCGTTGGTCTGCTCCTATCATCAAAATGTACCTTTCAGGTTATCCCTGAACTACCCTCACTAGTCTTCCCTTCTTTTGAGGTCCATGCCATCAGGCTCTACACCCCCTTCTCAATGCGAGTGGCGGTGGTGTATCGTCCTCCTGGCCTCTCCCATCTCCCATCAGTTCCTGGATCATTTTGCCACTTGGCTTCCACATTTTCTCTCCTGGAACATCCCTACCCTCATCATGGGAGATTTCAACATCCCCATTGCTCTTCCCCTCTCCCCATCTGCTACTCACCTTTTATCTCTAACCTCCTCATTTGGCCTTTCGCAGCTTACTAATTCTCCAATGCATGAAGACGGAAACTCCCTAGTCTTCTCTCGGCTTTGTGCAGTGGATGATTTTGCAAACTCCCCTCTCCCGCTCTCTGACTACAACCTTCTTTCATTCTCTATCAAGAACTGCCAGGCCACTCAGGTCACCCCCACTGTCCATACTTATAGAAACATACAGGCCATTAACACCCAGAAACTTATGAAGAACTTGCAGTCATCATTGGCCCCTATCTCCTCCCTCTCATGTCCTGATTCTGCATTGAAGCATTACAATGAAACACTTCAAAGTGCCCTGGGTGAATTTGCACCCCCTATAAATAGAACACCACAACACAGATGGCGACAACCCTGGCGCACCCTGCAAGCACGTCTCCTGCAGCGGTGCTCCAGGTGCGCCGAACGTCTGTGGAGAAAATCCAACCTACCCGAAGATTTCATCCATTATAAGTTTATGCTTCGAACATACAACACTGCCCTTCACCTCTCCAAACAAACCTATTTCAACACCCTCATCACCTCACTGTCCAATAACCCTAAATGTCTCTTTGACACTTTTCATTCTCTACTCAACCCAAGAGTACAGGCCCCAACCATGGAGTTCCGAGCTGACGATCTGGCCAATTACTTCAAAGAAAAAATTTACCAGATTCGACAGGAAATTATCTCCCAATCACCTCATACCATGCACTGTCCTCCCTCCCCCACTGCATCTAGCTCACTCTCTGATTTTGAACCAGTCACAGAAGAAGAAGTAAGCAGGCTCCTTGCATCTTCTCACCCAACCACTTGCATCAGTGACCCATTTCCGTCACATCTCCTCCAGTCCCTTTCCCCTGCTGTCACCACTCACCTAACTAAAATATTTAACCTCTCTCTCTTCTGTTATCTTTCCCTCCTCATTTAAGCATGCCATCATACATCCACTACTTAAAAAAAACATCCCTCGACCAAAACTGTGCTGCTAACTATAGACCTGTCTCTAATCTTCCCTTCATCTCTAAACTCCTGGAACGCCTGACCCACTCCCATCTTATCCGCTATCTCTCTGATAACTCTCTTCTCGACCCTCTCCAATCCGGCTTCCGCTCCTTACACTCTACTGAAACTGCCCTCACTAAAGTCTCTAATGATCTGCTAACAGCTAAATCAAATGGTCACTACTCCATGCTAATTCTCTTGGATCTCTCTGCAGCATTCGACACTGTGGATCATCAGCTCCTCCTCACTATGCTCCATTCCATTGGCCTCAAGGACACCGTTCTCTCCTGGTTCTCCTCCTATCTCTCCGACCGCTCCTTTACTGTTTCTTTTGCCGGTTCCTCCTCCTCTCACCTTTCCCTTACTGTTGGGGTTCCTCAAGGATCGGTTCTAGGCCCCCTCCTCTTCTCCTTGTACACTGCCCCTATTGGTCAAACAATCAGTAGATTTGGTTTCCAGTACCATCTCTATGATGTCGACACCCAATTATATGCTTCTTCTCGTGACATCACACCAGCCTTTCTAGAAAACACCGGCGATTGTCTAAATGCTGTGTCTAACATCATGTCCTCACTATATCTGAAACTGAACCTGTCAAAGACTGAACTCCTTGTGTTTCCTCCCGCTACTAATGTACCTATACTCGACATTGCCATTTCTGTGTGTGGCTCCACTATTACTCCCCAGCAACATGCCCGCTGTCTTGGGGTCATACTTGACTCCGAGCTTTCCTTTGCCCCCCACATTCGAACACTGGCTCGCTCTTGTCATCTGCACCTCAAAAACATTTCTAGAATTCGACCTTTTCTTACTTTTGAGTCTGCAAAAACTCTTACTGTTTCTCTTATTCATTCTCGTCTGGACTTTTGTAACTCTCCTCTAATCGGTCTCCCTCTTACCAAACTCTCCCCTCTCCAATCTGTCTTGAATGCTGCAGCCAGGATCCTATTCCTCACCAGTCGTTACACCGATGCCTCTACCTTGTGCCAGTCATTACACTGGCTACCCATGCACTCCAGAATCCAGTACAAACTTATTACCCTCACCCACAAAGCCCTCCATGGCTCAGCACCACCCTACATCTCCTCTCTTGTTTCAGTATACCACCCTACCCGTGCCCTCCGTTCTGCTGATGACCTGGGGTTAGCATCCTCAATAATCAGAACCTCCCACTCCCGTCTCCAAGACTTTACACGTGCTGCACCAATTCTTTGGAATGCACTTCCCAGGTCAATACGATTAGTCCCCAATCCCCACAATTTTAAGTGTGCCCTGAAAACGCATTTATTCAGACTGGCCTATCGCCTCAACATATTAACCTCATCTATCTTTGTGTGGCACAGCCAAAAGTTTTACCATAACCAGGTTCCCCGCATCATGTTCCCACATGCTTTATGCATCCATTAGCCCTCTGTGTCTGTGTGACGAACAGCCCACCGCTGTTCGTCCAAATACGGGCGACTGATGGGGGTCCCGCTGTCACCAAAACGCGACGGACAGCGGACCCTGTGTAACCACTATGTCACAATCCCACCACTGACACCGGTGTATCAGCGGACGGAGGGACGTGACACAATGCCGGCACACGGCTATCACAGGCGCAGTGGGGGCTTATCTTAGTTAGCCCACCACTGGCACCGTGTGACCAAAAATTATCCAGCAAGCTAATCTCGCTCTACAATTTGATGCAGGGGGTATTTTGGGTGCCCCACCACTGCTATCAATCTTCAAAGTACTGCAGGGATTTATGTACATCCCACTTTCTCAGTTCCACTTTGGAACTCGCAGCTCTGTGGCGCCCCCCTTACCCTCAGGTCAGTCAGGGAACTGCACCTAGGATAATTAGTCGCCGGATGGGCTGCCTGTTGCGAACCGGCAATTAGGCTTCTGCAGTAAGGGAATTATCAATGCTGTGGCCGGAGCCCCTCATTCAGCAATATAAGACCCTTCTGTACTGCCAGCAAGCCACAATCACCATACACAATGCGCTGCCACCAGCTCCTGGTTTCTCCTCTTAAGTTATAGACTCAAGGGAGGGGTTCGAAGCCAACCCACAAAATAGTAGCGATTATCTAACAAAGGCGTATAGTTCGATTCTTAGAGCATAGAGACAGAACTAAATAATTTTATAATTTATTCCCCGAAAAAGTAGGGCAGTGGTTACAGATAAAAGTTGCTATAAAATTGAGACGTTAATTATGTACAGTTACAAATATAAAATAAAAGATGGATGAACATAGAAAGTACACTCACGGTTGTTCATGGCTCTTTAGGCAAAACCATGCGGCGGAGAAAGAAGGCGGAGCCACACATCTCCACTTATCTGGAGTTCTTGTCAGCACGAGGATTGGAGCTCTTCTGAGCTGGTTTTGCCAAGGGAATGCCTTATAGGCTCTGCTTTGTGACATCACGGAGAGATGCATTCTGGGTTAATCCCACCTCTCTCTTTCCAATGTAGGAATCTTGCTAAAACTTATAATCCTCATAACTCTATGGGGGAAGCTAGTATGGACTCATCAGTAGTGTTGAGCATTCCGATACCGCAAGTATCGGGTATCGGCCGATACTTGCTGTATCGGAATTCCGATACCGACTTCCGATATTTTTTCAATATCGGAATTCGGCATCGGAATCGGAAGTTCAAAGTTGATTGACAGACTGACGTCATCATGATGCGCGGTGTGTGCGCATCATGATGCGCCGTCATTTCGGGCCTTCCGGGGGTCTCTGCCGGCCTGCCGGGGGGCTGTGCCGGCCTGCCGGGGGGCTGTGTGGACTGCCCGGGGTCTGTACCGGCCTGCCGGGGGGCTGTGCCGGCCTGCCGGTGGTCTGTGCACCCTGTGGGGGTCTGTACCGGCCTGCCGGGGGGCTGTGCCGGCCTGCCGGTGGTCTGTGCACCCTGTGGGGGTCTGTACCGGCCTGCCGGGGGGCTGTGCCGGCCTGCCGGGGGGCTGTGCTGATGTCCGGGGGTCTGTGCAAGCATCGTCCGATGGGACTACAAGTCCCATCGGGCGATGCCTGCTACCATGACAGTGATTGACACATTAGCCAATGATGGGACAGTAGTAGTCCCATCATCCGGCTAATGTGTTAAATGTTAAAAAAAAAAAAAAAAATACTACATACATACTACATGCATGCTACATACATACTACATGCTACATACATACTACATATATACTACATACATGCTACATACATGCTACATACATACTGCATGCTACATACATACTACATACATACTACATACATACTACATGCATGCTACATACATACTACATGCATGCTACATACATACTACATGCATGCTACATGCATGCTACATACATACTACATGCATGCTACATACATACTACATGCATGCTACATGCATGCTACATACATACTACATGCTACATACATACCACATACATACTACATACTACATATATACTACATGCATGCTACATACATACTACATGCTACATACATACCACATACATACTACATACATGCTACATACTACATACATACTACATGCATGCTACATACATACTACATGCATGCTACATACATACTACATGCATGCTACATACATACTACATACATACTACATACATGCTACATACATACTACATATATACTACATGCATGCTACATACATACTACATGCTACATACATACCACATACATACTACATACATGCTACATACATACTACATATATACTACATGCATGCTACATACATACTACATATATACTACATGCATGCTACATACATACTGCATGCTACATACATACTACATACATACTACATGCTACATACATACCACATATATACTACATACATACAATACATTCATACAATACATACATAGACATACAGTACATATAACATAGAGTAACATACTTACCAATACTTGTCACATTGTTCCCCGAAGCCATTGTCTTTTCCGGAATAAAAACATAACAAACCACAAAAATACTCACCCACGATCCGAAGCAGTCCACGAGTGTGTCCCACGACGATCTTGGGTAGAGAACTGCAGCATCAGATGATGCTGCCGTTCTCTACGGGCTGCAGGAATCCAATGACGGAAGGTAGGTATCCTTCTGCACTGTATTCCTCCGCCACTTAAAAAAAAAAAAAGTCCCTAGTCTCACTTTATGCCATTGAGACTAGGGACTTTTTTTTTTTTAAGTGGCGGAGGAATACAGTGCGGAAGGATACCTACCTTCCGTCATTGGATTCCTGCAGCCCATAGAGAACGGCAGCATCAGCTGATGCTGCAGTTCTCTACCCAAGATCGTCGTGGGACACACTCGTGGACTGCTTCGGATCGTGGGTGAGTATTTTTGTGGTTTGTTATGTTAATATTTATTCCGGAAAAGACAATGGCTTCGGGGAACAATGTGACAAGTATTGGTAAGTATGTTACTCTATGTTATATGTACTGTATGTCTATGTATGTATTGTATGAATGTATTGTATGTATGTAGTATATATGTGGTATGTATGTAGCATGTAGTATGTATGTAGTATGTATGTAGCATGCAGTATGTATGTAGCATGCATGTAGTATATATGTAGTATGTAGCATGTAGTATGTATGTAGCATGCATGTAGTATATATGTAGTATGTAGCATGTAGTATGTATGTAGCATGCATGTAGTATATATGTAGTATGTAGCATGTAGTATGTATGTAGCATGCATGTAGTATATATGTAGTATTTAGCATGTAGTATGTATGTAGCATGCATGTAGTATGTATGTAGCATGCATGTAGTATGTATGTGGTATGTATGTAGCATGTAGTATGTATGTAGCATGCATGTAGTATATATGTGTTATGTATGTAGCATGTAGCATGCATGTAGCATGCATGTAGTATGTATGTAGTATGTATGTAGTATATATGTGGTATGTATGTAGCATGTAGTATGTATGTAGCATGTAGTATATATGTAGCATGCAGTATGTATGTAGCATGCATGTAGTATATATGTAGTATGTATGTAGTATATATGTAGTATGTATGTTGCATGTAGTATTTATGTAGTATGAATGTAGCATGTATGTAGTATGAATGTAGCATGTATGTAGTATGCATGTTGTATGTATGTAGCATGTAATTTTTTTATTTTTTTTTTACATTTAACACATTAGCCGGATGATGGGACTACTACTGTCCCATCATTGGCTAATGTGTCAATCACTGTCATGGTAGCAGGCATCGCCCGATGGGACTTGTAGTCCCATCGGACGATGCCTGCACAGACCCCCGAAGCCTGCACAGACCACCGGCAGGCCGGCACAGCCCCCCGGCAGGCCGGCACAGCCCCCCGGAGCCTGCACAGCCCCCCGGCAGGCCGGCACAGCCCCCCGGCAGGCCGGCACAGCCCCCCGGAGCCTGCACAGCCCCCCGGCAGGCCGGCACAGCCCCCCGGAGCCTGCACAGCCCCCCCGGCAGGCCGGCACAGCCCCCCGGCAGGCCGGCACAGACCACCGGAGCCTGCACAGACCCCCTGGCAGGCCGGCACAGCCCCCCGAAAGGCCCGTACAGACCCCAGAGAGGCTGTACAAGGGCAGGAAAGGGTTTTTCTTATTCCGATACCGGAAGTCCCATAGACTTGAATGGGACTTCCGGTATCGGAATCGGCGATACCGATACTTTTTTTAAAGATCGGCCGATACCATCCGATACGATACTTTGAAGTATCGGACGGTATCGCTCAACTCTACTCATCAGTGGTATCAATGGTTGCAATTTACCGAATAGAATCAAACAATACCATGCACGCCATAGGTACGACGTTCTATTTGGGAGCAAATCATATCTCAGGTTCTGGACAGGTTAGAACTTCGAAAGATACCCGGTAGCGGAGCTGGGACCGCTCAGATTACCAAAATATGATTTTCATATCTCTACTTTGTACGGTTTTCACAGGGCAGGCTCTTAAAGGTTTACTTCTAACTCCTGATTTCAGACAAAGAGTTTTTTCCCGCACTTTTTTTTTTTTCTTTCAGCTGAGGCTAGGAGAAGCCAAATGGTGCGACAGGAAGTGTCCTGGTTTATAACACTTGGGGGGGAAGGGAGGCTACTGCAGTGTGCAATGTAACTGAGACACTGGCAGGCAGCTTCTCAAGGAAATGGAGGGTTTTTAGCACATTCCAACAGAAAACATATCTTGCAGACATTGTACATCAGACCTCCCCCCTTAAGAGGGCGCTAAGGAGGCATTACCTCTCGGTAATCAGCCATGCGCACCTCAGTGGGTTCGCCCCGGCGGGACAACCCATCGGCATTGCAGTTTTCACTGCCCTTCCTGTGTTTTACAGTGAAGTCGTACTGTTGAAGGGCAAAGCTCCAGCGGAGCAACCTTCCATTGGTTCCGGACACTGTATGCAACCAGCTCAGAGGGTTGTGGTCGGTTACCACCGTGAAGGCGCGCCCGTACAGGTAGGGCTGCAAGCGTTGCAGTGCCCACACCATGGCCAGACACTCCTTCTCGATGGTCGAGTATGCCACTTCCCTCAGCAAAAGTTTCCAGCTCAGGTACAACACGGGGTGCTCTTGGTCCCCCCGAGTCGACCTGGCTGAGCACAGCACCGAGGCCAAACTCGCTGGCATCGGTCTGTACCAGAAACGGGCGACTGCTGTCGACTGCTCTCAACACTGGAGAGTTGCACAGGGCTGCTTTCAAAGCTTGGAAAGCCGCCTCAGTCATCTGTCCAGTTGACTGTTTGGGGTAGCCTCTGCTTGGTGAGGTCCGTCAAGGGTTTTGCAATGGCGCTATAGTCCTGTACGAATCGCCTATAGTACCCTGCAGTGCCCAAGAAGGACTTCACCTGTTTCTTGGTCCTGGGGGTGGGCCAGGACACGATTGCGTCCACTTTTCCTGGCTCCAGACTCATGAAACCCCCGCCTACCCGGTGCCCCAGGTAGTGGACCTCATGCATGCCTATCTGGCACTTCCCCGGCTTGATGGTCAGGCCTGCCTGGTGAAGATGCTTGAGCACCTCCTGGAGGTGCTGAAGGTGTTCCTCCCAGGTGGAACTGAAGACGGCAATATCGTCTAAGTACGCCACCGCGTACTCCTCCAGTCCCCAAAGCAGGTGGTTGACCATCCGCTGGAAAGTGGCAGGGGCATTCTTCATGCCGAAGGGCATGACCGTGGACTCGTACAGTCCAAAGGGGGTGATAAAGGCGGATTTCTCCTGCGCCTCAGGGCTCAGGGGAATCTGCCAGTATCCCCGACTCAAATCCATGATGGATATGTAGTTTGCTTTTGCCAACCGCTCGAGCAGATCCTCGATGCGCGGCATCGGGTGGGCATCAGAGGTTGTGATGGCGTTGAGCCCCCTGTAGTCCAAGCAGAACCGGGTGGTTCGATCCTTTTTAGGCACGAGGACTACAGGTGAAGCCCACGCGCTTTTTGACCGTCGAATCACCCCCAGCCTTAACATCTCATCGATCTCTTGGCGCATGACTTGTTGCACCGTGTCAGAGATCCGATAAGGTGTTCACCGTAATGGGGCGTGATTCCCGGTGTCCACCTCATGAACCGCTAACTCCGTCCTCCCCGGTTGGTTGGTGAACACGGCCCGGAAGGGTTCCAGGGTGGCCATCAACTGCAACCGCTGAGATATGGTTAGCAAACCACTTATCTCCATATTCTCAATGGACCCATCAGCCTTGGCTTGGGCCAGCATGTCCAGGAGGGGATCTTCCTCCCCGTCCTCTGGCAGATTGCAGACCGGTAGGACGCAAGCTTCACGTTCGTAGTGCGCCTTCAGCATGTTGACGTGAAAGGCCTTGCGCCTACCCCGAGCATGGTCAAGCATGACCACGTAGGTGACCGGGTTGAGCTGTTGGTGGATGACGTACGGGCCTTCCCAGGCTGCCTGAAGCTTATCCGTTGGTACAGGGACCAGCGCCCAGACCTTTTGACCCACCTGGTAGGTCCGCTCCCGGGCATTCTGGTCGTACCAGCGCTTCTGGACAGCCTGACCCTGCGTCATGTTGTCATGCACCAACTGCGTAAAGGTCTGCATCTTGTCGCGGAAGCGCATGACATAATCCACGATGGACACTTCTGTGGGGTTTGGCTCATCTTCCCAGGATTCTCTTATCAACCCAAGAGGTCCCCGGACTCGCCTGCCATACAGGAGCTCGAAGGGGGAGAACTCGGTCGAGGCCTGCGGAACTTCTCTGTAAGCGAACAGCAGGTGTGGGAGGTACCGCTCCCAGTCGCGCCCTTGGGTCTCAACCAGTATGCGGAGCATCTGTTTGAGGGTACCGTTGAAGCATTCACACAAACCATTAGTCTGTGGGTGATACGCACTCGATACCATGTGCGTCACCTGCATTTTCTCACAGAGAGCCTCCATTAGGCGAGACATGAATTGGGTCCCTTGATCGGTAAACATCTCTCTGGGAAATCCTACCCTTGAAAAGATGGTCACCAGTGCGTCAGCCACCTTATCTACCCTGATTGAAGACAGAGCTACTGCCTCTGGGTACCGGGTAGCGTAGTCTACCACGGTGAGAATGTATTGCTTTCCAGAGCTGCTGGGGACGGACAGCGGTCCTACAATGTCCACCGCGATTCTCTGGAAAGGCTCCTCTATCACCGGCAAAGGAATAAGGGGAGCCTTAAGAGCAGGCCCCGCCTTACCCACTTTTTGACAATGGGCACAGGAGCGGCAGTAGTGTGTTACATCTGTCCCCATCTTGGGCCAATAGAAGTGTTGAGACAGCCGTGCCTTTGTTTTGCTGATCCCCAAGTGTCCAGCGAGTGGAATCTCATGGGCAATCCGCAACAACTCAGTTCTGAACTGATAGGGGACGACCAGCTGTCTTTCCCTCAACCACTCCTTTTTAGGATCTCCGGGTACTGTCTCCCGGTACAACCTTCCCCGTTCCCAGAACACCCTCTCCTTATCAGACTTGGAGGTGGGCGTCTTGGCGAGACCTCTCAATTTCTCCAGGCTGGCATCTGAGTGCAGAGCAGCCTGGAACTCCATGCTGGATGCTGCCAGAAGTGACGTCAGGGTATCTTCCTTACTGGGACCCTCTGGAACCGGCTCTGGGTTCACCTCTGGTTCAGTCTCTCCTGTAGCAGCAGAGAGTCCAGAAGACAGTGCGTTACCTGCGATCTGGGCACTCTGACTGCGTGTGACAGCTGCTATGTATGCTGCCTCCCTGGGGATTTCTACAGACCCACCAGCCGGTGCTGCCCTGGGCTCTACCTCCCCATCCACCCCCAACACTTCAGGAGCAGTGCTACTTATGGGCCAGTTACCTTCCTCGGTGGCACTGGTCAGTTGCATGGCATTACCTTCCTCATGGTCCCCATGCACCTCCCCATTTCCTTAAGCACCATTGCTTGCTTCTGCCAGGGGTTCCTCAGCCGTCTCACTCCGCAGAGTGACGGGGCTGAGCACCTCGGTACCTGTGGACACATCTACCATTTCAAAGAAAGGGTTAACGGGTTCAGTCGGCACAGATACATCAACATCATCATCGTCCTTCCTAGGAAAAGAATGGTTATCAGTTTGCTTTGGTACATTCACATCTGCATCAGCATCATACCTGGCGAAAGAATGGTTGTTAGTTGCATCATTACTCATCAGGCATTAGCAGGTAACACATTCAGTTTCCCATCATCATCATCATCATCAGGGTTAACGTTACCCTTATTATCAGTTTGGGGAAGGGTGTCAGGGACATAGTATGCAACCATCCGCCCCAAGTCAGTCCCCAATAAAACATCAGTGGGCAAATTTTCAGACACTCCCACCTCCCTCAACCCGCTCCCAGCACCCCAATCAAGATAGACCTGGGCAACTAGCAAGGGACAACGGGTGCCTCCAATCCCAGTGACAGTCAGGGTTTTCCCCTCGACAAACTCTTCAGGGGCCGCCAGTCCAGGACGGATGAGGGTTCGTTCAGCCCCGGTGTCCTTGAGGCCTGTAGCAAGACGGGCCCCCACCTGAACAGGTTGAACGTTGTCGTCAGCCCTCCCAACCACACCTCCCACCAAAAGAACAGAGGCGTTGGGCCCGGGGGCCTTGGCTGGGGGGATCTTCGGCCTATTCGGACAGGCGTAAAAGAAGTGACCAGGCCGCTGGCAGTGGTGACACAGGCGACTGTCAGTAGCCGGCCTGTTGGCAACAGGGACAGGGCCTCCGGAGGGACGGCTAGCTGGGGCATTGGGGTTGGGTGCAGGCTTACCCCCTCTCCAGCTGGTGGTGACTAGCCTCCACGTCTCTGGCTTCTGGTTGGCCTCGTAGTTGTCAGCGATCTGCGCTGCTTTGTCCGCATTCGTTGGTTCGCGGTCCAGGATGAACTGTCAGACCTCAGCTGGGCAGAGATGCAGGAACTGGTCTTTGATCATCAGGTCCCGTAGCTGCTCAAAGGATTCAACGGACAGTCCATGGATCCACTGGTCAAAGTGGGTCCTGAGTCCTTGCACCACATCACTGTAGCTATCGTGTGGGCCACATTGGAGGTGCCGGAACTTCTTTCGGGAATACCTCAGGTATCAGCCGGTATTTGGCGATCAGCGCCTGCTTTATGGCGTCATAGTCGTCATCGGCTTCTGGCGGAGGAGAAGCAAATGCCTCCAGGGCTTTGCCTTTTAGCCCTGGGGTCAAGTACCTTGCCCATTGGTCTCAAGGCAGCTGGTACTGTCTGCAGGCTTTCTCAAAGGCTCGCAGAAACGTGTCCAAGTCCCCTTCTTTTTCCATCCCGGGAAAATGCTCTGGCCGGGGTTTAGGAGTCTGGAGGCTGCTGGGCTCCCTGCTTCGGGCTGTGGGGGCATTCCACCCCCGCTGGAGCATCTCCAGCTCATGGGCTCTCTGAGCTTGGCGCTCGGCTTGGGCCTCCTGCCGGTATAGCTGGATCATCTGCAGACGTCCCACATGGTCTTCGGCAGGGAGTTGCTGCAGGGCGAATTGGAGATAGGGGTCCAGGACTTCCTGGCTTCTGGACTGCACCAGCTGGACCCCTGCGGCTGCACCATCGGCACTAGTGCTGCCTTCTGCGCCCTGGCTCTCTTCCCATTGCACTAGAGCCGTGACCAACTGGGCTTTGGTCTTGTCGGTGACATCAATCTGCCTTGACGTGCACAGGGACCTCAGGGTGTCCTTATTAAGCTGCTTATAATAAGATTCTCCCTGCGTAGCCATGGTTGCCAAATAAAAGATAGGAAAGAAAAATGAAGAAACGGGAGGGGATACTTGCACGTACACAAAAATGTCTCAGGACTAATAACCACTGAGTCTGTTCTCCAAAACCTATGATGCAGGATTCGCGCAGGAACCGTGCAGGTTTTTAGTGAGAGGAATGATTGCTCAATCCAAATCACTAATGCTCTAGGATTATCCCACCGCTCTGCCACCAATATGTGACGAACAGCCCACCGCTGTTCGTCCAAATACGGGCGACTGACGGGGGTCCCGCTGTCACCAAAACGCGACGGACAGCGGACCCTGTGTCACCACTATGTCACAATCCCACCACTGACACCGGTGTATCAGCGGACGGAGGGACGTGACACAATGCCGGCACACGGCTATCACAGGCGCAGTGGGGGCTTATCTTAGTTATCCCACCACTGGCACCATGTGACCAAAAATTATCCGGCAAGCTAATCTCGCTCTACAATTTGCCGCAGGGGGTATTTTGGGTGCCCCACCACTGCTATCAATCTTCAAAGTACTGCAGGGATTTATGTACATCCCACTTTCTCAGTTCCACTTTGGAACTCGCAGCTCTCTGGCGCCCCCCTTACCCTCAGGTCAGTCAGGGAACTGCACCTAGGATAATTAGTCGCCGGATGGGCTGCCTGTTGCGAACCGGCAATTAGGCTTCTGCAGTAAGGGAATTATCAATGCTGTGGCCGCAGCCCCTCATTCAGCAATATAAGACCCTTCTGTACTGCCAGCAAGCCGCAATCACCATACACAATGCGCTGCCACCAGCTCCTGGTTTCTCCGCTTAAGTTATAGACTCAAGGGAGGGGTTCGAAGCCAACCCACAAAATAGTAGCGATTATCTTACAAAGGCGTATAGTTCGATTCTTAGAGCATAGAGACAGAACTAAATAATTTTATAATTTATTCCCCGAAAAAGTAGGGCAGTGGTTACAGATAAAAGTTGCTATAAAATTGAGACATTAATTATGTACAGTTACAAATATAAAATAAAAGATGGATGAACATAGAAAGTACACTCACGATTGTTCATGGCTCTTTAGGCAAAACCATGCGGCGGAGAAAGAAGGCGGAGCCACACATCTCCACTCATCTGGAGTTCTTGTCAGCACGAGGATTGGAGCTCTTCTCAGCTGAGGCTGAGAGAAGCCAAATGGTGCGACAGGAAGTGTCCTGGTTTATAACACTTGGGGGGGAAGGGAGGCTACTGCAGTGTGCAATGTAACTGAGACACTGGCAGGCAGCTTCTCAAGGAAATGGATGGTTTTTAGCACATTCCAACAGAAAACATATCTTGCAGACATTGTACATCAGACCTCCCCCCTTAAGAGGGCGCTAAGGAGGCATTACCTCTCGGTAATCAGCCATGCGCACCTCAGTGGGTTCGCCCCGGCGGGACAACCCATCGGCATTGCAGTTTTCACTGCCCTTCCTGTGTTTTACAGTGAAGTCGTACTGTTGAAGGGCAAAGCTCCAGCGGAGCAACCTTCCATTGGTTCCGGACACTGTGTGCAACCAGCTCAGAGGGTTGTGGTCGGTTACCACCGTGAAGGCGCGCCCGTACAGGTAGGGCTGCAAGCGTTGCAGTGCCCACACCATGGCCAGACACTCCTTCTCGATGGTCGAGTATGCCACTTCCCTCAGCAAAAGTTTCCAGCTCAGGTACAACACGGGGTGCTCTTGGTCCCCCGAGTCGACCTGGCTGAGCACAGCACCGAGGCCAAACTCGCTGGCATCGGTCTGTACCAGAAACGGGCGACTGCTGTCGACTGCTCTCAACACTGGAGAGTTGCACAGGGCTGCTTTCAAAGCTTGGAAAGCCGCCTCAGTCATCTGTCCAGTTGACTGTTTGGGGTAGCCTCTGCTTGGTGAGGTCCGTCAAGGGTTTTGCAATGGCGCTATAGTCCTGTACGAATCGCCTATAGTACCCTGCAGTGCCCAAGAAGGACTTCACCTGTTTCTTGGTCCTGGGGGTGGGCCAGGACACGATTGCGTCCACTTTTCCTAGCTCCAGACTCATGAAACCCCCGCCTACCCGGTGCCCCAGGTAGTGGACCTCATGCATGCCTATCTGGCACTTCCCCGGCTTGATGGTCAGGCCTGCCTGGTGAAGATGCTTGAGCACCTCCTGGAGGTGCTGAAGGTGTTCCTCCCAGGTGGAACTGAAGACGGCAATATCGTCTAAGTACGCCACCGCGTACTCCTCCAGTCCCCAAAGCAGGTGGTTGACCATCCGCTGGAAAGTGGCAGGGGCATTCTTCATGCCGAAGGGCATGACCGTGGACTCGTACAGTCCAAAGGGGGTGATAAAGGCGGATTTCTCCTGCGCCTCAGGGCTCAGGGGAATCTGCCAGTATCCCCGACTCAAATCCATGATGGATATGTAGTTTGCTTTTGCCAACCGCTCGAGCAGATCCTCGATGCGCGGCATCGGGTGGGCATCAGAGGTTGTGATGGCGTTGAGCCCCCTGTAGTCCAAGCAGAACCGGGTGGTTCGATCCTTTTTAGGCACGAGGACTACAGGTGAAGCCCACGCGCTTTTTGACCGTCGAATCACCCCCAGCCTTAACATCTCATCGATCTCTTGGCGCATGACTTGTTGCACCGTGTCAGAGATCCGATAAGGTGTTCACCGTAATGGGGCGTGATTCCCGGTGTCCACCTCATGAACCGCTAACTCCGTCCTCCCCGGTTGGTTGGTGAACACGGCCCGGAAGGGTTCCAGGGTGGCCATCAACTGCAACCGCTGAGATACGGTTAGCAAACCACTTATCTCCATATTCTCAATGGACCCATCAGCCTTGGCTTGGGCCAGCATGTCCAGGAGGGGATCTTCTTCCCCGTCCTCTGGCAGATTGCAGACCGGTAGGACGCAAGCTTCACGTTCGTAGTGCGCCTTCAGCATGTTGACGTGAAAGGCCTTGCGCCTACCCCGAGCATGGTCAAGCATGACCACGTAGGTGACCGGGTTGAGCTGTTGGTGGATGACGTACGGGCCTTCCCAGGCTGCCTGAAGCTTATCCGTTGGTACAGGGACCAGCGCCCAGACCTTTTGACCCACCTGGTAGGTCCGCTCCCGGGCGTTCTGGTCGTACCAGCGCTTCTGGACAGCCTGACCCTGCGTCATGTTGTCATGCACCAACTGCGTAAAGGTCTGCATCTTGTCGCGGAAGCGCATGACATAATCCACGATGGACACTTCTGTGGGGTTTGGCTCATCTTCCCAGGATTCTCTTATCAACCCAAGAGGTCCCCGGACTCGCCTGCCATACAGGAGCTCGAAGGGGGAGAACTCGGTCGAGGCCTGCGGAACTTCTCTGTAAGCGAACAGCAGGTGTGGGAGGTACCGCTCCCAGTCGCGCCCTTGGGTCTCAACCAGTATGCGGAGCATCTGTTTGAGGGTACCGTTGAAGCATTCACACAAACCATTAGTCTGTGGGTGATACGCACTCGATACCATGTGCGTCACCTGCATTTTCTCACAGAGAGCCTCCATTAGGCGAGACATGAATTGGGTCCCTTGATCGGTAAACATCTCTCTGGGAAATCCTACCCTTGAAAAGATGGTCACCAGTGCGTCAGCCACCTTATCTACCCTGATTGAAGACAGAGCTACTGCCTCTGGGTACCAGGTAGCGTAGTCTACCACGGTGAGAATGTATCGCTTTCCAGAGCTGCTGGGGACGGACAGCGGTCCTACAATGTCCACCGCGATTCTCTGGAAAGGCTCCTCTATCACCGGCAAAGGAATAAGGGGAGCCTTAAGAGCAGGCCCCGCCTTACCCACTTTTTGACAATGGGCACAGGAGCGGCAGTAGTGTGTTACATCTGTCCCCATCTTGGGCCAATAGAAGTGTTGAGACAGCCGTGCCTTTGTTTTGCTGATCCCCAAGTGTCCAGCGAGTGGAATCTCATGGGCAATCCGCAACAACTCAGTTCTGAACTGATAGGGGACGACCAGCTGTCTTTCCCTCAACCACTCCTTTTTAGGATCTCCGGGTACTGTCTCCCGGTACAACCTTCCCCGTTCCCAGAACACCCTCTCCTTATCAGACTTGGAGGTGGGCGTCTTGGCGAGACCTCTCAATTTCTCCAGGCTGGCATCTGAGTGCAGAGCAGCCTGGAACTCCATGCTGGATGCTGCCAGAAGTGACGTCAGGGTATCTTCCTTACTGGGACCCTCTGGAACCGGCTCTGGGTTCACCTCTGGTTCAGTCTCTCCTGTAGCAGCAGAGAGTCCAGAAGACAGTGCGTTACCTGCGATCTGGGCACTCTGACTGCGTGTGACAGCTGCTATGTATGCTGCCTCCCTGGGGATTTCTACAGACCCACCAGCCGGTGCTGCCCTGGACTCTACCTCCCCATCCACCCCCAACACTTCAGGAGCAGTGCTACTTATGGGCCAGTTACCTTCCTCGGTGGCACTGGTCAGTTGCATGGCATTACCTTCCTCATGGTCCCCATGCACCTCCCCATTTCCTTAAGCACCATTGCTTGCTTCTGCCAGGGGTTCCTCAGCCGTCTCACTCCGCAGAGTGACGGGGCTGAGCACCTCGGTACCTGTGGACACATCTACCATTTCAAAGAAAGGGTTAACGGGTTCAGTCGGCACAGATACATCAACATCATCATCGTCCTTCCTAGGAAAAGAATGGTTATCAGTTTGCTTTGGTACATTCACATCTGCATCAGCATCATACCTGGCGAAATAATGGTTGTTAGTTGCATCATTACTCATCAGGCATTAGCAGGTAACACATTCAGTTTCCCATCATCATCATCAGGGTTAACGTTACCCTTATTATCAGTTTGGGGAAGGGTGTCAGGGACATAGTATGCAACCATCCGCCCCAAGTCAGTCCCCAATAAAACATCAGTGGGCAAATTTTCAGACACTCCCACCTCCCTCAACCCGCTCCCAGCACCCCAATCAAGATAGACCTGGGCAACTAGCAAGGGACAACGGGTGCCTCCAATCCCAGTGACAGTCAGGGTTTTCCCCTCGACAAACTCTTCAGGGGCCGCCAGTCCAGGACGGATGAGGGTTCGTTCAGCCCCGGTGTCCTTGAGGCCTGTAGCAAGACGGGCCCCCACCTGAACAGGTTGAACGTTGTCGTCAGCCCTCCCAACCACACCTCCCACCAAAAGAACAGAGGCGTTGGGCCCAGGGGCCTTGGCTGGGGGGTTCTTCGGCCTATTCGGACAGGCGTAAAAGAAGTGACCAGGCCGCTGGCAGTGGTGACACAGGCGACTGTCAGTAGCCGGCCTGTTGGCAACAGGGACAGGGCCTCCGGAGGGACGGCTAGCTGGGGCATTGGGGTTGGGTGCAGGCTTACCCCCTCTCCAGCTGGTGGTGACTAGCCTCCACGTCTCTGGCTTCTGGTTGGCCTCGTAGTTGTCAGCGATCTGCGCTGCTTTGTCCGCATTCGTTGGTTCGCGGTCCAGGATGAACTGTCAGACCTCAGCTGGGCAGAGATGCAGGAACTGGTCTTTGATCATCAGGTCCCGTAGCTGCTCAAAGGATTCAACGGACAGTCCATGGATCCACTGGTCAAAGTGGGTCCTGAGTCCTTGCACCACATCACTGTAGCTATCGTGTGGGCCACATTGGAGGTGCCGGAACTTCTTTCGGGAATACCTCAGGTATCAGCCGGTATTTGGCGATCAGCGCCTGCTTTATGGCGTCATAGTCGTCATCGGCTTCTGGCGGAGGAGAAGCAAATGCCTCCAGGGCTTTGCCTTTTAGCCCTGGGGTCAAGTACCTTGCCCATTGGTCTCAAGGCAGCTGGTACTGTCTGCAGGCTTTCTCAAAGGCTCGCAGAAACGTGTCCAAGTCCCCTTCTTTTTCCATCCCGGGAAAATGCTCTGGCCGGGGTTTAGGAGTCTGGAGGCTGCTGGGCTCCCTGCTTCGGGCTGTGGGGGCATTCCACCCCCACTGGAGCATCTCCAGCTCATGGGCTCTCTGAGCTTGGCGCTCGGCTTGGGCCTCCTGCCGGTATAGCTGGATCATCTGCAGACGTCCCACATGGTCTTCGGCAGGGAGTTGCTGCAGGGCGAATTGCAGATAGGGGTCCAGGACTTCCTGGCTTCTGGACTGCACCAGCTGGACCCCTGCGGCTGCACCATCGGCACTGGTGCTGCCTTCTGCGCCCTGGCTCTCTTCCCATTGCACTAGAGCCGTGACCAACTGGGCTTTGGTCTTGTCGGTGACATCAATCTGCCTTGACGTGCACAGGGACCTCAGGGTGTCCTTATTAAGCTGCTTATAATAAGATTCTCCCTGCGTAGCCATGGTTGCCAAATAAAAGATAGGAAAGAAAAATGAAGAAACGGGAGGGGATACTTGCACGTACACAAAAATGTCTCAGGACTAATAACCACTGAGTCTGTTCTCCAAAACCTATGATGCAGGATTCGCGCAGGAACCGTGCAGGTTTTTAGTGAGAGGAATGATTGCTCAATCCAAATCACTAATGCTCTAGGATTATCCCACCGCTCTGCCACCAATATGTGACGAACAGCCCACCGCTGTTCGTCCAAATACGGGCGACTGACGGGGGTCCCGCTGTCACCAAAACACGACGGACAGCGGACCCTGTGTCACCACTATGTCACAATCCCACCACTGACACCGGTGTATCAGCGGACGGAGGGACGTGACACAATGCCGGCACACGGCTATCACAGGCGCAGTGGGGGCTTATCTTAGTTATCCCACCACTGGCACCATGTGACCAAAAATTATCCGGCAAGCTAATCTCGCTCTACAATTTGCCGCAGGGGGTATTTTGGGTGCCCCACCACTGCTATCAATCTTCAAAGTACTGCAGGGATTTATGTACATCCCACTTTCTCAGTTCCACTTTGGAACTCGCAGCTCTCTGGCGCCCCCCTTACCCTCAGGTCAGTCAGGGAACTGCACCTAGGATAATTAGTCGCCGGATGGGCTGCCTGTTGCGAACCGGCAATTAGGCTTCTGCAGTAAGGGAATTATCAATGCTGTGGCCGCAGCCCCTCATTCAGCAATATAAGACCCTTCTGTACTGCCAGCAAGCCGCAATCACCATACACAATGCGCTGCCACCAGCTCCTGGTTTCTCTGCTTAAGTTATAGACTCAAGGGAGGGGTTCGAAGCCAACCCACAAAATAGTAGCGATTATCTTACAAAGGCGTATAGTTCGATTCTTAGAGCATAGAGACAGAACTAAATAATTTTATAATTTATTCCCCGAAAAAGTAGGGCAGTGGTTACAGATAAAAGTTGCTATAAAATTGAGACATTAATTATGTACAGTTACAAATATAAAATAAAAGATGGATGAACATAGAAAGTACACTCACGATTGTTCATGGCTCTTTAGGCAAAACCATGCGGCGGAGAAAGAAGGCAGAGCCACACATCTCCACTCATCTGGAGTTCTTGTCAGCACGAGGATTGGAGCTCTTCTCAGCTGAGGCTGAGAGAAGCCAAATGGTGCGACAGGAAGTGTCCTGGTTTATAACACTTGGGGGGAAGGGAGGCTACTGCAGTGTGCAATGTAACTGAGACACTGGCAGGCAGCTTCTCAAGGAAATGGATGGTTTTTAGCACATTCCAACAGAAAACATATCTTGCAGACATTGTACATCACAGTCTGTACTGTTACACACTTAACATTATTGCTGGTCCATACAATCAGGGCAACTGTTACCACTCACCTTTCGTGTCTCCCCTTTTTCCCTCATAGACTGTAAGCTTGTGAGCAGGGCCCTCATTCCTCTTGGTATCTGTTATGATCTATGTGATTATTGTTATGCTGTAATGTCTATTGTCTGCACAAGTCCCCTCTGAAATGTAAAGTGCTGCGGAATATGTCGGCGCTATAGAAATAAAATTATTATTATATTATTATAACTGGATATTGAGCAGGGACTTAGTAGCAAGGAGTCCCCGAAGCAGGCTACATGTGCCGTACAAGTAGAGTTCATAGGAACATCGGATAGGAGGAACTCCAGTGTAACTCATTACTAGGAGTACTTCATCTAAAGGCGCTATAGAGGAGACGTTCAGAAAGGCACATATGTTGGCGGGGCGTTGGAAAGGAGTACTTCATCTGGCCTGGAGGTTGACTGAGTCCCTGACCCGGAGGACACGACACGGAGGCAGGCACTTGTTTGCACAACAGACTGTGAGTAAAGCTTTGGAACTGCATGCTCTGGTCTCCTCCACTTATTCCTGTGCAACACACCCGGCACTGCTACATGTTGGTGCTCGACATTGCCTCACCTACGCCTTCCCTTTGCCTCTACATCTACACTGCCCTGGGTCTACAGCTTTACCTGTGGGGAGCTATAACATCTTTGCTGCGCCACACCATCAGTCCCAGAGTATCTGCATGCAGCGTCGGCTTAACACCTCCCTTGCCGAACACCACAGGTGGCGTCACAAACTATTCATTTCCACTACATTTCACCATTCAATCTCCCTTTTACTTGGGCGCCCAGGCCCACGGACCGGGTCACCGCTGCTGTGACCTTCCCATCTGAGAGACCGGCCCGGTACCGAGTACCCCACAGCCCTGGGAGGGTGACCCACAGTCACTGTGTACATACATTACATTACTGATCCTGAGTTACATCCTGTATTATACCCCAGAGCTGCATTCACTTTTCTGCTGCTGCAGTCACTGTGTACATACATTACATTACTGATCCTGAGTTACATCCTGTATTATACTCCAGAGCTGTACTCACTATTCTGCTGGTGAAGTCACTGTGTACATACATTACATTACTGATCCTGAGTTACCTCCTGTATTATACTCCAGAGCTGCACTCACTATTCTGCTGGTGCAGTCACTGTGTACATACATTACATTACTGATCCTGAGTTACATCCTGTATTATACCCCAGAGCTGCACTCACTATTCTGCTGGTGCAGTCACTGTGTACAGACATTACATTACTGATCCTGAGTTACATCCTGTATTATACTCCAGAGCTGTACTCACTATTCTGCTGGTGCAGTCACTGTGTACATACATTACATTACTGATCCTGAGTTACCTCCTGTATTATACTCCAGAGCTGCACTCACTATTCTTCTGGTGCAGTCACTGTGTACATACATTACATTACTGATCCTGAGTTACCTCCTGTATTATACTCCAGGGCTGCACTCATTATTCTGCTGGTGCAGTCGCTGTGTACATACATTACATTACTGATCCTGAGTTACATCCTGTATTATACCCCAGAGCTGCACTCACTATTCTGCTGGTGCAGTCACTGTGTACATACATTACATTACTGATCCTGAGTTACATCCTGTATTATACCCCGCAGCTGTACTCACTATTCTGCTGGTGCAGTCACTGTGTGCATACATTACATTACTGATCCTGAGTTACAGTGTGTATTATACCCCAGAGCTGCACTCACTATTCTGCTGGTGCAGTCACTGTGTACATACATTACTGATCCTGAGTTACATCCTGTATTATACTCCAGAGATGCACTCACTATTCTGCTGGTGCAGTCACTGTGTACATACATTACTGATCCTGAGTTACATCCTGTATTATACCCCAGAGCTGCACTCACTATTCTGCTGGTGCAGTCACTGTGTACATACATTACATTACTGATCCTGAGTTACATCCTGTATTATACCCCAGAGCTGCACTCTCTATTCTGCTGGTGCAGTCACTGTGTACATACATTACTGATCCTGAGTTACATCCTGTATTATACCCCAGAGCTGCACTCACTATTCTGCTGGTGCAGTCACTGTGTACATACATTACATTACTGATTCTGAGTTACATCCTGTATTATACCCCAGAGCTGCACTCACTATTCTGCTGGTGCAGTCACTGTGTACATACATTACTGACAATGAGTTACCTCCTGTATTATACCCCAGAGCTGCACTCACTATTCTGCTGGTGCATTCACTGTGTACATACAGTACACTACTGATCCTGAGTTACCTCCTGTATTATACCCCAGAGCTGCACTCACTATTCTGCTGGTGCAGTCACTGTGTACATACATTACTGATCCTGAGTCACAGCCTGTATTATAACCCAGAGCTGCACTCGCTATTCTGCTGGTGCAGTCACTGCGTACATACATTACTGACAATGAGTTACCTCCTGTATTATACCCCAGAGCTGCACTCACTATTCTGCTGGTGCATTCACTGTGTACATACAGTACATTACTGATCCTGAGTCACCTCCTGTATTACACCCCAGAGCTGCACTCACTATTCTGCTGGTGCAGTCACTGTGTACATACATTACATTACTGATCCTGAGTTACATCCTGTATTATTCTCCAGAGTTGCACTCACTATTCTCCTGGTGCAGTAACTGTGTACATACATTACATTACTGATCCTGAGTTACATCCTATATTATACTCCAGAGCTGCACTCACTATTCTGCTGGTGCGGTCACTGTGTATATACATTACATTACTGATCCTGAGTTACATCCTGTATTATTCTCCAGAGCTGCACTCACTATTCTGCTGTTGCAGTCATTGTGTACATACATTATTGATCCTGAGTCACCTCCTGTATTATACCCCAGAGCTGCACTCACTATTCTGCTGGTGCAGTCACTGTGTACATACATTACATTACTGATCCTGAGTTACCTCCTGTATTATACCCCAGAGCTGCACTCACTATTCTGCTGGTGCAGTCACTGTGTACATACATTACTAATCCTGAGTTACATCCTGTATTATACCCCAGAGCTGCACTCACTATTCTGCTGGTGCAGTCACTGTGTACATACATTACATTACTGATCCTGAGTTTCATCATGTATTATACTCCAGAGCTGCACTCACTATTCTGCTGGTGCAGTCACTGTGTACATACATTACATTACTGATCCTGAGTTACATCCTGTATTATTCTCCAGAGCTGCACTCACTATTCTGCTGTTGCAGTCATTGTGTACATACATTATTGATCCTGAGTCACCTCCTGTATTATACCCCAGAGCTGCACTCACTATTCTGCTGGTGCAGTCACTGTGTACATACATTACATTACTGATCCTGAGTTACCTCCTGTATTATACTCCAGAGCTGCACTCACTATTCTGCTGGTGCAGTCACTGTGTACATACATTACTAATCCTGAGTTACATCCTGTATTATACCCCAGAGCTGCACTCACTATTCTGCTGGTGCAGTCACTGTGTACATACATTACATTACTGATCCTGAGTTTCATCATGTATTATACTCCAGAGCTGCACTCACTATTCTGCTGGTGCAGTCACTGTGTACATACATTACATTACTGATCCTGAGTTACCTCCTGTAGTATTCCCCAGAGCTGCACTCACTATTCTGCTGGTGCAGTTACTGTGTACATACATTACATTACTGATCCTGAGTTACATCCTGTATTATGCTCCAGAGCTGCACTCACTATTCTGCTGGTGCAGTCACTGTGTACATACAGTACATTACTGATCCTGAGTTACCTCCTGTACTATACCCCAGAGCTGCACTCACTATTCTGCTGGTGCAGTCACTGTGTACATACATTACATTACTAATCCTGAGTTACATCCTGTATTATACCCCAGAGCTGCACTCACTATTCTGCTGGTGCAGTCACTGCGTACATACATTACATTACTGGTCCTGAGTTACCTCCTGTATTATACCCCAGAGCTGCACTCACTATTCTGCTGGTGCAGTCACTGTGTACATACATTACATTGCTGATCCTGAGTTACATCCTGTATTATACTCTAGAGCTGCACTCACTATTCTGCTGGTGCAGTCACTGTGTACACACATTATATTACTGACCCTGATTTACCTCCTGTATTATACTCCAGAGCTGCACTCACTATTCTGCTGGTGCAGTCCCTGTGTACATACATTACATTACTGATCCTGAGTTACCTCCTGAATTACACCCCAGAGCTGCACTCACTATTATGCTGGTGCAGTTACTGTGTACATACATTACATTACTGATCCTGAGTTACATCCTGTATCATGCTCCAGAGCTGCACTCACTATTGTGCTGGTGCAGTCACTGTGTACATACATTACATTACTGATCCTGAGTTGCCTCCTGTATTATACCCCAGAGCTCCACTCACTATTGTGCTGGTGCAGTCACTGTGTAGATAGATTACGTAACTGACCCTGAGTTGCATCCTGTTGTGGAGATACAGGGGTTTACAGTCGCCCAGGTCCACTTGCTGGAACCACATGGACCAAAGATCATTCCGGCCGAACGCCCGCTCTCCATTTAACATGGGTGAGAAGAAACCAGATTATACCTTAATTATCCAGACGACTATGTTTAGCAAACCAAGAAGAATGGACTTTTTATCTGTATGCTGACTTTTGGATTTAAGTTTTGATTTCTGGTGGGTCAAGAAAACAGACTTTTGCTTTTGCAAGCCTGGAATATTGACTTGTAAGCTGATATTTGATAAGTGTGCTCTTATCCTTGATGAATAGTGAGGGCCACTGATATGCTAATTATACATTGTCTAGCCAGATAGTTTGTTGATTTTTAAATCGGAGGAGGAAAATCTATTCAAATAGATTACATATTCAAACAAGCCGACTTGGTCATCACCATTCTTTCCCTTAGTTGTGAGGTTGGACTGAAGGTCACTGGTTAAATCTAAAAGCAGGTTACATGCCTGTGTATAAAGAGACTCAGAGACAGAGAGACTGAGAGACACAGCAGACATTTTGCAAAACACCCAACGGACAAGAGACAGGATTGCAGCCAATCCATCATGGCACTGTAATAAGGAGCAGGAGCGGAGTATGTCACCAAGGTACAGACGGCCAACAGTGAAAGGGAGGTTTATTTACAGGGGATAACACTGACAAAATGAACAGTACAAACGTGAATAATGAGTAATGTAAGCAGGCAAAAAGCATCAGCAGTACTAAACCGTATAAAGAGTAGCTTTCCTATGGAGGAACTTATCAGTCTGAAGGGGTCTTGATTAAAGGGTCACTCTTCTCCCACATTGGCGCTGAATCACCAGCTGCGCTTGTCTTCTGTAGTCCTCTGTATTGTGTCTTTACATTCCTCCACTGGGGTCTCAAGGGTTAATGCTGAAGGCAGAGGGGGTCCTGGGCAAACGGGGTCCCCTCTGCTCTGAGTCTTTTGTATAAGCACAGCAGCCTCTCCCTGGGGAAACAACGCCCCATCCCCGTTAGATCTCTCAGCAGGAATCAGGGGCTCTGCACCAAAACCGCGGGTACCAGAGCTACGCGCGGGGATCACGGTTCCTGCACGTGCTGCTGTCTCTGCACGTGCTGCTGTCTCTGCACTAGTTACTGTCTTTGCACTGGACGCAGACTTCTCACGAGGGTCAGGACACACCTCATCTGTCACTGCAGGCTCCAGCTTCACGTCGTCACGGGCTACGGTCTCTGCTCTGGCTTCCGTCTCTAGACAGGCCTCCACCTCTGCATGGGTCTCAGTCTTTTCACAGGGATCAGAACGCACCTTTGCTGTCACTGCAGTACCCGGCCTCACATACTCACGGTCTGCAGTCTCTGTGCACGGTACCCCAGTCTTTACTGTGTGAACGGGGGCTCTGTCTCTCTCCCTGTCTGTGTCAGCGTCCTCTCCCATCTCCTGCCCAGGCTGTCCTCTGAAAAGCACGTGCTCTTTTCTCGCCCTCTGCTGGCTTCCTGTGCTCAACCCCCTCTCTGTCCCCCGGGGAACCTGCTGCCCTGCTCAATGGTTCCGGGCATGGAGCAGAGGAGGCAGCCCTCCCCCGGCTCTTCCTGCACTTCACCCCCTTACAGCATCATCACGAGGGATACGGATCTATCATTCTATAGGAAACAACCTAAAGGTTTTCGGCTCCGGTTGGAATACAGATCTGCTCCATTGACCATCGCTTTGAGAAAGCCAGGATTGTAACCCGTTGGTCGCCTGCTCCATGGACATGTTCGGATAATCCAGGTGGTGACTCTCGTGTCAACTGGCTTTGGACCTTGTATGGATCTATGGACGGTCGTTTCCCTACACTTGTTGTTACCTCTTCTCTGTGGTGTGACACAGATGGGGTAGCCAACCCTGGGAGCTCTGACGTAACATCTGCCATTATCCCAGCAGGACAGTGGAAGGGTGAGACTCTGTAATGTGCACCACCTGGGGGAATTTTGCTGGCACTGTTCTACTTTATGTGCTATCTACCTGTTTTGTGGTTCAATAAAATATTGCCCCACTATTTTACCCTCACCCTGCATTGTCTGAGTAGCGTTATGCCCACATTTATAGGGAGAACGGGCATTAGGAAGGAGGATCCCTGGTCCATGCGGGTCAAGGTAGTGGACTTGGGCGCCCGCCGATCCCTGTTTCTGGGTCGCCCTCCCAGGGCTGTGGGGTACTCGGTACCGGGCCGGTGTCAGGGGAATGTATCACAGCAGTGGTTACCCGGTCCGTGGCCCTGGGTGCCCAAGTCAATGGGGGAATGCAGTGTAGTTAATGGAATGGAATAGTTCATGGCGCCACCTATGGTGCTCGGCAAGGGAGGTGTTAAGCCGACGCTGCAGACAGATCCTCTGGGACAGATGGTAGGATGCAGCAGTGATGGTATAGCCCTCCACAGGCAGGGCTGATGTCCCCGGGCAGTGTAGTTGTAATGGTTGTGGAAAGGCGCAGGCAGTGTAAAAGATGGTACCCAGATGTAGCGGTGCTGAATGGGTTGGCGCGAGAATGAATGGAGGACACCGAGGCTTGCAGTTCCAAAGCTTTACTCAGTCTGCGGTACACAAGGGTGCCTGCCTCCAGGCCGTGTCCTCCGGGTCAGAGACTCAGCCAACCTCCAGGCCAGATGGAAAGCTCCTCTCCAACACTCCGCCAACATGTACCTTTCCTGAACGGCTCCTCTATTGCGCCTTAAGGTGTGAAGATCCCCAGTACCGTGATACTCTGGAGTTCCTCCTGTCAGATGTTCCCAAGAATTCTACTCGTATGGCAGACAGCTGTAGCCTCTCTCGGGGACTCCCTTCTCTGGAGTCCTGGCTCTCTATTCAATTGCTGTTGTGCCCATAGTCTTAGTTGGGAGTAGTGCATTTACAGCCAACTACTCCACCAGTGTCTGCTGCAGAACCATAAGCATCCATACAACCTCGGGGCCCGGGCCCCGGCCTTGCGCTGAGAACCTATAGGCAGGGTTCCGCTTCCAACCCACGTCTCCTCTGTTCTCCTACTCCTTCGTTCCGTACTGATCCTTCTCTCTCTTATGGAAGCTGATGTTGCAGTTCTACGTCTTTCTCCTTTTCCCTTCCCGTGCCAGCTGGCTCAGATCACTGAGGCAGCTGCAGCACTCCTTCCTCCATCCCTCTCCCAGGGATCCTCACTCCTGTCTGAGTGACTTCCTACCCACCTGACCTTCTGCCAGACTGAACCTGTAATCCTACCCTTTCTGACTCTTTTATATATCTCAACTCCACCCACCTCCCAGCACATCCAGTATTCCATGCAGGGAACCACCAGAGGTGCTCTGCTACTCTCCAAGCACTGAGCTGCAATGTGGTTGTGCAGAACTACCCTGTTGTGTGGGGTGCGAGTGTTGGAGTGTGGAAAGGAGTTCCCACCTTACCTGGATGCTGGGGCACTACACCTTAGGAGAAGGTGCAGTACCTCTGTGGTGACTGAGCCTCAGGGGCGCCACATTTCCCCACAGTGGGCATAACACTACTCAGAAAACACAGGGTGAGGGTAAAACACTGTGGCAATACTTTACTGAACCACAAAACAGGCAGATCACACATAGAACGGTGCCAGCAATAATACCCCAAGATGGTGCATGTTAGTCACCCTTCTGCTGACGCGCCGGGATTAGAGCAGCTGTGACTTCAGGGCTTCCAGAGCCGACTACCCCACCTGTGGCACACACACAGAGAGGAGGTAATGACAAGCTTAGGAAGATGACAGTCCATACAAGGTACAAGGCCAGTTGACCCGAGAGTCACAACCTGGCTTCTCCAAACATCTCCATGGAGCCAGGTGACCAGGGGATCCCAACCCCCTAGCTTTCTGCAAATGTATCCATGGTTCAGCTATGGTCAGTGGAGCAGATCCGTATTCTTCCAGCTGTGGTCTCCTAGGTTGTTTCCTATAGAATGATAGATCCGTGTCCCTCGTAGGGTGCCCTGGATGTTTGGATGTCTTGGCAGAATCTCTGGCTGTCTCTCTCTCTGAGACATATCACCTCTATTTATGTTTAACAAGTGTCCTTCAGTCCAGCATCACAGATAAGGGGAAGAATGGTGAGAAGGCGCCTTCTGTGATTATACTGTATATGGGGAGAGCTGTGATTGCACTGTATATGGGGAGAGCTGTGATTATACTGTATATGGGGAGAGCTGTGATTATACTGTATATGGGGAGAGCTGTGGTTATACTTTATATGGGGAGAGCTGTGATTATACTGTATATGGGGAGAGCTGTGATTATATTGTATATGGGGAGAGCTGTGATTACATTGTATATGGGTAGAGCTGTTATTATACTGTATATGGGGAGAGCTGTGATTAGATTGTATGTGGGAAGAGCTGTGATTATACTGTATATGGGGAGAGCTGTGATTGCACTGTATATGGGGAGAGCTGTGATTATATTGTATATGGGGAGAGCTGTGATTACATTGTATATGGGGAGAGCTGTTATTATACTGTATATGGGGAGAGCTGTGATTAGATTGTATGTGGGAAGAGCTGTGATTATACTGTATATGGGGAGAGCTGTGATTGCACTGTATATGGGGAGAGCTGTGATTGCACTGTATATGGGGAGAGCTGTGATTATACTTTATATGGGGAGAGCTGTGGTTATACTGTATATGGGGAGAGCTGTGGTTACACTGTATATGGGGAGAGCTGTGATTATACTGTATATGGGGAGAGCTGTGGTTACACTGTATATGGGGAGAGCTGTGGTTACACTGTATATGGGGAGAGCTGTGATTATACTGTATATGGGGAGAGCTGTGATACTGTATATGGGGAGAGCTGTGATTATAATGTATATGGGGAAAGCTGTGATTATACTGTATATGGGGAGAGCTGTGATTGCACTGTATATGGGGAGAGCTGTGATTGCACTGTATATGGGGAGAGCTGTGATTGCACTGTATATGGGGAGAGCTGTGATTATACTGTATATGGGGAGAGCTGTGGTTATACTGTATATGGGGAGAGCTGTGATTATATTGTATATGGGGAGAGCTGTGATTATATTGTATATGGGGAGAGCTGTGATTACACTGTATATGGGGAGAGCTGTGATTATACTGTATATGAGGAGAGCTGTGGTTACACTGTATATGGGGAGAGCTGTGATTATACTGTATATGGGGAGAGCTGTGGTTACACTGTATATGGGGAGAGCTGTGGTTACACTGTATATGGGGAGAGCTGTGATTATACTGTATATGGGGAGAGCTGTGATACTGTATATGGGGAGAGCTGTGATTATAATGTATATGGGGAAAGCTGTGATTATACTGTATATGAGGAGAGCTGTGATTATACTGTATATGGGGAGAGCTGTAATTATACTGTATATGGGGAGAGCTGTGATTGCACTGTATATGGGGAGAGCTGTGATTATACAGTATATGGGGAGAGCTGTGGTTATAATGTATATGAGGAGAGCTGTGATTATACTGTATATGGGGAGAGCTGTAATTATACTGGATATGGGGAGAGCTGTGGTTACACTGTATATGGGGAGAGCTGTGATTATACTGTATATGGGGATAACTGTGATTACACTGTATATGGGAATAACTGATTATACTGTATATGGGGAGAGCTGTGATTATACAGTATATGGGGAGAGCTGTGGTTACACTGTATATGGGGAGAGCTGTGATTATACTGTATATGGGGAGAGCTGTGATTATACTGGATATGGGGAGAGCTGTGGTTACACTGTATATGGGGAGAGCTGTGATTATACTGTATATGGGGATAACTGTGATTACACTGTATATGGGAATAACTGTGATTATACTGTATATGGGGAGAGCTGTAATTACACTGTATATGGGGAGAGCTGTGATTATACAGTATATGGGGAGAGCTGTGGTTACACTGTATATGGGGAGAGCTGTGATTATACTGTATATGGGGAAAGCTGTGATTATACTGTATATGAGGAGAGCTGTGATTATACTGGATATGGGGAGAGCTGTGGTTACACTGTATATGGGGAGAGCTGTGGTTACACTGTATATGGGGAGAGCTGTGATTATACTGTATATGGGGATAACTGTGATTACACTGTATATGGGAATAACTGTGATTATACTGTATATGGGGAGAGCTGTAATTACACTGTATATGGGGAGAGCTGTGATTATACAGTATATGGGGAGAGCTGTGGTTACACTGTATATGGGGAGAGCTGTGATTACACTGTATATGGCGTCCTGGGATTAGCATTGATTATGGGGGTGCAACCTGTTCCCACTGCTATTATTCTGCACATTACTGTAGCTTCGGTACTACAGTCATGGCCAAAAGTATTGACACCCCTGCAATTCTGTCAGATAATATTCAGTTTCTTCCTGAAAATGATTGCAAACACAAATTCTTTGGTATTATTATCTTCATTTAATTTGTCTTAAATGAAAAAACGCAAAAGAGAATGAAGCAAAAAGCAAAACATTGATCATTTCACACAAAACTCCAAAAATGGGCCGGACAAAAGTATTGGCACCCTCAGCCTAATACTTGGTTGCACAACCTTTAGCCAAAACAACTGCGATCAACCGCTTCCGGTAACCATCAATGAGTTTCTTACAATGCTCTGCTGGAATTTTAGACCATTCTTCTTTGGCAAACTGCTCCAGGTCCCTGATATTTGAAGGGCGCCTTCTCCAAACTGCCATTTTTAGATCTCTCCACAGGTGTTCTATGGGATTCAGGTCTGGACTCATTGCTGGCCACCTTAGAAGTCTCCAGTACTTTCTCTCAAACCATTTTCTAGTGTTTTTGAAGTGTGTTTTGGGTTATTGTCCTGCTGGAAGACCCATGACCTCTGAGGGAGACCCAGCTTTCTCACACTGGGCCCTACATTATGCTGCAAAATTTGTTGGTAGTCTTCTGACTTCATAATGCCATGCACACGGTCAAGCAGTCCAGTGCCAGAGGCAGCAAAGCAACCCCAAAACATCAGGGAACCTCCACCATG
The DNA here is from genome assembly GCF_039654945.1 of Dendrobates tinctorius. Classification (NCBI taxonomy): domain Eukaryota; kingdom Metazoa; phylum Chordata; class Amphibia; order Anura; family Dendrobatidae; genus Dendrobates; species Dendrobates tinctorius. The sequence goes on along the minus strand of NW_027361903.1, from coordinate 1,410,841 downwards.
TTTGACTGTAGGGACCATGTACTTTTCTTTGAATGCCTCTTTTTTCTCCAGTAAACTCTATGTTGATGCTTTTGCCCTAAAAGCTCTACTTTTGTCTCATCTGACCAGAGAACATTCTTCCAAAATGTTTTAGGCTTTTTCAGGTAAGTTTTGGCAAATTCCAGCCTGGCTTTTTTATGTCTCGGGGTAAGAAGTGGAGTCTTCCTGGGTCTCCTACCATACAGTCCCTTTTCATTCAGATGCCGATGGATAGTACGGGTTGACACCGTTGTACCCTCGGACTGCAGGGCAGCTTGAACTTGATTGGATGTTAGTGGAGGTTCTTTATCCAACATCCGCACAATCTTGCGTTGAAATCTCTTGTCAATTTTTCTTTTCCGGCCACATCTAGGGAGGTTAGCCACAGTGCCATGGGCTTTACACTTCTTGATGACACTGCGCACGGTAGACACAGGAACATTCAGGTCTTTGGAGATGGACTTGTAGCCTTGAGATTGCTCATGCTTCCTCACAATTTGGTTTCTCAAGTCCTCAGACAGTTCTTTGGTCTTCTTTCTTTTCTCCATGCTCAATGTTGTACACACAAGGACACAGGACAGAGGTTGAGCCAACTTTAATCCATGTCAACTGGCTGCAAGTGTGATTTAGTTATTACCAACACCTGTTAGGTGCCACAGGTAAGTTACAGGTTCTGTTAATTACACAAATTAGAGAAGCACCACAGGATGTTTCCAACAGCGCCAATACTTTTGTCCCCCCTCTTTTTTAAGTTTGGTGTGGAATTATATCCAATTTGGCTTTAGGACAATTCTTTTTGTGTTTTTTCATTTAAGACAAATTAAATGAAGATAATAATAACAAAGAATTTGTGTTTGCAATCATTTTCAGGAAGAAACTGAGTATTATCTGACAGAATTGCAGGGGTGTCAATACTTTTGGCCATGACTGTATGTGTCGTCTATGTGGAGAGTTGTCTGGACCAGCTTTGCTTTTTTTATACAGACACATCAGATCGGAATCAGTGCTGAACATGGAGATCCGCAGATGACGGAGGTTGGAGCTTTCAGAATTTGAGGATTTTCCGCTTTGGTTACGATGTTGGAGCTTTTGATCCCGGGACTCAGAGGGCAGGAACTGGGCCAAGATGGAACTGGGACAAGATTCTAATTAAAACTAGTGACTTAAGAGTAAAGACGACTTCATGTCATCATCATCCTGACAACCAGCCGATTATAAAACCCAGGAGAGGAGGACGAAGGTGACAATCGAGGAGGAGCGGCGACATGGGACCAGGTGAGGGGCAGACCTGGTGGGATTAGTGCATGTCACATTGTCCTCTGTAACTATTGTCATCGATTGAAGTTTCATCCAGACGTTTTATCATCAATATTTTATGCAAGTTTCTAATATTGTTTTTTTTCTCATTCTCAGTGCTTCTATTTGTTGTTAAGAGTTAACTAATAACATTTCTGATTCCAATTAGAGGCTCAAACCCTTCCTGACCTAATATTTCTCACAGCTGAGCGTTTGTTACCATTGTATCCTCTGTCAGCTAATATCCTGGATGTCAGACTGATACATTGTAACCTCAGCAGTGAGAAATCCAGTGCAGGGAATCTGAGGTAAGTCTCTTCTTTTTTGCTAAGGCCTTGTTCACACTTCAGTCTTTTAGAATCAGTCACAATCCGTCAAAGTGTTGAAAAAGCAAATCCTGTCCAGATTGCGAAAAACTGATGCTCCGGATCCGTCCAAGCAGCAGTTGCAGGAAATTTAAAGGAACAGAATTCTGAGAGAGAGAATTTTTAAGTGCCAGAAAGGCTGTGGGGGTTAAATTAAAGGAAGAAAAATTATTCCAGGCATGCTCAGTTTGAAAAGAAGGAATCCGTCGCTGAATTCTCTCTTGACCGACAGCGACGGATCCTGCGCCCATAGGCTTCCATTGTAGCCAACGACGGACGCCGCAGGATCCGTCGCTGTCCGACTTTTCGATGTACACAAGAGACGTTCCTCTGTCCATTGTCTCCCGTCGACGGACAGAGATTTTCTGACAGATCCATCGGATGACGGATGAAACGTGTGGCCATCCGTCACCATCCGCCACTAATACAAGTCTATGAGAAAAAACCTGATCCAGCATGAAAAAACGCTGGATCCGTTATTTTCAAAAAAAGATTGTGACTGATGTAAAAAAACTGAAGTGTGAAAGAGACTTAAGTGAGACATCTGTCACATTTCACATATCTTCTACAATGGTGGTAAAGTGGACATTTCCCCAGATTATTCTAGACCAGGGGCTCTCAACCTGTGGAGCCACATGTGGGTTGTGGGCTTGTGACCCCCTGCCGGGCAGGTGCAAGTATCAGCTGTGAGGAGCAGGTCTCCACATGGTGGGGTCACATGTGGGTTGTGGGCTTGTGACCCCCTGCTGGGCGGGTGGAAGTATCAGCTGTGAGGAGCAGGTCTCCACATGGTGGGGTCACATGTGGGTTGTGGACTTGTGACCCCCTGCTGGGTGGCTGCTGACAACAGCTGTGAAGTGCAGGTCTCCACATGGTGAGGTTTGTGACCAGCCTGTGGAGCCACATGTGGGCTTGTGACCCCCTGCTGGGTGGGTGCTGATAACAGCTGTGAGAAGCAGGTCTCCACATGGTGAGGTTTGTGACCAGCTTCTGGAGCCACATGTGGGCTTGTGACCCCCTGCTGGGTGGGTGCTGATAATAGCTGTGAGAAGCAGGTCTCCACATGGTGGAGCCACATGTGGGTTGTGGGCTTGTGACCCCCTGCCGAGCGGGTGCAAGTATTAGCTGTGAGGAGCAGGTCTCCACATGGCGGGGCCACATGTGGGTTGTGGGCTTGTGACCCCCTGCTGGGTGGGTGCAAGTATCAACTGTGAGGAGCAGGTCTCCACATGGTGAGGTTTGTGACCAGCTTCTGGAGCCACATGTGGGCTTGTGACCCCCTGCTGGGTGGGTGCTGATAATAGCTGTGAGAAGCAGGTCTCCACATGGTGGAGCCACATCATGTGGGTTGTGGGCTTGTGACCCCCTGCCGGGCGGGTGCAAGTATCAGCTGTGAGGAGCAGGTCTCCACATGGTGGGGCCACATGTGGGTTGTGGACTTGTGACCCCCTACTGGGTGGCTGCTGACAACAGCTGTGAAGTGCAGGTCTCCACATGGTGAGGTTTGTGACCAGCCTGTGGAGCCACATGTGGGCTTGTGACCCCCTGCTGGGTGGCTGCTGACAACAGCTGTGAAGTGCAGGTCTCCACATGGTGAGGTTTGTGACCAGCCTGTGGAGCCACATGTGGGCTTGTGACCGCCTGCTGGGTGGGTGCTGATAACAGCTGTGAGAAGCAGGTCTCCACATGGTGGAGCCACATGTGGGCTTGTGACCCCCTGCTGGGTGGCTGCTGCTGACAACAGCTGTGAAGTGCAGGTCTCCACATGGTGAGGTTTGTGACCAGCCTGTGGAGCCACATGTGGGCTTGTGACCCCCTGCTGGGTGGGTGCTGATAACAGCTGTGAGAAGCAGGTCTCCACATGGTGGAGCCACATGTGGGCTTGTGACCCCCTGCTGGGTGGCTGCTGCTGACAACAGCTGTGAAGTGCAGGTCTCCACATGGTGAGGTTTGTGACCAGCCTCTGGAGCCACATGTGGGCTTGTGACCCCCTGCTGGGTGGGTGCTGATAACAGCTGTGAGGAGCAGGTCTCCACATGGCGGGGCCACATGTGGGTTGTGGGCTTGTGACCCCCTGCTGGGTGGGTGCAAGTATCAACTGTGAGGAGCAGGTCTCCACATGGTGAGGTTTGTGACCAGCCTGTGGAGCCACATGTGGGTTGTAGGCTTGTGACCCCCTGCTTGGTGGGTGCTGATAACAGCTGTGAAGAGCAGTTATTCCACTTCAGTGGTGTCTTAAAATGTGAACACTCCTGGTTGTGTGTCCTTCTGCTGGATTGGGTGTAGGGTTCTAGCAGGTTCTCAGGATGCAGTGACGAGACATGAGACAGGAAAAAAGAGGGGGAGAAGCCAGCGCTGCTTGTGGTCAGAACGTAATACAAGAAGTGTGAAAACACACATAGGTTTCAATCTGTATTCAAAAATGAGACATTTAGCAAAAAATTGATCAATTGTTTGAGCTACCCCGCCACGTCAAGGCAGTCTCGTATGGGGAGTCCTACTCTACGTTTTTTATATTCGCTGTGCCATTACGGCCTCCTAAATGTATAAAAGCAAGACCTCATTACATGCACACTGTACCTCAAGCATTTCAGAATCGCTCCTATGGCACCAGAGAGGACAAGCGCAGATAAAGATTAGCCAGGTCCATGCAGACATTTCAGGTCCAACCTCCACACTGCCTGTCCAGCACCACATGATAAAGGACGATCCAGGCCCAGATACAGGTGCGTAATCAAATAAAGCCTAGGGCAGGGCAGGGCTGCCGTTTAATGTGAACAGCAGCCTAGATCAATCACTGAGAAAACAGAAAGAATGGCGTACATGACCCAGCGCGCACGGCTACAGTGGTGGTCAGCCACAAAACCAATATCAAGAAAAAAGAGGGGGAGAAGCAAAAAATTGATCAATTGTTTGAGCTACCCCGCCACGCGCTGGGTCATGTACGCCATTCTTTCTGTTTTCTCAGTGATTGATCTAGGCTGCTGTTCACATTAAACGGCAGCCCTGCCCTGCCCTAGGCTTTATTTGATTACGCACCTGTATCTGGGCCTGGATCGTCCTTTATCATGTGGTGCTGGACAGGCAGTGTGGAGGTTGGACCTGAAATGTCTGCATGGACCTGGCTAATCTTTATCTGCGCTTGTCCTCTCTGGTGCCATAGGAGCGATTCTGAAATTCTTGAGGTACAGTGTGCATGTAATGAGGTCTTGCTTTTATACATTTAGGAGGCCGTAATGGCACAGCGAGCATAAAAAACGTAGAGTAAGACTCCCCATACGAGACTGCCTTGACGTGGCGGGGTAGCTCAAACAATTGATCAATTTTTTGCTAAATGTCTCATTTTTGAATACAGATTGAAACCTATGTGTGTTTTCACACTTCTTGTATTACGTTCTGACCACAAGCAGCGCTGGCTTCTCCCCCTCTTTTTTTCGAGACATGAGACAGGGTATGACTTGTATAATAAACTTTTATAAACTGAAGCCACTAGGGCTATACTGAACAGACAAAACGGGGGAACAAGCAATCTGTCCTCGCAGGGATTCAATGAACTAAGCAGTACTTTTTGCGTAACTGCGAGTAACCCGGCTAGTCCGGGTGACGGAGGCCAGACTATGGCCAAACTATAAATGAGTCCAAAAGAGGTCTATGTATACCGCCCTTCCTAAATACCATAAATACCAAAAAACAAGGAAATAAGGCGCATCAAAGATGAAAATAAATGCAATAAATTTTTATTAACGCCCATATAACATCAACAAGGAGAAGAAACAAACAAGTGTGAACATCACCCAATGGTGAACATGGATACACATCAATGGGCCACATAAGAAGGAGCCCCATAAGTCATACATGTGCTCAATAAAGCCAGTCTACAGTAATATGACATAAACCCATGTTAGTAAAAGGCTCCAGCTGCAGTCCAGTAAAAATGAGGACGGAGCAACTGAATAAAGTGCCATGTGCATTCCTAGGTGCATTGTATATAGTACATTACCATTTTCGCATAAATATACCAGCAAAAAGTGCTGAATAAAACACATATACCATATACAAACCATGCATGTTATATAGATATATAATAAAGGTCATAAAGACCAACACAGGGTAAGTACCCAAAGAAATACATATACCAATAGTAATACATGGAATACATACGCAAATATGTGATTATTAACGCATAATAGCAAATTAATATAACAATACTATTGCATCAATGCCCGCTTGTCTATTAGCCCAGATGCTGGCGCTTAATCAAATATGTACCAATTGGTAGCGCCAGTATCAGGCCGGTATGTAGGCGTCCATACGATTTAAACACCGATTATTGCACAGTGCCCACTTGCATAATGGCCTATAATCTCGCAGATAAACTTCCAGTGAAGTATCACATGTATACCTGAGGGTGAAGAGGTGAACCCCGACGTGCGTTTCGCATCAGATTCCTCGGGGGTTTGTGGCCAGACTATGGCCAAACTATAACACTTATTTTCTAAAGTCCACTTATCCTTCCATGCGTCGCTCGGGATTGCAGATGCGGCCGCTTAGACGTCGTTGATGCGGCTGCCTTGACGCCTCGATCTTCCAGGAAGGTTTGGGCTCGTCGGGCCCTGAAGAAACTGTACCGGTGGGGCGCAACAGGCCCTGAAGAAATGGTGCCGATGGGGCACATCAGGCCCTGAAGAAACAATACCGGTGGGGCGTAACAAACCCTGAAGAAACGGTGCTGGTGGGGCGCAACAGGCCCTGAAGAAACGGTGCCAGTGGGGCGCAACATGCCCTGAAGAAAAGATGCCGGTGGGGCGCAACAGGCCCTGAAGAAATGATGCCGGTGGGGCGCAACAGGCCCTGAAGAAATGATGCCGGTGGGGCGCAACAGGCCCTGAAGAAACGGTGCTGATGGGGGCGCAGTAATGACGCAGTCTCTAAATATAACCGTTCACCAACCTCTGCTCAGGGTCCCTTAGCAAACCGGACAGGGGCCTCTACTGCTGCCTGTAGTGAGGTGACGCCCCCTGGGGCTGGTGATGACAGGGCCGCAGCTGTGGGAGAAGGCAGGGGGGCAGTATCCTGACCGCTGTAAAGGAAGGGTCTGTCATCGCAGCGGTCACCTGAGGTAGCCGCCTTGTCACAACCAGGTGGGAAGCAGAGGGAGCCGCTATTTGTGACCGTATGCGGGGAGCGGCCGCCGGTGCAAGTCTCTCACGTGTCACTAGTCGGTGAGTCCGCAGCTTTCCTTTCACAGGCCCCTGTCGGTCTCTCCACAACACACCGTCCGCTCCCTCGGTCCTCTCTCTCTCTCACACGGCTTCCTGTCTGACGTCCGGCTCTCTGTCAGCAGCCACTTCAGCGCACCCCCTGCTCCTTTTAAGCTTGCCCCGCCCCCTGTTTCCCTGACAACTTCAGTCAAGTCTTTCCTTTTACTGTCCTCCCAGTATCGTTCCCTCAGAAACCCTGATGGCGGTCCCCTGGGTACCTGTCCCTTCACTGTCTGGGAGTCCTCCTCCCCACATGGGTGTAGTGAAAGACCTGTGGGCCCCTATTATACTATTTCTACTGTGGTAAATTGATGCCACTTTGTTGGTGTCTGCCAATAATTTCTGGAAATGTGAACACTCCTGGTTGGGTCTCCTGTTGTCTGTAGCAGTAGTCCTCCGACTCCGTCAGACCTTCACTTCCTTGCACTCAACTACCCGTGTTACTATCCTTACATTTTTCTGACAATTAGTCTACAAAACTGATATTTGTGCCACATGAGTGTGGCTCAGCATGAAAGCAGGTTGAGCTGTTGCATGTGGTATCAGGGCTCCCAGCACAGGAGGCCTACACCGATCCCTCACCCACCTGGTCTTACCGTGATGTTCATTGGAAAGCTGTAAATGCTGTCCCATTCCCTGATGGCTGATTGCTGACGTGCCATGCTACAATTTGTACTGTGGGTGAATTGAGGCCACTTTCCTGGTGTCTGTGCCTCATTTGATGTGATTTGGCAGCATTTGGGGCCGTTATAAGGTGTTGTGCATGCGTTTGTTTTTGCCTCCCATTGAAGTAAATGGCATTCGGATATGTTCGGCAAATATTCAACTAATTAATAGGCAAATATTGCAAATTCGACAAATGTAATCCGAACCAAACTTTGAAATATTCGCTCATCTCTAGTTTTGAGGTTTCTTTAGATTATGTTGATAACTAGAGTTCTAACCTGCAATGTGAGGGGGGGCACAAATGACAGGACCACGAGGTGCTCTGGTCCTGACCTCAAGGACGGGCATCTGCCGGCAGTTGTACGCCTGACTGAACTCATCTGAACACAGAAGAGACTATTGATAACAAGATGGCAGCCATCAGCTCCTTTCTCGTCAGCCCACCACCTACCACCCTGGAGTCAGAGTTTATCCACAGAACTCTTCACAGCTTGTCCCTTGTGATGTGGAAGGAAGGCGCGAATCTCTGTTGGGTTTTAGGAAAACGCCAACGTGTTGTAGGGTTTGTATTTGTTCCTCCACATTATTCCCCTGCAGCATTAAATCCGTTAAAGGGAGTCTGTCACCCCATTTCAGCTGCCAGCACCGCCATCAGGGGATTCTCTCCTGCATTCTGTAATGCATTATGTAACGCTGTAGATAAGCCCCCGATGTAACCTGAAAGAGAAGAAAAAAGAGTTAGATTATACTCACTGGGGGGGCGGTCCGGGTCCGGTCTTGGTCCGATGGGTGTTGCGGTCCAGCGCCTCCCTTCTTCTAACGGTGACGTCTTCTTCTTTGCTGCCTGTCGTGGCTCCTGCACAGGCGCAGAAGATGGGAGGCGCCGGACGGGACGGCGACACTCATCGGACCAGACTGAACGCCGAGGTGAGTATAATATAACGTGTTTTTCTTCTCTTTCAGGTTACATTGGGGGCTTATCTACAGCATTACAGAATGCTGGAGATAAGCCCCTGATGGCGGTGCCGGCAGCTGATAGGTGAAAAATGGGAGATAAGCCCCTGATGGCGGTGCCGGCAGCTGATAGGTGAAAAATGGGGTGACAGATTCCCTTTAAATGGAATCATTGTCTGGTGATTATTGGGGATTTTAGCGGCATAATGAATAATAAATGGACCGTGCAGTTCTTGAAAGGGGCTGGAGAAGGTGCTGGCTGCCAGCTCCATCCGCTGTTTGTCATGATACAGGGATTTTGTATGTCCGGAGGCTTAAGAACAGAGAAAAAAAGAATATTCATGCTTTAATGATTTTTGGCAGGTTATACTTACAGAAGATTATTTGTGATCCACATGGCGTGTCAGAGCCTTCTCTGCAGTGGTTCATAGCACATTCTGTGATTGGAGATTCGCAGAGATGGAATCCATATTGGTTACGGGTTCTTGGAGACATGGTATAATTAGCGGGCAATGTCCCAGTTTTCTTGGAGGTGCGCTATTTGGGGAAGTTGCTGCCCTGCATATATCATTTATTACAGAAGAAGCGGAATTCTAGAATGCGAGACAGATTGTAATGGCGACCCCTCAGCAGAATAGAGAGCGGACGGCGCTAGTGCAGAAGAAGCCAAAGGAACTTTATTTAAAAGATTTTTTATGGGTCAGAAACATTTCAGTGAAAATGGTAAAATACTAGCTGGGGTTATAAGAAATTGAAGGGAAAGCCAGAAATCCCTTCTGCCATCACCAGGATGGGGTGTAATGTCCCACCACCACCACACTGGGATTAACAGGGAATTTGTTGATTTTTTTTTTTTTTTTGACGGAATGTATCAATCGAAATTTGAGGGCGACCTCCAGGAAAGAGATCTGTATTTGGAGGGATTGTTCTTCTTGTTCTGTTGGAGGAATTTAAAAATCAGTAGGAAGCTCCAATTATCCTCTCTGAGAGAGAAAAGAAGCTTTGAGATCATTTTTGGTAATTTTATCCCTGGAGCACATGAGCTTCCGATAGGAATCCATATGAAGTATGTGGAGAAGACATTAACTCTACTATGAGAAGTATTAGATACTTCCTAGGAGAAGGGAGTTTTGCCTGAGTCACTGAGCCATTGTTGCTCAGGCTTCATCCATTCTTGCTCAGGCTCCCTCCTTTGTTACTCAGGCTCCTTCTGTCGTTGGTCAGACTTCATCCATTGCTGGTCAGGCTCCCTCCTTTGTTGGTCAGGCTCCTACCTGGTCAGACTTCATCCATTGCTGGCCAGGCTTCCTCCTTTGTTACTCAGGCTCCCTTCGTTGTTGGTCAGGCTCCTACCTGGTCAGACTTCATCCATTGCTGGTCAGGCTTCCTCCTTTGTTACTCAGGCTCCCTCCGTTGTTGGTCAGGCTCCTACCTGGTCAGACTTCATCCATTGCTGGTCAGGCTTCCTCCTTTGTTGCTCGGGCTTCATCCATTCTTGCTCAGGCTCCCTCCTTTGTTACTCAGGCTCCTTCTGTCGTTGGTCAGACTTCATCCATTGCTGGTCAGGCTTCCTCCTTTGTTACTCAGGCTCCCTCCTTTGTTGGTCAGGCTCCTACCTGGTCAGACTTCATCCATTGCTGGTCAGGCTTCCTCCTTTGTTACTCAGGCTCCCTCCGTTGTTGGTCAGGCTCCTACCTGGTCAGACTTCATCCATTGCTGGTCAGTCTTCCTCCTTTGTTACTCAGGCTCCCTCTGTTGTTGGTCAGGCTCCTACCTTTATTGGTCAGGCTCCCTCCCTTATTGGTCAGGTTCCCACCTTTATTGGTCAGGCTCCCTCCAGTATTGGTCAGGCTCCCTCCTTTATTGGTCAGGTTCCCATCTTTATTGGTCAGGTTACCATCTTTATTGGTCAGGCTCCCTCCAGTGTTGGTCAGGCTCCCTCCTTTATTGGTCAGGTTCCCATCTTTATTGGTCAGGTTACCATCTTTATTGGTCAGGCTCCCTCCAGTGTTGGTCAGGCTCCCTCCTTTATTGGTCAGGCTCCCTCCTTTATTGGTCAGGTTCCCACCTTTATTGGTCAGGCTCCCTCCAGTGTTGGTCAGGCTCCCTCCTTTATTAGTCAGGCTCCCTCCCTTATTGGTCGGGTTCCCATATTTATTGGTCAGGCTCCCTCCAGTGTTGGTCAGGCTCCCTCCTTAATTGGTCAGGCTCCCTCCCTTATTGTTCAGGTTCCCATCTTTATTGGTCAGGTTCCCATATTTATTGGTCAGGCTCCCTCCTTTATTGGTCAGGCTCCCTCCTTTATTGGTCAGGTTCCCACCTTTATTGGTCAGGCTCCCTCCTTTATTGGTCAGGCTCCCACCTTTATTGGTCAGGCTCCCTCCAGTGTTTGTCAGGCTCCCTCCTTTATTGGTCAGGCTCCCTCCTTTATTGGTCAGGTTCCCACCTTTATTGGTCAGGCTCCCTCCTTTATTGGTCAGGCTCCCTCCAGTGTTGGTCAGGCTCCCTCCTTTATTGGTCAGGTTCCCATCTTTATTGGTCAGGTTACCATCTTTATTGGTCAGGCTCCCTCCAGTGTTGGTCAGGCTCCCTCCTTTATTGGTCAGGCTCCCTCCTTTATTGGTCAGGTTCCCACGTTTATTGGTCAGGCTCCCTCCAGTGTTGGTCAGGCTCCCTCCTTTATTAGTCAGGCTCCCTCCCTTATTGGTCGGGTTCCCATATTTATTGGTCAGGCTCCCTCCAGTGTTGGTCAGGCTCCCTCCTTAATTGGTCAGGCTCCCTCCCTTATTGTTCAGGTTCCCATCTTTATTGGTCAGGTTCCCATATTTATTGGTCAGGCTCCCTCCAGTGTTGGTCAGGCTCCCTCCTTTATTGGTCAGGCTCCCTCCTTTATTGGTCAGGTTCCCACCTTTATTGGTCAGGCTCCCTCCTTTATTGGTCAGGCTCCCACCTTTATTGGTCAGGCTCCCTCCAGTGTTTGTCAGGCTCCCTCCTTTATTGGTCAGGCTCCCTCCTTTATTGGTCAGGTTCCCACCTTTATTGGTCAGGCTCCCTCCTTTATTGGTCAGGCTCCCTCCAGTGTTGGTCAGGCTCCCTCTGTTGTTACAACAGATTCCACTGATATATATTGTGAGGTAGCGCTGTCATTTAGTTAGGGAATACTCGCTCAGCAGCCACAAAAAAACAGATCCGGCACGGGTTTTCCATAAAACCATAACTCCGTGCGGTTTATTGTGCAGCATAAACCGTGACCAATAACATAAAGTTCATATCGCCAGCATAGCGTCCATTACAGAGCTTCCCTCTGTTAAGCCTGTGGTCACACAGGTTACTCAATGTCCAGTACTCAGGCTCTTCAGCCTCAAAGTTATCTCGCCTGTCAGGGTTCTCTCACGGCTGTTCCTCCATGCTGCATGCATCCATTCCCTCCAGGGAACTAACAGGCACATGTCACCATTACTCACAGCCACTTCACACGTGCTGTCAGGCAAGAAGCTCCATCTCAGCGGGACCTTCCACACTGGACCAATCGGGTCCCAGCATTCACTCCATGTGACCTCTCCTGGCCACATTATATCGTTCATAGCCACGCCCACTGGGTCACATGACTCTGACCTCATCACAGGCCCTTCAGGCATTTTTACACTCTTTACAACCATGCTTTAAACACAGCCCCTGGGTGGGTTTGTCGGTAACCAGGCCCGCCCATCTCTCTAGTTACCTGGAGACTTCTCCCTCATATATTAACGCAGCACCTCAGCAATGTCCTTGCTGATCACTCATACATAAGTCTCCATCTCAAAGCCACCCACTTTGAGATACCTAACGGCCACTCAACACTCTGCCATTCATCCCTTCTCCTGGGACCTCCACACAGTGCCCCCTAGAGGACACAGTGGTTACTACACCACAATATCAATACATTTAACCTGCCAAATGGACAGAAAATCACTATGGACGCTCCAACAGACATAAATCCTACAAATAAGCCATGGAGTCAAAAAGTCCAAAAATATATAAAAATATCAAAAAAAAATTTAATATCCAAATTACTGACACATAATATACAGACTCGGACACAAAGCATAAACCAGAGCTCATGTATGCACTACTAAGGGGCAGGAGAATAATTAATATTGAAAATAAATGAGGGGTGCTGCACAATGCAAAGGCAAAAGCAATGATCAACAAGAAAATGGCCCAGCATATAAAGCGCACACCCAAGGCAATAAAGTATGTGACCAATACATATAAACAGGTATACAGAATAAAAACATTTAAAATGGAAGGCACACCTCCAAATGTCCCAAACAGATCTAATAATAAATGCTGCTAGGCAAAGACCACTTACTGAAAATTACACAAAATTCACCAAAATGTACATAATAAAACATAGGGCATGACCCCAACAACCCCGAATCTGGGCGTCCCCAGAGAAATGCACCAAGGATCCTGCCGCACTAGGCATGCGCACACGCTGAAAACGCCATCTTAAATGAGGGCACGGAAAGGGGCAAATAAGGTACAGCAGATACATACTGTGGTGTTATATAAAAACTAGTATATATATATATACATGAATATCACGATACCACAGGGGTAATAATAAAGTGATAAGTGCAATAAAGTGCAAATATGCAATATAATAAAGTGACCAACTACAGAACAAAATAAAAATAACCGAAAAACATAATACAATCAATGACGATATAATATAATGAATAAAATAAAAAATAATGAATAATTAATCATAAAATGCTGCATCAACAGAGTCCCATTCACAGGAAAGCACACTGATTTCATCGGTCAGATGGCAGGATCCTCGCTAGATGGTACATCATCATCATCATCATCACACATCTTCTTTTATTCATTTTTTCTTTGTTTCTTTATTCCGCCCTCATTTTTTCAGATTTGCAGAATCACTCAGGACATCAGACAATGGTGGAATAATACGATGAGATGAAGCTGCTGATTAAATACAAACATAGACACACAGGATTAGAATCTAAGCGCAGGGAAAAGAGCTATTAAAGAGAGGGCGCCAAACTTAATTGCTCATTCAAGCCAGTTGGACTCGTGCTTCCCAAAATTGCTATCCAGCGTCATTCCAATTGTGCTAGAGTACGTTTAGTACCACCACCCCTTATGCCGCATCGTACTCCATCAATCCCACAGACTTGTGGGTGTCTGGGTTACATTTGTGATACAGCCTAAAATGGCGTGGGATGGTCTTTAGACCAGGAATGTCCTCCACTTCGCTTGCCGCCTGAATATCTCTAACGTGTTCATGGGTACGTACCCTTCATTCCCAAGAGGTCAATCCAGTATAAAATAGATTACATGGGCATTCTGCCATATACACCACAAATGTGGTGCTGCACGAAATAAAATCTGTGACCCGGAAATTTCTGCGGCCATCAGCAGAGGTGAAGGACGCGGTCCGTACAAGATTGCGGCACGCCAAACAATCACCACATGGTGTGAGGTAGCGCTGTCATTTAAGTTGGGGATCACTCACTTGGCAGCCACAAAATCAGCTCCGGCACAGGTTTTTCAATAACCATAACGGTCCAAGCAGGTTATTAAACATCATAAACCATGACCAGCAATATATAAACGGCATAGCGTCCATGACAGAGCTTCACTCTGTCAGCAATGTCCAATACACAGGCTTTTCAGCCCCACAGTTATCTCTCACCCCGTCAGGGTTCTCTCCTGGCTGCTTCTCCATACTGCAGACATTCATTCCCTCCAGGGAACTCTCAGGCACTTGCAGCCATTACTCACAGCGTCCACACGTGCTGTCAGGCAGGAAGCCCCATCTCAGCGGGACCTTCCACACTGGACCAACCGGGTCCAAGCATTCACCCCCTGTGACCTACCCTGGCCACATTATATGGTACATAGCCACGCCCACAGAGTCACATGACTCTGACCTCATCATAGGTCCTTCAAGCATTTACACACTCTTTCCAACAGTGCTTTAAACACACCTCCTGGGTGGGTTTGTAGGTAACCAGGTCCGCCCATCTCTCTAGTTACCTGGAGACTTCTCCCTAATACATTGAAACAACACCTCAGCAATATCATTGCTGAACAACACATAAGTCTCAACGGAACAACGGTGATTCAGTATTCTGCCATTCATCCTTTCTCCTGGGACATCCACACAGCGCCCCCTAGCGGACTCACATACCTTCCCCTCTGTTCAACCTTGTGGGGTTGAACACACAACATTACACCAGGGTCTCGCGACTGGGCACTCACTACACCTTGCCCCACAGGTCGAGAGAACCGTCTCCATCTGTCATACGGCCTCGTTCCTACGTTAGACCTCCCCTGCCTCCAGCGGTCAGAATATCGGTCGTTGTCTTTGACCCTCCAGTCACGGTCTGTCTGCGTCGTCAGACACTGGTTAGGCCTCTTTCACACATCAGGTTTTCGCCGCCAGGCGCGATCCGGCGCTTTAGTCAAAAACCGGATCCGGCGAAATGCAATGCCGGTTCCCCCCCCATTGACTTGCATTTGAGCCGGATCGCGCCGGATGGCCATACGTTTCTTCCGGTTTTCGCCGGATCCGGCAATGTGTCGCAATCCGGCATCTGGAAAAAACGGCTACTGTAACATTTTTTGTCTCCGGCGAAAAAGCCGGACATGCCGGATCTGGCGTGTCCGGCTTTTGCACACAATGAAAGTCTATGAGTGCCGCAATGCGCCGGATCCGGTTTTTTAGGTCTGAGCATGCTCAGTCGCTCTGCCCACATCACACATATATAAATGCAAGACAGTGGGACCCACAGCCACACCCAACATGCCACCAAAGACAGCAACCAGGTGCAGGAGAAGGCAGGAGACCACTGCAGCACCATCAGCACCACCACCACCACAAATGGAGCAGCATGCTGAACAACAGGAGGGGAGTCCAGCAGCAGATGAGAGACGGTAATTATCAAATCCCCCATTCCTCAAAACTAGGGCCATGGAATATCAAGATATTCATTGGCCCTTTGTTTCTCTTTATTCAACAGCCGCCCAAGAGATGCAGCAGCAGCAGCAGCAGAAATGGCATCACTGGCAGCAGCAACAGCAGCAGCAATACCCACAGCCATGGAGTCTGGCCAGCAAGAGGACAGCACATCTTCTTCTGGGAGCCCTCCCTCGCATCGTCAGCGTTTGACGGTAAGTTTTTATTTCCAAAATCCATCATCTCTGTAATATATGTCTATTCATTGGCTTTTATTTCAAAACAGGAATCACAAGCTGAAGAGGAGCTCCCAGAAGAAGAAGGAAGGGGTGGACAGACACCTGGAGTGGGCTCACAATTGGTAAGTTTTTTTCATCAAATGCAGAAACACAACATCACACTACACACAACACATAGAAAACAATGTTCTGCAGACCACACACAGCAAACAAATATGGCAACATCCAAACACATAAATTTTTTTCTTTTCTTCTCTAGTCTTCCCAATCTGGTGCTCGGCCAAGAAGTCCTCGCAGTGCCTCCCAGGGTCGGCGGCGGCGGTCACCAGTGTGTAAGTATAATATTTAAGTTAAATTTTGGTACACTTTTTATTTCATGTCTTTTGTGGTGACTAATTTTGCTATTTTTCTATTTTACTTTAACAGCCTTCACAGCGTGCTGCCGACTCTGACGGTGAGGATGGAGGAATTGATGTGGACCACCTCATCGATCTCGTCAGAGAAAGGGAGCCGCTCTGGAATATGGCTGACCGCCGCCACGCTGACCTGATCGTTACCCGACGGCTCTGGGAGGAAATCTGTTCGCTCCTTGTGGACCGCTGGGAGGACCTCGATGCTCGGGCCCAGATTAAAGAGCGTAAGTATATACAGTACCGGTTGATGTAAACCAGTGTTTCCCGAACTCCAGTCCTCGTGGTCCCCACGGATCATGTGTTCAGGATTTCTATTTACTATGGAAATCCTGAAAACATGACCCCTGGGGACCATGAGGACTGGAGTTTGGGAAACACTGATGTTGTATACTAACCACTTTGTCCTTTCTCGTTTCAGGGGAGAGAATTGTGAAGCGGTGGCGGTCTGTGAGGGATCGTTTCAAGAAGGAGTTCAATAAAGAGATGCGGGCCCCGAGTGGCTCTGGAGGATGCAGGAGCAAGTACAAGTACGCACGAGCCCTGTCGTTCCTCCGGGATACAATGGTCACCAGAAGGTAAATATTACACACCACATGTGACAAAAAAATGTTTAGATGTAAAAAAATTTTTTCAGCCAGGGCCATACCATGTCACTATTTTAATTGTTTTGTTTCTCTTTATTCCACAGCACGGTGAGCAGCACTCGGGAGCCTGCACGATTGGACCCTTCTGAGGCGATCCCTGAGGAGACCGGCACCGAGGGACACTTCGACCGCCCCGGTACATCTGCACCTTCCCAGCCTTCCCACACATTCGACCCATCTGTCCCATCCACCAGCGCAGGAGCATCGTGGCCGCCTACATTACATGAAGCTGCTGGTGAGGAGATCGCTTTCCCTTTACCCCACCCTTCTGCCCCTGCCACCTCTAGTACACCTGCGGGTACTGGGCGGCAGCGGCAGAGGGGTCAGGAAAAGACTTATGCGCCAGAGTTCTTGCATCTGAATGCATCTTTCCAGAACTGTCTAAAAGTCTTGTCAGAGCAAATCTCCGCAGGCTTTCAGCAGATCAACTCCAGCATTCTGGAGGTGAAGACACTTCTGCAAACCATGCATTCAGAAGCAAGATCTTCGCCAAACCACACCTTTTTCAGGTCTGTTGTGGAGCGCATGGAAACGCTATCTCCTACCCAGCAGATGCATGTAATGCATTCATGCCACGCTGCTCTCCAGCACGTTACCTCCCAACCTCCACCTCCCACCACTGTAGTTCCTCCACCTGCACCCCCTCCAGCCACTTTCCATCCTCCCCCTCCTATTACATACCATCCACCTCCCCAGTACCAGCAACCTCCCCAGTACCAGCAACCTCCCCAGTACCAGCAACCTCCCCAGTACCAGCAACCTCCCCGTACCAAACTCCTTCCCCGTACCAAACTCCTTCCCTGTACCAAACTCCTTCCCCGTACCAAACTCCTTCCCCGTACCAAACTCCTTCCCCGTACCAAACTCCTTCCCCGTACCAAACTCCTTCCCCATACAACTTGCCATCAACATCATCTGCTCCTACAGTCCCTGCCCAACCCTCCACTCCACCGCCCACCACCTCTTCTGCCTCCCACATGTCCACCCATTCTGTAGCTTTTTCCACACCATCACCTCTAACTGTTCCTTCCCCACCACGATCCAGTCCTCTCTCCACACTCCCAGTGTCGAAGTGTCCCGCAGCCCCTCCAGCAGTATTTCCACCCCACACTACACAGATTTATGATGTGTTTTTTAATAAAAATGCCCAGTTGGTTTTAAAACGTTTATTAAAAAAGTTTTTTTGCTCTTGTAAAAACATTTTACAAAAAAAAAATATTTTAAATAAAAGTTAAATTATTGTTTACACTGGTTGTCTGTCATTTCTTTCTGCGGCGAACTATGTTTAAAAAAAAGGTTAAATACAGGGTATTTAAAAGGTAAAAAGGTATTCAAAACCAGGTATATAACTGTGGGTAAATTTTAGCTTTTTGCCACAGTTGTGTTCCTGGTTGTGTTTGAAGCAAAGTATTTCACCTAAAAAGTTGTGTTTATTGTTGGTGATTTCCTACCAATGTACACAACTTTTGTTAAAAGGTGAAATACTTTGCATAAAACACAACCGGGTACACACCTGTGGCCTAAAGCTAAAAATAGAGACCATGACAAGATAGCCAACTTTGGTTGGCAAAGGTATATACTGTTGGTCCAGAAGGTACACAAGTTTGGTTAGGGCACCAATCTTTCACACTCTGTCATCCTGCCAGTGTACTCTGCCTTGAGGTGACATAAAGTATAGTGCAAAATTGTCCCTCATTACTGAAACCGTCACAGAACTTCTAGTGGTAATGTCATGGTAATCTTGCAAGGTGGTTTCTTCAGAGGTGTCCTCAATGGAAATGGGTTCCTTGCAGATAACAAAATTGTGGAGTACCACGCACGCTTTGATCACCTCGTCCACAGTTTCTGTCTTGAGGTTGATCGCAGTCAATAGGACCCGCCATTTGGCTGTCAGAATACCAAAGGTACATTCAACCATTCTTCTTGCTCTTGTGAGGCGGTAATTAAAAATGCGTTTTGTTCTTGACAATCCTCTGCTAGAGTATGGTTTCAAAAGGTGTTCTGACAGCTGGAAGGCTTCATCCCCTACACAGACAAATGGCATAGGTGGACCAGATGTTTGCGGCAGCGTTCTAGGTGGTGGGAACTGGAAGGTGTTTCCATACAGTTTACGCCCCATGGCAGACAGTTTGAAAACTTGAGAGTCATTGGAGCGGCCATAGGCCCCAATATCAAGAGCAATAAATTTGTATTCCGCGTCAGCGATGGCCATGAGGACAATTGAAAAATATTTCTTGTAATTGAAATATTCCGATCCCGATCCGGCTGGCTTTACAATGCGGATATGTTTCCCGTCCACAGCGCCCAAGCAGTTGGGAAACTGACATATCTGTAGAAACTTTTCTGAAATTTCAATCCACCTCTCTGTTGTGGGCTCTGGTAAAAACTCTTCAGCTAAGGAGTCCCACAGTGCACGGCATGTGTACTTCACTATTCCAGATATGGTGGAAATCCCGAGTCTGTACTGGAAATGCAGTGACGAAAGGGATTCTCCAGTTGCAAGAAATCTGTGGGTAATTAAAAAACAATCAATTAGTTTAAAATCACAGCATTACATACCAAAACTCAGCTCTAACACTTGGAGATACAAACTACCACCAACAAGATTGCAGTGAAAGTGTGCTCTGATGCGATCACATCCAATAAATGTGGCTTACCTTAAAGTCACCATCAGACGCTCTGCAGGTGAAACAGAGAAGCCGCAATAGGTGTCCGCTTTTCTTATGAGGTGTGCAATGCGCTCCACCAAGTAATCAAAATTCTCCATTTTCATCCGAACATATCCAAAAAATTTATCCGGGTTTCGTCGAAGGTCCATGCAGAGTGTAGAATAGACCCCACGCGTCATTCTCTTGGCTGTGATGGGGTGGATCCACAAACGTCGTCTACGATGCCTGATGCGCCGCTGTCTCGCTCTCTCCTTCTCCAGAACAATCACCCTCAAACGATTCGCCTCCGCTGTAAAATCCGCCAAATTCTTCAAAATATTTCCAATCACAACATCCATCTTCGCCAGTAACTTGCTCTTCTCTCCAACCTGCACTTTCTCCTCTACAACCTGTCAAAGAAGGGCTGTAGGAACACGGTATATATAGTTTTTCAGTAGCCAATCCCGTTCGGAAGGCCACAAGGGTCAATTTTAAAAACCGGATCCGGCGTAATCCGTCAAAAAACGGAACAAAAACCGGATTAACCGGATGAGACGGATCCGGTTTTGTCTGTCAAGAACGAGACGGATCCGGCAGAAAAACGGATCCGTCACATCCGGTTTTACGAAATATTTGCCGGATCCGGCGCTCCGGCATGACGCCGGATCGCGCCTGACGCCGAAAACCTGATGTGTGAAAGTAGCCTAACCCCTTCAACTCTTGATCCATTATCCTCCTGGTATTCCTTCTGTTTATGATGTACCCTTCTGGCTCCTGACCTTGGCCTCCTTGACCATTCTGACTCACTGCTTGGCCTCAAGAAGTGACTAGCGTCACACCAACTCTGGCGTTTAGCCTACGCTCTTCCCGCTTACACTGGGCCATTAGAAAGCAGAGTAATTGGGGCACATACTCTTTATAATGTAGTTTGGGTTTTTGTGTTAAATATGTATTTTCATTTTTCACTTTCTTTTGAACCCAGAGACTTGTGTACATCTGCAGATAGAGCGCTCGTCTGGAATCACTGTGAGTATCACTCTGTGAATGTCAACTGATGCGTGGGTGATGGGATATGTGCGGCACAGGGCCTCATTCACACCTCAGGGGATCCGTGCCGGGGTAAGCAGCCTTTGGTCAGAACTTCATCAGTTCTCTCGGATGATATAAAACAGCTGATGGAGCTTTCTCCACCGCCTCCATCAGTCACACGGTGGCCTCTGGTGCGTCCAATGTCTTACAGGACCATAAACTTGTATTGGGGAGATTGATGGAAATCGGACAAGTCCCCGTCACTCCCCAAGATTACACGGAAGTGTGAACGGACCCATAGACTACGATACGTACGAGCCCCACCTGTGAGGTGTCACGGCCTCATAGATTACGATACGTATGAGCCCCATCTGTGAGGTGTCAATGGCCCCATAGACTACGATACGTACGAGCCCCATCTGTGAGATGTCACGGCCCCATAGATTACGATACGTACGAGCCCCATCTGTGAGGTGTGAACGGCCCCATAGACTACGATACGTACGAGCCCCATCTGTGAGGTGTCACGGCCCCATAGATTATGATACGTACGAGCTCCATCTGTGAGGTGTCGACAGCCCCATAGACTACAATACGTATGAGCCCCATCTGTGAGGTGTCACGGCCCCATAGACTACGATACGTACGAGCCCCATCTGTGAGGTGTCACGGCCCCATAGACTACGATATGTATAAGCCCCATCTGTGAGGTGTCACGGCCCCATAGACTACGATATGTATAAGCCCCATCTGTGAGGTGTCACGGCCCCATAGACTATGATACGTATGAGCCCCATCTGTGAGGTGTCGACAGCCCCATAGACTACAATACGTATGAGCCCCATCTGTGAGGTGTCACGGCCCCATAGACTACGATACGTACGAGCCCCATCTGTGAGGTGTCACGGCCCCATAGACTACGATATGTATAAGCCCGATCTGTGAGGTGTCACGGCCCCATAGATTACGATACGTACGAGCTCCATCTGTGAGGTGTCGACAGCCCCATAGACTACAATACGTATGAGCCCCATCTGTGAGGTGTCACGGCCCCATAGATTACGATAGGTGCGAGCCCCATCTGTGAGGTGTGAACGGCCCCATAGACTACGATATGTATAAGCCCCATCTGTGAGGTGTCACGGCCCCATAGACTATGATACGTGTGAGCCCCATCTGTGAGGTGTGAATGGCCCCATAGACTATGATACGTATGAGCCCCATCTGTGAGGTGTGAACGGCCCCATAGACTACGACACGTATGAGCCCCATCTGTGAGGTGTCACGGCCCCATAGACTACGATACATATGAGCCCCATCTGTGAGGTGTGAATGGCCCCATAGACTACGATAGGTGTGAGCCCCATAGACTACGATACGTATGAGCCCCATCTGTGAGGTGTCACGGCCCCATAGACTACGATACATACGAGCCCCATCTGTGATGTGTGAACGGCCCCATAGACTACGATACGTATGAGCCCCATCTGTGAGGTGTCACGGCCCCATAGACTACGATACGTACGAGCCCCATCTGTGAGGTGTGAACGGCCCCATAGACTATGATACGTACGAGCCCCATCTGTGAGGTGTGAACGGCCCCATAGACTATGATACGTACGAGCCCCATCTGTGTGGTGTTAACGGCCCCATAGACTATGATACATAAGAGCCCCATCTGTAGAAAACTGTGTGTAAACAATGCCTTATGTGTGTATATGTGTATAATGGCAACCTGTATCTATTCCTAGATGATCACCAGCATCTTCATCCTCATCTCCATCCCTGCAGCCGTATGGGGTAAAGTAACAAAGGAAGCGTATGCCGGTCCCCTGCATATACCCTCCCTATACATTGCCTGTTTGTAACCTGTGCACAACCCCAAATGTTTTACAGTGCGGGAAATAAGTATTGGATCCTTTGCTGATTTTGTGAGATTGCCCACTGACATAGACATGAACAGTCTGCAATTTTAAGGGAAGGTTAATTTTAGCATTGAGAGATAGAATATCAAAAAATAAAATCCAGAAAATCAGATTATATAAATTATATAAATGTATTTGCATTTTGCAGTGAGAAATAAGTATTTGATCCCTCTGGCAAACAAGGCTTAATACTTGGTGGTAAAACCCTTGTTGGCAAGCCCAGCAGTCAGACGTGTTTTGTAGTTGATGATGAGGATTGCGCACATGTCAGGGGGAATTTTGCTCCACTCTTTGCAGATCATCTCTAAATCATTAAGATTTTGAGGCAACTTGGAGCTTCATCTCCCTCCATAAGTTTTCTATGGGATTAAGGTCTGGAGACTGGCTAGACCACTCCATGACCTTAATGTGCTTCTTTTTGAGCCATTCCTTTGTTGCCTTGGCTGTATGTTTTGGGGCACTGTGTTGCTGGAAGACCCAGCCATGACCCATTTTCAATGTCCTGGCGGAGGGAAGGAGGTTGTCACTCAGGATTTTAAAGTACATGGCTCCATCCATTCTCTCATTGATGCGGTGAAGTAGTCCTGTGCCCTTAGCAGACAAACGCCCCCAAAACATATCATTTCCTCCTCCATGCTTGACAGTGGGGATGGTGTTCTTTGGGTCATAGGCAGCATTTATCTTCTTCCAAACAATGCGAGTTGAGTTAATGCTAAAGTGCTCAATTTTTTCTCATCTGACCACAGCACCTTCTCCCAATCACTCACAGAATCATCCAGGTGTTCATTGGAAAACTTCAGACAGGCTGCACATGTGCCTTCTGGAGCAGTGGAACCTTGCAGGCACTGCATGATTTTAAACCTTTATGGCGTAATGTGTTACCAATGGTTTTCTTGGTGACTATGGTCCTAGCTGCCTTGAGATCATTAACAAGTTCCCCCGTGTAGTTTTAGGCTGATCTCTCACCTTCCTCATGATCAAGGATGCCCCATAAGGTGAGATTTTGCATGGTGCCCCAGATTGGTGTCGATTGACAGTCATTTTGTATTTCTTCCAATTCTTACAATTGCACCAACAGTTGTCTCTTTCTCACCCAGCGTCTTACTTATGGTTTTGCAGCCCATTCCAGCTTTGGCAAGGTCTATGATCTTGTCCCTGACATCCTTAAAAAGCTCTTTGGTCTTGCCCATGTTGTAGAGGCTACAGTCTGACTGATTAATTGAATATCCAAGAAAGAAAAAAAACGCACCGCTATCACTTCAGAGCAGACACACAATCACCTCGCTTCAAGCTAAATTGCAAGAACTCACGGGTGCCAACCCAATAAGAACAGTCCAATGCATGTCATTCAAGGGACTAAAATGGATGTCACTCACCGTTCTTAAAAAATCCAGACTTTATTTATGTAGCTTTAAAACATCTTCATGGAGATGGGTATTGTTTCCAAGAAAAAAACGGAAAAAATGCTACTGGAGTTCCCTTGCAAACCATACTGGTATCACCTCCCTAAAATGCACAAGTCACTTCTGTCACCTCCAGGACGCCCGATTGTACCGGGGATAGGTTCGTGTACTGAGCCTTTGTCCCAATACATGGAGTGGTTGTTACGCCCGCTGTTGTGGGACATTCCATCTTATATTAAGGATACCAAACATTTTTTGGATTCCCTTAAGGATTTCGTTTGGCCAGATGGTTTTCAGTTAGCTTCCATAGATGTGGACCTCTCTGACCTTTCCCGGCGCCGGCGCACTGCAGTACTCTGCTCTGCCCTCAAGCGTTGGGGCCGACAGCTTTCAATGATAGATTGGATAGGTCTGTGTTTTTGTGAATTTATTTTTGTTCTTCACTTTGGTCTGTTCTGTATGATTTTCAGACTGTTGTCAATCTTGTTCTGATTTTATTCTTATTTTATAATTGCTGTGACATTTAATTATGATGATCTTTGTATGAACGGATGTTAGCAATTATTGATTGCAGGTGAGTTAGGATGGGGGAGGTGTTTGACCTCGCAGGAGGCACATCTACCATTTCCCTTGAACTCACAGGACCCGGCCGTCGTCCGATTATCATCCACCCCGGCCTGTATGAAGATGAAATGACTGATAATTGAGTATTTTATAAAGGTGACTATGTAAGACCGCTGTGACGAACAGCGCGGCTGGTGCCACCAATACGTCACAATCACACCACTAACACGGGTTTCTCAGCGGACAGAGGGACGAGATGCACTGCCGGCACACGGCTATCACAGGCACAGTGGGGGCTTATCTTAGTTATCCCACCGCTAGCACCATGTGAACAAAACACAGCAAGCTAATCCCGCTCTAACAATTTACCGCAGGGGGGTTATTTTGGATGCCCCACCACTGCTAACAACCTTCCAAGAACTGCGGGGATTTCTGTATATCCCACTTTCTCAGTTCCACTTTGGAACTCGCAGCTCTCCGGCGCCCCCCTTACCCTCAGGTCAGTCAGGGAACTGCACCTAGGATAATTAGTCGCCGGACGGGCTGCTTGTTGTGCACGGCCAATTAGACTACTGCAGTAATGGAATTATCAATGCTGTGGCCTCAACCACTCATCCAGCAATATAAGACCCTTCCGGACTGCCAACCAGCCTAACCAACCTCACACACCACGCTGCCACCAGCTCCTGGTTTCTCCACGTAAGATATAGGCTTAATGGAGGGGTTCGAAGCCAACCCGAACAGTAGCGTAATTATCTAAAAAAGGCGCATAGTTAGTTTCCTAGAGCATGAAGGCAGACTAAATAATTTTATCATTTATTCCCCCAAAAAAGTCGGGCAGTGGTTACAAATATAAAAAGTTGTTACAAAGTTGAGACATTAAATATGTACAAATACAAATGGGTCGCCCTCTCAGGGCTGTGGTGTACTCGGTGCCGGGCCGGTGTCAGGGGGATGTGTCACAGCAGCCGTGACCTGTTCCGTGGCCCTGGGCGCCCAAGTAATGGGGGAATGTAGTTAATGGAATAGTTCGTGACGCAATCTGTGGTGTTCGGCAAGTGAGATATTAGGCCGACGCTGCATGCAGATCCTCTGGGGCTGATGGTATGGTGCAGCAAAGATGCAAAAGCTCCCCACAGGTGAAGCTGTAGTCCCATGGCAGTGTAGATGTGGTTGGCACAGGGATGTAGCATTGCCGGAAGGGTAGGAAGCAGACAAGACACAGCGGGGTGCAATTTCTGTACCTTTACTTGATAACTGCAGTCCAGGGTCCTGATTACAGATGGTAACGGAGCAGGCTAGCCTGGAAGCAACTCAGGGATTCTCTCTCACAGATGGGCTGCGCAGTCTCCTTCCTAGCGCCTTGTGGTATGAAGCACTCCAGTACTTAGTTACTCTAGAGTTCCTCCTGTTAGATGTTCTCAAGAACCTTACTTGCACGGCAGACAGCTGTAGCCTATCTCGGGGATTCCTCACTCCTGACTCCCGGCTCTCTATCCAAACTGCTGTTGTGCCTCAAGTCTGAGATGGGAGCAGGGCATTTACAGCCTCCGACCCCTCTGGTATCTGCTGTAGGACCGTTAGTATCCGTGCAGCCGTGGAGACCAGGCTCCAGTTCATGCGTCTCAAGCTGAGGGAGCTCTCCTTCCTCAGCTCAACCTCCAGCTTCTCTCCACACGTCTGCACACTTCACCCTCCGCAGAATAACTAACCACTCCTCCCTCTTGGCCCTCAGAGAGCCCTCCTCCCCTTAATCCTGGTTCAGAGTTCCCCCTGCTGGCCTGGAGTGGAACTGTGTTGCATGTATGGATTGACTGTGAGAGAGATCCATCATTGCCTCCAAGCCTTGCATTACCCTCCCCTGGAGGAAGGCAAAGCCAGTGTGGCAACCATACTCCTGGGGGCACCACATTCCCCCCTAGTGAAAGTCAGCACTCCTGGGCTGAACAAAGAAAACATGAATAACATTTAAACAATTAAACAACAATAATTTGTACAGGATTTAAAAAAAAAGTTACAAAAACCAAGTGTTTCAAAAATGGTCCTATGATGACGAGTCCAAACATCAATGTCCATGGTACATTCCTGGCAAATGGTGAATTATTTGCAAGCAAAGTTTTTGACCACACACAAGTCCTGTGGTTCAGTGTCCATAAAAATTCAAAGGGAACTCTTACAGGTTACCTGTAGGCACAAAAGCTTGAAAAACAGTTACATATTTACACAAACAATTTCAATATTCACATTAGCTCTACTATATGCGGTATCTGAGGGGCGGTATACCTTGTGTGGTGTGGGTAGACCTGCGTAAGACTGGTGTGGGTAAACTGGGCAGCATTCTCCTACCAACTCTTAGACTCACCAGGGGCACAACAGGTTCACCAATGGCAGGGCGAGGGTTCTCTGGCTCCACTGCTGGTGTGGCATCTGCTGCCTGGTTTTCCTGATCCTCAGGATTCTCTTGAGTCACTTCCTCCTGTGCTACCACTTGGGGAAACATCAATACTGGCACAATATTGCATCATTCACTTTAGTCCAGTTCGCAGGAAACTCTCCAAGTATTGTGCTGACCTTCTCTTCTTCCACTCTGGGATGGATATTATCTGGTTCTTCTTTTCTTTCTTTTAACTGGTCGGGGCACAACTTCAAATTGATCTCTCGATACCGCGGCTGAGGTCTCTCCTCCATCTTTACTAACAAGGCATACCTTAGTATTATCAAAATTTGAGGGCATAATGGTATAAGGTTCAGCTTCCCACTGATCATACAATTTGTGCAATCTTCTCAAGACTTGCTCTCCCGGCGACAAAGGGACGGCAGGTGCATCTCGATTGTAAAGCTTCTTCTGCTTTTGTCTTGCCTGGGCCAGACTTTTCTCCACACATTCTTGAATTCTCCGGTTCTGCTGCTGCCTCTTCGTGTCCCAGTCAGCATCTGGTGACGTTACTTAAGGGGTCAGGAATCCCATGTCCAGATCAATAGGCAGATTACCAGGTCTTGCTTTCATTAAGTAGGCTGGGGTACAGTTGGTAGAGTTCACTGGAATATGGTTGTAGAGGTCTACCAGATCGGGCAACTTCTCTGGCCACAGATTCCTCTCTTCCAAGGGCAAAGTCTTCAGGAGGTCAGTCACTACCTGGTTCATCTTCTCGCATATGCCATTGGTCTGTGGGTGGTACGGTGTTGTCCGGATCTTCTTACAACCATACAGGTTACAGAATTCATGGAACACTTCTGCCTCGAAAGCTGGACCTTGATCTGTGAGCACTCTTTCAGGATACCCATGTGGTCTACAGAAGTGCATTTGGAATGCTCTGGCTGATGTCCTGGCCGTCAGATCTTTGACAGGTACAACTACCATTAATCTTGCGTAGTGGTCCACGATGGTAAGTGCATAGGCGTAGCCTGACCGACTTGGAACCAGCTTCACATAGTCCAGGGCTACCAACTCAAGTGGCTGTTTGGTGATGATTGGCTGTAGAGGAGCTCTCTGGCTGTCTCGATCCTTTCTGCGCAGGTTACACTGCCAACATTCCCGGCACCACCTCTCAATGGCTTTCCTCATACCATCCCAGTAGAACCTCTCCCGGAGCAATACTTCCAACTTCTTCCATCCGAAGTGTCCAGCTCCAGGATTGCGGTATGCTTCCAGGACCATTGATGCCTCTCTTTTCGGGACCACCACCTGCCAGACCAGCTCATGAGTACGGGCATTGATACTCCTCCGACACAGCTTTCCTTCATAGATAAACAGCCGGCCACTCTCCTTCCACAACTGCTGAGTTTCTTCAGGAGCATCTGACTCCGGGC
This sequence comes from Dendrobates tinctorius, assembly GCF_039654945.1. Lineage (NCBI taxonomy): Eukaryota > Metazoa > Chordata > Amphibia > Anura > Dendrobatidae > Dendrobates > Dendrobates tinctorius. Next base: position 1,382,639 of record NW_027361903.1, on the reverse strand, counting down.
GTGAGTCAACTTGTGACAGTAGCTCCTTCACCAGGTACTTGATAGTAAACTCATAATTAGACAGCCGAGCCATCCATCGCTGCTCCAGTGCACCTAGCTTTGCAGTGTCCAAGTGGGTCAACGGATTTTTGTCCGTGAAGATAGTAAACTTGGCAGAGGCTAGGTAATGCTTGAACCTTTCTGTGACAGCCCAGACTATGGCAAGCAACTCCAGCTTGAAAGAACTGTAGTTGTCATTGTTCCTTTCAGTGGGGCGCAGCTTCTGCTGGCGTAGGAGATCACTCTTTCCTTTCCATTCTGTACCTGCGACAGTACTGCTCCTAGTCCCACATTGCTGGCATCAGTGTACAGCACAAAGGGTTTGTCATAATCTGGGTAGGCCGGAACTTCGTCATCTGTGAGAGCCATCTTCAATCTGGCGAAGGACCTTTCCAACTCTTCAGTCCATTCAAAGGTGGAATTTTTCTGTTTGTTCTTCTTGGACTGCCCCACCAGAAGATTTTGCATAGGGGTGGCTATTTCAGTAAAGCCTTTGATGAATCTTCGGTAGTAGCTTACCAGTCCAAGGAATTGGCGTACTTCATGGAGGTTGCTGGGCTTCGTCCAGTCCCGGATGACCGTGACCTTGTCAGGATCTGGTGCCACACCTTCTGCACTGACCACATGACCGAGGTACTGTACCTTGGGCTTCAGGAGGTGGCATTTGGAGGGCTTCACCTTCAGGCCAAAATTGGACAAAGCTTCAAGCACTTCAGCCAGGTGTTCCAGATGATCTTCATAGGTCTTGGAGAAAACAATGACATCATCCAGGTACAACAGGACCATCTCAAAGTTCATGTGTCCCAGGCAGCACTCCATCAGCCGTTGAAATGTTCCTAGAGCAGTGCAGAGCCCAAACGGCATATAATTGAACTCACAGAGACCCATTGGAGTGGTAAATGCGGTTTTCTCCTTGTCTGCCTCTGCCACAGGAACCTGCCAATACCCACTAGTGAGATCCAAGGTGGAAAAGTAGTTAGCAGTTTTAAGTGCAGCTAAGGACTCTTCAATTCTAGGTAATGGGTAGGCATCTTTATGTGTAATGCTGCTAATTTTCCTGTAATCAACACACATTCTCATGGTACCATCCTTTTTCTTTGCAAACACTATTGGAGCTGCCCAGGGGCTACAACTGTCTCTGATAACCCCAGCCTCCTTCATCTCTCTCAGCATACTCTTAGCACACTGGTACTGTGTTGGGAGGTATAGGTCTGTACCTCTCCTTTATGGATGGATGGTCTCCAGTGGAGATATGATGTTGGATCCCTTTTGCCTGCCCAAAATCTAGTGGGTGTTTGCTGAACACCCGCTCATACTCTTGTGTCACTCTGTAAATCCCATTTCTCTGGTATGAAGGTGTAGAGTTAGTTCCCACCTGCAGTTGCTGACACCACTCCTCTGGCTGGTTCACAGAACCATTGTCCTCCACCTGGTCAGATGGGACCAAGGGCTCTGCTGCCTGCAATGAGTTGTTATTGACAGTGAGCAGCTTAGCAACTGTGGCGTACCGGGGTATTGTGGCTTCCTCCTCCCCACAATTCAGAAGGTGTACAGGTACTCTCCCTTTTCGTACATCCACCACCCCTCTGGCTGTCAGGACAGTGGGCCTGCTATCGGAGTATACTGGTTCTACCAATGCCTGATAATCTCTTCCTCTAAGGCCTATAGCTGCCCGACACCAAACCAACATTTCACATCTGGGGGGTATTGCAATGGGGAAAGCATCACTCACTCTGACGCTGCCAATCTCTCCGCCAGAGAGTTCTACCTGTTGTCTTTGCATCAGGGCTCGGATCTCCTTCTGCAGGACTCTTTGTTCTCCGAAACCAGCAGTCTCAGCCACCTGTTGCAACAAGACAATAACTTCGGACAGTTTTCAATTACATTTGTACCAAGTGTCATCATGGGATTACATTCATGTTGGTCGATATCAACAACTATCAGGCCCTGAGATTTCAGCTCTACCCGACCCACTTTAACAGTAACCTCTTTAAATCCAATCTGCGGCAAAGTCTGGCCATTACTGGCAACTACTGTTAGCTCATCAGTGGGGCCACGGGTGAGTTCAGAATCAGCCAAAATATATCTTATACAAAATATACGGCATAGTGGTCACCTGGGAGCCAGTGTCCAGCAAAGCGCTCATGGGCATGCCGTCAATCACCACAGGAAGGATCGGCCTCCCTCCCACATACTTGGCTCGCCAGTTCCTTGGGCCTGCTGGTCCTACTCCTGGGGGTTGGCCCTCGGCCCCAGGGGTTGCTCGTTTAAAGGACAGTACCTTGCAAGATGACCTGCCTTGTCACAGCGACGACAGATGGGACGTCCTTCCAGGTCATAGCGATCGCTGTTCCTTCCTCGAAGTGGCGGGGTTCTCCTCCTCCGGAGCCACGGGACATCCTCTGGACTAGAAGCAAGCTGGATCTTTTCTTTGGAGGACACCTGCAGGGACTGCACGGTTTTAGTAATTGCAGCAATTCCTTTGGTCAACTCCTGGACCTGAAGACGCAGCTCTTCAGTTGGATCTTTATCCAGAGTCTGGGCATCAGCCTCCACAGGGATGGAAGGAAAAGGTGTTGCTTCCTGATGGTAGGTGATCGCTGGGTGCCTCAGGGGCGCTGGATGGCTGTCAGTGGGTTCCTGCAGTACTCGAATAGCCCTGTCCTTAAAATCAGCAAAGTCAAAATCAGGGTTAGGATGCGCAACTGCCCTCTGTGGGTACTGGATAGAAGTCCTTCAATGAACTGCTCCTTTAACAGTTTATCTTCTTCCTTTACACTGTCAGTATCAACTTGCTTAACTGCTCGCAGCGCCTCCTGCAGGTTGAGAGCATAGTCCCAGATACTGTCTTGCACCCTCTGTTTACAGCCAAAGAACCTCATCTTGATTTCAGCTGCAGAGCGAGTGTCAAAGGTGCTTCTCAGCTTGGCCAGGATTTTTTTAACAGTCTCTCTATCAGTGTTCTGCCAGGCTTTCACTTCTCTCTGTGCTGCACCCGTTAGCTGTCCAATCAGGATATTCACTTTCTGGCTTTCAGACAGGGGGTAAACTTTAAACAAACTGCACAGTCTCTCTTTAAATTCACTCAGGGTATGTGACTCACCCGAGTACTGAGGTAGCCAGGCCGCTCCCGGTATGTAGGGAAGGACAGCGCCATTATGGCGACCGCTGCTGCAGGCGCTCCTCCTTGCGGTGCTGCGGGGTTGGCGGCGGCGTCCGCTGCTGCATCGCCTCGTGGCACGGACATTCTCTTCCTCCCTTAGCTATCTTTAGCCAGGGCTGGGGGTTATGGGAGCTCACCGGCGGCCGCTTCACAGGCCCAACGCTCCAGGCTGTAGGCCTCAGCTCCTCCTCTTCTCGCGCGCTGTCCTCTCTTCCCACGCGGCACTTCACTTCTTCGCACTCTGCGGCAAGCTCCGCCCATGAAGGCCCGCCTCTTTCTTCCCGCGCACGACAAACAGCGCGGCAATGGCGATTTCTGGCTCCAATTTCACACACAGTCTTTAAGCACAGTCTATGGCACACAGGACCCGGGGGGTACCGGGCTCCGTAATCCTGTTCGTGATGCCAAATTTGGGTCGCCCTCCCAGGGCTGTGGGGTACTCGGTATCGGGCCGGTGTCAGGGGGATGTGTCACAGCAGCGGTGACCCGGTCCGTGGCCCTGGGCACCCAAGTAATGGGGGAATGTAGTTAATGGAATAGTTCGTGACGCCACCTGTGGTGTTCGGCAAGTGAGATGTTAGGCCAACGCTGCATGCAGATCCGCTGGGACTGATGGTATGGTGCAGCAAAGATGCAAAAGCTCCCCACAGGTGAAGCTGTAGTCCCAGGGCAGTGTAGATGTGGTTGGCACGGGGATGTAGCAGTGCTGGAAGGGTAGGAAGCAGACAAGACACAGCGGGGTGCAATTTCTGTACCTTTACTTGATAACCGCAGTCCAGGGTCCTGATTACAGATGGTAATGGAGCAGGCTAGCCTTGAAGCAACTCAGGGATTCTCTCTCACAGACGGGCTGTGCAGTCTCCTTCCTAGCACCTTGTGGTATGAAGCACTCCAGTACTTAGCTACTCTAGAGTTCCTCCTGTCAGATGTTCTCAAGAACCTTACTTGCACGGCAGACAGCTGTAGCCTATCTCGGGGACTCCTCACTCCTGAGTCCCGGCTCTCTATCCAAACTGCTGTTGTGCCTCAAGTCTGAGATGGGAGCAGGGCATTTACAGCCTCTGACCCCTCTGGTATCTGTTGTATGACCATTAGTATCCGTACAGCCATGGAGACCAGGCTCCAGTTCATGCGCTCTCAAGCTGAGGGAGCTCTCCTTCCTCAGCTCAACCTCCAGCTTCTCTCCACATGTCTGCACACTTCACTCTCCGCAGACTAACTAACCACTCCTTCCTCTTGGCCCTCAGAGAGCCCTCCTCCCCTTAATCCTGGTTCAGAGTTCCCCCTGCTGGCCTGGAGTGGAACTGTGTTGCATGTATGGATTGACTGTGAGAGAGATCCATCATTGCCTCCAAGCCTGGCATTACCCTCCCCTGGAGGAAGGCAAAGCCAGTGTGGCAACCATACTCCTGGGGGCACCACACAAATATAACATAAAGGGGTTAAAAAGAACAGAAAGTAACACTCACATGTGCTTAGTCGGTATCAGGCATCCCATGTGGCTGGGGGAGGGGCACTTAGCCAAACGTCCCCACTCATCCGCACGTCTTTCTGGCATGAGGACTTCAGCTGAACTCAGCTCATTGTCCCCTCGCATCCCTTATGGTCTAGGCTGTGTGACCTCAACAAAAGGGGCTGGCTGGGGAGGCTCCACCCCCCTTCTCTCTAAGTTGAAACTTTACTAAAAACTTATACTAACTAAATCGGGACGAGAAAAGCTAACCACCCGTAGGGTACCATTGTTTGTAATTTACCGAATATAGTGAAACAACTCCAAGCATGCCATACTTATGACAGTCCATTTGGGAGCAATCCATATCTCAGTTTCTGGAAGTCCGAGAATCGTGAAACTTAGGGGTTTAGAAAGCTGGCTTCATTGCCTACACAGTGATATGATTATTATATCTCGAAGGTATATGGTTTTTGCGATACAGTCTCTTTAATATCACCTATAGCTAGATTGGCCTCGTGGTTTCAGACAAAGGGACATCCTTTCCACTTAGCTGTGCAGGTATGGGGTAGGAGAGGACTTTGAGAAGAAATGGACGGTTTCAGGTTTCACAGAGCTGCACGCAGGAAGACACTGGTGTGTGTGTTGTTGGGGAAGAGGGGGTTGCAGCTACATGACAGGCTCGTCTCCTCAGTGTGTAGCAATGGGAGATTCTAGAAAGTTCTGCAAAATCATATCTTACATTACATTACACCTGTAGATCCTCTGTATGTACTTATATATACACCTGTAGACCCGCTGTACTTACCCTATATATACACCTGTAGCTCCTGTGTATGTACCCTATATACACACCTGTAGCTCCCGTGTATGTACCTATATATACACCTGTAGATCCTCTGTATGTACCTATATAAACACCTGTAAACCCGCTGTATTTACCCTATATATACACCTGTAGCTCCTGTGTATGTACCCTATATACACACCTGTAGCTCCCGTGTATGTACCTATATATACACCTGTAGATCCTCTGTATGTACCTATATAAACACCTGTAGACCCGCTGTACTTACCCTATATATACACCTGTAGCTCCCGTGTGTACCCTATATATACACCTGTAGCTCCTATGTATGTACCCTATATATAAACCTGTAGATCCCCTGTATGTACCCTATATATATACACCTGTAGATCCCCTGTATGTACCTATATATACACCTGTAGATCCCCTGTATGTACCCTATATATACACCTGTTGATGCGCTGTATGTACCCTATATACACACCTGTATCTCCCCTATACTTACCCTACATATACACCTGTAGAGCCCCTGTATGTACCTATATATATACACCTGTAGATCCCCTGTATGTACCCTATATATACTCCTGTAGATCTCCTGTATGTACTTATATATACACCTGTAGACCTGCTGTACTTACCCTATATACACACCTGTAGCTCCCGTGTATGTACACTATATATACACCTGAAGCTCCTGTGTATGTACCCTATATATACACCTGTAGATCCCCGGTATGTACCTATATATACACCTGTAGCTCCTGTGTATGTACCTATATAAACACCTGTAGACCCGCTGTACTTACCCTATATATACACCTGTAGATCCCCTGTATGTACCCTATATACACACCTGTAGATCCTCTGTATGTACCTATATATACACACCTGTAGATCCCCTGTATGTAACCTATATATACACCTGTAGCTCCCCTGTATGTACCTATATATACACCTGTAGTTCCCCTGTATGTACCCTATATATACCTGTAGCTCCCCTGTATGTACCCTATATATGCACCTGTAGCTCCTCTATACTTACCCTATATATACATCTGTAGATCCCCTGTATGTACCTATATACTGTATACATCTGTAGATCCCCTATACTTACCCTATATATACACACCTGTAGCTCCCCTCTATGTACCCTATATATACACCTGTAGATCCCGTGTATGTATCTATAAATACATATGTAGATCCCCTGTAGGTAACCTATATACAGATGTGGTACCATTCGTTTAATGACAGAAAAACCCACAATGGTGACAGAAATAACTTGAATCTGACAAAAGTAATAATAAATCAAAAATCTATGAAACTGAACAGATGAAAGTCAGACATTGCTTTTCAGCCATGCTTCCACAGAATTTATAAAAAAATAATACTCATGAAATCGGCCTGGACAGAAATGATGGTACCCCTGACATTAATGTGATAAAAGGGACATGTGACATCGTGGTCTGTCCACTGATGATCATCACAGGTGTCTACAATCCTGGAGTCAGCGAGTGGCCGGTATAGAGGCTACAGATCCTCACTGTGCTGTGTGGTGACATGGTGTGTATCACACTCAACATGGACCAGAGGAAGCGAAGGAAAGAGTTGTCTCAGGAGATTAGAAAGAAAATTATAGACAAACATGTTACAGGTAAAAGTTATAAGACCCTCTCCATGCAGCTCCATGTTCCTGTGACTACAGTTACTACTCAGAAATGTAAGCTCCATGAGACTGTAGACAACCTCACTGGACGTGGCCGCAGGAGGAACATTGATGACAAATCAAAGACGCGGATAATACGAATGGTAACAAGAGAGCCCAGAAAAACTTCTAAACAGATTAAAGGTGAACTTCAAGCTCAAGGAACATCAGTGTCAGATCGCACCATCCGTCATTGAATGAGCCAAAGTGGACTTCATGGGAGACGACCAAGGAGGACACCATTGTTGAAAAAAATCTTAAAAATGCCAGACTGGAATTTGCCAAACTACATGTTTACAAGCCATAAAGATTCTGTGAGAATGTCCTGTGGACAGATGAGACAAAAATGGAACTTTTTGGCAAGGCACATCAGCTCTATGTTCACAGACGGAAAAATGAAGCATATCAAGAAAAGAACACTGTCCCTACTGTGAAACATGGAGGAGGCTCTGTTATGCTCTGCGGCTGCTTTGCTTCATCTGGCACAGGGTGTCTAGAATCTGTGCATGATACAATGAAATCTCAAGATTATTAAGGGATTTCAGAGAGAAATGTACTGCCCAGTGTCAGAAAGCTTGGTCTCAGTCACAGGTCATGGGTCTTGCAACAGGATAATGAACCAAAACACACAGCTAAAAACACCCAAGAATGGCTAAGGCTATGTGCACACCTTGCGGATTCTCCCGCGGATCCGCAGCGTTTTTGGCCCTGCGGGTCTGCAGCAGATTCTGCTGCATTGTACAGTAGCATTAAAGTCAATGGGATTTGAAAACCGCTGTGCACATGCTGCGGAAAAATCCGTGCAGATTAGCTGCAGGTTCATTTCCGAAGCATGTCAATTATTTGGGCGATTCTGCAGCGTTTCTGCACCCATTGTCTTGCATTGATCCGCAGCAAAACCGCAGATCTCAAAAAGATCTGCGGCTTTGCTGTAGATGAAATGCTGCAGACCGGGGGGGGGGGGGGGAGAGTGGGGGCGGAGTGTGGGCAGTGAGTGTGTGCGTGTATGGTGCGGTGAATGGACGTATGTGCGGGGGTCTGCGTGGCTCATCGGGCTGTCCGTGGGTCTGGCAGGGCCTGTGCGATGGTCATCGGGCTGTAGGAGTTCCGTGCGGGGCTGTAGGAGGTCTTCGTGGGGCTGTCGGAGGTCCGTGCCGTGGCTGTCAGGGGTTTTTGCGGGGCTCATTGGGCTGTCGGGGGGCTGTCGGAGGTCTGTGCGGGGCTGTGGGGGGGCTGCGGGGCATCGGTCTGTCCGGCGGGGGGTGCGGGACTGTGTATGTATGTATGTATGTATGCATGTATGTGTGTTCATGTGTCTGCAAGCATCGTCTGATGGGACTACAAGTCCCATCCGGCGATGCTTGCAACCCTGACAGTGATTGACACATTAGCCAATGATGGGACAGTAGTAGTCCCATCATCCGGCTAATGTGTTGAATGTAAAAAGAAAAAAAAAACGACAACATACAACACATAACATACAAAACATACATATAACATACAGGACAGGATCCCCTGTATGTGCCCTATATATATACACCTGTAGATCCCCTGTATGTGCCCTATATATACACACCTGTAGATCCCCTGTATGTGCCCTATATATACACACCTGTAGATCCCCTGTATTTACCCTATATATACACCTGTAGATCCCCTGTATGTGCCCTATATATACACACCTGTAGATCCCCTGTATGTGCCCTATATATACACACCTGTAGATCCCCTGTATTTACCCTATATATACACCTGTAGATCCCCTGTATTTACCCTATATATACACCTGTAGATCCCCTGTATTTACCCTATATATACACACCTGTAGATCCCCTGTATGTGCTCTATATATACACACCTGTAGATCCCCTGTATTTACCCTATATATACACCTGTAGATCCCCTGTATTTACCTTATATATACACACCTGTAGATCCCCTGTATTTACCCTATATACACACCTGTAGATCCCCTGTATTTACCCTATATATACACACCTGTAGATCCCCTGTATTTACCCTATATACACACCTATAGATCCCCTGTATTTACCCTATATATACACCTGTAGATCCCCTGCATTTACCCTATATATACATACCTGTAGATCCACTGTATGTACCCTATATATACACACCTGTAGATCCCCTGTATGTGCCCTATATATACACACCTGTAGATCCACTGTATGTACCCTATATATACACCTGTAGATCCACTGTATGTACCCTATATATACACCTGTAGATCCCCTGTATTTACCCTATATATACACCTGTAGATCCCCTGTATTTACCCTATATATACACACCTGTAGATCCCCTGTATTTACCCTATATATACACCTGTAGATCCCCTGTATGTGCCCTATATATACACACCTGTAGATTCCCTGTATTTACCCTATATACACACACCTGTAGATCCCCTGTATGTGCCCTATATATACACACCTGTAGATCCCCTGTATGTACCTATATATACACCTGTAGATCCCCTGTATGTACCCTATATATACACCTGTAGATATCCTGTATGTACCCTATATATACACCTGTAGATCCCCTGTATATACCCTATATATACACCTGTAAATGCCCTATACTTACCCTATATATAAACACCTGTAGATCCCCTGTATGTTCCTATATATACACCTGTATATCCTCTGTATGTACCTATATATACACCTGTAGATCCCCTGTATGTACCTATATATACATCTGTAGATCCCCTGTATGTACCTATATATACACCTGTAGATCCCCTGTAAGTACCTATATATACACCTGTAGATCCCCTGTAAGTACCTATATATACACCTGTAGATCCCCTGTATGTACCTATATATACACCTGTAGATCCCCTGTATGTACCCTATATATACACCAGTAGATATCCTGTGTGTACCCTATATATATACACCTGTAGATCCCCTGTATGTACCATATATATATATATATATATACACCTGTAGATCCCCTTTATGTACCATATATACAGTTGTAGATCCCCTGTATGTACCCTATATACACATCTATAGATCCCCTGTATGTACCCTATATAAACACACCTGTAGATCCCCTGTGTGTACCCTATTTATGCCCCTGTAGATCCCCTGTACGTACCCTATATATACACCTGTATATGCCATGTATATACCCTATATATACACCTGTAGATCCACTGTATGTACCCTATATATACACACACCTGTAGATGCCCTGTATGTACCCTATATATACACCTGTAGATTCCCTGTATGTACCCTATATATACACCTGTAGATCCCCTGTATGTACCCTATATATACAGTTGTAGATCCCCTGTATGTACCCTATATACACACCTATAGATCCCCTGTATGCACCCTATATAAACACACCTGTAGATCCCCTGTGTGTACCCTATTTATGCCCCTGTAGATCCCCTGTACGTACCCTATATATACACCTGTAGATGCCATGTATATACCCTATATATACACCTGTATATCCCCTGTATGTACCTACTGTATATATACACACCTGTAGATCCCCTGTATGTACCTATATACACCTGTAGATCCCCTGTATGTACCCTATATATACACACCTGTAGATCTACTGTATGTACCCTGTATATACACCTGTAGATATCCTGTATGTACCCTATATATACACCTGTAGATCCCCTGTATGTTCCTATATATACACCTGTATATCCTCTGTATGTACCTATATATACACCTGTAGATCCCCTGTATGTACCTATATATACATCTGTAGATCCCCTGTATGTACCCTATATATACACACCTGTAGATCTACTGTATGTACCCTGTATATACACCTGTAGATATCCTGTATGTACCCTATATATACACCTGTAGATCCCCTGTATGTTCCTATATATACACCTGTATATCCTCTGTATGTACCTATATATACATCTGTAGATCCCCTGTATGTACCTATATATACACCTGTAGATCCCCTGTATGTACCTATATATACACCTGTAGATCCCCTGTATGTACCTATATATACACCTGTAGATCCCCTGTATGTTCCTATATATACACCTGTATATCCTCTGTATGTACCTATATATACACCTGTATATCCTCTGTATGTACCTATATATACACCTGTAGATCCCCTGTATGTACCTATATATACACCTGTAGATCCCCTGTATGTACCCTATATATACACACCTGTAGATCTACTGTATGTACCCTGTATATACACCTGTAGATATCCTGTATGTACCCTATATATACACCTGTAGATCCCCTGTATGTTCCTATATATACACCTGTATATCCTCTGTATGTACCTATATATACACCTGTAGATCCCCTGTATGTACCTATATATACACCTGTAGATCCCCTGTATGTACCCTATATATACACACCTGTATATCTACTGTATGTACCCTGTATATACACCTGTAGATATCCTGTATGTACCCTATATATACACCTGTAGATCCCCTGTATGTTCCTATATATACACCTGTATATCCTCTGTATGTACCTATATATACATCTGTAGATCCCCTGTATGTACCTATATATACACCTGTAGATCCCCTGTATGTAGCTATATATACACCTGTAGATCCCCTGTATGTACCCTATATATACACCAGTAGATATCCTGTGTGTACCCTATATATACACACCTGTAGAGCCCCTGTATGTACACTATATATACACACCTGTAGATCCCCTGCATGTACCCTATATATACACATGTAGATCTCCTGTATGTACCCTATATATACACCTGCAGATGCCCTATACTTACCCTATATATATACACCTGTAGATCCCCTACACTTACCCTATATATACACCTGTAGATCCCCTGTATGTACCCTATATATACACTCCTGTAGATCCACTCTTTGTGCCCTATATATACACCTGTAGAGACCCTGTATTTACCTATATATACACACATCTGTAGATCCCCTGTATGTACCCTATATACACACACACCTGTAGATCCCCTGTATGTACCCTATATATACACACCTGTAGAGACCCCATATTTACCATATATATATATATATATATATATATATATATACACCTGTAGATCCCCTGTATGTGCCCTATATATACACACACCTGTAGTTCCCTTGTATGTACCCTATATATATATACACCTGTAGATACCCTGTATTTACCCTATATATATACACTTGTAGATCCCCTGTATGTACACTATATATACACACACCTGTGGATCCCCCATATGTACCCTATATATACACCTGTAGATCCCCTATACTTACCCTATACTTACCTGTAAATCAATTGTATGTAACCTATATACAGTATATTTTTATATACACACCTGTAGATCCCCTGTATGTACCCTACATATACACACACCTGTAGATCCCCTGTATGTACCCTATATTTACACCTGTAGATCCCTTGTACGTACCCTATATACACCTGTAGATCCCCTGTACGTACTCTATATATACACACACCTGTAGATCCCCTGTATGTAGCCTATATTTACACCTGTAGATCCCTTGTATGTACTCTATTTATACGCACCTGTAGATCCCCTGTATGTACCTATATATACACCTGTAGATCCCCTGTGTGTGCCCTATATATACACACACCTGTAGATCCCCTGTATGTACCCTATATATACACACCTGTAGATCCCCTGTATGTAGCCTATATATACACCTGAAGATCCCCTGTATGTTCCCTATATATATACACCTCTAGATCCCCTGTACGTACTCTATATATACACACACCTGTAGATCCCCTGTATGTAACCTATATTTACACCTGTAGATCCCTTGTATGTAGGCTATATTTACACCTGTAGATCCCTTGTATGTACTCTATATATACACACCTGTAGATCCCATATATGTACCCTATATATACACCTGTAGATCCCCTGTATGTACCCTATATATATACACCTCTAGATCCCCTGTACGTACTCTATATATACACACACCTGTAGATCCCCTGTATGTAACCTATATTTACACCTGTAGATCCCCTGTATGTAGGCTATATTTACACCTGTAGATCCCTTGTATGTACTCTATATATACACACCTGTAGATCCCATATATGTACCCTATATATACACCTGTAGATCCCCTGTATGTACCCTATATATACACCTCTAGATCCCCTGTACGTACTCTATATATACACACACCTGTAGATCCCCTGTATGTAACCTATATTTACACCTGTAGATCCCTTGTATGTACTTTATATATACACACCTGTAGATCTCCTGTATGTACCCTATATATACACACATCTGTAGATCCCCTGTATGTAGCCTATATTTACACCTGTAGATCCCTTGTACGTACTCTACATATACACTCCTGTAGATCCCCTGTGTAATTTAAAATGTCTGTAAGATCTGTATGTTAAAGTAAAGTATGATGTTTCTAGAACCTTCTAGAAATTCCCCATTGCTACACACTGAGGAGACGAGCCTGTCATGTAGCTGCAACCCCCCTCCTTATCAGCTCTGTGCTTGCTGGTAACCTGAAACCGTCCATTTCCTCTCGCAGCCTTCACCCCCTTGCAAGGGAAAGCATTGCTTTGTTCTGAAACCAGGAAGCTTGAATACAGGTATAGGAAATATTAAAAGAAGCCTAGCGCTCACTTCGCTTGTGACAGAGATATTAAACTCACATTTCTGCAAAGGGCACGAAGCCAGCTTTCTAAACCCCTAATTTTCACGATTCTCGGACTTCCAGAAATTGAGATATGGTTTGCTCCCAAATGGAGTGTCCTATCTAGTGCATTCTTGATGTTTTCTTGTTGGGTTCATTACACTGGGAAACATGATACCCTTGGTGAGTTCATACGAGCTTCCCCCATTAAGATATGGTTATCATAACTTTTTTTAGTTAAGTTATAACTGAGAGAGAAGGGGGGTTGGACCTCACCAGACCGCCCATTTCGTGAGGTCACAGACCCTAGGCTATAGGTATTCCCTACCAAATTCCAGTCAGTTGTAGCTGGAGTCTTGATGCTGACAAGAACCCCAGATGAGTGGAGAAGTGTGGCTCCGCCTTCTTGCCTCACATGGCTTGCCTAAAAAATCATGAGCAACTGTAAGTGTACTTTCTGTTTTAATCCTTGTTATTTTTTATATATTTGCATTGTACATATTTAATGTCTCAATTTATAGCAACTTTTATCTATGTAACTACTGCCCTTTTGGGAAATAAATGATAAAATCTATTAGCACTGTCTCCATGCTCTAAGAAATGAACTATGCGCCTTTTTGAGATATTCACTACTAATTTCAGGGCTTTGCCACGGACCCTTTTAATTAACTCTTTGATTAAGTAAAGCGTGGCTGGTGGCAGTGTGGTGTGCGCGGCAGGCGAGGCTAGCTGGCAGTACAGAAGGGTCTTATATTGCTGAATGAGTGGTTGAGGCCACAGAATTGATAATTCCCTTACTGCAGTAGTCTAGTTGCCCGTGCACAACAAGCAGCCCGTCCGGCGACTAATTATCCTAGGTGCAGTTCCCTGACTGACCTGAGGGTAAGGGCGCGCCGGAGAGCTGCGAGTTCCAAAGTGGAACTGAGAAAGTGGGATAAACATAAATCCCTGCAGTTCTTGGAAGGTTGTTAGCAGTGGTGGGGCATCCAAAATACCCCCCTGCGGTAAATTGTTAGAGCAAGATTAGCTTGCTGTGTTTTGATCACACGGTTGCAGTGGCGGGATAACTAAGACAAGCCCCCACTGTGCCTGTGATAGCCGTGTGCCGGCAGTGCGTCACGTCCCTCCGTCCGCTGACAAACCCGTGTCGGTGGTGGGATCGTGAACTATTGGTGGCACAGGGTCCGCTGTCCGTCACACCCTGTATGTACTCTATATATACACCTGTAGATCGCTTGTACATACCAGATAGATAGATTCCCTGTACGTAGGGGTAGTAGTCCGTTGGCTCTGGCTGATGGGATGATGTGGGATATTAGGGGTAGTAGTCCGGTGGCTCTGGCTGACGGGATGATGTGGGATATTAGGGGTAGTAGTCCGGTGGCTCTGGCTGATGGGATGATGTGGGATATTAGGGGTAGTAGTCCGGTGGCTCTGGCTGACGGGATGATGTGGGATATTAGTGGTAGTAGTCCGGTGGCTCTGGCTGACGGGATGATGGGGGATATTAGGGGTAGTAGTCCAGTGGCTCTGGCTGATGGGATGATGTGGGATATTAGGGGTAGTAGTCCGTTGGCTCTGGCTGATGGGATGATGTGGGATATTAGTGGTAGTAGTCCGGTGGCTCTGGCTGACGGGATGATGGGGGATATTAGGGGTAGTAGTCCAGTGGCTCTGGCTGATGGGATGATGTGGGATATTAGGGGTAGTAGTCCGGTGGCTCTGGCTGACGGGATGATGTGGGATATTAGTGGTAGTAGTCCGTTGGCTCTGGCTGATGGGATGATGTGGGATATTAGTGGTAGTAGTCCGGTGGCTCTGGCTGACGGGATGATGGGGGATATTAGGGGTAGTAGTCCAGTGGCTCTGGCTGATGGGATGATGTGGGATATTAGGGGTAGTAGTCCGGTGGCTCTGGCTGACGGGATGATGTGGGATATTAGGGGTAGTAGTCCGGCGGCTCTGGCTGACGGGATGATGGGGGATATTAGGGGTAGTAGTCCGGTGGCTCTGGCTGACGGGATGATGTGGGATATTAGGGGTAGTAGTCCGGTGGCTCTGGCTGATGGGATGATGTGGGATATTAGTGGTAGTAGTCCGGTAGCTCAGGCTGATGGGATGATGTAGGATATTAGTGGTAGCAGTCCGGTGGCTCTGGCTGACGGGATGATGTGGGATATTAGGGGTAGCAGTCCGGTGGCTCTGGCTGACGGGATGATGTGGGATATTAGGAGTAGTAGTCCAGTGGCTCTGGCTAACGGGGTGATGTGGGATATTAGTGGTAGTAGTCCGGTAGCTCAGGCTGATGGGATGATGTAGGATATTAGTGGTAGCAGTCCGGTGGCTCTGGCTGACGGGATGATGTGGGATATTAGGGGTAGTAGTCCGGTGGCTCTGGCTGACGGGATGATGTAGGATATTAGTGGTAGCAGTCCGGTGGCTCTGGCTGACGGGATGATGTGGGATATTAGGGGTAGTAGTTTGGTAGCTCTGGCTGACGGGATGATGTGGGATATTAGGGGTAGTAGTTCGGTAGCTCTGGCTGACGGGATGATGTGGGATATTAGTGGTAGTAGTCCGGTGGCTCTGGCTGACGGGATGATGTGGGATATTAGGGGTAGTAGTCCGGTGGCTCTGGCTGACGGGATGATGGGGGATATTAGGGGTAGTAGTCCAGTGGCTCTGGCTGACGGAATGATGTGGGATATTAGGGGTAGTAGTCCGGTGGCTCTGGCTGACGGGATGATGTGGGATATTAGGGGTAGTAGTCCGGTGGCTCTGGCTGATGGGATGATGTGGGATATTAGGAGTAGTAGTCCAGTGGCTCTGGCTAACGGGGTGATGTGGGATATTAGTGGTAGTAGTCCGGTAGCTCAGGCTGATGGGATGATGTAGGATATTAGTGGTAGCAGTCCGGTGGCTCTGGCTGACGGGATGATGTGGGATATTAGGGGTAGTAGTCCGGTGGCTCTGGCTTACGGGATGATGTAGGATATTAGTGGTAGCAGTCCGGTGGCTCTGGCTGAAGGGATGATGTGGGATATTAGGGGTAGTAGTCCGGTGGCTCTGGCTGACGGGATGATGTGGGATATTAGTGGTAGTAGTTCGGTAGCTCTGGCTGACGGGATGATGTGGGATATTAGGGGTAGTAGTCCGGTGGCTCTGGCTGACGGGATGATGTGGGATATTAGGGGTAGTAGTCCGGTGGCTCTGGCTGACGGGATGATGTGGGATATTAGGGGTAGTAGTTCGGTAGCTCTGGCTGACGGGATGATGTGGGATATTAGGGGTAGTAGTCCGGTGGCTCTGGCTGACGGGATGGTGTGGGATATTAGGGGTAGTAGTCCGGTGGCTCTGGCTGACGGGATGATGTGGGATATTAGGGGTAGTAGTTCGGTAGCTCTGGCTGACGGGATGATGTGGGATATTAGTGGTAGTAGTTCGGTAGCTCTGGCTGACGGGATGATGTGGGATATTAGGGGTAGTAGTCCGGTGGCTCTGGCTGACGGGATGATGTGGGATATTAGTGGTAGTAGTCCGGTGGCTCTGGCTAACGGGATGATGTGGGATATTAGGGGTAGTAGTCCGGTGGCTCTGGCTGACGGGATGATGTGGGATATTAGGGGTAGTAGTCCGGTGGCTCTGGCTGACGGGATGATGTGGGATATTAGGGGTAGTAGTCCGGTGGCTCTGGCTGACGGGATGATGTGGGATATTAGGGGTAGTAGTCCGGTGGCTCTGGCTGACGGGATGATGTGGGATATTAGGGGTAGTAGTTCGGTAGCTCTGGCTGACGGGATGATGTGGGATATTAGGGGTAGTAGTCCGGTGACTCTGGCTGACGGGATGATGTGGGATATTAGTGGTAGTAGTCCGGTGGCTCTGGCTAACGGGATGATGTGGGATATTAGGGGTAGTAGTCCGGTGGCTCTGGCTGACGGGATGATGTGGGATATTAGGGGTAGTAGTCCGGTGGCTCTGGCTGACGGGATGATGTGGGATATTAGGGGTAGTAGTCCGGTGGCTCTGGCTGACGGGATGATGTGGGATATTAGGGGTAGTAGTTCGGTAGCTCTAGCTGACGGGATGATGTGGGATATTAGGGGTAGTAGTCCGGTGGCTCTGGCTGACGGGATGATGTGGGATATTAGTGGTAGTAGTCCGGTGGCTGTGGCTAACGGGATGATGTGGGATATTAGGGGTAGTAGTCCGGTAGCTCTGGCTGACGGGAAGATGTGGGATATTAGGGGTAGTAGTCCGGTGTCTCTGGCTGACGGGATGATGTGGGATATTGGTGGTAGTAGTCCGGTGGCTCTGGCTGACGGGATGATGTGGGATATTAGGGGTAGTAGTTCGGTAGCTCTGGCTGACGGGATGATGTGGGATATTAGTGGTAGTAGTCCGGTGGCTCTGGCTGACGGGATGATGTGGGATATTAGGGGTAGTAGTTCGGTAGCTCTGGCTGACGGGATGATGTGGGATATTAGGGGTAGTAGTCCGGTGGCTCTGGCTGACGGGATGATGTGGGATATTAGTGGTAGTAGTCCGGTGGCTCTGGCTAACGGGATGATGTGGGATATTAGGGGTAGTAGTCCGGTAGCTGTGGCTGACGGGAAGATGTGGGATATTAGGGGTAGTAGTCCGGTGTCTCTGGCTGACGGGATGATGTGGGATATTAGTGGTAGTAGTCCGGTGGCTCTGGCTGACGAGATGATGTGGGATATTAGTGGTAGTAGTCCGGTGGCTCTGGCTGACGAGATGATGTGGGATATTAGGGGTAGTAGTCCAGTAGCTCTGGCTGACGGGATGATGTGGGATATTAGGGGTAGTAGTCCGGTGGCTCTGGCTGACGGGATGATGTGGGATATTAGTGGTAGTAGTCCGGTGGCTCTGGCTGACGGGATGATGTAGGATATTAGTGGTAGTAGTCCGGTGGCTCTGGCTGACGGGATGATGTGGGATATTAGTGGTAGTAGTCCGGTGGCTCTGGCTGACGGGATGATGTGGGATATTAGTGGTAGTAGTCCGGTGGCTCTGGCTGACGAGATGATGTGGGATATTAGGGGTAGTAGTCCGGTAGCTCTGGCTGACGGGATGATGTGGGATATTAGTGGTAGTAGTCCGGTGGCTCTGGCTGACGAGATGATGTGGGATATTAGGGGTAGTAGTCCGGTAGCTCTGGCTGACGAGATGATGTGGGATATTAGAGGTAGTAGTCCGGTAGCTCTGGCTGACGGGATGATGTGGGATATTAGTGGTAGTAGTCCGGTGGCTCTGGCTGACGAGATGATGTGGGATATTAGGGGTAGTAGTTCGGTAGCTCTGGCTGACGGGATGATGTGGGATATTAGTGGTAGTAGTCCGATGGCTCTGGCTGACGAGATGATGTGGGATATTAGGGGTAGTAGTCCGGTAGCTCTGGCTGACGGGATGATGTGGGATATTAGTGGTAGTAGTCCGGTGGCTCTGGCTGACGAGATGATGTGGGATATTAGGGGTAGTAGTCCGGTAGCTCTGGCTGACGGGATGATGTGGGATATTAGGGGTAGTAGTCCGGTGGCTCTGGCTGACGGGATGATGTGGGATATTAGTGGTAGTAGTCCGGTGGCTCTGGCTGACGGGATGATGTGGGATATTAGTGGTAGTAGTCCGGTGGCTCTGGCTGACGAGATGATGTGGGATATTAGGGGTAGTAGTTCGGTAGCTCTGGCTGACGGGATGATGTGGGATATTAGTGGTAGTAGTCCGGTGGCTCTGGCTGACGAGATGATGTGGGATATTAGGGGTAGTAGTCCGGTAGCTCTGGCTGACGGGATGATGTGGGATATTAGGGGTAGTAGTCCGGTGGCTCTGGCTGACGGGATGATGTGGGATATTAGTGGTAGTAGTCCGGTGGCTCTGGCTGACGGGATGATGTGGGATATTAGTGGTAGTAGTCCGGTGGCTCTGGCTGACGAGATGATGTGGGATATTAGGGGTAGTAGTCCGGTGGATCTGGCTGACGGGATGATGTGGGATATTAGTGGTAGTAGTCCGGTTGCTCTGGCTGACGGGATGATGTGGGATATAAGGGGTAGAAGTCCGGTGGATCTGGCTGACGGGATGATGTGGGATATTAGTGGTAGTAGTTCGGTAGCTCTGGCTGATGGGATGATGTGGGATATTAGGGGTAGTAGTCCGGTTGCTCTGGCTGACGGGATGATGTGGGATATTAGGGGTAGTAGTCCGGTGGCTCTGGCTGACGGGATGATGTGGGATATTAGGGGTAGTAGTCCGGTTGCTCTGGCTGATGGGATGATGTGGGATATTAGGGGTAGTAGTCCGGTTGCTCTGGCTGACGGGATGATGTGGGATATTAGGGGTAGAAGTCCGGTGACTCTGGCTGACGGGATGATGTGGGATATTAGTGGTAGTAGTCCGGTGGATCTGGCTGACGGGATGATGTGGGATATTAGGGGTAGTAGTCCGGTTGCTCTGGCTGATGGGATGATGTGGGATATTAGCGGTAGTAGTCCGGTTGCTCTGGCTGATGGGATGATGTGGGATATTAGGGGTAGAAGTCCGGTGACTCTGGCTGACGGGATGATGTGGGATATTAGTGGTAGTAGTCCGGTGGATCTGGCTGACGGGATGATGTGGGATATTAGGGGTAGTAGTCCGGTTGCTCTGGCTGATGGGATGATGTGGGATATTAGGGGTAGTAGTCCGGTTGCTCTGGCTGATGGGATGATGTGGGATATTAGGGGTAGTAGTCCGGTGGATCTGGCTGATGTGATGATGTGGGATATTAGTGGTAGTAGTCCGGTGGCTCTGGCTGACGGGATGATGTGGGATATTAGGGGTAGAAGTCCGGTGGATCTGGCTGATGGGATGATGTGGGATATTAGGGGTAGTAGTCCGGTGGATCTGGCTGATGGGATGATGTGGGATATTAGGGGTAGTAGTCCGGTTGCTCTGGCTGATGGGATGATGTGGGATATTAGGGGTAGTAGTCCGGTTGCTCTGGCTGATAGGATGATGTGGGATATTAGGGGTAGTAGTCCGGTGGCTCTGGCTGACGGGATGATGTGGGATATTAGTGGTAGTAGTTCGGTAGCTCTGGCTGATGGGATGATGTGGGATATTAGGGGTAGTAGTCCGGTTGCTCTGGCTGACGGGATGATGTGGGATATTAGGGGTAGAAGTCCGGTGGATCTGGCTGATGGGATGATGTGGGATATTAGTGGTAGTAGTCCGGTTGCTCTGGCTGACGGGATGATGTGGGATATTAGCGGTAGTAGTCCGGTTGCTCTGGCTGACGGGATGATGTGGGATATTAGGGGTAGAAGTCCGGTGACTCTGGCTGACGGGATGATGTGGGATATTAGGGGTAGTAGTCCGGTTGCTCTGGCTGATGGGATGATTTGGGATATTAGGGGTAGTAGTCCGGTTGCTCTGGCTGATGGGATGATGTGGGATATTAGGGGTAGTAGTCCGGTGGATCTGGCTGATGGGATGATGTGGGATATTAGTGGTAGTAGTTCGGTAGCTCTGGCTGATGGGATGATGTGGGATATTAGTGGTAGTAGTCCGGTGGCTCTGGCTGACGGGATGATGTGGGATATTAGGGGTAGAAGTCCGGTGGATCTGGCTGATGGGATGATGTGGGATATTAGGGGTAGTAGTCCGGTTGCTCTGGCTGATGGGATGATGTGGGATATTAGGGGTAGTAGTCCGGTGGATCTGGCTGATGGGATGATGTGGGATATTAGTGGTAGTAGTTCGGTAGCTCTGGCTGATGGGATGATGTGGGATATTAGTGGTAGTAGTCCGGTTGCTCTGGCTGACGAGATGATGTGGGATATAAGGGGTAGAAGTCCGATGGATCTGGCTGATGGGATGATGTTGGATATTAGTGGTAGTAGTCCGGTTGCTCTGGCTGACGGGATGATGTGGGATATTAGGGGTAGAAGTCCGATGGATCTGGCTGATGGGATGATGTGGGATATTAGGGGTAGTAGTCCGGTGGATCTGGCTGATGGGATGATGTGGGATATTAGGGGTAGTAGTCCGGTTGCTCTGGCTGACGAGATGATGTGGGATATAAGGGGTAGAAGTCCGATGGATCTGGCTGATGGGATGATGTGGGATATTAGGGGTAGTAGTCCGGTGGATCTGGCTGATGGGATGATGTGGGATATTAGGGGTAGTAGTCCGGTTGCTCTGGCTGATGGGATGATGTGGGATATTTGGGGTAGTAGTCCGGTTGCTCTGGCTGATGGGATGATGTGGGATATTAGGGGTAGAATTCCGGTGGATCTGGCTGACGGGATGATGTGGGATATTAGTAGTAGTAGTTCGGTAGCTCTGGCTGATGGGATGATGTGGGATATTAGGGGTAGTAGTCCGGTTGCTCCGGCTGACGGGATGATGTGGGATATAAGGGGTAGAAGTCCGGTGGATCTGGCTGACGGGATGATGTGGGATATTAGTGGTAGTAGTTCGGTAGCTCTGGCTGATGGGATGATGTGGGATATTAGGGGTAGTAGTCCGGTTGCTCTGGCTGACGGGATGATGTGGGATATTAGGGGTAGAAGTCCGGTGGATCTGGCTGACGGGATGATGTGGGATATTAGTAGTAGTAGTTCGGTAGCTCTGGCTGACGGGATGATGTGGGATATTAGGGGTAGTAGTCCGGTTGCTCTGGCTGACGGGATGATGTGGGATATTAGGGGTAGAAGTCCGGTGGATCTGGCTGACGGGATGATGTGGGATATTAGTAGTAGTAGTTCGGTAGCTCTGGCTGACGGGATGATGTGGGATATTAGGAGTAGTAGTTCGGTAGCTCTGGCTGACGGGATGATGTGGGATATTAGTGGTAGTAGTCCGGTAGCTCTGTCTGATGGGATGATGTGGGATATTAGGGGTAGTAGTCCGGTGGCTCTGGCTGACGGGATGATGTGGGATATTAGGGGTAGTAGTCCGGTGGCTCTGGCTGACGGGATGATGTGGAATATTAGGGGTAGTAGTCCGGTAGCTCTGTCTGATGGGATGATGTGGGATATTAGGGGTAGTAGTCCGGTGGCTCTGGCTGACGGGATGATGTGGGATATTAGTGGTAGTAGTCCGGTGGCTCTGGCTGACGGGATGATGTGGGATATTAGTGGTAGTAGTCCGGTGGCTCTGGCTGACGGGATGATGTGGGATATTAGGGGTAGTAGTCCGGTGGATCTGGCTGACGAGATGATGTGGGATATTAGGGGTAGTAGTCCGGTGGCTCTGGCTGACGGGATGATGTGGGATATTAGGGGTAGTAGTCCGGTTGCTCTGGCTGACGGGATGATGTGGGATATTAGGGGTAGAAGTCCGGTGGATGTGGCTGATGGGATGATGTGGGATATTAGGGGTAGTAGTCCGGTGGATCTGGCTGATGGGATGATGTGGGATATTAGGGGTAGTAGTCTGGTAGCTCTGTCTGATGGGATGATGTGGGATATTAGGGGTAGAAGTCCGGTGGATCTGGCTGACGGGATGATGTGGGATATTAGTAGTAGTAGTTCGGTAGCTCTGGCTGACGGGATGATGTGGGATATTAGGGGTAGTAGTCCGGTGGATCTGGCTGATGGGATGATGTGGGATATTAAGGGTAGTAGTCCGGTTGCTCTGGCTGATGGGATGATGTGGGATATTAGGGGTAGAAGTCCGGTGGATCTGGCTGATGGGATGATGTGGGATATTAGTGGTAGTAGTTCGGTAGCTCTGGCTGATGGGATGATGTGGGATATTAGGGGTAGTAGTCCGGTTGCTCTGGCTGATGGGATGATGTGGGATATTAGGGGTAGAAGTCCGGTGGATCTGGCTGACGGGATGATGTGGGATATTAGGGGTAGTAGTCCGGTTGCTCTGGCTGATGGGATGATGTGGGATATTAGGGGTAGAAGTCCGGTGGATCTGGCTGATGGGATCATGTGGGATATTAGTGGTAGTAGTCCGGTTGCTCTGGCTGATGGGATGATGTGGGATATTAGGCGTAGTAGTCCGGTTGCTCTGGCTGATGGGATGATGTGGGATATTAGGGGTAGAAGTCCGGTGGATCTGGCTGACGGGATGATGTGGGATATTAGGGGTAGTAGTCTGGTTGCTCTGGCTGATGGGATGATGTGGGATATTAGGGGTAGAAGTCCGGTGGATCTGGCTGATGGGATCATGTGGGATATTAGTGGTAGTAGTCCGGTTGCTCTGGCTGATGGGATGATGTGGGATATTAGGGGTAGAAGTCCGGTTGCTCTGGCTGATGGGATGATGTGGGATATTAGGGGTAGAAGTCCGGTGGATCTGGCTGATGGGATGATGTGGGATATTAGTGGTAGTAGTTCGGAGCTCTGGCTGATGGGATGATGTGGGATATTAGGGGTAGTAGTTCGGTGGCTCTGGCTGACGGGATGATGTGGGATATTAGGGGTAGTAGTTCGTTGGCTCTGGCTGACGGGGTGATGTGGGATATTAGGGGTAGAAGTCCGGTGGATCTAGCTGACGGGATGATGTGGGATATTAGGGGTAGTAGTCCGGTGGCTCTGGCTGACGGGATGATGTGGGATATTAGGGGTAGTAGTCCAGTTGCTCTGGTTGACGGGATGATGTGGGATATTAGGCGTAGAAGTCCGGTGGCTCTGGCTGACGGGATGATGTGGGATATTAGGGGTAGTAGTTCGGTGGATCTGGCTGAAGGGATGATGTGGGATATTAGGGGTAGTAGTCCAGTGGCTCTGGCTGACGGGATGATGTGGGATATTAGGGGTAGTAGTCCGGTGGCTCTGGCTGACGGGATGATGTGGGATATTAGGGGTAGTAGTCCGGTGGCTCTGGCTGACGGTATGATGTGGGATATTAGGCGTAGAAGTCCGGTGGCTCTGGCTGACGGGATGATGTGGGATATTAGGGGTAGTAGTCCGGTGGCTCTGGCTGACGGGATGATGTGGGATATTAGGGGTAGAAGTCCAGTGGCTCTGGCTGACGGGATGATGTGGGATATTAGGGGTAGTAGTCCGGTGGCTCTGGCTGACGGTATGATGTGGGATATTAGGCGTAGAAGTCCGGTGGCTCTGGCTGACGGGATGATGTGGGATATTAGGGGTAGTAGTCCGGTGGCTCTGGCTGACGGGATGATGTGGGATATTAGGGGTAGTAGTCCGGTGGCTCTGGCTGATGGGATGATGTGGGATATTAGGGGTAGTAGTCCGGTGGCTCTGGCTGATGGGATGATGTGGGATATTAGGGGTAGTAGTCCGGTGGATCTGGCTGACGGGATGATGTGGGATATTAGTGGTAGTAGTTCGGTAGCTCTGGCTGATGGGATGATGTGGGATATTAGGGGTAGTAGTCCGGTTGCTCTGGCTGACGGGATGATGTGGGATATTAGGGGTAGTAGTCCGGTGGCTCTGGCTGACGGGATGATGTGGGATATTAGGGGTAGATGTCCGGTGGATCTGGCTGACGGGATGATGTGGGATATTAGGGGTAGTAGTCCGTTGGCTCTGGCTGACGGGATGATGTGGGATATTAGTGGTAGTAGTCCGGTGGCTCTGGCTGATGGGATGATGTGGGATATTAGGGGTAGTAGTTCGGTGGCTCTGGCTGACGGGATGATGTGGGATATTAGGGGTAGTAGTTCGGTGGCTCTGGCTGACGGGATGATGTGGGATATTAGGGGTAGAAGTCCGGTGGATCTGGCTGACGGGATGATGTGGGATATTAGGGGTAGTAGTCCGGTTGCTCTGGCTGACGGGATGATGTGGGATATTAGGGGTAGTAGTCCGGTTGCTCTGGCTGACGGGATGATGTGGGATATTAGGGGTAGTAGTCCGGTGGCTCTGGCTGACGGGATGATGTGGGATATTAGGGGTAGAAGTCCGGTGGATCTGGCTGACGGGATGATGTGGGATATTAGGGGTAGTAGTCCGGTAGCTCTGGCTGATGGGATGATGTGGGATATTAGGGGTAGAAGTCCGTTGGCTCTGGCTGACGGGATGATGTGGGATATTAGTGGTAGTAGTTCGGTAGCTCTGGCTGATGGGATGATGTGGGATATTAGGGGTAGTAGACCGTTTGCTCTGGCTGATGGGATGATGTGGGATATTAGTGGTAGTAGTTCGGTAGCTCTGGCTGATGGGATGATGGGGGATATTAGGGGTAGTAGTCCGGTTGCTCTGGCTGATGGGATGATGTGGGATATTAGGGGTAGAAGTCCGGTGGATCTGGCTGACGGGATGATGTGGGATATTAGGGGTAGTAGTCCGGTTGCTCTGGCTGATGGGATGATGTGGGATATTAGGGGTAGAAGTCCGGTGGATCTGGCTGATGGGATCATGTGGGATATTAGTGGTAGTAGTCCGGTTGCTCTGGCTGATGGGATGATGTGGGATATTAGGCGTAGTAGTCCGGTTGCTCTGGCTGATGGGATGATGTGGGATATTAGGGGTAGAAGTCCGGTGGATCTGGCTGACGGGATGATGTGGGATATTAGGGGTAGTAGTCTGGTTGCTCTGGCTGATGGGATGATGTGGGATATTAGGGGTAGAAGTCCGGTGGATCTGGCTGATGGGATCATGTGGGATATTAGGGGTAGAAGTCCGGTTGCTCTGGCTGATGGGATGATGTGGGATATTAGGGGTAGAAGTCCGGTGGATCTGGCTGATGGGATGATGTGGGATATTAGGGGTAGTAGTCCGGTGGCTCTGGCTGACAGGATGATGTGGGATATTAGTGGTAGTAGTTCGGAGCTCTGGCTGATGGGATGATGTGGGATATTAAGGGTAGTAGTTCGGTGGCTCTGGCTGACGGGATGATGTGGGATATTAGGGGTAGTAGTTCGTTGGCTCTGGCTGACGGGATGATGTGGGATATTAGGGGTAGAAGTCCGGTGGATCTAGCTGACGGGATGATGTGGGATATTAGGGGTAGTAGTCCGGTGGCTCTGGCTGACGGGATGATGTGGGATATTAGGGGTAGTAGTCCGGTGGCTCTGGCTGACGGGATGATGTGGGATATTAGTGGTAGTAGTTCGGTAGCTCTGGCTGATGGGATGATGTGGGATATTAGGGGTAGTAGTCCGGTATCTCTGGCTGATGGGATGATGTGGGATATTAGGGGTAGAAGTCCGTTGGCTCTGGCTGACGGGATGATGTGGGATATTAGTGGTAGTAGTTCGGTAGCTCTGGCTGATGGGATGATGTGGGATATTAGGGGTAGTAGACCGTTTGCTCTGGCTGATGGGATGATGTGGGATATTAGTGGTAGTAGTTCGGTAGCTCTGGCTGATGGGATGATGTGGGATATTAGGGGTAGTAGTCCGGTTGCTCTGGCTGATGGGATGATGTGGGATATTAGGGGTAGAAGTCCGGTGGATCTGGCTGACGGGATGATGTGGGATATTAGGGGTAGTAGTCCGGTTGCTCTGGCTGATGGGATGATGTGGGATATTAGGGGTAGAAGTCCGGTGGATCTGGCTGATGGGATCATGTGGGATATTAGTGGTAGTAGTCCGGTTGCTCTGGCTGATGGGATGATGTGGGATATTAGGCGTAGTAGTCCGGTTGCTCTGGCTGATGGGATGATGTGGGATATTAGGGGTAGAAGTCCGGTGGATCTGGCTGACGGGATGATGTGGGATATTAGGGGTAGTAGTCTGGTTGCTCTGGCTGATGGGATGATGTGGGATATTAGGGGTAGAAGTCCGGTGGATCTGGCTGATGGGATCATGTGGGATATTAGTGGTAGTAGTCCGGTTGCTCTGGCTGATGGGATGATGTGGGATATTAGGGGTAGAAGTCCGGTTGCTCTGGCTGATGGGATGATGTGGGATATTAGGGGTAGAAGTCCGGTGGATCTGGCTGATGGGATGATGTGGGATATTAGTGGTAGTAGTTCGGAGCTCTGGCTGATGGGATGATGTGGGATATTAGGGGTAGTAGTTCGGTGGCTCTGGCTGACGGGATGATGTGGGATATTAGGGGTAGTAGTTCGTTGGCTCTGGCTGACGGGGTGATGTGGGATATTAGGGGTAGAAGTCCGGTGGATCTAGCTGACGGGATGATGTGGGATATTAGGGGTAGTAGTCCGGTGGCTCTGGCTGACGGGATGATGTGGGATATTAGGGGTAGTAGTCCAGTTGCTCTGGTTGACGGGATGATGTGGGATATTAGGCGTAGAAGTCCGGTGGCTCTGGCTGACGGGATGATGTGGGATATTAGGGGTAGTAGTTCGGTGGATCTGGCTGAAGGGATGATGTGGGATATTAGGGGTAGTAGTCCAGTGGCTCTGGCTGACGGGATGATGTGGGATATTAGGGGTAGTAGTCCGGTGGCTCTGGCTGACGGGATGATGTGGGATATTAGGGGTAGTAGTCCGGTGGCTCTGGCTGACGGTATGATGTGGGATATTAGGCGTAGAAGTCCGGTGGCTCTGGCTGACGGGATGATGTGGGATATTAGGGGTAGTAGTCCGGTGGCTCTGGCTGACGGGATGATGTGGGATATTAGGGGTAGAAGTCCAGTGGCTCTGGCTGACGGGATGATGTGGGATATTAGGGGTAGTAGTCCGGTGGCTCTGGCTGACGGTATGATGTGGGATATTAGGCGTAGAAGTCCGGTGGCTCTGGCTGACGGGATGATGTGGGATATTAGGGGTAGTAGTCCGGTGGCTCTGGCTGACGGGATGATGTGGGATATTAGGGGTAGTAGTCCGGTTGCTCTGGCTGACGGGATGATGTGGGATATTAGGGGTAGAAGTCCGGTGGATCTGGCTGACGGGATGATGTGGGATATTAGGGGTAGTAGTCCGGTTGCTCTGGCTGACGGGATGATGTGGGATATTAGGGGTAGAAGTCCGGTGGATCTGGCTGACGGGATGATGTGGGATATTAGGGGTAGTAGTTCGGTGGCTCTGGCTGACGGGATGATGTGGGATATTAGGGGTAGAAGTCCGGTGGATCTGGCTGACGGGATGATGTGGGATATTAGGGGTAGTAGTCCGGTGGCTCTGGCTGATGGGATGATGTGGGATATTAGGGGTAGAAGTCCGGTGGATCTGGCTGATGGGATGATGTGGGATATTAGGGGTAGTAGTCCGGTGGCTCTGGCTGACGGGATGATGTGGGATATTAGGGGTAGTAGTTCGGTAGCTCTGGCTGACGGGATGATGTGGGATATTAGGGGTAGAAGTCCGGTGGATCTGGCTGACGGGATTATGTGGGATATTAGGGGTAGTAGTTCGGTGGCTCTGGCTGACGGGATGATGTGGGATATTAGGGGTAGTAGTCCGGTGGCTCTGGCTGACGGGATGATGTGGGATATTAGGGGTAGAAGTCCGGTGGATCTGGCTGACGGGATGATGTGGGATATTAGGGGTAGAAGTCCGGTGGATCTGGCTGACGGGATGATGTGGGATATTAGGGGTAGAAGTCCGGTGGATCTGGCTGACGGGATGATGTGGGATATTAGGGGTAGAAGTCCGGTGGATCTGGCTGACGGGATGATGTGGGATATTAGGGGTAGTAGTCCGGTTGCTCTGGCTGACGGGATGATGTGGGATATTAGGGGTAGTAGTCCGGTGGCTCTGGCTGACGGGATGATGTGGGATATTAGGGGTAGAAGTCCGGTGGATCTGGCTGACGGGATGATGTGGGATATTAGGGGTAGAAGTCCGGTGGCTCTGGCTGATGGGATGATGTGGGATATTAGGGGTAGTAGTCCGGTGGCTCTGGCTGACGGGATGATGTGGGATATTAGGGGTAGTAGTCCAGTTGCTCTGGCTGACGGGATGATGTGGGATATTAGGGGTAGTAATCCGGTTGCTCTGGCTGACGGGATGATGTGGGATATTAGGGGTAGTAGTCCGGTGGCTCTGGCTGACGGGATGATGTGGGATATTAGGGGTAGAAGTCCGGTGGATCTGGCTGACGGGATGATGTGGGATATTAGGGGTAGAAGTCCGGTGGATCTGGCTGAACGGATGATGTGGGATATTAGGGGTAGTAGTCCGGTGGCTCTGGCTGACGGGATGATGTGGGATATTAGGGGTAGAAGTCCGGTGGATCTGGCTGACGGGATGATGTGGGATATTAGGGGTAGAAGTCCGGTGGATCTGGCTGATGGGATGATGTGGGATATTAGGGGTAGAAGTCCGGTGGATCTAGCTGACGGGATGATGTGGGATATTAGGGGTACAAGTCCGGTGGATCTAGCTGACGGGATGATGTGGGATATTAGGGGTAGTAGTCCGGTGGCTCTGGCTGACGGGATGATGTGGGATATTAGGGGTAGTAGTCCGGTTGCTCTGGCTGACGGGATGATGTGGGACATTAGGGGTAGTAGTCCGGTTGCTCTGGCTGACGGGATGATGTGGGATATTAGGGGTAGTAGTCCGGTGGATCTGGCTGACGGGATGATGTGGGATATTAGGGGTAGAAGTCCGGTGGATCTGGCTGACGGGATGATGTGGGATATTAGGGGTAGAAGTCCGGTGGCTCTGGCTGATGGGATGATGTGGGATATTAGGGGTAGTAGTCCGGTGGCTCTGGCTGACGGGATGATGTGGGATATTAGGGGTAGTAGTCCGGTTGCTCTGGCTGACGGGATGATGTGGGATATTAGGGGTAGTAGTCCGGTTGCTCTGGCTGACGGGATGATGTGGGATATTAGGGGTAGAAGTCCGGTGGATCTGGCTGATGGGATGATGTGGGATATTAGGGGTAGAAGTCCGGTGGATCTGGCTGACGGGATGATGTGGGATATTAGGTGTAGTAGTCCGGTTGCTCTGGCTGATGGGATGATGTGGGATATTAAGGGTAGTAGTCCGGTTGCTCTGGCTGATGGGATGATGTGGGATATTAGGGGTAGTAGTCCAGTTGCTCTGGCTGACGAGATGATGTGGGATATTAGGGGTAGTAGTCCGGTTGCTCTGGCTGACGGGATGATGTGGGATATTAGGGGTAGTAGTCCGGTTGCTCTGGCTGACGGGATGATGTGGGATATTAGGGGTAGTAGTCCGGTTGCTCTGGCTGACGGGATGATGTGGGATATTAGGGGTAGAAGTCCGGTGGATCTGGCTGATGGGATGATGTGGGATATTAGGGGGAGAAGTCCGGTGGATCTGGCTGACGGGATGATGTGGGATATTAGGGGTAGTAGTCCGGTTGCTCTGGCTGACGGGATGATGTGGGATATTAGGGGTAGTAGTCCGGTTGCTCTGGCTGACGGGATGATGTGGGATATTAGGGGTAGTAGTCCGGTTGCTCTGGCTGACGGGATGATGTGGGATATTAGGGGTAGTAGTCCGGTTGCTCTGGCTGACGGGATGATGTGGGATATTAGGGGTAGTAGTCCGGTTGCTCTGGCTGACGGGATGATGTGGGATATTAGGGGTAGTAGTCCGGTTGCTCTGGCTGACGGGATGATGTGGGATATTAGGGGTAGAAGTCCGGTTGCTCTGGCTGACGGGATGATGTGGGATATTAGGGGTAGTAGTTCGGTGGATCTGGCTGACGGGATGATGTGGGATATTAGGCGTAGTAGTCCGGTTGCTCTGGCTGACGGGATGATGTGGGATATTAGGGGTAGTAGTTCGGTGGCTCTGGCTGACGGGATGATGTGGTATAATAGGGGTATTAGTCCGGTGGCTCTGGCTGACGGGATGATGTGGGATATTAGGGGTAGTAGTCCGGTTGCTCTGGCTGACGGGATGATGTGGGATATTAGGGGTAGAAGTCCGGTGGATCTGGCTGACGGGATGAAGTGGGATATTAGGCGTAGTAGTCCGGTTGCTCTGGCTGACGGGATGATGTGGTATATTAGGGGTAGTAGTTCGGTGGCTCTGGCTGACGTGATGATGTGGGATATTAGGGGTAGAAGTCCGGTGGATCTGGCTGACGGGATGATGTGGGATATTAGGCGTAGTAGTCCGGTTGCTCTGGCTGACGGGATGATGTGGGATATTAGGGGTAGTAGTTCGGTGGCTCTGGCTGATGGGATGATGTGGGATATTAGGGGTAGTAGTCCGGTGGAGCTGGCTGACGGGATGATGTGGGATATTAGTGGTAGTAGTTCGGTAGCTCTGGCTGATGGGATGATGTGGGATATTAGGGGTAGTAGTTCGGTAGCTCTGGCTGACGGGATGATGTGGGATATTAGTGGTAGTAGTTCGGTAGCTCTGGCTGATGGGATGATGTGGGATATTAGGGGTAGTAGTTCGGTAGCTCTGGCTGACGGGATGATGTGGGATATTAGTGGTAGTAGTTCGGTAGCTCTGGCTGATGGGATGATGTGGGATATTAGGGGTAGTAGTCCGGTGGCTCTGGCTGATGGGATGATGTGGGATATTAGTGGTAGTAGTTCGGTAGCTCTGGCTGATGGGATGATGTGGGATATTAGGGGTAGAAGTCCGGTGGATCTGGCTGACGGGATGATGTGGGATATTAGTGGTAGTAGTTCGGTAGCTCTGGCTGATGGGATGATGTGGTAGTAGTCCGGTGGCTCTGGCTGACGGGATGATGTGGGATATTAGTGGTAGTAGTTCGGTAGCTCTGGCTGATGGGATGATGTGGGATATTAGGGGTAGTTGTTCGGTAGCTCTGGCTGATGGGATGATGTGGGATATTAGGGGTAGTAGTTCGGTAGCTCTGGCTGACGGGATGATGTGGGATATTAGTGGTAGTAGTTCGGTAGCTCTGGCTGATGGGATGATGTGGGATATTAGGGGTAGTTGTTCGGTAGCTCTGGCTGATGGGATGATGTGGGATATTAGGGGTAGTAGTTCGGTAGCTCTGGCTGACGGGATGATGTGGGATATTTGTGGTAGTAGTTCGGTAGCTCTGGCTGATGGGATGATGTGGGATATTAGGGGTAGTAGTTCGGTAGCTCTGGCTGACGGGATGATGTGGGATATTAGGGGTAGTAGTTCGGTAGCTCTGGCTGATGGGATGATGTGGGATATTAGGGGTAGTAGTTCGGTAGCTCTGGCTGATGGGATGATGTGGGATATTAGGGGTAGTAGTCCGGTTGCTCTGGCTGATGGGCTGATGTGGGATATTAGGGGTAATAGTTCGGTAGCTCTGGCTGACGGGATGATGTGGGATATTAGGGGTAGTAGTTCGGTAGCTCTGGCTGATGGGATGATGTGGGATATTAGGGGTAGTAGTTCGGTAGCTCTGGCTGACGGGATGATGTGGGATATTAGTGGTAGTAGTTCGGTAGCTCTGGCTGATGGGATGATGTGGGATATAAGGGGTAGTTGTTCGGTAGCTCTGGCTGATGGGATGATGTGGGATATTAGGGGTAGTAGTTCGGTAGCTCTGGCTGACGGGATGATGTGGGATATTTGTGGTAGTAGTTCGGTAGCTCTGGCTGATGGGATGATGTGGGATATTAGGGGTAGTAGTTCGGTAGCTCTGGCTGATGGGATGATGTGGGATATTAGGGGTAGTAGTTCGGTAGCTCTGGCTGATGGGATGATGTGGGATATTAGGGGTAGTAGTCCGGTTGCTCTGGCTGATGGGATGATGTGGGATATTAGGGGTAGTAGTCCGGTTGCTCTGGCTGACGGGATGATGTGGGATATTAGGGGTAGTAGTCCGGTGGATCTGGATGATGGGATGATGTGTGATATTAGTGGTAGTAGTCCGGTGGATCTGGCTGACGGGATGATGTGGGATATTAGGCGTAGTAGTCCGGTTGCTCTGGCTGACGGGATGATGTGGGATATTAGGGGTAGTAGTTCGGTGGCTCTGGCTGACGGGATGATGTGGGATATTAGGGGTAGTAGTCCGGTGGCTCTGGCTGACGGGATGATGTGGGATATTAGGGGTAGTAGTCCGGTTGCTCTGGCTGACGGGATGATGTGGGATATTAGGGGTAGTAGTCCGGTGGCTCTGGCTGACGGGATGATGTGGGATATTAGGGGTAGAAGTCCGGTGGATCTGGCTGACGGGATGATGTGGGATATTAGGGGTAGTAGTCCGTTGGCTCTGGCTGACGGGATGATGTGGGATATTAGTGGTAGTAGTTCGGTAGCTCTGGCTGATGGGATGATGTGAGATATTAGTGGTAGTAGTTCGGTAGCTCTGGCTGATGGGATGATGTGGGATATTAGGGGTAGTAGTTCGGTGGCTCTGGCTGACGGGATAATGTGGGATATTAGGGGTAGAAGTCCGGTGGATCTGGCTGACGGGATGATGTGGGATATTAGGGGTAGTAGTTCGGTGGCTCTGGCTGACGGGATGATGTGGGATATTAGGGGTAGTAGTCCGGTTGCTCTGTCTGACGGGATGATGTGGGATATTAGGGGTAGTAGTCCGGTTGCTCTGGCTGACGGGATGATGTGGGATATTAGGGGTAGTAGTCCGGTGGCTCTGGCTGACGGGATGATGTGGGATATTAGGGGTAGATGTCCGGTGGATCTGGCTGACGGGATGATGTGGGATATTAGGGGTAGTAGTCCGTTGGCTCTGGCTGACGGGATGATGTGGGATATTAGTGGTAGTAGTCCGGTGGCTCTGGCTGATGGGATGATGTGGGATATTAGGGGTAGTAGTTCGGTGGCTCTGGCTGACGGGATGATGTGGGATATTAGGGGTAGTAGTTCGGTGGCTCTGGCTGACGGGATGATGTGGGATATTAGGGGTAGAAGTCCGGTGGATCTGGCTGACGGGATGATGTGGGATATTAGGGGTAGTAGTCCGGTTGCTCTGGCTGACGGGATGATGTGGGATATTAGGGGTAGTAGTCCGGTTGCTCTGGCTGACGGGATGATGTGGGATATTAGGGGTAGTAGTCCGGTGGCTCTGGCTGACGGGATGATGTGGGATATTAGGGGTAGAAGTCCGGTGGATCTGGCTGACGGGATGATGTGGGATATTAGGGGTAGTAGTCCGGTAGCTCTGGCTGATGGGATGATGTGGGATATTAGGGGTAGAAGTCCGTTGGCTCTGGCTGACGGGATGATGTGGGATATTAGTGGTAGTAGTTCGGTAGCTCTGGCTGATGGGATGATGTGGGATATTAGGGGTAGTAGACCGTTTGCTCTGGCTGATGGGATGATGTGGGATATTAGTGGTAGTAGTTCGGTAGCTCTGGCTGATGGGATGATGTGGGATATTAGGGGTAGTAGTCCGGTTGCTCTGGCTGATGGGATGATGTGGGATATTAGGGGTAGAAGTCCGGTGGATCTGGCTGACGGGATGATGTGGGATATTAGGGGTAGTAGTCCGGTTGCTCTGGCTGATGGGATGATGTGGGATATTAGGGGTAGAAGTCCGGTGGATCTGGCTGATGGGATCATGTGGGATATTAGTGGTAGTAGTCCGGTTGCTCTGGCTGATGGGATGATGTGGGATATTAGGCGTAGTAGTCCGGTTGCTCTGGCTGATGGGATGATGTGGGATATTAGGGGTAGAAGTCCGGTGGATCTGGCTGACGGGATGATGTGGGATATTAGGGGTAGTAGTCTGGTTGCTCTGGCTGATGGGATGATGTGGGATATTAGGGGTAGAAGTCCGGTGGATCTGGCTGATGGGATCATGTGGGATATTAGTGGTAGTAGTCCGGTTGCTCTGGCTGATGGGATGATGTGGGATATTAGGGGTAGAAGTCCGGTTGCTCTGGCTGATGGGATGATGTGGGATATTAGGGGTAGAAGTCCGGTGGATCTGGCTGATGGGATGATGTGGGATATTAGGGGTAGTAGTCCGGTGGCTCTGGCTGACAGGATGATGTGGGATATTAGTGGTAGTAGTTCGGAGCTCTGGCTGATGGGATGATGTGGGATATTAGGGGTAGTAGTTCGGTGGCTCTGGCTGACGGGATGATGTGGGATATTAGGGGTAGTAGTTCGTTGGCTCTGGCTGACGGGATGATGTGGGATATTAGGGGTAGAAGTCCGGTGGATCTAGCTGACGGGATGATGTGGGATATTAGGGGTAGTAGTCCGGTGGCTCTGGCTGACGGGATGATGTGGGATATTAGGGGTAGTAGTCCGGTGGCTCTGGCTGACGGGATGATGTGGGATATTAGTGGTAGTAGTTCGGTAGCTCTGGCTGATGGGATGATGTGGGATATTAGGGGTAGTAGTCCGGTATCTCTGGCTGATGGGATGATGTGGGATATTAGGGGTAGAAGTCCGTTGGCTCTGGCTGACGGGATGATGTGGGATATTAGTGGTAGTAGTTCGGTAGCTCTGGCTGATGGGATGATGTGGGATATTAGGGGTAGTAGACCGTTTGCTCTGGCTGATGGGATGATGTGGGATATTAGTGGTAGTAGTTCGGTAGCTCTGGCTGATGGGATGATGTGGGATATTAGGGGTAGTAGTCCGGTTGCTCTGGCTGATGGGATGATGTGGGATATTAGGGGTAGAAATCCGGTGGATCTGGCTGACGGGATGATGTGGGATATTAGGGGTAGTAGTCCGGTTGCTCTGGCTGATGGGATGATGTGGGATATTAGGGGTAGAAGTCCGGTGGATCTGGCTGATGGGATCATGTGGGATATTAGTGGTAGTAGTCCGGTTGCTCTGGCTGATGGGATGATGTGGGATATTAGGCGTAGTAGTCCGGTTGCTCTGGCTGATGGGATGATGTGGGATATTAGGGGTAGAAGTCCGGTGGATCTGGCTGACGGGATGATGTGGGATATTAGGGGTAGTAGTCTGGTTGCTCTGGCTGATGGGATGATGTGGGATATTAGGGGTAGAAGTCCGGTGGATCTGGCTGATGGGATCATGTGGGATATTAGTGGTAGTAGTCCGGTTGCTCTGGCTGATGGGATGATGTGGGATATTAGGGGTAGAAGTCCGGTTGCTCTGGCTGATGGGATGATGTGGGATATTAGGGGTAGAAGTCCGGTGGATCTGGCTGATGGGATGATGTGGGATATTAGTGGTAGTAGTTCGGAGCTCTGGCTGATGGGATGATGTGGGATATTAGGGGTAGTAGTTCGGTGGCTCTGGCTGACGGGATGATGTGGGATATTAGGGGTAGTAGTTCGTTGGCTCTGGCTGACGGGATGATGTGGGATATTAGGGGTAGAAGTCCGGTGGATCTAGCTGACGGGATGATGTGGGATATTAGGGGTAGTAGTCCGGTGGCTCTGGCTGACGGGATGATGTGGGATATTAGGGGTAGTAGTCCAGTTGCTCTGGTTGACGGGATGATGTGGGATATTAGGCGTAGAAGTCCGGTGGCTCTGGCTGACGGGATGATGTGGGATATTAGGGGTAGTAGTTCGGTGGATCTGGCTGAAGGGATGATGTGGGATATTAGGGGTAGTAGTCCAGTGGCTCTGGCTGACGGGATGATGTGGGATATTAGGGGTAGTAGTCCGGTGGCTCTGGCTGACGGGATGATGTGGGATATTAGGGGTAGTAGTCCGGTGGCTCTGGCTGACGGTATGATGTGGGATATTAGGCGTAGAAGTCCGGTGGCTCTGGCTGACGGGATGATGTGGGATATTAGGGGTATTAGTCCGGTGGCTCTGGCTGACGGGATGATGTGGGATATTAGGGGTAGAAGTCCGGTGGCTCTGGCTGACGGGATGATGTGGGATATTAGGGGTAGTAGTCCGGTGGCTCTGGCTGACGGTATGATGTGGGATATTAGGCGTAGAAGTCCGGTGGCTCTGGCTGACGGGATGATGTGGGATATTAGGGGTAGTAGTCCGGTGGCTCTGGCTGACGGGATGATGTGGGATATTAGGGGTAGTAGTCCGGTGGCTCTGGCTGATGGGATGATGTGGGATATTAGGGGTAGTAGTCCGGTGGCTCTGGCTGATGGGATGATGTGGGATATTAGGGGGAGTAGTCCGGTGGCTCTGGCTGACGGGATGATGTGGGATATTAGGGGTAGTAGTTCGGTAGTTCTGGCTGATGGGATGATGTGGGATATTAGGGGTAGTAGTCCGGTTGCTCTGGCTGATGGGATGATGTGGGATATTAGGGGTAGTAGTCCGGTGGATCTGGCTGACGGGATGATGTGGGATATTAGTGGTAGTAGTTCGGTAGCTCTGGCTGATGGGATGATGTGGGATATTAGGGGTAGTAGTCCGGTTGCTCTGGCTGACGGGATGATGTGGGATATTAGGGGTAGAAGTCCGGTGGATCTGGCTGACGGGATGATGTGGGATATTAGGGGTAGAAGTCCGGTGGCTCTGGCTGATGGGATGATGTGGGATATTAGGCGTAGTAGTCCGGTTGCTCTGGCTGATGGGATGATGTGGGATATTAGGGGTAGTAGTCCGGTTGCTCTGGCTGACGGGATGATGTGGGATATTAGGGGTAGAAGTCCGGTTGCTCTGGCTGATGGGATGATGTGGGATATTAGGGGTAGAAGTCCGGTTGCTCTGGCTGACGGGATGATGTGGGATATTAGGGGTAGAAGTCCGGTTGCTCTGGCTGACGGGATGATGTGGGATATTAGGGGTAGAAGTCCGGTTGCTCTGGCTGACGGGATGATGTGGGATATTAGGGGTAGAAGTCCTGTGGATCTGGCTGACGGGATGATGTGGGATATTAGGGGTAGAAGTCCGGTGGATCTGGCTGACGGGATGATGTGGGATATTAGGCGTAGTAGTCCGGTTGCTCTGGCTGATGGGATGATGTGGGATATTAGGGGTAGTAGTCCGGTTGCTCTGGCTGACGGGATGATGTGGGATATTAGGGGTAGTAGTCCGGTTGCTCTGGCTGACGGGATGATGTGGGATATTAGGGGTAGAAGTCCGGTTGCTCTGGCTGACGGTATGATGTGGGATATTAGGGGTAGAAGTCCGGTTGCTCTGGCTGACGGGATGATGTGGGATATTAGGGGTAGAAGTCCGGTTGCTCTGGCTGACGGGATGATGTGGGATATTAGGGGGAGAAGTCCGGTGGATCTGGCTGACGGGATGATGTGGGATATTAGGGGTAGAAGTCCGGTGGATCTGGCTGACGGGATGATGTGGGATATTAGGCGTAGTAGTCCGGTTGCTCTGGCTGATGGGATGATGTGGGATATTAGTGGTAGTAGTCCGGTTGCTCTGGCTGATGGGATGATGTGGGATATTAGGGGTAGAAGTCCGGTTGCTCTGGCTGACGGGATGATGTGGGATATTAGGGGTAGAAGTCCGGTTGCTCTGGCTGACGGGATGATGTGGGATATTAGGGGTAGAAGTCCGGTTGCTCTGGCTGACGGGATGATGTGGGATATTAGGGGTAGAAGTCCGGTTGCTCTGGCTGACGGGATGATGTGGGATATTAGGGGTAGAAGTCCGGTTGCTCTGGCTGACGGGATGATGTGGGATATTAGGGGTAGAAGTCCAGTGGCTCTGGCTGATGGGATGATGTGGGATATTAGGGGTAGAACTCCGGTGGATCTGGAGGACGGGATGATGTGGGATATTAGGCGTAGTAGTCCGGTTGCTCTGGCTGATGGGATGATGTGGGATATTAGGGGTAGTAGTCCGGTTGCTCTGGCTGATGGGATGATGTGGGATATTAGGGGTAGAAGTCCGGTTGCTCTGGCTGATGGGATGATGTGGGATATTAGGGGTAGAAGTCCGGTTGCTCTGGCTGATGGGATGATGTGGGATATTAGGGGTAGAAGTCCGGTGGATCTGGCTGATGGGATGATGTGGGATATTAGTGGTAGAAGTCCGGTGGATCTGGCTGACGGGATGATGTGGGATATTAGGGGTAGAAGTCCGGTAGCTCTGTCTGATGGGATGATGTGGGATATTAGGGGTAGAAGTCCGGTTGCTCTGGCTGATGGGATGATGTGGGATATTAGGGGTAGTAGTCCGGTTGCTCTGGCTGATGGGATGATGTGGGATATTAGGGGTAGAAGTCCGGTGGATCTGGCTGACGGGATGATGTGGGATATTAGGGGTAGTAGTTCGGTAGCTCTGGCTGACGGGATGATGTGGGATATTAGGGGTAGTAGTCCGGTTGCTCTGGCTGACGGGATGATGTGGGATATTAGGGGTAGAAGTCCGGTTGCTCTGGCTGACGGGATGATGTGGGATATTAGGGGTAGAAGTCCGGTTGCTCTGGCTGACGGGATGATGTGGGATATTAGGGGTAGAAGTCCTGTGGATCTGGCTGACGGGATGATGTGGGATATTAGGGGTAGAAGTCCGGTGGATCTGGCTGACGGGATGATGTGGGATATTAGGCGTAGTAGTCCGGTTGCTCTGGCTGATGGGATGATGTGGGATATTAGGGGTAGTAGTCCGGTTGCTCTGGCTGACGGGATGATGTGGGATATTAGGGGTAGTAGTCCGGTTGCTCTGGCTGACGGGATGATGTGGGATATTAGGGGTAGAAGTCCGGTTGCTCTGGCTGACGGTATGATGTGGGATATTAGGGGTAGAAGTCCGGTTGCTCTGGCTGACGGGATGATGTGGGATATTAGGGGTAGAAGTCCGGTTGCTCTGGCTGACGGGATGATGTGGGATATTAGGGGTAGAAGTCCGGTGGATCTGGCTGACGGGATGATGTGGGATATTAGGGGTAGAAGTCCGGTGGATCTGGCTGACGGGATGATGTGGGATATTAGGCGTAGTAGTCCGGTTGCTCTGGCTGATGGGATGATGTGGGATATTAGTGGTAGTAGTCCGGTTGCTCTGGCTGATGGGATGATGTGGGATATTAGGGGTAGAAGTCCGGTTGCTCTGGCTGACGGGATGATGTGGGATATTAGGGGTAGAAGTCCGGTTGCTCTGGCTGACGGGATGATGTGGGATATTAGGGGTAGAAGTCCGGTTGCTCTGGCTGACGGGATGATGTGGGATATTAGGGGTAGAAGTCCGGTTGCTCTGGCTGACGGGATGATGTGGGATATTAGGGGTAGAAGTCCGGTTGCTCTGGCTGACGGGATGATGTGGGATATTAGGGGTAGAAGTCCAGTGGCTCTGGCTGATGGGATGATGTGGGATATTAGGGGTAGAACTCCGGTGGATCTGGAGGACGGGATGATGTGGGATATTAGGCGTAGTAGTCCGGTTGCTCTGGCTGATGGGATGATGTGGGATATTAGGGGTAGTAGTCCGGTTGCTCTGGCTGATGGGATGATGTGGGATATTAGGGGTAGAAGTCCGGTTGCTCTGGCTGATGGGATGATGTGGGATATTAGGGGTAGAAGTCCGGTTGCTCTGGCTGATGGGATGATGTGGGATATTAGGGGTAGAAGTCCGGTGGATCTGGCTGATGGGATGATGTGGGATATTAGTGGTAGAAGTCCGGTGGATCTGGCTGACGGGATGATGTGGGATATTAGGGGTAGAAGTCCGGTAGCTCTGTCTGATGGGATGATGTGGGATATTAGGGGTAGAAGTCCGGTTGCTCTGGCTGATGGGATGATGTGGGATATTAGGGGTAGTAGTCCGGTTGCTCTGGCTGATGGGATGATGTGGGATATTAGGGGTAGAAGTCCGGTGGATCTGGCTGACGGGATGATGTGGGATATTAGGGGTAGTAGTTCGGTAGCTCTGGCTGACGGGATGATGTGGGATATTAGGGGTAGTAGTCCGGTTGCTCTGGCTGACGGGATGATGTGGGATATTAGGGGTAGAAGTCCGGTGGATCTGGCTGATGGGATGATGTGGGATATTAGGCGTAGTAGTCCGGTTGCTCTGGCTGATGGGATGATGTGGGATATTAGGGGTAGAAGTCCGGTGGATCTGGCTGACGGGATGATGTGGGATATTAGGGGTAGTAGTCCGGTTGCTCTGGCTGATGGGATGATGTGGGATATTAGGGGTAGTTGTCCGGTTGCTCTGGCTGATGGGATGATGTGGGATATTAGGGGTAGAAGTCCGGTGGATCTGGCTGATGGGATGATGTGGGATATTAGTGGTAGTAGTTCGGTGGCTCTGTCTGATGGGATGATGTGGGATATTAGGGGTAGTAGTCCGATTGCTCTGGCTGACGGGATGATGTGGGATATTAGGGGTAGAAGTCCGGTGGATCTGGCTGATGGGATGATGTGGGATATTAGGCGTAGTAGTCCGGTTGCTCTGGCTGATGGGATGATGTGGGATATTAGGGGTAGAAGTCCGGTGGATCTGGCTGACGGGATGATGTGGGATATTAGGGGTAGTAGTCCGGTTGCTCTGGCTGATGGGATGATGTGGGATATTAGGGGTAGTAGTCCGGTTGCTCTGGCTGATGGGATGTTGTGGGATATTAGGGGTAGAAGTCCGGTGGATCTGGCTGATGGGATGATGTGGGATATTAGTGGTAGTAGTTCGGTGGCTCTGGCTGACGGGATGATGTGGGATATTAGGGGTAGAAGTCCGGTGGATCTAGCTGACGGGATGATGTGGGATATTAGGGGTAGTAGTCCGGTAGCTCTGGCTGACGGGATGATGTGGGATATTAGGGGTAGTAGTTCGGTGGCTCTGGCTGACGGGATGATGTGGGATATTAGGGGTAGAAGTCCGGTGGATCTAGCTGACGGGATGATGTGAGATATTAGGGGTAGTAGTCCGGTGGCTCTGGCTGACGGGATGATGTGGGATATTAGGCGTAGAAGTCCGGTGGCTCTGGCTGACGGGATGATGTGGAATATTAGGGGTAGTAGTTCGGTGGATCTGGCTGAAGGGATGATGTGGGATATTAGGGGTAGTAGTCCGGTGGCTCTGGCTGACGGGATGATGTGGGATATTAGGGGTAGAAGTCCGGTGGATCTGGCTGACGGGATGATGTGGGATATTAGGCGTAGTAGTCCGGTGGCTCTGGCTGATGGGATGATATGGGATATTAGGGGTAGTAGTTCGGTGGATCTGGCTGACGGGATGATGTGGGATATTAGGGGTAGTAGTCCGGTGGCTCTGGCTGACGGGATGATGTGGGATATTAGGCGTAGAAGTCCGGTGGCTCTGGCTGACGGGATGATGTGGGATATTAGGGGTAGTAGTTCGTTGGATCTGGCTGAAGGGATGATGTGGGATATTAGGGGTAGTAGTCCGGTGGCTCTGGCTGACGGGATGATGTGGGATATTAGGGGTAGTAGTTCGGTGGATCTGGCTGAAGGGATGATGTGGGATATTAGGGGTAGTAGTCCGGTGGCTCTGGCTGACGGGATGATGTGGGATATTAGGGGTAGTAGTTCGGTGGATCTGGCTGAAGGGATGATGTGGGATATTAGGGGTAGTAGTCCGGTGGCTCTGGCTGACGGGATGATGTGGGATATTAGGGGTAGAAGTCCGGTGGATCTGGCTGACGGGATGATGTGGGATATTAGGCGTAGTAGTCCGGTGGCTCTGGCTGACGGGATGATATGGGATATTAGGGGTAGTAGTTCGGTGGCTCTGGCTGACGGGATGATGTGGGATATTAGGGGTAGTAGTCCGGTGGCTCTGGCTGACGGGATGATGTGGGATATTAGGCGTAGAAGTCCGGTGGCTCTGGCTGACGGGATGATGTGGGATATTAGGGGTAGTAGTTCGGTGGATCTGGCTGAAGGGATGATGTGGGATATTAGGGGTAGTAGTCCGTTGGCTCTGGCTGACGGGATGATGTGGGATATTAGGGGTAGTAGTCCAGTTGCTCTAGCTGACGGGATGATGTGGGATATTAGGCGTAGAAGTCCGGTGGCTCTGGCTGACGGGATGATGTGGGATATTAGGGGTAGTAGTCCGGTGGCTCTGGCTGACGGGATGATGTGGGATATTAGGGGTAGTAGTCCGGTGGCTCTGGCTGATGGGATGATGTGGGATATTAGGGGTAGTAGTCCGGTGGCTCTGGCTGACGGGATGATGTGGAATATTAGGGGTAGTAGTCCGGTACCTCTGGCTGACGGGATGATGTGGGATATTAGTGGTAGTAGTTCGGTAGCTCTGGCTGATGGGATGATGTGGGATATTAGGGGTAGTAGTCCGGTTGCTCTGGCTGACGGGATGATGTGGGATATTAGGGGTAGTAGTCCGGTTGCTCTGGCTGACGGGATGATGTGGGATATTAGGGGTAGTAGTTCGGTGGCTCTGGCTGACGGGATGATGTGGGATATTAGGGGTAGAAGTCCGGTGGATCTGGCTGACGGGATGATGTGGGATATTAGGGGTAGTAGTTCGGTGGATCTGGCTGACGGGATGATGTGGGATATTAGGGGTAGTAGTTCGGTGGATCTGGCTGAAGGGATGATGTGGGATATTAGGGGTAGTAGTCCGGTGGCTCTGGCTGACGGGATGATGTGGGATATTAGGGGTAGAAGTCCGGTGGATCTGGCTGACGGGATGATGTGGGATATTAGGCGTAGTAGTCCGGTGGCTCTGGCTGACGGGATGATATGGGATATTAGGGGTAGTAGTTCGGTGGCTCTGGCTGACGGGATGATGTGGGATATTAGGGGTAGTAGTCCAATGGCTCTGGCTGATGGGATGATGTGAGATATTAGGCGTAGAAGTCCGGTGGCTCTGGCTGACGGGATGATGTGGGATATTAGGGGTAGTAGTTCGGTGGATCTGGCTGAAGGGATGATGTGGGATATTAGGGGTAGTAGTCCGGTGGCTCTGGCTGACGGGATGATGTGGGATATTAGGGGTAGTAGTCCAGTTGCTCTGGCTGACGGGATGATGTGGGATATTAGGCGTAGAAGTCCGGTGGCTCTGGCTGATGGGATGATGTGGGATATTAGGGGTAGTAGTCCGGTGGCTCTGGCTGACGGGATGATGTGGGATATTAGGGGTAGTAGTCCGGTGGCTCTGGCTGATGGGATGATGTGGGA
Organism: Dendrobates tinctorius; assembly: GCF_039654945.1. Classification (NCBI taxonomy): domain Eukaryota; kingdom Metazoa; phylum Chordata; class Amphibia; order Anura; family Dendrobatidae; genus Dendrobates; species Dendrobates tinctorius. Next base: position 1,338,074 of record NW_027361903.1, on the reverse strand, counting down.
TATTAGGGGTAGTAGTCCGGTGGCTCTGGCTGACGGGATGATGTGGAATATTAGGGGTAGTAGTCCGGTACCTCTGGCTGACGGGATGATGTGGGATATTAGTGGTAGTAGTTCGGTAGCTCTGGCTGATGAGATGATGTGGGATATTAGGGGTAGTAGTCCGGTTGCTCTGGCTGACGGGATGATGTGGGATATTAGGGGTAGTAGTCCGGTTGCTCCTGCTGACGGGATGATGTGGGATATTAGGGGTAGTAGTTCGGTGGCTCTGGCTGACGGGATGATGTGGGATATTAGGGGTAGAAGTCCGGTGGATCTGGCTGACGGGATGATGTGGGATATTAGGGGTAGAAGTCCGGTGGATCTGGCTGACGGGATGATGTGGGATATTAGGCGTAGTAGTCCGGTTGCTCTGGCTGACGGGATGATGTGGGATATTAGGGGTAGTAGTTCGGTGGCTCTGGCTGACGGGATGATGTGGGATATTAGGGGTAGTAGTCCGGTTGCTCTGGCTGACGGGATGATGTGGGATATTAGGGGTAGTAGTTCGGTGGCTCTGGCTGACGGGATGATGTGGGATATTAGGGGTAGAAGTCCGGTGGCTCTGGCTGACGGGATGATGTGGAATATTAGGGGTAGTAGTTCGGTGGATCTGGCTGACGGGATGATGTGGGATATTAGGGGTAGAAGTCCGGTGGATCTGGCTGACGGGATGATGTGGGATATTAGGCGTAGTAGTCCGGTGGCTCTGGCTGACGGGATGATATGGGATATTAGGGGTAGTAGTTCGGTGGATCTGGCTGAAGGGATGATGTGGGATATTAGGGGTAGTAGTCCGGTGGCTCTGGCTGACGGGATGATGTGGGATATTAGGGGTAGAAGTCCGGTGGATCTGGCTGACGGGATGATGTGGGATATTAGGCGTAGTAGTCCGGTGGCTCTGGCTGATGGGATGATATGGGATATTAGGGGTAGTAGTTCGGTGGATCTGGCTGACGGGATGATGTGGGATATTAGGGGTAGTAGTCCGGTGGCTCTGGCTGACGGGATGATGTGGGATATTAGGCGTAGAAGTCCGGTGGCTCTGGCTGACGGGATGATGTGGGATATTAGGGGTAGTAGTTCGGTGGATCTGGCTGAAGGGATGATGTGGGATATTAGGGGTAGTAGTCCGGTGGCTCTGGCTGACGGGATGATGTGGGATATTAGGGGTAGTAGTTCGGTGGATCTGGCTGAAGGGATGATGTGGGATATTAGGGGTAGTAGTCCGGTGGCTCTGGCTGACGGGATGATGTGGGATATTAGGGGTAGTAGTTCGGTGGATCTGGCTGAAGGGATGATGTGGGATATTAGGGGTAGTAGTCCGGTGGCTCTGGCTGACGGGATGATGTGGGATATTAGGGGTAGAAGTCCGGTGGATCTGGCTGACGGGATGATGTGGGATATTAGGCGTAGTAGTCGGGTGGCTCTGGCTGACGGGATGATATGGGATATTAGGGGTAGTAGTTCGGTGGCTCTGGCTGACGGGATGATGTGGGATATTAGGGGTAGTAGTCCGGTGGCTCTGGCTGACGGGATGATGTGGGATATTAGGCGTAGAAGTCCGGTGGATCTGGCTGACGGGATGATGTGGGATATTAGGGGTAGTAGTTCGGTGGATCTGGCTGAAGGGATGATGTGGGATATTAGGGGTAGTAGTCCGGTGGCTCTGGCTGACGGGATGATGTGGGATATTAGGGGTAGAAGTCCGGTGGATCTGGCTGACGGGATGATGTGGGATATTAGGGGTAGTAGTCCGGTGGCTCTGGCTGATGGGATGATGAGGGATATTAGGGGTAGTAGTCCGGTGGCTCTGGCTGACGGGATGATATGGGATATTAGGGGTAGTAGTTCGGTGGCTCTGGCTGACGGGATGATGTGGGATATTAGGGGTAGTAGTCCAATGGCTCTGGCTGATGGGATGATGTGAGATATTAGGCGTAGAAGTCCGGTGGCTCTGGCTGACGGGATGATGTGGGATATTAGGGGTAGTAGTTCGGTGGATCTGGCTGAAGTAATGATGTGGGATATTAGGGGTAGTAGTCCGGTGGCTCTGGCTGACGGGATGATGTGGGATATTAGGGGTAGTAGTCCAGTTGCTCTGGCTGACGGGATGATGTGGGATATTAGGCGTAGAAGTCCGGTGGCTCTGGCTGACGGGATGATGTGGGATATTAGGGGTAGTAGTCCGGTGGCTCTGGCTGACGGGATGATGTGGGATATTAGGGGTAGTAGTCCGGTGGCTCTGGCTGATGGGATGATGTGGGATATTAGGGGTAGTAGTCCGGTGGCTCTGGCTGACGGGATGATGTGGAATATTAGGGGTAGTAGTCCGGTACCTCTGGCTGACGGGATGATGTGGGATATTAGTGGTAGTAGTTCGGTAGCTCTGGCTGATGAGATGATGTGGGATATTAGGGGTAGTAGTCCGGTTGCTCTGGCTGACGGGATGATGTGGGATATTAGGGGTAGTAGTCCGGTTGCTCCTGCTGACGGGATGATGTGGGATATTAGGGGTAGTAGTTCGGTGGCTCTGGCTGACGGGATGATGTGGGATATTAGGGGTAGAAGTCCGGTGGATCTGGCTGACGGGATGATGTGGGATATTAGGGGTAGAAGTCCGGTGGATCTGGCTGACGGGATGATGTGGGATATTAGGCGTAGTAGTCCGGTTGCTCTGGCTGACGGGATGATGTGGGATATTAGGGGTAGTAGTTCGGTGGCTCTGGCTGACGGGATGATGTGGGATATTAGGGGTAGTAGTCCGGTTGCTCTGGCTGACGGGATGATGTGGGATATTAGGGGTAGTAGTTCGGTGGCTCTGGCTGACGGGATGATGTGGGATATTAGGGGTAGAAGTCCGGTGGCTCTGGCTGACGGGATGATGTGGAATATTAGGGGTAGTAGTTCGGTGGATCTGGCTGACGGGATGATGTGGGATATTAGGGGTAGAAGTCCGGTGGATCTGGCTGACGGGATGATGTGGGATATTAGGCGTAGTAGTCCGGTGGCTCTGGCTGACGGGATGATATGGGATATTAGGGGTAGTAGTTCGGTGGATCTGGCTGACGGGATGATGTGGGATATTAGGGGTAGAAGTCCGGTGGATCTGGCTGACGGGATGATGTGGGATATTAGGGGTAGTAGTTCGGTGGCTCTGGCTGACGGGATGATGTGGGATAATAGGGGTATTAGTCCGGTGGCTCTGGCTGACGGGATGATGTGGGATATTAGGGGTAGTAGTCCGGTTGCTCTGGCTGACGGGATGATGTGGGATATTAGGGGTAGTAGTCCGGTTGCTCTGGCTGACGGGATGATGTGGGATATTAGGGGTAGAAGTCCGGTGGATCTGGCTGACGGGATGATGTGGGATATTAGGGGTAGTAGTCCGGTTGCTCTGGCTGACGGGATGATGTGGGATATTAGGCGTAGTAGTCCGGTTGCTCTGGCTGACGGGATGATGTGGGATATTAGGGGTAGTAGTTCGGTGGCTCTGGCTGACGGGATGATGTGGGATAATAGGGGTATTAGTCCGGTGGCTCTGGCTGACGGGATGATGTGGGATATTAGGGGTAGTAGTCCGGTTGCTCTGGCTGACGGGATGATGTGGGATATTAGGGGTAGTAGTCCGGTTGCTCTGGCTGACGGGATGATGTGGGATATTAGGGGTAGAAGTCCGGTGGATCTGGCTGACGGGATGATGTGGGATATTAGGCGTAGTAGTCCGGTTGCTCTGGCTGACGGGATGATGTGGGATATTAGGGGTAGAAGTCCGGTGGATCTGGCTGACGGGATGATGTGGGATATTAGGGGTAGTAGTTCGGTGGCTCTGGCTGACGGGATGATGTGGGATATTAGGGGTAGAAGTCCGGTGGATCTGGCTGACGGGATGATGTGGGATATTAGGGGTAGTAGTCCGGTGGCTCTGGCTGATGGGATGATGTGGGATATTAGGGGTAGAAGTCCGGTGGATCTGGCTGATGGGATGATGTGGGATATTAGGGGTAGTAGTCCGGTGGCTCTGGCTGACGGGATGATGTGGGATATTAGGGGTAGTAGTTCGGTAGCTCTGGCTGACGGGATGATGTGGGATATTAGGGGTAGTAGTTCGGTAGCTCTGGCTGATGGGATGATGTGGGATATTAGGGGTAGTTTTTCGGTAGCTCTGGCTGATGGGATGATGTGGGATATTAGGGGTAGTAGTCCGGTTGCTCTGGCTGATGGGATGATGTGGGATATTAGGGGTAGTAGTCCGGTTGCTCTGGCTGACGGGATGATGTGGGATATTAGGGGTAGTAGTCCGGTTGCTCTGGCTGATGGGATGATGTGGGATATTAGGGGTAGAAGTCCGGTGGATCTGGCTGACGGGATGATGTGGGATATTAGGCGTAGTAGTCCGGTTGCTCTGGCTGACGGGATGATGTGGGATATTAGGGGTAGAAGTCCGGTGGATCTGGCTGACGGGATGATGTGGGATATTAGGGGTAGTAGTCCGGTGGCTCTGGCTGACGGGATGATGTGGGATATTAGGGGTAGTAGTCCGGTGGCTCTGGCTGACGGGATGATGTGGGATATTAGGCGTAGTAGTCCGGTTGCTCTCGCTGACGGGATGATGTGGGATATTAGGGGTAGTAGTTCGGTTGCTCTGGCTGACGGGATGATGTGGGATATTAGGGGTAGTAGTCCGGTTGCTCTGGCTGACGGGATGATGTGGGATATTAGGGGTAGTAGTTCGGTTGCTCTGGCTGACGGGATGATGTGGGATATTAGGGGTAGTAGTCCGGTTGCTCTGGCTGACGGGATGATGTGGGATATTAGGGGTAGTAGTTCGGTGGCTCTGGCTGACGGGATGATGTGGGATATTAGGCGTAGTAGTTCGGTGGATCTGGCTGACGGGATGATGTGGGATATTAGGGGTAGAAGTCCGGTGGATCTGGCTGACGGGATGATGTGGGATATTAGGCGTAGTAGTCCGGTGGCTCTGGCTGATGGGATGATATGGGATATTAGGGGTAGAAGTCCGGTGGATCTGGCTGACGGGATGATGTGGGATATTAGGCGTAGTAGTCCGGTTGCTCTGGCTGACGGGATGATGTGGGATATTAGGGGTAGTAGTTCGGTGGCTCTGGCTGACGGGATGATGTGGGATATTAGGGGTAGTAGTCCGGTTGCTCTGGCTGACGGGATGATGTGGGATATTAGGGGTAGTAGTCCGGTGGCTCTGGCTGACGGGATGATGTGGGATAATAGGGGTATTAGTCCGGTGGCTCTGGCTGACGGGATGATGTGGGATATTAGGGGTAGTAGTCCGGTTGCTCTGGCTGACGGGATGATGTGGGATATTAGGGGTAGTAGTCCGGTTGCTCTGGCTGACGGGATGATGTGGGATATTAGGGGTAGAAGTCCGGTGGATCTGGCTGACGGGATGATGTGGGATATTAGGGGTAGACGTCCGGTGGATCTGGCTGACGGGATGATGTGGGATATTAGGGGTAGAAGTCCGGTGGATCTGGCTGACGGGATGATGTGGGATATTAGGGGTAGCAGTCCGGTGGCTCTGGCTGATGGGATGATGTGGGATATTAGGGGTAGAAGTCCGGTGGATCTGGCTGACGGGATGACGTGGGATATTAGGGGTAGTAGTCCGTTGGCTCTGGCTGACGGGATGATGTGGGATATTAGGGGTAGTAGTTCGGTAGCTCTGGCTGATGGGATTATGTGGGATATTAGGGGTAGTAGTCCGTTGGCTCTGGCTGACGGGATGATGTGGGATATTAGGGGTAGTAGTTCGGTAGCTCTGGCTGACGGGATGATGTGGGATATTAGGGGTAGAAGTCCGGTGGATCTGGCTGACGGGATGATGTGGGATATTAGGGGTAGTAGTCCGGTTGCTCTGGCTGACGGGATGATGTGGGATATTAGGGGTAGTAGTCCGGTGGCTCTGGCTGACGGGATGATGTGGGATATTAGGGGTAGAAGTCCGGTGGATCTGGCTGACGGGATGATGTGTGATATTAGGGGTAGTAGTCCGGTGGCTCTGGCTGATGGGATGATGTGGGATATTAGGGGTAGAAGTCCGGTGGATCTGGCTGACGGGATGATGTGGGATATTAGGGGTAGTAGTCCGTTGGCTCTGGCTGACGGGATGATGTGGGATATTATGGGTAGTAGTTCAGTAGCTCTGGCTGATGGGATGATGTGGGATATTAGGGGTAGTAGTTCGGTAGCTCTGGCTGATGGGATGATGTGGGATATTAGGGGTAGTAGACCGGTTGCTCTGGCTGATGGGATGATGTGGGATATTAGGGGTAGTAGTCCGGTGGCTCTGGCTGATGGGATGATGTGGGATATTAGGGGTAGTAGTCCGGTGGCTCTGGCTGACGGGATGATGTGGGATATTAGTGGTAGTAGTTCGGTAGCTCTGGCTGATGGGATGATGTGGGATATTAGGGGTAGTAGTTCGGTAGCTCTGGCTGATGGGATGATGTGGGATATTAGGGGTAGTAGACCGGTTGCTCTGGCTGATGGGATGATGTGGGATATTAGGGGTAGTAGTCCGGTGGCTCTGGCTGATGGGATGATGTGGGATATTAGGGGTAGTAGTCCGGTGGCTCTGGCTGACGGGATGATGTGGGATATTAGGGGTAGTAGTCCGGTGGCTCTGGCTGATGGGATGATGTGGGATATTAGGGGTAGTAGTCCGTTGGCTCTGGCTGACGGGATGATGTGGGATATTATGGGTAGTAGTTCGGTAGCTCTGGCTGATGGGATGATGTGGGATATTAGGGGTAGTAGTTCGGTAGCTCTGGCTGATGGGATGATGTGGGATATTAGGGGTAGTAGTCCGGTGGCTCTGGCTGATGGGATGATGTGGGATATTAGGGGTAGTAGACCGGTTGCTCTGGCTGACGGGATGATGTGGGATATTAGTGGTAGTAGTTCGGTAGCTCTGGCTGATGGGATGATGTGGGATATTAGTGGTAGTAGTCCGGTTGCTCTGGCTGATGGGATGATGTGGGATATTAGGGGTAGAAGTCCGGTGGATCTGGCTGACGGGATGATGTGGGATATTAGGGGTAGAAGTCCGGTGGATCTGGCTGACGGGATGATGTGGGATATTAGGGGTAGTAGTCCGTTGGCTCTGGCTGACGGGATGATGTGGGATATTAGTGGTAGTAGTTCGGTGGCTCTGGCTGATGGGATGATGTGGGATATTAGGCGTAGTAGTCCGGTTGCTCTGGCTGATGGGATGATGTGGGATATTAGGGGTAGAAGTCCGGTGGATCTGGCTGACGGGATGATGTGGGATATTAGGGGTAGTAGTCCGGTGGCTCTGGCTGACGGGATGATTTGGGATATTAGGGGTAGAAGTCCGGTGGATCTGGCTGACGGGATGATGTGGGATATTAGGGGTAGTAGTCCGTTGGCTCTGGCTGACGGGATGATGTGGGATATTAGTGGTAGTAGTTCGGTGGCTCTGGCTGATGGGATGATGTGGGATATTAGGCGTAGTAGTCCGGTTGCTCTGGCTGATGGGATGATGTGGGATATTAGGGGTAGAAGTCCGGTGGCTCTGGCTGATGGGATGATGTGGGATATTAGTGGTAGTAGTCCGGTTGCTCTGGCTGATGGGATGATGTGGGATATTAGGGGTAGAAGTCCGGTGGATCTGGCTGACGGGATGATGTGGGATATTAGGGGTAGAAGTCCGGTGGATCTGGCTGACGGGATGATGTGGGATATTAGGGGTAATAGTCCGGTGGCTCTGGCTGACGGGATGATGTGGGATATTAGGGGTAGTAGTCCGGTGTCTCTGGCTGACGGGATGATGTGGGATATTAGGGGTAGTAGTCCGGTGGCTCTGGCTGACGGGATGATGTGGGATATTAGGGGTAGTAGTCCGGTGGCTCTGGCTGACGGGATGATGTGGGATATTAGGGGTAGTAGTCCGGTGACTCTGGCTGACGGGATGATGTGGGATATTAGGGGTAGTAGTCCGGTGGCTCTGGCTGACGGGATGATGTGGGATATTAGGGGTAGTAGTCCGGTGGCTCTGGCTGACGGGATGATGTGGGATATTAGGGGTAGTAGTCCGGTGGCTCTGGCTGACGGGATGATGTGGGATATTAGGGGTAGTAGTCCGGTGGATCTGGCTGACGGGATGATGTGGGATATTAGGGGTAGAAGTCCGGTGGATCTGGCTGACGGGATGATGTGGGATATTAGGGGTAATAGTCCGGTGGCTCTGGCTGATGGGATGATGTGGGATATTAGGGGTAGTAGTCCGTTGGCTCTGGCTGACGGGATGATGTGGGATATTAGAGGTAGTAGTCCGGTTGCTCTGGCTGATGGGATGATGTGGGATATTAGGGGTAGAAGTCCGGTGGATCTGGCTGACGGGATGATGTGGGATATTAGGGGTAGTAGTCCGGTTGCGCTGGCTGATGGGATGATGTGGGATATTAGGGGTAGAAGTCCGGTGGATCTGGCTGATGGGATGATGTGGGATATTAGGGGTAGAAGTCCGGTTGCTCTGGCTGATGGGATGATGTGGGATATTAGGGGTAGAAGTCCGGTGGATCTGGCTGATGGGATGATGTGGGATATTAGTGGTAGTAGTTCGGTAGCTCTGGCTGATGGGATGATGTGGGATATTAGGGGTAGTAGTTCGGTGGCTCTGGCTGACGGGATGATGTGGGATATTAGGGGTAGTAGTTCGGTGGCTCTGGCTGACGGGATGATGTGGGATATTAGGGGTAGAAGTCCGGTGGATCTAGCTGACGGGATGATGTGGGATATTAGGGGTAGTAGTCCGGTGGCTCTGGCTGACGGGATGATGTGGGATATTAGGGGTAGTAGTCCAGTTGCTCTGGCTGATGGGATGATGTGGGATATTAGGCGTAGAAGTCCGGTGGCTCTGGCTGACGGGATGATGTGGGATATTAGGGGTAGTAGTTCGGTGGATCTGGCTGAAGGGATGATGTGGGATATTAGGGGTAGTAGTCCGGTGGCTCTGGCTGACGGGATGATGTGGGATATTAGGGGTAGTAGTCCGGTGGCTCTGGTTGACGGTGTGATGTGGGATATTAGGCATAGAAGTCCGGTGGCTCTGGCTGACGGGATGATGTGGGATATTAGGGGTAGTAGTCCGGTGGCTCTGGCTGATGGGATGATGTGGGATATTAGGGGTAGTAGTCCGGTGGCTCTGGCTGACGGGATGATGTGGAATATTAGGGGTAGTAGTCCGGTACCTCTGGCTGACGGGATGATGTGTGATATTAGTGGTAGTAGTCTGGTTGCTCTGGCTGACGGGATGATGTGGGATATTAGGGGTAGTAGTTCGGTTGCTCTGGCTGACGGGATGATGTGGGATATTAGGGGTAGTAGTTCGGTGGCTCTGGCTGACGGGATGATGTGGGATATTAGGGGTAGTAGTCCGGTAGCTCTGGCTGACGGGATGATGTGGGATATTAGGGGTAGTAGTCCGGTGGCTCTGGCTGACGGGATGATGTGGGATATTAGGGGTAGTAGTCCGGTAGCTCTGGCTGACGGGATGATGTGGGATATTAGGGGTAGTAGTCCGGTGGCTCTGGCTGACGGGATGATGTGGGATATTAGGGGTAGTAGTCCGGTTGCTCTGGCTGACGGGATGATGTGGGATATTAGTGGTAGTAGTCCGGTGGATCTGGCTGACGGGATGATGTGGGATATTAGGGGTAGTAGTTCGGTGAATCTGGCTGACGGGATGATGTGGGATATTAGGGGTAGAAGTCCGGTGGATCTGGCTGACGGAATGATGTGGGATATTAGGCGTAGTAGTCCGGTTGCTCTGGCTGACGGGATGATGTGGGATATTAGGGGTAGTAGTCTGGTAGCACTGGCTGACGGAATGATGTGGGATATTAGGCGTAGTAGTCCGGTTGCTCTGGCTGACGGGATGATGTGGGATATTAGGGGTAGTAGTTCGGTGGCTCTGGCTGACGGGATGATGTGGGATATTAGGGGTAGTAGTCCGGTGGCTGTGGCTGATGGGATGATGTGGGATATTAGTGGTAGTAGTCCGGTGGCTCTGGCTGATGGGATGATGAGGGATATTAGGGGTATTAGTCCGGTGGCTCTGGCTGATGGGATGATGTGGGATATTAGTGGTAGTAGTCCGGTTGCTCTGGCTGACGGGATGATGTGGGATATTAGGGGTAGTAGTTCGGTGGCTCTGGCTGACGGGATGATGTGGGATATTAGGGGTAGTAGTCCGGTTGCTCTGGCTGACGGGATGATGTGGGATATTAGGGGTAGTAGTTCGGTGGCTCTGGCTGACGGGATGATGTGGGATATTAGTGGTAGTAGTCCGGTGGCTCTGGCTGATGGGATGATGAGGGATATTAGGGGTAGTAGTCCGGTGGATCTGGCTGACGGGATGATGTGGGATATTAGGGGTAGTAGTCCGGTTGCTCTGGCTGACGGGATGATGTGGGATATTAGGGGTAGTAGTTCGTTGGCTCTGGCTGACGGGATGATGTGGGATATTAGGGGTAGTAGTTCGTTGTCTCTGGCTGACGGGATGATGTGGGATATTAGGTGTAGAAGTCCGGTGGATCTGGCTGACGGGATGATGTGGGATATTAGGGGTAGTAGTTCGGTGGCTCTGGCTGACGGGATGATGTGGGATATTAGGAGTAGTAGTCCGGTGGCTCTGACTGACGGGATGATGTGGGATATTAGGGGTAGTAGTCCGGTGGCTCTGGCTGATGGGATGATGTGGGATATTAGTGGTAGTAGTCCGGTGGCTCTGGCTGATGGGATGATGAGGGATATTAGGGGTAGTAGTCCGGTGGATCTGGCTGACGGGATGATGTGGGATATTAGGGGTAGAAGTCCGGTGGATCTGGCTGACGGGATGATGTGGGATATTAGGCGTAGTAGTCCGGTTGCTCTGGCTGACGGGATGATGTGGGATATTAGGGGTAGTAGTTCGTTGTCTCTGGCTGACGGGATGATGTGGGATATTAGGGGTAGAAGTCCGGTGGATCTGGCTGACGGGATGATGTGGGATATTAGGGGTAGTAGTCCGGTGGATCTGGCTGATGGGATGATGTGGGATATTAGGAGTAGTAGTCCGGTGGCTCTGGCTGATGGGATGATGTGGGATATTAGGGGTAGTAGTCCGGTGGCTCTGGCTGATGGGATGATGTGGGATATTAGGAGTAGTAGTCCGGTGGCTCTGGCTGATGGGATGATGTGGGATATTAGGGGTATTAGTCCGGTGGCTCTGGCTGATGGGATGATGTGGGATATTAGGAGTAGTAGTCCGGTGGCTCTGGCTGATGGGATGATGTGGGATATTAGGGGTAGTAGTCCGGTGGCTCTGGCTGATGGGATGATGTGGGATATTAGGAGTAGTAGTCCGGTGGCTCTGGCTGATGGGATGATGTGGGATATTAGGGGTAGTAGTCCGGTGGCTCTGGCTGATGGGATGATGTGGGATATTAGGAGTAGTAGTCCGGTGGCTCTGGCTGACGGGATGATGTGGGATATTAGTGGTAGTAGTCCGGTAGCTCTGGCTGACGGGATGATGTGGGATATTAGGGGGAGTAGTCCGCTGGCTCTGGCTGACGGGATGATGTGGGATATTAGGGGTAGTAGTCCGGTGGCTCTGGCTGATGGGATGATGTGGGATATTAGGGGTAGTAGTCCGGTGGCTCTGGCTGATGGGATGATGTGGGATATTAGGGGTATTAGTCCGGTTGCACTGGCTGACGGGATGATGTGGGATATTAGTGGTAGTAGTCCGGTGGCTCTGGCTGATGGGATGATGTGGGATATTAGGGGTATTAGTCCGGTTGCACTGGCTGATGGGATGATGTGGGATATTAGGGGTAGTAGTCCGGTGGATCTGGCTGACGGGATGATGTGGGATATTAGGGGTAGTAGTCCGGTGGCTCTGGCTGATGGGATGATGTGGGATATTAGGGGTAGTAGTCCGGTGGCTCTGGCTGACGGGATGATGTGGAATATGTAACCTATAAATATATGTATATATACACTTGTAGATCCCCTATACTTACCCTATGTATACACCTGTAGATCAATTGTATGTAACCTATATACAGTGCCTTGCGAAAGTGTTCGGCCCTTTGGAACTTTTCAACCTTTTCCCACATATCATGCTTCAAACATAAAGATACCAAATGAAAATTTTTGGTGAAGAATCAACAACAAGTGGGACACAATTGTGAAGTTGAACAAAATTTATTGGTTATTTTAAATTTTGTGGAAATTCAAAAACTGAAAAGTGGGGCGTGCAATATTATTCGGCCCCTTTACTTTCAGTGCAGCAAACTCACTCCAGAAGTTCATTGTGGATCTCTGAATGATCCAATGTTGTCCTAAATGACTAATGATGATAAATATAATCCACCTGTGTGTAATCAAGTCTCCGTATAAATGCACCTGCTCTGTGATCGTCTCAGGGTTCTGTTTGAAGCACAGAGAGCATCATGAAGACCAAGGAACACAACAGGCAGGTCCGTGATACTGTTGTGGAGAAGTTTAAAGCCGGATTTGGATACAAAATTATTTCCAAAACTTTAAACATCCCAAGGAGCACTGTGCAAGCGATCATATAGAAATGGAAGGAGTATCATACCACTGCAAATCTACAAAGACCCGGCCGTCCCTCTAAACTTTCATCTCAAACAAGGAGAAGACTTATCACAGATGCAGCCAAGAGGCCCATGATCACTCTGGATGAGCTGCAGAGATCTACAGCTGAGGTGGGACAGTCTGTCCATAGAAAATCAATCAGTCGTACACTACACAAATCTGGCCTTTATGGAAGAGTGGCAAGAAGAAAGCCATTTCTCAACGATATCCATAAAAAGTGTCGCTTAAAGATTGCAACAAGCCACCTGGGAGACACACCAAACATGTGGAAGACGGTGCTCTGGTCAGATGAAACCAATATCAAACTTTTTGGCAACAATGCCAAATGATATGTTTGGCATAAGGGCAACACAGCTCATCTCCCTGAACACACCATCCCCACTGTCAAACATGGTGGTGGCAGCATCATGGTTTGGGGCTGTTTTTCTTCACCAGGGACAGGGAAGATGGTTAAAATTGATGGGAAGTTGGATGGAGCCAAATACAGGACCATTCTTGAAGAAAACCTGTTGGAGTCTGTAAAAGACCTGAGACTGGGACAGAGATTTGTCTTCCAAGACAATGATCCCAAACATAAAACAAAATCTACAATGGAATGGTTCACAAATAAATGTCTTCAGGTGTTAGAATGGCCAAGTCACAGTTCAGACCAGAATCCAATCGAGAATCTGTGGAAAGAGCTGAAAACTTCTGTTCACAAACAATCTCCATCCAACCTCACTGAGCTCCAGCTGTTTGCCAAGTTAGAATGGGCAAGAATTTCAGTCTCTCGATGTACAAAACTGATAGAGACATACCCCAAGCGACTGCAGCTGTAATCGCAGCAAAAGGTGGCGCAGCAAAGTATTAAGTTACAGGGGCCGAATAATATTGCACGCCCCACTTTTCAGTTTTTGACTTTACACAAAAATTTAAAATAACCAATAAATTTCCTTCAACTTCACAATTGTGTCCCACTTGTTGATTCTTCACCAAAAATTTACATTTGGTATCTTTATGTTTGAAGCATGATATGTGGGAAAAGGCAGGGCCGGCGTTAGGGGCAGGCAGACCAGGCAGCTGCCTAGGGCCCCACTCCCCCCCCGGGGCCCCCAACTAGCGGCACATCATGCCGCTGCTATGGGGCCCCTGTGAGGCAGGGGGCCCGCCTGCCCCCAGCGCCGACTCCCCCCCGCCGCCGCAATGAAGGATGCAATGATGGAGAAATCGCCAGCTGACGCTCCCTCTCCCATCATTCCCCGCTCTGCCTCTGACACACAGCGGGTGCGCGATGATGTCATCGCGCTCTCACTGTTGTGCCAGGCAGTGCAGAAGACCGGAGGCGGGAGCAGAGCGGGTAAGAGGAGAAGGTAAGGATTTTTTTTTTTATCGCTATGTGTGCTGGATTGTGGGGCTATTCTCGGGGGGGGAGGTATATGCTATGTGGCCTGGGCTATATTATATACCAAGTGTGGCCTGGCCTATATACTATGTGGTGATGGGCTATATAGTATGTGGTGATGGGCTATATACTATGTGATGTTGGGCTATATACTATGAGGTGATGGGCTATATACTATGTGGTGCTGGGCTCTATACCATGTGTGGCCTGGCCTATATACTATGTGGTGATGGGCTATATACTATGTGGTGATGGGCTATATACTATGTGATGTTGGGCTATATACTATGAGGTGATGGGCTATATACTATGTGGTGCTGGGCTCTATACCATGTGTGGCCTGGCCTATATACTATGTGGTGATGGGCTATATACTATGTGGTGATGGGCTATATACTATGTGATGTTGGGCTATATACTATGAGGTGATGGGCTATATACTATGTGGTGCTGGGCTCTATACCATGTGTGGCCTGGCCTATATACTATGTGGTGATGGGCTATATACTATGTGGTGATGGGCTATATACTATGTGATGTTGGGCTATATACTATGAGGTGATGGGCTATATACTATGTGGTGCTGGGCTCTATACCATGTGTGGCCTGGGCTATATACTATGTGGTGATGGGCTATATACTATGTGGTGATGGGCTATATACTATGTGGTGATGGGCTATATACTATGTGGTGCTGGGCTCTATACCATGTGTGGCCTGGCCTATATACTATGTGGTGATGGGCTATATACTATGAGGTGATGGGCTATAAACCATGTGTGGCCTGCCCTATATACTATGTGGTGATGGGCTATATACTATGAGGTGATGGGCTATATACTATGTGGTGATGGGCTATATACTATGAGGTGATGGGCTATAAACCATGTGTGGCCTGAGCTATATACTATATGGTGCTGGGCTATATACCGTGTGTGGCCTGACCTATATACTATGTGGTGATGGGCTGTATACTATGTGGTGCTGGGCTATATACTATGTGGTGATGGGCTATATACTATGAGGTGATGGGCTATAAACCATGTGTGGCCTGAGCTATATACTATATGGTGCTGGGCTATATACCGTGTGTGGCCTGACCTATATACTATGTGGTGATGGGCTATATACTATGTGGTGCTGGGCTCTATACCATGTGTGGCCTGGCTTATATACTATGTGGTGATGGGCTATATACTATGTGGTGATGGGCTATATACTATGTGATGTTGGGCTATATACTATGAGGTGATGGGCTATATACTATGTGGTGCTGGGCTCTATACCATGTGTGGCCTGGCCTATATACTATGTGGTGATGGGCTATATACTATGTGGTGATGGGCTATATGCTATGTGATGTTGGGCTATATACTATGTGGTGCTGGGCTCTATACCATGTGTGGCCTGGCCTATATACTATGTGGTGATGGGCTATATACTATGTGGTGATGGGCTATATACTATGTGGTGATGGGCTATATACTATGAGGTGATGGGCTATATACTATGTGGTGCTGGGCTCTATACCATGTGTGGCCTGGCCTATATACTATGTGGTGATGGGCTATATACTATGTGGTGATGGGCTATATACTATGTGGTGATGGGCTATATACTATGTGGTGATGGGCTATATACTATGTGGTGATGGGCTATATACTATGTGTGGCCTGGCCTATATACTATGTGGTGATGGGCTATATACTATGTGGTGATGGGCTATATACTATGAGGTGATGGGCTATAAACCATGTGTGGCCTGGCCTATATACTATGTGGTGATGGGCTATATACTATGAGGTGATGGGCTATATACTATGTGGTGATGGGCTATATACTATGAGGTGATGGGCTATAAACCATGTGTGGCCTGAGCTATATACTATATGGTGCTGGGCTATATACCGTGTGTGGCCTGACCTATATACTATGTGGTGATGGGCTGTATACTATGTGGTGCTGGGCTATATACTATGTGGTGATGGGCTATATACTATGAGGTGATGGGCTATATACTATGTGGTGATGGGCTATATACTATGAGGTGATGGGCTATAAACCATGTGTGGCCTGAGCTATATACTATATGGTGCTGGGCTATATACCGTGTGTGGCCTGACCTATATACTATGTGGTGATGGGCTGTATACTATGTGGTGCTGGGCTATATACTATGTGGTGATGGGCTATATACTATGAGGTGATGGGCTATAAACCATGTGTGGCCTGAGCTATATACTATATGGTGCTGGGCTATATACCGTGTGTGGCCTGACCTATATACTATGTGGTGATTTGCTTTATACTATGAGGTGATGGGCTATATACTATGTGGTGATGGGCTATATACTATGAGGTGATGGGCTATAAACCATGTGTGGCCTGAGCTATATACTATATGGTGCTGGGCTATATACCGTGTGTGGCCTGACCTATATACTATGTGGTGATGGGCTATATACTATGTGGTGCTGGGCTCTATACCATGTGTGGCCTGGCTTATATACTATGTGGTGATGGGCTATATACTATGTGGTGATGGGCTATATACTATGTGATGTTGGGCTATATACTATGAGGTGATGGGCTATATACTATGTGGTGCTGGGCTCTATACCATGTGTGGCCTGGCCTATATACTATGTGGTGATGGGCTATATACTATGTGGTGATGGGCTATATACTATGTGATGTTGGGCTATATACTATGTGGTGATGGGCTATATACTATGTGATGTTGAGCTATATACTATGTGGTGATGGGCTATATACTATGTGGTGCTGGGCTCTATACCATGTGTGGCCTGGCCTATATACTATGTGGTGATGGGCTATATACTATGTGGTGATGGGCTATATACTATGTGGTGATGGGCTATATACTATGTGGTGATGGGCTATATACTATGTGGTGATGGGCTATATACTATGAGGTGATGGGCTATATACTATGTGGTGCTGGGCTCTATACCATGTGTGGCCTGGCCTATATACTATGTGGTGATGGGCTATATACTATGAGGTGATGGGCTATATACTATGAGGTGATGGGCTATAAACCATGTGTGGCCTGAGCTATATACTATATGGTGCTGGGCTATATACCGTGTGTGGCCTGACCTATATACTATATGGTGCTGGGCTATATACCGTGTGTGGCCTGACCTATATACTATGTGGTGATGGGCTGTATACTATGTGGTGCTGGGCTGTATACTATGTGGTGCTGGGCTATATACCATGTGTGGCCTGCCCTATATACTACAGTCATATGTAAAAGTTTGGGCACCCCTATTAATTTTAACCTTTTTTCTTTATAACAATTTTGGCTTTTGCAACAGCTATTTCAGTTTCATATATCTAATAACTGATGGACTCAGTTATATTTCTGGATTCAAATGAGGTTTATTGTACTAACAGAAAATGTGCAATCTGCATTTAAACAAATTTTTACCAGTACAAAAGTATGGGCACCTCAACATAAAAGTGACATTAATATTTCGTAGATCCTCCTTTTGCAAAAATAACAGCCTCTAGTCGCTTCCTGTAGCTATTAATGAGTTCCTGGATCCTGGATGAAGGTTATATGTGACCATTCCTGTTTACAAAACAATTCAAGTTCAGTTAAGTTTGATGGTCGCCGAGCATGGACAGCCCGCTTCAAATCATCCCACAGATGGGATGTATCCCCCCCGCACTACTGTATATACAGATGTATCCCCCCACACCTTATACACATGTATCCCCCTCAGTACATTGGTGGTGACGGAGTCTCTTCTCTTTTCCTTTAGCTGCTCCTGCGTTACTTTTATCGTCACCTACAGAAACTTCTGTCGATGTCGCGGACAATGATGAAGGTGGAAGTCGCTCGACGCCTCGCGCTTTTTTCCCAGAGACTATTAAGTGAGTATTGAGCATCTTGTCATAATCTGTAATTATTCTCCTCGCTATTATGGTGGATCCTTTCCTGGTGATTTGAGGGCAGATCGGCAGAGGATCTGGTCCATCCCTGGAGCTCGGCACAGGGTGCAGTGTTCACACCCAGAGGGTTTACACCGTGCCTGCAGCCGGTGTGTGGGGCGATACACCTCCTGTAGGCTATGTCCTGTCACCACAGGTCAGCAGAGCGTGTGCTGGAGACCGTAGCTCCCCATTGCTATGGAGACAGAGACACATGTTGTGGACGATTAATGGAAGCTGTTAATTCAAGTGAATAATCTCAGCCCAGGCTATGAGGAGCCGCCACTGTCAGCACCACCCATCACCCTTGTATATACCTTGTATACCCTTGTACATACCTTGTATACCCTTGTGCATAGCTTCCCCTGCTCTGATACATTGAAAATGAAGCAGAACTACTTCTACTTATTCTTGGTGCAGTCAGACTGGCCAATCAAATGAATGTAACAAAATGAAATGAGCCAATCAAGATGGGGACGGCCCATGCAGAACATTAGAAGGGGATCTGGAGCTGCATAGTGTCTAGATGTGTCAGTGTGAGATGTGAGTAACGTCTCCATCTCCTGGATGTGGCATCACACACGTCTGTCTGATCACTGTTACGCAGTCACTGTCACTTGTATCTGATAAATGAATAATACACCAGAAAATAAGAAACTGTGTACTGTATCTCACAGAAGAGAAATCTGCTTCCTTCTCTTCTAGGATATTGGTCATTCTGACAAGTCTCAGTTTGAGGGTGTGGAGACACGGGTGTTAGTGGGTTCTCTCATCCGCTGGCCCGGCTGACTATTGAAAGACTACATTGACCAGGGCTCATACCACATGTCACGAACTGGGGGGTGTTTGGTTGCCCCCAGTTCATCAGGAGATTTATTATATCCCACTGGTTATGGTTTGGAACTTGCAGCTCTCTGGTGCCCCCCCTACCCTCAGGTAAGTCAGGGAACTACACCTAGGATAAGTAGTCACCAGAAGGGCAGCCTTGCTGTATATTGGCTATTGGGCACGCTGCAGTGAGGGCGGTATGAATATTCCAGTCTCGGGCGGGAAATACCAATATAAACCTCCATTCCGTAATTGCCAGAGTCTACTAAATACCCCAGAACACATTTTGCTACCACCAGCTCCTAGTTCTGATATTAAAATCAATATCGGGTCAGGAGCCAAACCAACAGTAGCATAGTTTTAGCACGGAGGTCGTGGAGGGTACGTTTAGAGCAAGGAGAAAAAAGCTAGTAAAGTTTTATAGATTTTACTCCAAAAAGAATTGGCAGTGTTTACAAAAGTACAAAAGATGTTACAAAGAGAGACAGATACAGTATATACAACAATTATAAAATAAAAATGGATAAAGGTATGAACTTACAGTGATCAGTCAATGGCACACCATGTCGAGGTAGGGGAGGGAAACCTTCAAAAATCAACTGGTCAAAATGCACAGCCTCCCCTAGCTGGTTACCCTGGCAGAAAGACACCCTCCTGATTGGACTTCATAGCTTTATATTCTCTGGTGGGTGACATCACTGGGTGGGTGGAGCTATGGCATGCACTCCCCTCTAGTTACTAAAAAGCTTATGAGTGAAATATCTCTGGGTGAGAACTTTGGACAACAGACGACAGAGATATCATAGGTTTGCCTACAAGTTTTCCTTCCATTTAACACTAAACATAATATCTCTAGATATTACGTGGAAGCAGATACCCGTTTCTCAGTTCCTAGAGAGCGAGGACATCCAAAAATGCTGGGGTGAATATCTCCAATGATGTAGATCTCAAAAACATAGGTTTCTTGTACATATGAATAATCGGTGCTATTATATTTGATCTTTAAATGAACACGGGATTAGACAAAGAGCCATATGCTTTTGCACATGGATGAGTGAGCTGCTCACATCACATTTCTGAGGGAGGGGTGAGAAATAGGGAGATAGAATTACACAGTGATGGCAGGGAGAGAAGAAGGGGGGGCCGCAGCTTAGTGAGGGGGAATGTGTGTGAGCTCAGTGTACTTTACAAACCAATGGGGAGAAGGGCAGCGTGTCATTCAAAACCCAAGGAGATGTAGCAGAGCTTTGTATGTGTGAATAAAACACTAAGAAATTACATCATATTCCTGACACCTCCCTGTTATGAATGGGTCATTGAGGAGGATAGAGCAATAGGCTATGCCACCAGAAAACCAGAGAGGTTGGTCACTCAGCGGATTGCAGACCCCTAATCTTAACAACACAACTAGCAGTAGCCGTGGAGCGTACCTACGAAGCCCTAGACGCCTCGGCACAGCCGGAGAGATAACTAAGCCTGAAGTAAGAAAGGTGAAATCTAAACTGCCCCGGAGCAGAACCCCCATAGACTAGATAGCCCCCAACATATATTGTCGGTGAGACAAGATGAAGTACAATCACAGACAGAAAATAGACTGAGCAAATGATGGGGCCCAGACTGTCTAAATAGGACAGGACAGGAAAGGCACTCCTCTGCAATCACGCAAGAACCCTAAAAATTCCAACACGTCTGATGTACAAAAATACTGAGGTTACACAACCTCGCCCCCACTATATCAGCACTCAGGTGTGAACTGGCAGTAAGCAACAGGCTAATACAGCAGGAGACTGAGCAAACAAATGCAAGGTGTAACATACAGGGCAGGAGCCAGCAGCCCCAGGGGGAGCAGGCTGAACCCTGACAGCAAGGCAAAATCAGATGCAAAGTATTTAGCAAATGACAGCTGAAAAATGCAGGATCAGGCAGGAGACAGATATCCTCAAAAATGCCCAGAAAGAAGTCAATCACCGGCAGCAACTGAGAGAAGCTTGCTCGCTTATATGCTCCCAGTCACCACCCCCACTCCTCCAATCATCCTCTACAGCTGTTGGATTACCATCAGCCTGACCAGCTCCACTACCAGCAGTATCCACCAGAGGGAGCCCTGCCTCAAAAGTCAGACTAAGAGAATTCACAACACCTCCCCTTTTGGACTGCGCTACGGAGGCAGGAACTCTCGGAACTCCGCCATGCGCACCTCAGTAGGCTCGCCCCACCGGGACAACCCATCTGCATTGCCATGCTCGCTGCCCTTTTTGTGTTTAACAGTAAAGTCGTACTGTTGGAGAGCAAGGGTCCAGAGTAGCAACCTTCCGTTTGGATCAGATACGGTGTGCAGGCAGCTCAGGGGGTTGTGGTCGGTCACCACAGTGAAGGTGTGTCCGTACAGGTAGGGCTGCAAACGTTGCAGGGCCCAAACCATGGCCAGGCACTCCTTCTCTATGGTGGAATAATTCACTTGGCAGAAGCTTCTGGCTCAGGTACAACATGGGGTGCTCTTGGTTCCCCGAGTTGACCTGGCTAAGCACAGCACCGAGGCCAAACTCGCTGGTGTCGGTCTGTACTAGGAAAGGTTGAGTGCTGTCAACTGCCTTTAGCACAGGAGAGCTGCTCAGGGCCATTTTCAAAGCCCTGAAAGCCACCTCACAGCCTTCTGTCCAGTTGACTGCTTGGGGTAGCCTCTTCCGGGTGAGTTCCGTCAAGGACTTTGCAAGGCTACTATAGTTTTGTACAAAGTGCCTATAGTACCCTGCAGTGGCCAGGAAGGACATCACCTGTTTCTGGCATCCACTTTCCCAGACTATGGCCTCATAGAACCCTTGCCAACCCGGTGCCCCAGTTAGTGGACCTCTCTCATGCCCATCTTGCACTTTCCTGGCTTGATGGTCAAGCCAGCTTGGTGGATTCGCCTGAGCACCTCCTGGAGATGCTGAAGGTGTTCCTCCCAGGAGGAACTGTTATGAATGAGTCACCGGAGGAAAAAACAAAAATGCAAGCTAAGTCCAGAAAACCAGAGAGGTTGGTAGCTAGCGGATTGCAGACCCCTGATCCTATTCACAACAACAGTAGCCGTGGAGCGTTCCTACGGTGGTCCTAGACACCTCTTCACAGCCGGAGAACTAAGTAAGCCTAAAGAAAGAAAGGGGAAATCTAAACTGCCCCAGAGCAGACCCCAAAGCAATAGACAGCCCCCAACTTGTATTGTCGGTGAAAACAGATGAAAACACAAACACAGACAGAAAGACAGGCAGAGAAAATGATGGGGCCCAACTAACTAGATAGGAAAGGACAGAAAAGATGCTGGCTGCAATCCGCAAAAACCCTACAAAAAATGTCCCAACACGTCTGATAGGAAAAACGGCCCTGAAGTCACTAGACTTCAAAATCCCTATATCAGCACTCCAATATATTCTGAAGACAGAGCAAAAGAGATTTAACCGATCAGGGACAAAAATGGAAATTCAGCAGAGCCCCAGCCGGGGTTGGCAGAACACAAAACTAAGCAAATCAGACAAAATCTCATGGAACAATAACAGAACAAAACTTAGCTTTAGAAGACAGGAACTGAACTGGAGGCCAGAGCTCAGAGCAGAAAAATCACCAGCAACCCTACAGGGCGTCGGCTGCCTTATATCCACTCAGAGATTCTTGATGTCCAATCGCAATCCACCTGTTCAAGTGATAGGTTTCTCCCATCCAAATCAGTTTCACCACCTCCTTTCACCAGCAGAGGGAGTTCATCGGACATCCAAGGTGAACGAGAAAATGAGCTCACAACAAGGAACTGAAGATGGCAATGTCATCCAGGAATGCCACAGTTCACCTCTCCAGTCCCTGAAGCAGGTGGTTGACCATCCGCTGGAATGTGGCAGGGGCATTCTTCATGCCAAAGAATTTGTATAGTCCGAAGGGGGTGATAAAGGTGGACCTCTCCTCCATTTTTGGGCTCAGGGGAATCTGCCAATATCCCCGACTCAAATCCATAATGGATAGATAATGCACGCCAGCTAACCGCTCAAGCAGCTCCACGATGCTTGGCATTGGGTGCGCATCAGAGGCTGTGATTGCATTGAGCCCTCTGTAGTCCACACAGAACTGGGTGGTCCAATCCTTCTTTGGCACCAGGACTACCGGTGAGGTCCACACGCTCTTGGACCGTTGAATCACCCCCAGCTGCTACATCCCATCTATCTCCTGTCGTATGATGTGTTGCAACTCATCAGAGATCTGATAGGGTGTCCGCCGTAGTGGGGCATGATTCCCGGTGTCCACTTTGTGGACCGCTATTTTAATCCTTCCGGGTCAGTTGTTAAACACAGCCCGGAAGTGCTTCAGCATGGCTTGCAGCTGCGACCGCTGCGGATAGCTCGGTGCTTACCTCCACGTCCTCTATGGACCCACCGGCCTTAGCTTGGGCCATCATGTCCAGGAGAGGGTCTTCCTCCCCGTCCTTGGGCAGGTTGCAGACTGGTAGGATGCAGGCTCCACGTTCCTGATGAGCCTTCATCATGTTGACGTGGAAGGCATTGCGCCCACCCAGAACGTGGTCAAGAGTGACCAGGTAGGTGACTTGGTATATGACGTACGGGCCTTCCCAGGCTGCCTGAAGCTTATCCTTTGGTACGGGGACCAGCACCAACACCTTCTGACCTACCTGGTAGGTCCGCTCCCGGGCATTCTGGTCGTATCAGTGCTTCTGGTCAGCCTGAGCCTGCGCCATGATATCATGCACCAACTGCATTAAGATCTGCATCTTGTCACGGAAGCGCATGACATAATCCATGATGGACACTTGTGAAGGGTTTGGCTCTTCTTCCTAGAATTCCCACACCAACCCAAGGGGTCCCCGGACTCGCCTGCCGTACAGAAGTTCGAAGGGGGAGAACCCCGTTGAGGCCTGCAGAACCTCTCAGTAAGAGAATAGCAGGTGTGGGAGGTAACACTCCCAGTCGGGTCCTTGGGTCTCAACCAGCATTCTTAGCATCCGTTTGAGGGTACTGTTGAAGCACTCACGCAAACCATTGGTTTGGGGATGATACGCGCTCGATACCAGACTCTTCATCTACATTTTCTTACAGAGAGCCTCCATTAGACGATACACAAATTGAGTCCCCTGATCGGTAAGCATCTCCCTGGGAAATCCTACTCATGAAAAGATGGCCAACAGGGCATCCGCCACCTTATCCGCCCTAGTTGAAGACAGAGCCAATGCCTCTGGGTATCGGGTAGCAAAGTCTACCACAGTAAGGATATACTGTTTTCCAGAGCTGCTGGGGACGGCCAGTGGTCCCACAATGTCCACTGCTATCCACTGGAAAGGCTCCTCTATCACTGGCAAAGAAATCAGGAGAGGCTTGGGAACAGGCCCTGACTTCCCCACTCTTTGACAGGTGATACAGGAGCGACAGTAGTTGGTTACATCTGTCCCCATCTTGGGCAAATGGAAGGGTTGAGACAGCCGGGCCTTAGTTTTGGTGATCCCCAAGTGTCCAATGAGTGGGATCTCATGGGCAATCTGCAAGAACTCACCCCTAAATTGGTACAGGACAACCAGCTGTCTTTCTCTCAACCACTCCTGTTGGGATTTATCGGGAGCTGTCTCCCATTACAACCTCCCTCGTTCCCAGACCTTCCTCTCCTTATCAGTCTCGGATGTGGGCTCCTGGGCGAGGTGTCTCAAGGTCTCCAGGCTCACATATGAGTGCAGAGCAGCTTGAAACTCCTGGCTGTAGGCAGCCAAAAGTGACATCCCTTCCTCACAGGAACTCTCTGGAACCTGCTCTGGGTCCATCTCTGGTTCAGTCAACCCTCTGACTGAGGAGGGTCCAGAAGGCAGGGCGTTACCCACCTTCTGGGCACTCTGACTGCGGGTGACAGTAGCTACCCAGGGATTTCCACCGACCCATCAGCCAGCGCTGCTATGGGTACTACCTCTCCATCCACCCCCAATACCTCAGGAGCAGTGCTATATATGAGGCAGTTACCTTCCTTTGCGGCACAGATCAGTTGCACGGCATCACCTTCCTCACAGTTCTCGTGTATCTCCCCATTTCCCTTAGCACAGTCGCTTGCTTCTGTTAGGGTTTCCTCAGCCACTTCACCCCTCAGCGTAACGTGGCTGAGTACTCCTGCACCTGTAGACATGTAGTAATCACAGGTACGCGGGATGCAGTGACGACACGGGAGAAGGGATGAACTTAAGATGTAACTTATTATATATATTTATACCTATAGGGGCTATCTCGAGTAACCAACAAGCTAACAGCAGTTATCCTCACAGGGATGAAAACAAGAATATACTGGTAACACGAACACGACTACCCGGTCGAGACCGGTCACTATAGGGCCGCGATATGGCCAACTTTGGGTGCAGAAAAACTGCAGGGTATTAATGACAACGTGTCACTTATCCTCTCTGACGTCCGGCAGAGTGGTGGTCGGTGTTGCTTTGGGGTTTCAGCCGCTGCGCCCAGCCGACGAGGATCTGGCGTAGACTTCGGGTGTTCCTACGTCCAGGCGAAGCGAGGGCACAGCAGGCCCCTGAAGAGTTCCTCTGGGTTGCGCCTCCCGGCAGAGGCGGGCCAGCGTTGCCCGGGGACCGGGGTGTGTAGGCCGAAGCCCCAAGCTGGGGCGGACAGCAGCGGCCACGGATGGTGGCGGGCAACCCGCAGACGCGGGCTGGAGTCGAGCTGCGGTGGCCGCGGATGGCAGCGGGTAGGTCGCAGCCGCAGGCTGGAGGGGAGCTGCGGGGGCCACGGGTAGGCCGCAGCCGCGGGCTGGAGTCGGGCGGTGGTGGCCGCGAGGTGCGCGGTCGGGCAATCGGTGTCTCTCGGCTGGATGGCTTGGTGCCATCTGTCTCCTATCTGCGGTGAGTCTCTCTTGAGTCCCTCCAGTCCCTACTCTCTTCTTCTAGCTCTGGCTCTCTGGCACCCTCTAGCCTTCCTGCTCCTTCTCTCCTGGTCGGTCGAGTGCTCCCTGCTGGCGTCCTCAGCCGTTTTTATACTTGCTCCAAACCCATCCCTTCTAGAACTCTCTCTGGTCCATCCTCTAATTATATCCCCCGGAAACAGTCCCCTAGGAACCTTGGTGACAGTCCCCTTGGTTCCGGTCTGGCTACACAGCGGGGACTCCTCCTCCTACAGACACATCATCATTATCAGATAAATAGTTCTCAAGTAAAGCATTATCAGGTAATTCACTGTCAGGGAAAGCATGCATATTCACATCATTATCAATATCATTACCCTCAGTATCAGATTGGGGAGGGGTGTCAGGGACATAATACGGGTACATCCTCCCCCAAAAAAATTGTGGAATTGCACTTTTTTTTTGGCAATTTTCCCACACTTTGAATTTATTTCTAACTCCTCCCCCTCCTCCTTACATAGATGACAGTTGCTATGGACAAGATTCTCTGTAGAGGGGCGGAGCTCTGCCTCTAACTCCTCCCCCTCCACCTCACATAGATGACAGTTGCTGTGGATAAGATTCTATGTAGAGGGGCGGAGCTCTGCCTCTAACTCCTCCCCCTCCTTACAGAGGAGATGACAGTTGCTATGGATGATTAGGGGCGGAGCTCTGCCTCTAACTCCTCCTTACATAGAATCTTATCCATAGCAACTGTCATCTATGTAGAGGGGCGGAGCTCTGCCTCTAACTCCTCCCCCTCCTCCTTACATAGATGACAGTTGCTATGGATAAGATTCTATGTAGAGGGGAGGAGCTCTGCCTCTAACTTCTCCCCCTCCTTACATAGGAGATGACAGTTGCTATGGATAAGATTCTCTGTAGAGGGGCGGAGCTTTGCCTCTAACTCCTCCCCCTCCTCACATAGGAGATGACAGTTGCTATGGATAAGAGTCTATGTAGAGGGGAGGAGCTCTGCCTCTAACTCCTCCCCCTCCTTACATATGAGATGACAGTTGCTATGGATAAGAGTCTCTGTAGAGGGGTGGAGCTCTGCCTCTAACTCCTCCCCCTCCTTACATAGGAAATGACAGTTGGTGCTGGTAAGATTCTATGTAGAGGGGCGGGGCTCTGCCTCTAGCTCCGCCCCCTCCTATCTCAATAATGTAACATTTTATCTTTACTGAACAAGATTTTTACTTGGAAATTTAGGATTTTGTGAAGGATTCATCCTGGAGAAGAAAGAAGCCAATTTCTCTGATACAATCTATTATTATAAAGTTTCTATTTTTTTTCAGCATTAATTTCTGAACTGAAAATTGGTGACTGCTCTTTAACCCCTTCATGCCCTTGCAATTTTGTTTCTTGATCCCCTTCTTCCCAGAGCTATTGATCACGCTTTATAAAGTACTGGAAAATGAGAAATAAATTCAAAGTGCGGGAAAATTGCAAAAAAAAAAAAGTGCAATTCCACAATTTTTTTTTTAAACCATGTTCACTATGAAACCTGACCTGCCATTATGATTCTCCGGCTCATTACGAGTTTGCAGACACCAAACATCTCTAGGTTCTTTTTTATTTAAGTGGTTTAAAAAAATCCGAAATTTGTAAGAAAAAAATTGGTTCTGTCACCGTTTCCCACAGCATCTCATTTTCCGGGATCTGAGGCTGTCTTCGGGCTTACGTTGTTATTGATGCCTTTCCATGGTAGACACAATCTTTGGATCGCCTGCGATTGCATTTTATAGCAATGTTGCAGGAACCAAAAAACATAATTCTGGAACTTTGATTTTTTTTTCTTGTTATGCCATTTACCTATCAGATTAATTTACTTTATCTTTTGGTAGATCGGGCGTTTCTGTACACGGCAATAACCAATATGTGTATTTTTTTTTTTATTTTGTTTTCAGTGGGGCAGTAGAGGCGTAATATGAACTTTTATATTTTTTTTTTTATTTTTTTTCAAGCTTTTTTTCACTTTTTACTCACTTCAGTAGATTTCCTCGCTTGTGCTACCTATAGCAGGCAGGGGCTGACTGGCAAATTTTAGCCTGGGGGGGCAAGCACACAGCAGTGGCCCATGAGTAGCAGCCCATCCTTAAAGGGGTTGTCGGATTTTAAAGGGAACTTTTCAGCAGTTTGGGCCGCCATAAGATGCGGCCACCGCTTTTCAGGGCTGATTCTGTAATGCTGTAGAGAAGCCCCTGATCCAACCTGCAAGATAAGAAAAATAAGTTTTATTATACTCACCCGTGGGGGGGGCGCACCGGTCCGATGGGTGTCACAGGTCCAGCGCCTCCCATCTTCTTGTGATGCCGTCCTCCTGCTTGCTTCCTCATCTCTTTCCGGCACAGGCGTACTTTTCTGCCCTGCTGAGGGTGGAGCAAAGTTCTGCAGTGCACAGGCAGCGGGAAAGGTCAGAGAGGCCCAGCGCCTGCGCACTGCAGGAATCTGCTCTGCCCTCAACAGGACAGATCAAGTACGCCTGCGCAGGAGCGCGTCACGAAGCAAGCAGGAGGACGGCATCGCATGAAGATGGGAGGCGTCGGACCCAGACCTGCGACACCCATCGGACTCAACCACATAGGACCTCCCCCCGGGTGAGTTTAGTAAAACTTATTTACTTTCTCTTTCAGGTCGGATCGGGGGCTTCTCTACAGCGTTATAGAATGCTCTATATCAGCCCTAAAAGGCGGCGGCCGCATGTTATACCGGCCAAAACAGGTGACAGGTTCCCTTAAAGCTACATGTCTACAGTCACTATGTGTGAATCCTCACATCGTGCACACTGTGCGCTGTGAGGATTCTCTGGTGCCGGCACCGGGAACAGGTGGTCTTGTGGCCGCAAGCATGATATACAGTACAGACCAAAAGTTTGGACACACCTCATTCAAAGAGTTTTCTTTATTTTCATGACTATGAAAATTGTAGATTCACTCTGAAGGCATCAAAACTATGAATTACCACATGTGGGATTATATAATTAACAAAAAACTGTGAAACAACTGAAAATATGTCTTATATTCTAGGTTCTTCACAGTAGCCACCTTTTGCTTTGATTACTGCTTTGCACACTCTTGGCATTCTCTTGATGAGCTTCAAGAGGTAGTCACCGGAAATGGTCTTCACTTCACAGGTGCGCCCTGTCAGGTTTAATAAGTGGGATTTCTTGCCTTATAAATGGGGTTGGGACCATCAGTTGTGTTGTGCAGAAGTCTGGTGGATACACAGCCGATAGTCCTACTGAATAGACTGTTAGAATTTGTATTATGGCAAGAAAAAAGCAGCTGAGTAAAGAAAAGCGAGTGACCATCATTACTTTAAGAAATGAAGGTCAGTCAGTCCGAAAAATTGGGAAAACTTTGAAAGTGTCCCCAAGTGCAGTGGCAAAAAACATCAAGTGCTACAAAGAAACTGGCCCACATGAGGACCACCCCAGGAAAGGAAGACCAAGAGTCACCTCTGCTGCGGAGGATAAGTGCATCCGAGTCACCAGCCTCAGAAATCGGAGGTTAACAGCAGCTCAGATTAGAGACCAGGTCAATGCCACACAGAGTTCTAGCAGCAGACACATCTCTACAACAACTGTTAAGAGGAGACTTTGTGCAGCAGGCCTTCATGGTAAAATAGCTGCTAGGAAACCACTGCTAAGGACAGGCAACAAGCAGAAGAGACTTATTTGGGCTAAAGAACACAAGGAATGGACATTAGACCAGTGGAAATCTGTGCTTTGGTCTGATGAGTCCAAATTTGAGATCTTTGGTTCCAACCACCGTGTCTTTGTGCGACGCAGAAAAGGTGAACGGATGGACTCTACATGCCTGGTTCCCACCGTGAAGCATGGAGGAGGAGGTGTGATGGTGTGGTGATGCTTTGCTGGTGACACTGTTGGGGATTTATTCAAAATTGAAGGCATACTGAACCAGCATGGCTATCACAGCATCTTGCAGCGGCATGCTATTCCATCCGGTTTGCGTTTAGTTGGACCATCATTTATTTTTCAACAGGACAATGACCCCAAACACACCTCCAGGCTGTGTAAGGGCTATCTGACCAAGAAGGAGAGGGATGGGGTGCTACGCCAGATGACCTGGCCTCCACAGTCACCAGACCTGAACCCAGTCGAGATGGTTTGGGGTGAGCTGGACCGCAGAGTGAAGGCAAAAGGGCCAACAAGTGCTAAGCATCTCTGGGAACTCCTTCAAGACTGTTGGAAGACCATTTCCGGTGACTACCTCTTGAAGCTCATCAAGAGAATGCCAAGAGTGTGCAAAGCAGTAATCAAAGCAAAAGGTGGCTACTTGGAAGAACCTAGAATATAAGACATTTTCAGTTGTTTCACACTTTTTTGTTAATTATATAATTCCACATGTGGTAATTCATAGTTTTGATGCCTTCAGAGTGAATCCACAATTTTCATAGTCATGAAAATAAAGAAAACTCTTTGAATGAGGTGTGTCCAAACTTTTGGTCTGTACTGTATATATATACACAAACACTGCTCAACAAGAAAAGGGAACACTTAAACAACAGAATATAACTCCAAGTAAATCAAAATTCTGTGAAATCAAACTGTCCACTTAGGAAGCAACACTGATTGACAATCAATTTCACATGCTGTTGTGCAAATGGAACAGACAACAGATGGAAATTATTGGCAATTATCAAGACACCCTCAATAAAGGAGTGGTTCTGCAGGTGGGGACCACAGACAACATCTCAGTACCAATGCTTTCTGGCTGATGTTTTGGTCACTATTGATTGTTGGTTGTGCTTTCACACTCGTGGTAACATGAGACGGACTCTACAACCCACACAAGTGGCTCAGGTAGTGCAGCTCATCCAGGATGGCACATCAATGCCAGCTGTTGCAAGAAGGTTTGCTGTGCCTGCCAGCGTAGTTTGCAGAGGCAGGAGACAGGCCAGTACACCAGGAGACGTGGAGTGGGCCGCAGGAAGGCATCAACCCTGCAGCAGGACCGCTACCTCAGCCTTTGTGCAAGGAGGAACAGGAGGTTAGCTGCCAGAGCCCTGTAAAATGACCTCCAGCAGACCACAAATGTGCATGTGGCTGCACAAACGGTTAGAAACTGACTCCATGAGGACGGTCTGAGGGCCCGACGTCCACAGATGGGGGTTGTGCTCACAGCCCAACACCGTGCGGCCCTCCAAAGAAATGCCACCCCACACCATTACTGACCCACTGCCAAACCGGTCATGCTGAAGGATGTTGCTGGCAGCAGATTGCTCTCCACGGCGTCTCCAGACTCTGTCACATGTGCTCAGGGTGAACCTGCTTTCATCTGTGAAGAGCACAGGGCGCCAGTGGCGAATTTGCCAATCCTGGTGTTCTGTGGAAAATGCCAAACGTCCTGCACGGTCAGTAAATACATGGAAATAGAGAAAAAGAATAAGTAAAAGGCTGTGTGCCCACGTTGCGTTTTTTAAGTGCTACCGCGGAAATGCTTAAAAAATGCTACTTAAAACACATCCCATGCAATCCCAATGGGATTCCGCAGTTGCTGTGCCAATGTTGCGGATTTTTCCACTGCTGAATCGCATTGCGGAAAAATCCGCAGCATGTCCATTAATTTGGCGGAATTGCGGCGATTCCGCTGCCATAGGATTGCATTGAAATGCTCACTTTACGCATGTGGCTGTGCCCACCATGCATGAAGTGAGTGCTTCATGTGCGGATGGTGCCCAGGGTTTGGAGGAGGGGAGACTGTCCACCATGCCCTGTGTACCATATCCCTGTAAAAAGAATTAAAATAAAAAATAGTGCTATACTCACCCTCTGTCGGCCCCCGCAGTCCTCCCAGTCCTCAGCGGTGCAGGCGGCGGCTTTGCTCCCAGGCGTGCTTCACGCCAATAGGACCTTTGTGACCGCTACGTCATCAGAGGTCATTGTCGCAATGCTGCATCACTGGGAACGGAACTTGCCGGCAGCACCGCTGAGGAGATCGAGGGCGTATATCCATAGTTATTATTTTATTTTTTTAAATTCTATCTTTTACTATTGTTGCAGCATAGGCAGCCTCGGTAGTAAAATTTGGTCACACTTGTCGAGCGCTATGCTGTGTGCGACCGACCTGTCAATCACGTCCCAAGCGATGCTACAAACCACTTGGTAAAGCAGAAGCATTCCACAAGCTGAAAGCGCTTGCATTTTGCAGGGGGGGTTGCAGAATGCTGCAGACAATTCTGTGGGCACATAGCCAAAAATACAGAAAAAAAAGAAGAAAAGGAAAAAAAAAACGGGAATATGTCCTGGAGGTGGGAACAAATAAGATATGAACATGGAATGTCAGTGAGGCGATGTGCACACGCTGCGGATTCACCAGCGGATTTGTATCTGCGGATCCGCAGGTAAAACTGCAGCTAAAATGAAAATGATTGGCCTGCGGTTTTACTTGCGGATTGGCCTGCGGTTTTACTTGGGGATTGGCCTGCGGTTTTACTTGCGGATTGGCCAGCGGTTTTACTTGGGGATTGGCCTGCGGTTTTACTTGCGGATTGGCCAGCGGTTTTACTTCCGGATTGGCCTGCGGTTTTACTTGCGGATTGGCCAGCGGTTTTACTTGGGGATTGGCCTGCGGTTTTACTTGGGGATTGGCCTGCGGTTTTACTTGCGGATTGGCCTGCGGTTTTACTTGCGGATTGGCCTGCGGTTTTACTTGGGGATTGGCCTGCGGTTTTACTTGCGGATTGGCCTGCGGTTTTACTTGCGGATTGGCCAGCGGTTTTACTTGGGGATTGGCCAGCGGTTTTACTTGCGGATTGGCCTGCGGTTTTACTTGCGGATTGGCCTGCGGTTTTACTTGCGGATTGGCCAGCGGTTTTACTTGCGGATTGGCCTGCGGTTTTACTTGCGGATTGGCCTGCGGTTTTACTTGCGGATTGGCCAGCGGTTTTACTTGCGGATTGGCCAGCGGTTTTACTTGCGGATTGGCCTGCGGTTTTACTTGCGGATTGGCCTGCGGTTTTACTTGCGGATTGGCCTGCGGTTTTACTTGCGGATTGGCCTGCGGTTTTACTTGCGGATTGGCCTGCGGTTTTACTTGCGGATTGGCCTGCGGTTTTACTTGCGGATTGGCCTGCGGTTTTACTTGCGGATTGGCCTGCGGTTTTACTTGCGGATTGGCCAGCGGTTTTACTTGCGGATTGGCCTGCGGTTTTACTTGCGGATTGGCCTGCGGTTTTACTTGCGGATTGGCCTGCGGTTTTACTTGGGGATTGGCCTGCGGTTTTACTTGCGGATTGGCCTGCGGTTTTACTTGCGGATTGGCCTGCGGTTTTACTTGCGGATTGGCCAGCGGTTTTACTTGGGGATTGGCCTGCGGTTTTACTTGCGGATTGGCCAGCGGTTTTACTTGCGGATTGGCCAGCGGTTTTACTTGCGGATTGGCCTGCGGTTTTACTTGCGGATTGGCCAGCGGTTTTACTTGCGGATTGGCCTGCGGTTTTACTTGCGGATTGGCCAGCGGTTTTACTTGCGGATTGGCCTGCGGTTTTACTTGCGGATTGGCCTGCGGTTTTACTTGCGGATTGGCCAGCGGTTTTACTTGCGGATTGGCCAGCGGTTTTACTTGGGGATTGGCCTGCGGTTTTACTTGCGGATTGGCCTGCGGTTTTACTTGCGGATTGGCCAGCGGTTTTACTTGCGGATTGGCCTGCGGTTTTACTTGCGGATTGGCCAGCGGTTTTACTTGCGGATTGGCCTGCGGTTTTACTTGCGGATTGGCCAGCGGTTTTACTTGCGGATTGGCCTGCGGTTTTACTTGCGGATTGGCCTGCGGTTTTACTTGCGGATTGGCCAGCGGTTTTACTTGCGGATTGGCCTGCGGTTTTACTTGCGGATTGGCCTGCGGTTTTACTTGGGGATTGGCCTGCGGTTTTACTTGCGGATTGGCCTGCGGTTTTACTTGCGGATTGGCCTGCGGTTTTACTTGCGGATTGGCCTGCGGTTTTACTTGCGGATTGGCCAGCGGTTTTACTTGCGGATTGGCCAGCGGTTTTACTTGGGGATTGGCCTGCGGTTTTACTTGCGGATTGGCCTGCGGTTTTACTTGCGGATTGGCCTGCGGTTTTACTTGCGGATTGGCCAGCGGTTTTACTTGCGGATTGGCCTGCGGTTTTACTTGCGGATTGGCCTGCGGTTTTACTTGCGGATTGGCCAGCGGTTTTACTTGCGGATTGGCCAGCGGTTTTACTTGCGGATTGGCCTGCGGTTTTACTTGGGGATTGGCCTGCGGTTTTACTTGCGGATTGGCCTGCGGTTTTACTTGGGGATTGGCCTGCGGTTTTACTTGCGGATTGGCCAGCGGTTTTACTTGCGGATTGGCCTGCGGTTTTACTTGCGGATTGGCCTGCGGTTTTACTTGGGGATTGGCCAGCGGTTTTACTTGCGGATTGGCCAGCGGTTTTACTTGCGGATTGGCCTGCGGTTTTACTTGGGGATTGGCCTGCGGTTTTACTTGCGGATTGGCCTGCGGTTTTACTTGGGGATTGGCCTGCGGTTTTACTTGCGGATTGGCCTGCGGTTTTACTTGGGGATTGGCCTGCGGTTTTACTTGCGGATTGGCCTGCGGTTTTACTTGCGGATTGGCCTGCGGTTTTACTTGGGGATTGGCCTGCGGTTTTACTTGCGGATTGGCCTGCGGTTTTACTTGGGGATTGGCCTGCGGTTTTACTTGCGGATTGGCCAGCGGTTTTACTTGGGGATTGGCCTGCGGTTTTACTTGCGGATTGGCCAGCGGTTTTACTTGCGGATTGGCCTGCGGTTTTACTTGCGGATTGGCCTGCGGTTTTACTTGCGGATTGGCCTGCGGTTTTACTTGGGGATTGGCCTGCGGTTTTACTTGCGGATTGGCCTGCGGTTTTACTTGGGGATTGGCCTGCGGTTTTACTTGCGGATTGGCCAGCGGTTTTACTTGCGGATTGGCCTGCGGTTTTACTTGGGGATTGGCCTGCGGTTTTACTTGCGGATTGGCCAGCGGTTTTACTTGCGGATTGGCCAGCGGTTTTACTTGCGGATTGGCCTGCGGTTTTACTTGGGGATTGGCCAGCGGTTTTACTTGCGGATTGGCCAGCGGTTTTACTTGCGGATTGGCCTGCGGTTTTACTTGGGGATTGGCCTGCGGTTTTACTTGCGGATTGGCCTGCGGTTTTACTTGGGGATTGGCCTGCGGTTTTACTTGCGGATTGGCCTGCGGTTTTACTTGGGGATTGGCCTGCGGTTTTACTTGCGGATTGGCCTGCGGTTTTACTTGCGGATTGGCCTGCGGTTTTACTTGGGGATTGGCCTGCGGTTTTACTTGCGGATTGGCCTGCGGTTTTACTTGCGGATTGGCCTGCGGTTTTACTTGCGGATTGGCCAGCGGTTTTACTTGGGGATTGGCCTGCGGTTTTACTTGCGGATTGGCCAGCGGTTTTACTTGCGGATTGGCCTGCGGTTTTACTTGCGGATTGGCCTGCGGTTTTACTTGCGGATTGGCCAGCGGTTTTACTTGCGGATTGGCCTGCGGTTTTACTTGCGGATTGGCCAGCGGTTTTACTTGCGGATTGGCCTGCGGTTTTACTTGCGGATTGGCCTGCGGTTTTACTTGCGGATTGGCCAGCGGTTTTACTTGGGGATTGGCCTGCGGTTTTACTTGCGGATTGGCCAGCGGTTTTACTTGCGGATTGGCCAGCGGTTTTACTTGCGGATTGGACAGCGGTTTTACTTGCGGATTGGCCTGCGGTTTTACTTGCGGATTGGCCTGCGGTTTTACTTGGGGATTGGCCTGCGGTTTTACTTGCGGATTGGCCTGCGGTTTTACTTGCGGATTGGCCTGCGGTTTTACTTGCGGATTGGCCTGCGGTTTTACTTGCGGATTGGCCAGCGGTTTTACTTGCGGATTGGCCAGCGGTTTTACTTGCGGATTGGCCTGCGGTTTTACTTGCGGATTGGCCTGCGGTTTTACTTGCGGATTGGCCAGCGGTTTTACTTGCGGATTGGCCTGCGGTTTTACTTGCGGATTGGCCTGCGGTTTTACTTGGGGATTGGCCTGCGGTTTTACTTGCGGATTGGCCTGCGGTTTTACTTGCGGATTGGCCTGCGGTTTTACTTGCGGATTGGCCAGCGGTTTTACTTGCGGATTGGCCTGCGGTTTTACTTGCGGATTGGCCTGCGGTTTTACTTGCGGATTGGCCAGCGGTTTTACTTGCGGATTGGCCAGCGGTTTTACTTGGGGATTGGCCTGCGGTTTTACTTGCGGATTGGCCTGCGGTTTTACTTGCGGATTGGCCTGCGGTTTTACTTGCGGATTGGCCAGCGGTTTTACTTGCGGATTGGCCTGCGGTTTTACTTGCGGATTGGCCTGCGGTTTTACTTGCGGATTGGCCAGCGGTTTTACTTGCGGATTGGCCTGCGGTTTTACTTGCGGATTGGCCAGCGGTTTTACTTGCGGATTGGCCAGCGGTTTTACTTGCGGATTGGCCAGCGGTTTTACTTGCGGATTGGCCAGCGGTTTTACTTGGGGATTGGCCTGCGGTTTTACTTGCGGATTGGCCTGCGGTTTTACTTGCGGATTGGCCTGCGGTTTTACTTGGGGATTGGCCTGCGGTTTTACTTGCGGATTGGCCAGCGGTTTTACTTGCGGATTGGCCAGCGGTTTTACTTGGGGATTGGCCTGCGGTTTTACTTGCGGATTGGCCTGCGGTTTTACTTGCGGATTGGCCAGCGGTTTTACTTGCGGATTGGCCAGCGGTTTTACTTGCGGATTGGCCAGCGGTTTTACTTGCGGATTGGCCAGCGGTTTTACTTGGGGATTGGCCTGCGGTTTTACTTGCGGATTGGCCAGCGGTTTTACTTGGGGATTGGCCTGCGGTTTTACTTGGGGATTGGCCTGCGGTTTTACTTGCGGATTGGCCAGCGGCTTTACTTGCGGATTGGCCTGCGGTTTTACTTGGGGATTGGCCTGCGGTTTTACTTGGGGATTGGCCTGCGGTTTTACTTGCGGATTGGCCTGCGGTTTTACTTGCGGATTGGCCTGCGGTTTTACTTGCGGATTGGCCTGCGGTTTTACTTGGGGATTGGCCTGCGGTTTTACTTGGGGATTGGCCTGCGGTTTTACTTGCGGATTGGCCTGCGGTTTTACTTGGGGATTGGCCTGCGGTTTTACTTGCGGATTGGCCTGCGGTTTTACTTGGGGATTGGCCTGCGGTTTTACTTGGGGATTGGCCTGCGGTTTTACTTGCGGATTGGCCTGCGGTTTTACTTGGGGATTGGCCTGCGGTTTTACTTGCGGATTGGCCTGCGGTTTTACTTGCGGATTGGCCAGCGGTTTTACTTGCGGATTGGCCTGCGGTTTTACTTGCGGATTGGCCTGCGGTTTTACTTGCGGATTGGCCTGCGGTTTTACTTGCGGATTGGCCTGCGGTTTTACTTGCGGATTGGCCTGCGGTTTTACTTGGGGATTGGCCTGCGGTTTTACTTGGGGATTGGCCAGCGGTTTTACTTGCGGATTGGCCTGCGGTTTTACTTGCGGATTGGCCAGCGGTTTTACTTGCGGATTGGCCTGCGGTTTTACTTGCGGATTGGCCTGCGGTTTTACTTGCGGATTGGCCTGCGGTTTTACTTGCGGATTGGCCAGCGGTTTTACTTGCGGATTGGCCTGCGGTTTTACTTGCGGATTGGCCTGCGGTTTTACTTGGGGATTGGCCTGCGGTTTTACTTGCGGATTGGCCTGCGGTTTTACTTGCGGATTGGCCTGCGGTTTTACTTGGGGATTGGCCAGCGGTTTTACTTGCGGATTGGCCTGCGGTTTTACTTGCGGATTGGCCTGCGGTTTTACTTGCGGATTGGCCTGCGGTTTTACTTGCGGATTGGCCAGCGGTTTTACTTGCGGATTGGCCTGCGGTTTTACTTGCGGATTGGCCTGCGGTTTTACTTGCGGATTGGCCTGCGGTTTTACTTGCGGATTGGCCTGCGGTTTTACTTGCGGATTGGCCTGCGGTTTTACTTGCGGATTGGCCTGCGGTTTTACTTGCGGTTTTGCTCTGCAGTTTGACACCTGGACAATGGAATAGGTGGCAAACCGCAGCGGAATCCACAGAATTGAGATGTCAATTCTTTCTGCGGATTTAAAAACCACAGCTTTTCTGCAGTGAAAAAACTGCAGCGTGTGCACTGCGGATTGTAAATCCCATAGACTTACATGTACCGTACACTGTCTGCAGATCCGCAGAGGCCAAATCCGCAGCAGAATCCGCAGTGTGTGCACATAAGGGTGAGGAGAAGAGTTAGGCTCCGCGCACACGCTGCGGAGTCGCTGCGGGTTACAATCCGCAGCATGTCAGTTCTTTCTGCGGATTCCCATCTCCTGCATTGTGGAGATGAAAATCCACAGGTAAAACCGCAGGTGAATCCGCAGCGTGTGCACACAGCCTTATTGATAAGGCACAGAAGGATTAAAGGAGGTGAGAAAGTCAAGGAAGGGACTAGGTATAGAAAGTGAGGGGGAAAAAAAGAAAACAGAGGGTGATAAAATAATAATTATATAACAGAAGGGGTAACTAAAGGTAAGGATGAAAAAAAGGGAATAAAATGGAGAGCAGCGGCTAAAATATGTAATACAGAAAACAAGTGTGATGGAAGATGAAGGCAAACGGGAGGGAAGTAGGAGAGGTGAGGAGCAGAAAGACTCCAATACAGGGGGAGGAGGCGCCACAAGCACTCAGCAGGCAGGGGAGACAGGCGGCCATCTGCTGCTGAAGATGCAGGTGGGCTCAGGCTCAGCAAGCCAGGGGTTGGAATAATAAGCCGCCGCTGCAGGAGATGACGTCATGCTGTGATTCAGCTGTGTGGTAGAGAGCCTTCATAGTGCAGAACGGAAGTGGGGCGGGGAAGGAGGACGGAAGTGGGGCAGGGGAGAGGGCGGAAGTGAGGCGGGGGAGAGGGCGGAAGTGGGGCAGGGGAGAGGGCGGAAGTGAGGCAGGGGAGAGGGCGGAAGTGAGGCGGGGGAAGGAGGACGGAAGTGGGGCAGGGGAGAGGGCGGAAGTGAGGCAGGGGAGAGGGCGGAAGTGGGGCAGGGGAGAGGGCGGAAGTGAGGCGGGGGAAGGAGGACGGAAGTGGGGCAGGGGAGAGGGCGGAAGTGAGGCAGGGGAGAGGGCGGAAGTGGGGCAGGGGAGAGGGCGGAAGTGAGGCAGGGGAAGGAGGACGGAAGTGGGGCAGGGGAGAGGGCGGAAGTGAGGCAGGGGAGAGGGCGGAAGTGGGGCAGGGGAGAGGGCGGAAGTGAGGCGGGGGAAGGAGGACGGAAGTGGGGCAGGGGAGAGGGCGGAAGTGGAGCGGGGGAAGGAGGACGGAAGTGGGGCGGGGGAAGGAGGACGGAAGTGGGGCAGGGGAGAGGGCGGAAGTGAGGCAGGGGAGAGGGCGGAAGTGGGGCAGGGGAGAGGGCGGAAGTGAGGCGGGGGAAGGAGGACGGAAGTGGGGCGGGGGAAGGAGGACGGAAGTGGGGCAGGGGAGAGGGCGGAAGTGAGACACTTTACACACACTGAGGAAAATGCCCAACGAACATTGCTCAGCCCTGCCGTGACCTGTCTGTCCTCCAGCGGCCCTGTGCAGCTGCTTAGGCAGCATCTTGCCCTCCTGCCACCCGGCCCAGCCCGCCCCTGATACAGGGCTGCATATCCCATGGCCGGCGTTCATAAGAGATTTACAAGGACAGACACGGAGGTCTTCTGCAGACCCCCGGCTTTCATGAAAACCAATGGGCGCCCCGTGATCACATGACAGGGGCTCCAATGGAAGGGACTTGTGACGTGCCGACAGCGTAAAATGCTCCTGTCAGTGATTGACAGCGGCATTTAACTGGTTAACAGCACATGAGAGATGTTAGAAGCACATGAGAGGTCAGCTGTCATGTGCGGGAAAGATGCGGGCTCAGTGCCAGAGCCCGCATCAAAGGCAAGAACACAACCGTGGACGTACCTATACGTCAGTGGTCGTGAAGCTCTGTCCAGGTGATGGTAGTGGTGGCAAATGGGACAAGTTCTGACTTTCCTTCCTAAATCCCCCAGACGTCTCTGCTGTGAGGTCATCAATGATCGCCATTAGATCGTCCATCCAAGGATGTACGTAGTTCTCTGAATCTTAATGTTTTTTTTTCTTTTCTGCAGATTGACTGGTTCTGCTAAGATGCCGGTTTCTGTCCCAGACGCTGGTTCTGGAGGGTTGGGTCTCTCTTCTCCAGTTCACCTTAAAACTTTCCAGCCGTTCTTTGTAGAGCTCACCCTCCCATACTCAGTGATACGTGGCGAAAAGTACTCAATCAAAGTCTCAGTCTTGAACTCCATGAGTCACGCTATGAAGGTAAATGTCCTCCTGGTGTACGAGGCAGGGGGATTCCATCAGGACCAGAAAATCACATCGTTCATCATTAGAATATACAGTCATGGCCAAAAGTTTAGAGAATGACACAAATATTATATTTTCACATGATCTGCTGCCCTCTGGTTTTTATGTGTGTCTGTCAGATGTTTTTATCACATACAGAAATATAATTGCAATCATATTATGAGTAACAAAAGGTTATATTGACAGAATGAGTTAATGCAGCAAGTCAATATTTGCAGTGTTGACCCTTCTTCTTCAGGACCTCAGCAATTCTCCCTGGCATGCTCTCAATCAACTTCTGGATCAAATCCTGACTGATAGCAGTCCATTCTTGCAAAATCAATGCTTTTATTGTGTCTGAATTTGAAGGTTTTTGTTTGTCCACCCGTCTCTTGATGATTGACCACAAGTTCTCAATGGGATTAAGATCTGGGGAGTTTCCAGGCCATGGTCCCAAAATCTCTATGTTTTGTTCCCTGAGCCATTTAGTTATCACCTTTGCTTTATGGCAAGGTGCTCCATCATGTTGAAAAAGGCATTGTTGATCGCCAAACTGCTCTTGGACGGTTGGGAGAAGTTGCTCTCGGAGGTCATTCTGGTACCATTCTTTATTCATGGCTGTGTTTTTAGGCAAGACTGAGAGAGAGCCCATTCCCTTGGCTGAGAAGCCACCCCACACATGAATGGTTTCAGGATGCTTGACAGTTGGCATGAGACAAGACTGGTGGTAGCGCTCACCTGGTCTTCTCCGAATAAGCGGTTTTCCACATGTCCCAAACAATCGAAAAGGGGATTCATCAGATAAAATGACTTTACCCCAGTCCTCAGCAGTCCACTCCCTGTACCTCTTGCAGAATATCAGTCTGTCCATGATGTTTTTTTCTGGAGAGAAGTGGCTTCTTTGCTGCCCTCCTTGAGACCAGGCCTTGCTCCAAGAGTCTCTGCCTCACAGTGCGTGCAGATGCACTCACACCTGCCTGCTGCCATTCCTGAGCAAGCTCTGCACTGCTGGTAGCCCGATCCCGTAGCTGAAAAACTTTTAAGAGACGGTCCTGGCGCTTGCTGGTCTTTCTTGGGCGCCCTGGAGCCTTTTTGGCAACAAGGGAACCTCTCTCCTTGAAGTTCTTGATGCTGCAATAGATTGTTGACTGAGGTGCAATCTTTCTAGCTGCGATACTCTTCCCTGTTAGGCTATTTTTGTGCAGTGCAATGATGACTGCACGTGTTTCTTTAGAGATAACCATGGTTAACAGAAGAGAAACGATGCCAAGCACCAGCCTCCTTTTAAAGTGTC
The DNA here is from genome assembly GCF_039654945.1 of Dendrobates tinctorius. Classification (NCBI taxonomy): domain Eukaryota; kingdom Metazoa; phylum Chordata; class Amphibia; order Anura; family Dendrobatidae; genus Dendrobates; species Dendrobates tinctorius. The sequence continues at coordinate 1,296,626 of NW_027361903.1, read as the reverse complement.
CAGTGGTGTCATTCTTACTTAATCATGACAGATTGATCTCCAGCCCTGTCCTCATCAACACCCACACCTGTGTTAATGGAGCAATCACTGAAACGATGTTAGCTGGTCCTTTTAAGGCAGGGCTGCAATGATGTTGAAATGTGTTTTGGGGGATAAAGTTCATTTTCTAGGCAAATATTGACTTTGCAAGTAATTGCTGTTAAGCTGATCACTCTTTATAACATTCTGGAGTATATGCAAATTGCCATTAGAAAAAATGAAGCAGTAGACTTTGTAAAAATTAATATTTGTGTCATTCTCTAAACTTTTGGCCATGACTGTACCTTCCGCCATAGTTCATGAATGTCCTAATGGGCTGGAGGTGGTGGGAAAGTAGATAATGATGCACGCTCACACCTACTGGACAGACACCGGACAGTATCTCATACTGTGTCCTCCACCGCTCTCCTGGTCTCCACAACCACAGTGGTCCCAAACATTTCTCACCTAGTTGCGAGCCACACTCGGCTCAGCGTCACCAACCGTCCAGATATTAATGAACGTCCATAAAAATTGGCCACTTTCTTTCCACTGTTCGAAAAAAAAAATTGATGCGTCCTTCGTTTTTTTTTCAAACTGAAGAGACCTGTGCAGATTTTTGTGCGGGGGCTGCTCACAAAAGTCGCCTCCATCTGTAGACCTGCTCTTCATGGCCGCTACACCTGCTGCTCATGGCAGACAGCCACAATCCACACATCATGGGCCCTCCGGCCACATGTGGCTCCTCGTCCACAGCTGGGTGACATCAGCCTTACCAGTGGGGAGGCTTCAGGTGACCGCTGCAGCCAATCAGCAACTCTGATTAGCTTCCCCCGCCATCAGTACTCTGCAGACTATCATTACACCCACTGTATGTCTTGTTTCACCCCCAGATTGACATCTCTCTACCGTCGTCTAAACAATCACGACTTAAGAACGAGGAAAACGGCAAGAAATCGTTCTGTCTCACCGGAGGGGAAAAAATGACAACTCATTTTGATGTGACTCCAATGACACTAGGTGAGAACAGGAGCGCCACCTGAATGACACCACACTCCATATACGCCCATTATGGTTGCTAGCCCCACCCCCTGGTGATGACATCACTGATATAGTGATGTGAGACCACACCCCTTATGGTTGTTAGCCCCACCCCCTGGTGATGACATCACTGATATAGTGATGTGAGACCACACCCCTTATGGTTGTTAGCCCCACCCCCTGGTGATGACATCACTGATATAGTGACATGAGACCACACCCATTATGGTCAGCCCCACCCTTTGGTGATGACATCACTGATATAGTGACATGAGGCCACACCCTTTATGGTTGTCAGCTCCGCCCCCTGGTGAGGATGTAAGATGCCCAAGCGAGGTAGTCATGGGTGAGCTTCTGTTCCCACTCGCTCTGGCATTCTACAAACATCTTGTGTCCTAGTCCCGGCGTGCTTTTGTCTGTGAGGGGCATCACGCTTACTTCTGGCCCGCAGACCTCTTCTGACACCAGAAATCCCTCTTCTGGAACCAGGGTAGCAATTAATCCAGAAGAGACGAGGTTCATAAAAATGAGCAAACTTTTACTTGGTGATTGGGAGTATTTACAATATTTACAGGCGGGTGTAGAGGATAAGGCCCAGTGGGTTGTCAGCTCTCACAGGTACCGGTCACAACTTCAGCCCTGGTTCTCGGTTTAGGTAGAACATCCGTTTTCTTATCTCTTCTAGCTCTGTGGGATCTTCTCCTTTGCTAACAGTACATCTGGATTCCATCTTACTCTGCTTTTCACTGTCTGAGTCCAGTTTCTCATGCAGCCTCGCAGAAGGAATGTGCCCCCGGTCCCTGACATCTCAAGGCTCCCAGGCCGGCAAAGGGGGACTCGTCAGGAGGGGTGGATTGCCTCTGGGCTCATGATGTCCTTGGTGACCCCGTCTTGAGCCTGACACTGCTCAGAACTCACTCACCCTGTCTCTTCCTGTCCTTGACGCTAACTCTCAGTTCCCCCTTCCAAACTGGGCCGGCCATTACAGTTAACCCAGTCTAAGCTAACTGCAGCCGCAGTGAGTGTCATCCTTTTATAACAAACGTGAACATCAAATATATTTAACCTTTTTAGAGTGTCAGAGAGTAGACCGTCAGCTTCACCACTCCTACAATAACATTACTAATATATAGACATGAGACCACACCCCTTGCGGTTGTCAGCCCCGCCCCCTGGTGATGATATCACTGACATTACATTTGACCACATCCATTATATTCCAGCGACAGCAATTACTGCTGACAACCTGCTTGTATACATGTGAGGGGTTGTCAGCCCCTCCCCCAATGGTCATCATACTCCCCTTTGCACTGTATCCTCTGGGGTTGATAAATACAGGAACCAGTGTCACATGACGTCCTGTATTATTTTATTGCTGACTTCTCCTCCTTCTTCAGGGCAGGTGAACGTCACTATTATCGCTGAAGCTGTGAACAGCGAGGAACTGTGTGATGGACAGGAACCGAGGGTCCCAAGAGAAGTCCACAAAGATGTGGTGATCAAGACGGTGGTGGTGAGTGCTGCGAGCGCTGAGCACAGAGACCTCCGCCTGGGAGGGGGGGAGTATGAAAGGGCGATGTCAGAGATTCGGGGGAGATAGCCCTGAATTGTCAGGAATTTATATATTATATAGTCGGGTGATAAATAAATCCCCACAATTTCTATTTCTACTTTACAGTACAGGTTAGGAACTTGCAGCTCTCTGGCGCCCTTCTTACCCTCAGGTCTGTCAGGGAACTGCCCCTGGGATGAGTAGTCGCCGGAAAGACTGCCTTGTCGTGCACTGACTCTCAGGCACTTTGCAGTGAGGGTGGTATGTATATCACTTGTCTCAGGCAGGAAATACATACATAAACCTCCAATCCATTAATGCCAGGGTTTCCCAATACCACCAGAAAACTTTGCTACCACCAGTTCCTCGTTTGATACTAAAGACTATATCGTGTCAGGAACCAACCCACAGGTAGCGTAATTTGGCGTGGGGTACGTGTCGGTTCTATCATAGAGCAAGGAAAACGAAACTAGTAAATTTTATAGATTTACTCCAGAAAATATAGGCAGTATTTACAAAAATACAAAAGATATTACAAAAGGAGACAGAACACAATATATACAGAGAGTTACAAATGAAAAGGATTAAAATAAGAAACTTACCCTATCTCATGTCCCAGGTAGGACGTGTTGATAAAGGGGAGGAGAACCTTCCCACGGGAGGATGGTCCTTCAGCACAGCATTTTAGCTGGCACTTCTGGCATCTGACAACCCCCCCAAATGAGCGTCTTAGCTTTATGCTTTTCTCTTGCTGACCTGACTAGGTGGGGTGAGCTAGGGGATGTACACCCCTTGTTTAAAAGTTATTAAAACTTCTACTTGCCATATCTCTGGCCGGGTAGCTCTCGGACTGACGACATTATTGCAAAATTATCTTTCGTTTGAGACCAAATATGACACGTCTGCGTTTCTCTGGGGGGCAGAAACCATTTCCTCGGTTGGTGACCCTAGAAGTCGCAAAACTCTGCCATGCGTAACTTTAATTATACCGATTCCGAAAATATATGTTTCCTGTCTCTTGGATTATCATGTTTTATTAAATTCGACCTGGGATAAACAAAGGACCATGAAGGGAGGGGGAGAGAGTGGATAGAATTACTGCAAACATCAAGCGAAGAATGGAAGACTCCAGCTCAAGACGGAGTAGGCAAAAATAGGATAAACCTTTATTGGAAAAACTTAAACTATCCAAAGCATAGCGCACACCTGGCACACCAGTGACGGCGATCAACGCGTTTCATCTAAAAAGTCTTACTCATGATCTACCTAATAGTAGGAGAAGGACATATATATATATATATATAAATGAAAAACATTGATTGAACAGACAATTAAAAAATGGAACATATGCAAATGAAAGAAAAAGGAAAAAACCAATCACAGATATAGGATTATTGCACACGATAGCAATTATATCAACTATAAAATGTGCATTTCTGAATAATAATTAATATTGCTTTATCAAATCTTCTCTCACATTGAGACTGTGCGGAATTCAGGTATCCAGCACAAACATCCAATGGGTTTCACGATTCTATAATTTCTGATGTAAATTTCTTCCCCTTGGAGGTTTATGGACTTTTTCATTCCCAGTATAGAAATGTCTGGAAACAGCAGAGGCTGAGATTGCGTGGAACTCACTGCGGCAGAGAGATGTCGTCTAATCCGCACTTTTAGGCTATGTGCACACGGAGTTTTTTGGATCTGCAGATTTAGTCCTGCGGTTTATCTGCGGATTTTCCTGCAGTTTTGCCCTGCGGTTTCACACCTCATAATGGATGAGGTGTGAAACCGCAGCGGTTCTGTAGAAAAGAATTGACGTGCTGCAGATTGTAAACCGCAGCAGAATCCGCAGCATGTGCACATAGCCTTAATGGACGCGTGGTGCAGCCGATATATTGTACTCTGCACTCAGTACACCACATTCTCAGGATTGCAGCCAATATAATCGCGTATTGCAAATTCTTTGTCATATAAAGAAGAAAATGTGTTAACATAATTACATACTTGGCACCGACTTGCTCCGCACTTAATAAACCCTGTGGCGTTAAGCCAAGTTGCTCGATTAGATTCATCAGGAAAGCTGGAAAACAAACTGGGTGACCGGATCGATCCCAAGGTCAGAGCCTTTTTAGCTACAGACTTAATATCATTTTGTGACAATATCTGTTTTAACCCCTTAATGACAGCCAATACGTCTTTTTACTGACCTGAGTTATAAGAGAATAGCATCCCCATACAGGTGACAATCCAGCAGCTGTCGGCTGTCCACTATAGCTGACCACTTGTTGTATCACAAACGACCAGTGTTGGCACCGTCCATATCTGTTTAACCCCTTAGTTGCTGCTGTCAAAAGTGACTACATCGGAAAAATGTTTGAAAGATTGTGGGGGCTTCCGCTTTAATCTAATTGACACACCGAGATCATGATTGTGTGGTCCTGATGTTTGCTAAAGCAGTTCATGGCCAAAGAGCGGCCTTAGGGTACCGTTACACTTAGCGATGCACCAGCGATCCCGACAACAATATGGATCGCTGGTGCATCACTAAGTGGTCGCTAGTGAGCTGCCACAGAGGCAGATCTCACCAGCGACATCGCAGGGGTCGGGCAGAGGCGTATCCAGGGGGGGCAACCAGGGCAGTTGCCCCGGGCGCAGGCAGCAGGGGGGCATAGTCGGGCCGCCTAATGCAGCGGTCCGCAGTGTCTCCCCCAGCGGCTGCGTTCTGCCGCTCCCCATCCTGTGAGTCGGCTGTTCTCTGTGTCGGCTGTGAAGCTGACAGCCAGCGCAGAGAAGGAGGCCGCGGCGGCTCCCAGGCAGCAATTGTACTTGGCGTCTATACAGACGCCAGTACAATTGAAGCTCTGACCGCCGGGTCAGAGCGACGTCAGCAGCGTGATCAGGTCATGTGATCACGCTGCTGACGTCACTCCCCGGCGCCCAGAGCAAACGCTGGTGGTAAGTGTGCCCCTCTGTGGAGCTGAAGAACCACCGAGGATGGGAGATGGGGGGGTTAATGAGTGGGGATGGGGGTTAATGAGTGGAGATGGGGGTTAATGTGGGGATGGGGGTTAATGAGTGGAGATGGGGGTTAATGTGGGGATGGGGGTTAATGTGGGCATGGGGCTAATGAGTGGAGATGGGGTTAATGAGTGGAGATGGGGGTTAATCTGTGGGGGTTAATGAGTGGAGATGGGGGTTAATGTGTGGGGGGTTAATGTGTGGGGATGGGGGTTAATGAGTGTAGATGGGGTTAATGAGTGGGGGTTAATGAGTGGAGATGGGGGTTAATGTGTGGGGGTTAATGAGTGGGGTGGGGGGTTAATGTGTGGGGATGGGGGTTAATGAGTGTAGATGGGGTTAATGAGTGGGGGTTAATGAGTGGAGATGGGGTTAATGAGTGGGGGTTAATGAGTGGAGATGGGGTTAATGAGTGGGGATGGGGGTTAATGTGTGGGGGGTTATTGTGTGGGGATGGGGGTTAATGTGTGGGGGTGGGGGTTAATGAGTGTGGGGGTTAATGAGTGGAGATGGGGGTTAATGTGGGGATGGGGGTTAATAAGTGGGGAGTTAATGAGTGGAGATGGTTAATGTGTGGAAATGGGGGTTAATGTATGGGGGTTAATGAGTGGGAATGGGGTTTAATGTGTGGGGGGTTAATGAGTGGAGATGGGGGTTAATGAGTGGAGATGGGGTTAATGAGTGGGGATGGGGGTTAATGTGTGGGGGGATTTGGAGTGGGGGTACATAATGTGTGGGGGGATTTGGGAGTAGGGACGAGGGGTTATTGAGTGGGGATGGGGGATACTTAATGTGTGGGGGGATTTGGAGTGGGGATGGTATTTAATGTGTGTGTGGGGAGAGTTGAGGACACAAAATGAAGAGTATGTATGAGGAAACAGTATGGGGGATGAGTGCAGACAGTATGGGGAGCTAACGGGTTAATGTATGTGGACACAGTATGGGGAGTGAGGGTGATGGGATGTGTGCAGATACAGTATGGGGAGTCAGGGGTATGTGTGAGCAGACAGTATAGAGAGTGAGGGGGTAAATATATGAGGAGACAGTATGGTGAACAGGTGGGATGTTAGAGGAGGGAGGGGAATAGTGTGAGGAGACAGTATATTGCAGATATTTTTATTTAGGAGCATTATAATGACACTTCTATCTTTAAGGATGTCATGTGGAGATTTGCTGCAGAAGACCGGAGAAGATGGAAGTCTACAGAGATGAGATGTGGATGAGAAAACTCATCATGGAGTCTGGACAAGAAGAAGAAAAGGTGACTGACTGCAGAGACGTCATCTATAAGGTACCTGGATGTAAATGTTATTTGTGACACTGACTAATTCTCATGTTTTTATTTGTTAGGAACATTAAAGGGGTTGTCCAGGTTTGTGCTGAGTCTGCAGACATTCTATGTGACTGCAGACTTCTGAATTCTCACAGTGCTCACTGAACGCTGTCAGGATTCTCTCGTGCCGGTAATTTACATACATGTGGTCACATGCTGACTAGACATGTGTGGCCTCACTCAATGAAAATGAACGGAGCGAGGCCGGGCACGTCTAGTCGGAATGTGGCCAGAAGTATATAAATCACATACTTGTGCTGACATGACTGTACATCGGCAAGTGAGAATCCTAAAAGTGTGCAGTGCATTAGTTGTGAGAATTTAGAAGCTGCAATGTCAGGATTCAGCTCTGCAGGTTCCAGTAGTCATCACACGGACACTTCACTCATATGCGATTTTCATAGGTATGGTCCTGTGACAACGAGATTCTCTTCCTGCTTTCAGTTTTTTACTGAACATTGAGAGCATTAGGGAGAGCAGCTCGTGGGTACATGGCTAAGTGTGCAAGTCGCATGTGTACTTGGGCGGGGGGGGGCGCCGAACCAAATTCTTGCCCCGGGTGATAGAAAGCCTAGATACGCCTTGGGGGTCGCTACTTACCTTACTTACAGTCCTGACGTCCTCCCGCCCGCCTCCACGCGTTGCTCGTCGGCGCCACAGGAAGCCCAGCAGGAAGCAGCCAACGAGAAATGATCCAGGACCTTCTCACGTGACCAGCGTTGAGCAGCGGGGGAGCCGGTCGGAGGTAAGTATCATACATTGCGATATCGCTAGCAATATCGCTGCTACGTCACAAAATTGGTGACGTTACAGCGATATTGCTAGCGATATCGCCATGTTTAACGGGGGCTTTAGAGTCTCCCGGCTATAGTGGTCAGTTCAGAAGTTAGCGAGATTTAGGTGGTAAACAAACATTTTTTCATTCCTGCTATACTACTTTGCATTAATTTCTGAAAATCACCTGAAGGGTTAATAAGCTACCTGACAGCAGTTTTCAATATGTCAGGGGGCGCTGTTTTTAAAATGGTATCACGTTTGGGGTTTTTCAATAAATAGCACCCTAAAAGTCTCTTCAAACCTGGATAGGTCCCTCAAAAAATAAATTTTGTACATTTCCTTGAAAAAATGAAAAATTCCTGCTACATTTTTTTTAAACCTCCTAAAAGGCTAACAAAATAAATTAGCATTCTAAAAATGGTGCTGATGTAAGGCAGACATCTCGGAAATGTTATTTATTAATGATTTTGTGTGACATGACTATCTGGATTAAACGGATAAACATTCAAAGTTTGAAAATTGCAATTTTTTTTACATTTTTGTCAAGTTTCTGATATTTTTTATAAATAAACACAAAACATATCAACCTAAATTTACTATTATCATAAATTATAATGTGCCACAAAAAAATAGTCTCAAAATCAATGGGATTTGTTGAAGCATTCCAGAGTTATCACCACATAAAGTGATATTTTTCTGAATTTAAAAAAATTGGCTCCGTCACTAAGAGGTTAATTTATCGTCTTGTTTTAACATAGGTAAATATTTTTTGATATCTACAATTTCTCTGTATTGTGAGCTATAAGAAGTGCTGAAAACCACATTATTCATATTTTTTTGTGGATTATTTTGAATAAATTCATCTTTTTTCGTGCTAATAAATTATTTCGATCTATTTTTAGAATTTTTTTCTTTGCACCGTCCAGATTCCATTTGGGATATCCTCTTAGCGAAAGTCGCTCGCAGATTTTGTCTGCTTCAGCTAAAAAATAATTTTTTTTCAGAACAATTTCTTCTTCTTCTGGTTAGTTCACCATATGGGATGTTCTTGGTGACATGTGGTGGATGACAAGACTTGGCTCTGAGGATAGAGTTACTGGCGCTCGGCTTTCTATATGTACAAATTTCAATATGTCCAAGTTCGTTACCAAAAAGACACAAGTCTAAAGAATAATCTGATTTTTTTGAAAGGCAAAAGTGAATTTCAATTGATGATAATTTTTATTTATATGATCAATAAACTTAATGGCCCCTTCTTGTGTACCCCCCCATATAAAGAGTAAATCATCAATATAGCGTCCATACTAGACTTGAGCGAAACGGGTCGGTCAAATTCAAAAGTCGCCGACTTTAGCTAAAGTCGGGTTTCGCTGATCGAAACCCGACCATAGCGTGAGCTCGGCCATGTGGTCTCCGACCCGAGCACCAAAGTCGCGTTTCAAATAATGCTTCCAGCACCTTTTTTCAGCCAATGATGGAGGACGCACACTGTGGGCAGCGCAATGACATGGGCAGCGGCCAGCACCATCTTTGAGAAGGGCATTGAAGTGATTGGCTGGCTTTGTGTGGCGTCACAGGGGCTATAAATGGCCGTGACCGCCGACCGCCATCTTACTTCTGTCGATCTTAGAATGGGGAGAGGTTGCTGCTGCTGATTCTGAATAGGGAGAGCGTTAGGCAGGGAAGAAGAAATAAAAAACTGCTTCTGCTGATAGCGCTTTTCACTGTACAGTTAGTGTGCAGTGACAGGGGAGGATTTTTGTTGTGTGCAGCAGCGCTGGTGGTGATTAGGCTGCCTTTTAAGGCTACCTGATAGCTGCATTGCTGTGTGCACACTGCTGTGCAAACTGCTTTTTTCAAAGCACTCCAACTTTTATTATTTTGTTCTGCTCAGTTACCGAGCGTTCATTTTTTCACACACCGTATAGCGGTGTACGCTCCTCACACACTACCGTGTACCAGCTGGTATCACAGATAAATACAAGCTATCTGTGTGTGACTTTGGAAAAAAAACAGGAGATTTTCCATTTTTCCAGACCTACACCGTATAGAGCTGTCCACTTTTCAAACAGTTTAGTATATCTGCTGTTTGATTACGGTCAAAACTATACAGAGACAGCATGTGTCTCTCCGTTTAAAAATAGACGGAGATTTACAATTTTCCATACAGACACCGTATAGAGCTGTCCGATTCCCAAACAGTATTGTATATCTGCCATTCGCATTACAGTCACATCTATACAGAGTCAGCATGTGTGTGTGACACTCCGTAAATACATATACGGAGATTGTTAGTTACACAAAAAAGGTATACAGCTGTACACTTCTGATACAGTACCATATATCTGCTTGTTGGATTACGGTCAAATACATACTGGGAGAGCGTCTGTGACTAACAAAATATATGCGTAGATTTAATTTTTTTAATACAGCTTACACAGCTGGACGCTCCTCATACAGTACCATCTCTCTGCTGGTATTTTTGGTACATTTTCCCAAACATGAGGAAGTATGGTGGAAGAGGCCGTGGACGTGGGCAGGGGGGCACAGCTGGTACTGATGGTGGTGGTGCATCGGCTGGTTCAGACAAAAGCACAATAGCAGCTAAGGCAGGAGGTGTTGAGCCCGCATCATCGTCTGGCCTAAGAAGGCCTGTAAGGTTCCCTTTTCTTGGAGTAGGAAAACCGCTTTTAAAGCCGGAGCATCAGGAACAGGTTTTGGCGTACATTGCCAAAACAGCCACCAGCTCTATTGCCTCCTCTTTTGAACGTTCGAAACCTGCAAGCACAGAGTCGTCAGTGCAGGGTTCTGGTCAGGAAAAACACCTTTCCTTGTGTCCTTCACCCCCACCAAAAGTTAAGGATGCGGCAGCCCACACTTCAGATTACTCTATGGAGCACTTTTCACATACCATGCCTGGGTTATCAAGTCAAATACTGAATTCCCCAGTCCAAGATGAATCTGACATGGAGTGCACTGATGCACAGCCACTGCTAGATGATTCTGCTGGTACATTGACCCAGAGCACTACATTGCCCTCGCAGTCTACTGAGCCAGAATCTGACCCTGATGAAACTCAGGTGCCACTTCCCGCATACTATACCACCTTACACAGTGACACAGAGGAAGGTAAAGAGGAAGGTGCAGATGACTTTGAAGAAGAGGTAATGGATGACCCAGTTCTTGACCCAGATTGGCATCCATTGGGGGAGGAGGGTGGCGCTGGCAATAGTTCAGATAAGGAGAAGGATCCGCAGCAGTCATTGACATCGCAGCAGCAGTTATCTGGAAGACCCGTAGCTGTCCAAAAACGACCAAAAACTAAGAGTTGCAGGACAGCTTGGCCTGACGGTCAACTTAGCACAGCGTGCAAGGCCAGAAAATGTATACCATAGTAGGAAGAGTGCAGTGTGGCACTTCTTTGTCCAAAATCCTACTGATGAGGCAAAGGTTACCTTGAAGAAGTGCGGAAGGACCTTTAGCCGAGGTAAACAACAAATTTGAATACCAGTTGCATGCTTAGACATTTAACCAACATGCACTTGCAAGCGTGGACGGACTACAAAACCTCAGGTAGCACATGTGCACCTGCTCCGACTGAAGGTAGCCAGCAACGCTCCATCGCTTCCTCCACTGTTAGACCACCGCCACCATTAAGCACACCACCAGCACTAAATGTTGAGGTGTCGTCGCAAGGCCAAAGCACTCAGGGAATCAAAATGGTTTTGCAACGCAACACTGAATCTAGGCCATCACCACCAATACCATCACCAACCCCCTCTCACTCCGTCCGGTCCACCGCTACTTCCCCCATATGCAGCTCTCCAGTCCAGCTCACCCTACCAGACACTCTGAGTAGGACAAGAAAGTACTATCCTCTCATCCGCGTACACTGTGTTTGAACACCTACATTGCCAAACTAATCTCATTAGAGATGATGCCCTACCGTTTGGTTGAAAGTGAAGCTTTCCGCGAGCTCATGGCCTACGCAGTCCCACGCTATGACCTACCCAGTCGGCACGTCTTTTCTCAAAAAGCCATCCCAACCCTCCACCTGCATGTGAAAGACCGCATTGTCCATGCACTCAAGCAATCAGTGAGTGGAAAGGTGCACCTCACAACAGATGCATGGTCCAGTAGGCATGGCCAGGGCCGTTATGTGTCCATCACTGCACACTGGGTTAATGTGGTGGATGCAGGCTCCACAGGGGACAGCGGCGGCGAAACCGTGCCGCCTAGCCCACGGTATAGGAAACAGTTGGCTGGAGGCTTTCGACCTTCCTCCTCCATAAGCGAAAGCTCGTCCACAGAGTGCAGTCGCACGAGCACTCCATCCGCAGCTTGCAGTGTTGCACACGAGGTGTCCCACTATCGAACAGCTAGTGGTAAGCGTCAGCAGGCTGTGATAAAGATGATGTCTTTGGGCGACAACAGACACACCGCGGAGGTACTGGCCGACTACTTGCAGCGACAAACTGAGTCATGGCTGGGCAGTCTACATATTGAGCCAGGCAAGGTAGTCAGTAACGGACGTAATTTTGTGGCAGCCATAGCCCCTACAAAACTCACACACATACCTTGCCTGGCTCAAACTTTGAACCTGGTGGTGCAGTGCTTCCTTAATAATTATCCAGAGTTAACATCCCTGCTCCATAATGTGCGAAGACTGTGCTCACACATCCGTCGCTCGGCCATACACTCCAGTCGTATGCAGAAGCTGCAGTGATTGCTCCACCTCCCCAAGCACCGCCTAATCATAGACGTTGCAACAAGGTGTAACTCCACCCTGCACATGGTTGAGAGGCTGTGCGAACAGAGGCAGGCTGTAATGCATTTGTGGGAGGATACACGGGCAGGCAGTTTGAGGGAAGACATGGAATTGTCGGATGTGCAGTGGTCAAAGCTGAAAGACCTCTGTAAAGTCCTTCAGTGTTTTGAGGAATGTACAAGGCTGGTAAGCGCAGACAACGCCATCATAAGCATGAGCATCCCACTTATGCATCTGCTCATGCAAAGTTTGACGCACATTAAGGATCTGGCGTCTGCAGCGGAGGAGGAGGGAAGCCTTGCTGACAGTCAGCCATTGTCTGGTCAGGGAACTGTCCTAGATGAGGTGGAGGAGGATGAGGGGGATGATTATTTTGGGCAGGAGGATGCTTCTCAGGGGGCAAGAGAAAATGTTGGCGTTCCAAGGTCAGGTACAGGGTTTGTGCGTGACTGGAGGGATGTGGATTTGCCAGAAAGTGCTCCTCCACCCAGCAGTGGCAGTGCATTATTGACACCTGGAACATTGGCCCATATGTGCGATTATGCCTTGCGGATCCTAAAAAGGGACCCCCGCATTGCCAAAATGATGACGGATAACGACTACTGGCTGGCCAGCATCCTCGATCCACGCTACAAAGGCAAATTACACAACATCATGCCACAGGAGAACCTAGAGATAATATTGGCTAACAAACAAGCAACTCTGGTAAACCATTTGTTTGAGGCTTTAACTGCACACAGCAGCGGTGCTGGTTCTCCCACGAGCCATAGTGGGCACAATGGAAGAGGCGTTCGTGTTGCACACAGCCAAAATGGCGTTGGAGACGGGTTTAATGACCATGTTGTGGAATGATTTCTCAAGTACCGCTCACACGACTGCTAATACTGCATTGATTAAAAGTGACAGGAGACAGCAGTTGTCAACTATGGTTACAAACTACTTTTCCTCCCATATTGATGTTCTCCCTCACAGGTCATTCCTCTTTGATATTGGGCCTCTAAACTGGACACCTGGCCTAAATTGGCACGATATGCCTTACAGGAGCTCACTTGCCCTGCTGCTAGAGTGTTATCTGAACGAGTCTTCAGTGCAGCTGGATCAATCCTGACAGAAAAAAGGACCCGTTTGTCGACCCAAAATGTTGATGATCTAACCTTCATTAAAATGAACCATGCATGGGTTTCAAAGGATTTTATCCCACCTTCCCCTGATGAGACATAGGTTGCCAATAAACTGCCTCGCTTTTGTCCTCTTCCTCAGACTTGCCCAATTCCGCCATTTGCAGCTGCTGAATGTCCAGCCTACACATCAATATATGCCATTTTTTAAACCTCCCTAACTGGGCTGCCCACCCCTCCCCCAACGGCTGAGGTCAAGACCTGGCGCACCCGGGCAAGTGCCGTTGCTCTGAACAGGTGGATGGGCCCACTGATGGCCGATGGCACTGGCACAGGGCCCCTCATAATACAATACAGTGTCTCTGACGGTGGGGGGGCCACTCACAGTCAAACACACCAGTGTACTATGAGGGGCCTTGTGCCAGTATCGTCACCCATGAGTGTTCCCCCCTGCTTGGTCATGGCCACAGCACTTGCAAGTTGCAATACTTACCTCTTCCTGCTCCACCGCTGTGTAGTCTGGGAAGTTAAATCGTTCACAGGGACGGCCACTAGAAACTTGGTGTATTGATCGATGATGGTTAAGATGTAGCTATGGCCTGTCCTGCTGGCCTCTACCTTCAGTTGATCAATGGCTACCATTTGTAATTGACGTCAACTTACAAGCGGATGCAGTGGTGCTTTATGATCACCTTTCACCGTTGTGATAGTCACAGACGTGTAACATTCCTGCCACCATTTTTCAACGTCTCCTCTCATGCCAGTCCAATAGAATTGCCTACGGCCTGTGGCTTCTTGCTGTTGCACTCCAAAATGACCAGACACATCATGATAGGCAGTGAGGACTACATCTCTCCCTGTGATCACAATTTGATTGAGACGAGTAACGGTGATGTGATCCACGCTACTGCGATAAAGCAATCCTTTCACAAAGAACCGTTTTCGCTGTCTCCACAGACACAGTAATTGAAGGTCTGTATCACCTCTGCAACATCTACTGGGAGGTTTTCCCACGATGAGTAATTCCCAAATTTTTGCAAACACTCGACTTTCCGTCTGTATTTGTATCCATGTAGTTTCCAGTAGTGGAGAGTCTGGACTGGCTTACAGAGATTGAAATATATACGAAGATTTAAAAGTACCACAACACTGTATACTGGTGTACGCTTCGAATACCTTTCCCTTTTTCTACTTTTTAAATTCTGGTGTAATACATACTGAGCCTGTTAGTGTCTGTGTCTGACTCCAGAAGTATAGACAGAAATTTACAATTACCCCTAGACTGGATACACCTGGTATGTGCTGATACAGTACCTTTGTTCAAAATTTTTTATTACGGTATCATCCGTAGTGAGTGAGCGTGTGTGGTTTACACCTTCTATATATATGGTGAATCGGGGTACCAATTTTTACCCTATACTCGATACAGCTTGTAACTTGTTATACAGTACCTTTGTTCGACATTTAGTATTACGGTCAAATCCATACTGAGTAAGCATCTGAAAGTGACTACGGGACTATGTATACGGAGATTTCAATTGTATCCTATAATATATATACTTGCTATCTTGTTATCCAGTACCTTTTTTACAGCATTTTTTATTATGGTCAAACCCAGACTGAGTGAGCGTCTGAGGGTGACTCCGGAAATATATGCCGAGATTTCAAATTTGGCCAACACTGTATACAGCAGAACACTTCTGATGCAGTAACCTTTTTTGCTATTTAGATTCTGGTGTAATCCATAATGAGCCTGTGAACGTCTGTCTGTTACTCTGGAAATATATTTGGAGATTTAAGATTACCCCTACACTGTATACAGTTGTACGCTTGTGTTTCATTATCCATTTACAGCTTTTCATATTCTTGTGTAATCCATACTGGGTCTGAGACTGTTTGTGTCTGCCTCCTGAAATATATACGGAGATTCAGAATGTTTACACTATACTATATATACCTTGTATCTGGTGATATTGTACCCTTTTTCAGCTTTTTATTTTATTGTGTAATCCATACTGAGCCTATGAGCGTCTGTGTATGACTCATGAAATATATACGGAGATTTACTGTTATCCCTAGACTGTATAGAGCTGTACGCTTCTGATACAGTACCATATATCTGCTGGTATTTTGGGTCCATTTTCCAAAACATGAGGAAGTATGGTGGAAGAGGACGCGGACGTGGGCGTGGGGGGCCACCTGGTACTGATGGTGGTGGTGCATCTGCTGGTAGTGCCAAAAACACAATAGCAGCTAGGGCAGGAGGTGTTGAGCCTGCGTCATGGTGTAGCTCCGGAAGGCCTGTAAGACTCCCTTTTCTGGTAGTAGGTAGACTGCTTTTAAAGCAGGAACATCAGGAACTGTTTTTGGCTTACATTGCTGAAACAGCCTCCAGCTCTATCGCCTCCTCTTCTGAAGTTTAAAAAAATGCAAGCACTGAGTCATCAGTGCAGGCTTCTGGTCAGGAGCAACCCCATTCCTTGTGTCCTTCACCCACACGAAATGTGAAGGATGCGGCAGCACACACTTCAGATTACTCCATGGAGCTCTTTTCACATACCATGCCTGAGTTCATTAAAAATGGGGCCCATCATATACTGGAGCATTCCAAATGGGGGACATCAGACACTGGAGCAGCATTTACGGGTCCATTATACACTGGAGCATTAGAAATGGAGCCCATTATATATGAAGCATTATTTGGGCCCATAAGACACTGGAGCATCATCCATGGGGCCCATCATATACTGGAGCATTCCAAATGGGGGACATCAGACACTGGAGCATCATCCATGAGGCCCAACAGATACTGGAGCATTTTAAATGGGGGACATCAGACACTGGAGCAGCATCTATGGGGCACATTATACACTGGAGCATTAGAAATGGGGCCCATTATATGTGGAGCATTATTTGGGCCCATAACACACTGGAGCATTGTCCATGGGGACCATCATATACTGTATGGAACATTATATGTGACCAATTATTCTGCATGGAGAAATATATGGGGCTCAATGTGGTGGCCATAATACTGTATGGAGTAATATACTGTCCTTTTTTGAGCTATTGTACAATTTAAAATAGATCAGTCATGTCATGTAAGCAGTGAAGTATTTGTCACTCTACTATACCTATATTTCTGTGCCGTATCGGAGCATCATGAGTTGTGGTATGTGTTAATGGGGCGCACTGACACTCTTTGGCCCAGGGCACACGAAAACCTGGCGCCAGCCCTACCCCCCCACAACTTTAGCCAAATAACCCCCTGTTTTCAATGCATAACTATTATTAGGAAGTAAATTAAGGTTGACAAGCTTCAGTAATAAGAATTGATGTTTTTGGCATTGAAATGGGCACTGTAGGTGTGTTTACTGTCCTCCTCTCCCTGCCGACTTTGCTTCCACATTGAATTGCATTGGGTTTCGTGTTTCAGTCAGCCTCCGACTTTTTCCTATAGTCAGCCGATTTCGTTCGACCCGACTTTTGCGAAAGTCGGATTTCATGAAACCCGACTCAACCCTAAAAAAGGCAAAGTCGCTCATCTCTAGTCCATACCATATTATATGTTTACAAATAACATTATTGTCATCAAAAATATGGGTTTCTTCCCATTTTGACATTACAATATTTGCCAAAGAAGGCGAGAATTTAGCACCCATACTAACACCTGTTATCAAAGCAAAAATTACTGTAAGCAAGAATTACCGTAACTCTTGCGCCCAGACTGGATGGCGCAAGCGAGGATTGTGGCCCCACTGTGCGACAAACCAGACTAGGAGGAGCGTGACTAAGCAGCTACCTTGGTTTTCACTGGAGCCTCTTGTGGTGAGGTCAGGCCTGTGCGCCAGGTAGCTGCCAGGTACCGTTCCAGGGCTGTATCTGGCAGTAGCAGCTAATCCCACAGGGGGACAGAACACTAAAGACAAGTGCGGGCAAGTACTGATAGGAACTCTGTTGGGCACGGCTGGTACTCTGGCAGGCAGTCGGGCACGGCTGGCACTGGCAGGCAGGTGGACATGGC
The DNA here is from genome assembly GCF_039654945.1 of Dendrobates tinctorius. Classification (NCBI taxonomy): domain Eukaryota; kingdom Metazoa; phylum Chordata; class Amphibia; order Anura; family Dendrobatidae; genus Dendrobates; species Dendrobates tinctorius. The sequence goes on along the minus strand of NW_027361903.1, from coordinate 1,278,974 downwards.
TGGCACTCTGGCAGGCAAGTGGGCACAGCTGGCACTCTGGCAGGCAGGTGGGCACGGCTGGCACTCTGGCAGGCAGGCGGGTACGGCTCAGACTGGAGGAACCGGAGTGGGATGGGAACACAGGCAGGGATGAGTAGGATATGGTAACAGGTAGGACCTAGTTCAGACTAGAGGGTTAAATGAACTGGTAAGAACCAGTACAGACAAGAAGGACAAAGAGCCGAAGGGTGCAGAGCAGAGCCGCAGGCTGCAGAGTGGGAGTAGAACAGAGCCATAGGGTGCGGAGCGGGAGCAGAACAGAGCCATAGGATGCGGAGCGGGAACAGAGCAGAGTCGCAGGATGCGGGACGGGAGCAGACACAAGGATACACACAGCTGAGTAGGGAAGGCAACAAACAAGGATACAATCAGGTATAGAAAATGGACTTAGTACAGACAAGGGCTGACACTGGAACAGGTACAGGACGAAGGATTCGGGCCTGGGTGTACAGCCCCCAGGGTGGCAGCACAGGACACACAGGAGATAGGAACAGGCCTGGGTATGCAGCCCCCAGGGTGCGGGAAACGAGACACACAGGAAACAGGAACAGGCCTGGGTATACAGACCCCAGGGTGGCAGAAGCAAAAGCAGTAACAGGACAGGACCTGGCAATTCAGTAGCGGAAGGCGGACTGAGAGTTTGTTGCTCAGGCATCACCCTATGGGTGGAGATGCTTTAACTACTCGATGCCTCTTGGAAATAGGCTGGGGATAACTTAGTGTGCACACGGTCTCTTCAAGACTCAGGAAGTACCGGTGCCACCACCCTAAGCATACAGCCAGGAAATATGCAGCAAGCAAGGACATGAGGTTCACAGCATGAAGCAGGCAGAGGACAGAACTCACAGCATGTCCCGGAGTGGTGAGTAAGATGGGAGATGGAAAGCCATGCAGTGATACCGACAGGGATGTTAAAATTAAACAGTGTAGAGAGCGAGTGAGAGAAGTCTTGCAGCTGGGGGGGGGCTGCATTGTGGAGCTCCGTGCCTGCACTGATGTCTGGTGTGAATATAGTCTCCATACAGGTGGCTCCTTGGCGGGTGGTAAAGAGTTCACTGATACCAAGGTGGTCATGTAATAGAGCCACTGGAGTATAATGTCTGGCTCCTCAGCCCCTGATGCATAGCATTCAGACTGTCACCCTCTAGTGTATAACCTCCGAACCCTCACCCCCGATGTATAACATCCAGCCCCCCCCTCACCCCTGATGTATAACATCCAGCCCCCCCTCACCCCAGTGTATAACCTCCAGACCCTCACCCCCGATGTATAACATCCAGCCCCCCCTCACCCCGGTGTATAACCTCCAGACCCTCACCCACGATGTATAACATCCAGCCCCCCCTCTCACCCCAGTGTATAACCTCCGAACCCTCACCCCTGATGTATAACATCCAGTCCCTCCCCCACCCTGGTGTATAACCTTCGGACCTTCACCCCCAAGGTGGTCTTGTAATAGAGCCACTGGAGTATAATGTCTGGCTCCTCAGCCCCCGATGAGTAGCATTCAGGCTGTCACCCCCTAGTGTATAACCTTCGGATAACCTTCGGACCTTCACCCCCCGGTGTATAACATCCAGCCCCCCCTCACCCCAGTGTATAACCTCCGGACCCTCACCACCGATGTATAACATCCAGCCTCTCTCTCACCCTGGTGTATAACCTCCAGACCCTCACCCCTGATGCGTAACATTCAGCCCCCCCTCACCCCGGTGTATAACCTTCAGACCTTCAGCACCGATGTATAACATCCAGCCCCTCTCACCCCAGTATATAACCTCGGCTCCCTCACCACCGATGTATACCATCCAGACCCCCCTCTCACCCCAGTGTTTAACCTTCGGACCTTCAGCACCGATATATAACATCCAGCCCCCCCTCTCACCCCAGTGTATAACTTCAGACCTTCAGCCCCGATGTATAACATCCAGCCCCCCCTCACCCCAGTGTATATCCTCCAGACCCTCACCACCGGTGTATAACATCCAGCCCCTCTCTCACCCCGGTGCATTATCCCCGTACCCTCACCCACAATGTATAACATCCAGCCCTCACCCTCACCCCAGTGTATAACCTATGGAACCTCACCCACGATGTATAACATCCAGCCCCTCTCTCACCGGGGTATATAACCTCCGGACCCGCAACCCCGCTGTATAGCATCCAGCCCCTCTCTCACCACAGTGTATAACCTCCGTACCCTCACCCCGATGTATAACCTCCCGACCCTCACCCCCGATGTATACCATCCAGCCCCCCTCACCCAGTGTATAATCTCCGGACCCTCACCACTGATGTATAACATCCAGCCCCTCTCTCACCCCGGTATATAACCTCCGGACCCGCAACCCCGATGTATAACATCCAGCCCGTCTCTCACCTCGATGTATAACCTCCAGACCCGCAACCCCGATGTATAACATCCAGCCCGTCTCTCACCTCGATGTATAACCTCCGGACCCTCACCCCCCAATGTATACCATCCAGCTCCCCCCTCACCCCGATGTATAACCTCCGGACCCTCACCCCCGATGTATAACATCCAGCCCCTCTCTCACCCCGGTGTATGTAATGTAAAATTATTTGACCTGTCTCTTTAAGAATGGAAATCTTGTGACTGGAAGGTTATGGACAGGAAGTGGGTTGGAAGAGTTTCACTTTCAGTTTAGCCTGATGAAGGAAATGTGATGCTGTGTGCTGGAGGAAGAAGGAGAAGAATAAAGTACAGTTAAAGCGTTCTCTCTTGAATTCCTTATATCGTGTGGACATTACAACTGGCGACGAGGATGGGATCCAATCACCTGCTGCTGTGAGTTACTAACCCCTGCTGTACCGCTTCACACGCCAGCGCCACTGAGAGACTCCATCATGGCTGACTACTTGCACACGTTCCCCCAGTTTGATATGACTGATATCATTAATCTCATCACTGGAGAAAATGGCTAAACAGATTTGAGAATTTCCTGGAAGCTATGGCCATAAAAGAGGAGAAAAGAAAGAGAGCCGTGTTCATGCACTGCGCGGGCACAGGAGTCTATGACATATACAGCACGTTACCTGCAGCAGAGACAGACACAGTAACGCTTAAAGAAATGTTTTTGCTTTCTTTTTTCTCCATTAAACTAAAAGAAAGTGTAATAAATAATAACAATAATCTTTATTTTTATATAGCGCTAGCATATTCCGCAGCGCTTTACAGTTTGCACACATTATCATCACTGTCCCCGATGGGGCTCACAATCTATATTCCCTATCAGTATGTCTTTAGAATAAGAAACGGGTAACGCTGAGGCCGTGTTCTCACGTGGCTGAAAGGCTGTTTTTTCTGCTGCTATTTTTCTGCATGACGCAATAAGAATGTTGAGTATTTAATAATAATAATAATCTTTATATAGCGCCAACATATTCCGCAGCGCTTTACAGTTGAATAGTTTCAAACACAGTCATAAAAAATAAATGATTTTTCTTCTCTAACATTTTTTCCCATTGACCATATACCTGAAAATGCTCCGAATAGATTTCTACAACTTAGTAGAAAAGAAATTTATTGGATTTATCGACTCGATACTATTAATCCAAAAGGTTTAAATGAAATATGCGATATTTTTATATAAGTCTTACCTTGAGGAATGTTTTTCATATTTTTCTGTATATTTAATATATTAATTTATTTGTAAAAAATTTTTAAGGTGTACTAAATTATCCTCACATTTTATCTGGTGAATTGAGAAGAAGTTTTATGAGAAAATAATATATGTTACGTGAGATACATTTCTTAATGGTTTTTTTTTTGTTTTTTTTTTCCCCCTACTACGCTCTTGGCCGGGATATACCTCAGGGATCCCTTGGGTCATTCTAGTTCACTCAGCACTACTCCCTCTGGTGGACATAATTATATTACAGTTGGGTTCACCGCTAATTCTCATTTTTAAATACATTTGTTTTTAATTTGTATCAGTCCTTTCATTAAGTTGGTTTTTGGGATTTAAAAACTTCCCCACAAAATTATTTTTAAATAATTTTTTAAATAATTTTAAAACACATCTTTAAATTAAACACTTTGGTTTTATATTTTTCACTCGCATATTTGTACACTGGGAATTGTGGCAATGTGCTTCTAGTTCTTTCATAGATCTGCCATGTGAATGGCAACATAATAAAAAAAAAAAAATCGATTTAAAATACATAATTTCTCCAAATATAGCTCCTTTTATACACTCCCATTTATCACTACTATTGGTGAAAGGAAACTTTTTGCACACTCTATCTTCACTAGTTATATCAAATGAGTAATTACTCTCCACTACTCACTGGTAGCTCATCACTCATGATAGCTCAGTGGTGAAACCGCCAGACATATGTCTCAAACTCACCACAATGAAACTGGTTCTTATCCTCTCTTGTTCCCTTTTTTTTGTGTTCTATATATTTCTTTTTATTTAATTATAAAAGTCCATGTTATTGCATTGATTGTCTGAATAGGATACACAATACTATCACTATCCCGAATATATGTTTTTCTATATATATATATGTCACTTTGCTTGTCTTTTCCAAATATCTTTATGTGCAGCATGTGCAGGTTGACGCCCTTTTGTCACAACGGGGGGTTACGCCCACACAGCATATAAAGCTGTCATTTGTATAGACCGATCACAACTCTGTACTGTAACCTGAAGAAGAGGTGCGGTTTGTCACCTCGAAACGCGTAGTTTCTGTAGTACATATAATAAAGAACTTGAAAGATTTATATGGATTTCTGAAGAATTCTTATCACTAAAGCAGCGCGGATGCTCAGAAGTGCTTTTCTTGTTAACAATACAATAATTAAAGCGAAATAAGACGACCCTGCTCGTGGGAGCTTACAATCTACAATGAGGTGGGGGCGATACAAAGCACAGGTTTGTATTTACAATGATGTATTTACAATGATGGTCCTGCCATCTTCAGGGGGTGGGGGATAGATGGAGATAGTGAATGGGCAACACACACACAAGCATAAAATGACTTTGATTACTGAATGTGATAGGCCGCTCTGAACAAATGTGTTTTGAGCGAGCGCCTAAAACGATGCAACGATGCAAATTGTGGAAGGTCCTAATATCTTGGGGTAGAGCATTCCAGAGGATTGACGCAGCACAGGAGAAGTCTTGGAGTCGGGAGTGGGAGGTACGGATTAGGGCAGAGGTGAGTCGAAAGTCATTTGCAGAGCGCAGTGGTCGGTTAGGCCGATAGACAGAAATGAGGGAAGAGATGTAAGGGGGTGCCGCACTGTGGAGAGCTTTGTGGGTGAGAACAAGTACTTTGAATTGTATCCTGTAATGAATGAGCAGCCAGTGTAACGACTGGCGAAGAGTGGACGCGTCCGAGAAACGATTAGCCAGATGGACAACCCTGGCTGCTGCATTAAGGATGGACTGGAGTGGGGAGAGTCGAGTGAGGGGGAGGCCAATTAATAGAGCGTTACAGTAGTCCAGGCGGGAGTGGATCAGAGCAACAGTGAGAGTTTTTGTTGTTTCCATGGTGAGAAAAGGGCGGATTCTAGAGATGTTCTTTAGGTGTAAGCGGCACGAGTGGGCAAGAGATTGTATATGGGAGGTGAAGGAGAGATCGGAGTCAAACATAATGCCCAGACAGCGCGCCTGCTGTCGGGGTGTTATTATCGTGCCACCCACGGAGAGGGAAATGTCAGATTTAGGGAGGTTAGTAGACGGCGGGAGCAGAAGAAGTTCAGTTTTGGAGAGGTTGAGTTTCAGATAGAGAGCAGACATGATGTTGGAGACTGCAGACAGACAGTCAGTGGCGTTCTGTAGTACAGCGGGGGTAAGGTCAGGGGATGATGTGTATAGTTGTGTGTCATCAGCATAAAGATGGTACTGAAAGCCAAATCTGCTGATGGTCTGTCCAATTGGGGCTGTGTAGAGAGGGAAGAGAAGGGGGCCAAGGACTGAGCCCTGAGGTACCCCTTCAGTGAGAGGAAGAGGAGATGAAGCGGAGCCAGAGAACAGAACACTGAAGGAGCGGTCAGAAAGATAGGAGGAGAACCAGGAGAGAGCAGTGTCCTTAATGCCTAGTGACTGGAGCCTAGAGAGTAGGAGAGGGTGGTCAACAGTGTCGAAAGCTGCAGAAAGGTTGAGAAGAATGAGCAGAGAGGTCACCGTTACGTTTTGCTGTAAGAAGGTTATTGGTCACTTTGATGAGTGCAGTTTCTGTCGAATATAGGGGGCGGGAACCGGACTGTGAAGGGTCTAGGAGGGAGTGAGTGGAGAGGTAACGGGTAAGGCGGGAGTATATCAGGCGCTCCAAGAGTTTAGAGATGAAGGGGAGATTGGAGACTGGTCTGTAGTTGTTTGTGCAGGATGGGTCGAGGGTGGGTTTCTTTAGTAATGGAGTAATGATAGTGCTTGAAGGAGGAGGGGAAAATGCCAGAGGAGAGGGAGAGATTAAAGATTGTAGTTGTGACGACTGGAGAGAGAGACTGGAGGAGATGTGAGGGAATGGGGTCAGTTGTGCATGTAGTCGGACGAGAAGAGGAGAGAAGCCTGGAGACTTCTTCTGTGATGGTATCGAATGTGGAGAGTGAGCCAGGGGAGATGTAGGGAGGGATGGGAGTCACTGAACTTGGTGATTGGGAGCGGATTTCCTGGCGGATATTGTCTATTTTCTCTATAAAGTGGGAGGCCAGGTTATCAGCACAAATGTCTGTGATAGGGGCTTGTGCTTTTGGCCTGAGGAGGGAGTGAAAGGTGTCAAAAAGTTTCTTGGGGTTGTTGGATAGTGAGGAGCTCAGGGTGGTGAAGTAGGTCTGTTTGGTGAGGTGAAGGGCAGAGTTATATGTCCTTAACATAAATTTGAAGTGTATGAAGTCTTCTGGTGTGTTTGTTTTCCTCCATAAGCGTTCAGCACACCTAGAGCATCGCTGGAGAGTATTTGCTGCTTTTCGTTTCTGGCTTTTCCCCTGTGCTCTAAAGACTGCCACCTGTGCTCTAAAGACTCTGCCACCTGTGCTCTAAAGACTCCGCCCCCTGTGCTCTAAAGACTCCGCCCCCTGTGCTCTAAAGACTCTGCCCCCTGTGCTCTAAAGACTCTGCCCCCTGTGCTCTAAAGACTCCGTCACCTGTAGTCTAAAGACTCCTCCCCCTGTGCTCTAAAGACTCTGCCACCTGACTCGAGACGCCTGACCCAAGAGATTACATCAATATGTACAAATACAATGATGACAGACGAGCATCCGAAACGCGCGTCGGGGTAGACACGCTGACCCTATTAACCCATCAAGCAATCCATATTATAGGTAATACTTAATACATTAAGGGTCCCTACATATCTAATATGGCAGTATGTGCCCTGCAGGACTTATGGTGACACTATATGTGTTTGTGTCGGCTGGCACATTTCCTTATTACCACATTCTGTCTTCTATCATGGTATTTGTATATATTGATGTAATCTCCTGGGTCAGGCATCTCTTTGTTTTTACGGCACAGCTGCGCCGGTGGTTTCACCCATGCTCACCGCTTTCTGTGTATTTTGTATGTCTAATAAAGATGATTTTTTGTTAATTATACATGGACTTTTTTGGTCGTAGTTGTGGTTGTAAACCCCCCCCCCCCCCCCCTTTTCTGAGTCATTCATAGCAACTGGTCCATATTTTAGTCCTTCAGCAGCAATTATTACATATTTGAATATGAACATACAATTGTTATTTATTAAACTAGCTTTGCTGCTGTTGATCATTAGCATTTGTTTTCCTTCCGAGAGTTGTACACTGGGTGCAGAATTATTAGGCAAATGAGTATTTTGATCACATCCATCCAGCACGGTGGCTCAGTGGTTAGCGCTGCAGCCTTGCAGCGCTGGGGTCCTGGGTTCGCATCCCACCAAGGACAACATCTGCAAGGAGTTTGTATGTTCTCCCCGTGTTTGCGTGGGTTTCCTCCGGGTACTCCGGTTTCCTCCCACACTCCAAAGACATACTGATAGGGAATTTAGATTGTGAGCCCCATCGGGGACAGTGATGAAAAATGTGTGCAAACTGTAAAGCGCTGCAGAATATGTTAGCGCTATATAAAAATAAAGATTATTTATTATTATTTATTTGTTTTCCTTCCGAGAGTTGTACACTGGGTGCAGAATTATTAGGCAAATGAGTATTTTGATCACATCCTCCTTTTCATACAAGTTGTCCTACTCCAAGCTGTATAGGCTTGAAAGCCAACTGCCAATTATGTAAATCAGGTGATTTGCATCTCTGTAATGAGGAGGGGTGTGGTCTAATGACATCAACACCCTATATAAGGTGTGCTTAATTATTAGGCAACTTCCTGTCCTTTGGCAAAATGGGTCAGAAGAGAGATTTGACGGACTCTGAAAAGTCAAAAATTGTGAGATGTCTTGCAGAGGGATGCAGCAGTCTTGAAATTGCCAAACTTTTGAAGCGTGATCACTGAACAATCAAGCGTTTCATGGCAAATAGCCAACAGGGTCGCAAGAAGCGTGCTGATAAAAAAAAGGCTCACAATAACTGCCCATGAATTGAGGAAAATCAAGCGTGAAGCTGCCAAGATGCCATTTATCACCAGTTCTACCATATTTAAGAGCTGTAACATTACTGGAGTATCAAAAAGCACAAGGTGTGCCATACTCAGGGACATGGCCAAGGTAAGGAAGGCTGGAAAACGACCACCTTTCAACAAGAAACATAAGATATTTCTTGGCCCAGTCTTGACGTTTTTATCTTAAGACTGATTTTTCTAAGGATTTATGGACTGATGAAATGAGAGTGACTCTTGATTGGCCAGATGGATGGGCCCGAGGCTGGATCAGTAAAGGGCAGAGAGCTTCACTCCGACTCAGACGTCAGCAAGGTGGAGGTGGGGTACTGGTATGGGCTGGTATCATCAAAGATGAACTTGTGGGACCTTTTCGGGTTGAGGATGGAGTGAAGCTCAACTCCCAGACCTACTGCCAGTTTCTGAAAGACACCTTCTACAAGCAGTGGTACAGGAAGAAGTCGGTATCGTTCAAGAAAAACATGATTTTCATGCAGGACAATGCTCCATCACATGCATCCAAATACTACACAGCGTGGCTGCCCAGTAAAGGTCTAAAAGAAGAAAAAATAATGACATGGCCCCCTTGTTCACCTGATCTGAACCCCATAGAGAACCTGTGAGATCTACAGGGAGGGAAAACAGTACACCTCTCGGTACAGTGTCTGGGAGGCTGTGGTGGCTGCGGCACATTGCAATGTTGACCGTAAACAGATCAAGCAACTGACAGAATCTCTGGATGGAAGGAAGGTGAATGTCATCGTAAGGAAAGGTGGCTATGTTGGGCACTGATTTTTTTTTTGGTTTTGAATGTCAGAAATGTTGATTTATAAATTTTGTGTTATATTGGTTTACATGGTGAAAATAAACAAGTGAGATGGGTATATATTGGGTTTTTATTAAGTTGCCTAATAATTATGCACAGTAATAGTGACCTGCACAAACAGATATCCTCCTAAGATAGCCAAATCTAAAAAAACCCACACCAACTTCCAAAAATATTAAGCTTTGATATTTATGAGTCTTTTCGGTTGATTGAGAACATAGCTGTTGTTCAATAATAAAAAGAATCCTCTCAAATACAACTTGCCTAATAATTCTGCACACGGTGTAGTCTCAATACTGCATTCTAACCAGGACCAGATTGATAATCTGGCGAACCGGGCAGATTCCCGGTGGGCCGGTGGCTCTGAACTACAAAATGGGCCGCCGGCCCTTTAAAACTTCTGACTAGGCTCTGTGTGCGCTCACACTCCTGTTGGTGCACGCGCTGATAAGGGCCGCAGCCACCTGCCTCAGTGTGTGAGTGCAGCTGCGGCCCTCTTCAGTGCGCTCACACAGAGCCCAGGTCAGAAATTTGAAAGGGCCGCCTGGGCGCGCACAGGACGCCTCTCTGCTCTCCTCCAGGGGCGTCGTTATGAAAGCTCCGGGGCTGTTGTCCTCCTGTGCAGCTGGCTCTGAGGGATGAAACATCAGCAAAAGGTCAGCATAGGTGGCTGCTCCCAGGGAGAGATAAGCTCCTGTCAGCAGGTGACAGCTCCCCCTGCTCTCATCTGCTAGTATCCCGGTAGAGAGAAGAGATCAGGGATGTGCAGACAGTGCTGCTGTGAGCAGGAGAAGCTGAAGAGCTGCACGTGGACACCAGCCTCTCCTGCACCACAGAGGAGAGTGTGTGTGGCTGCGTGTATGTGTGAGGTGTGTATGTGTGTGGCTGCGTGTATGTGTGTGGCTGTGTGTATGTGTGAGGCTGTGTGTATGTGTATAGCTGCGTGTATGTGTGTGGCTGCGTGTATGTGTGAGGTGTGTATGTGTGTGGCTGCGTGTATGTGTGTGGCTGCGTGTATGTGTGAGGTGTGTATGTGTGTGGCTGCGTGTATGTGTGTGGCTGCGTGTATGTGTGAGGTGTGTATGTGTGAGGCTGTGTGTATGTGTGTGGCTGCGTGTATGTGTGAGGTGTGTATGTGTGTGGCTGCGTGTATGTGTGTGACTGCGTGTATGTGTGTGGCTGCGTGTATGTGTGTGGCTGCGTGTATGTGTGAGGTGTGTATGTGTGTGGCTGCGTGTATGTGTGTGGCTGCGTGTATGTGTGTGGCTGCGTGTATGTGTGTGGCTGCGTGTATGTGTGTAGCTGCGTGTATGTGTGTGGCTGCGTGTATGTGTGAGGTGTGTATGTGTGTGGCTGCGTGCATGTGTGTAGCTGCGTGTATGTGTGTGGCTGCGTGTATGTGTGTGGCTGCGTGTATGTGTGTGACTGCGTGTATGTGTGTGGCTGCGTGCATGTGTGTGGCTGCGTGTATGTGTGTGGCTGCGTGTATGTGTGTGGCTGCGTGTATGTGTGTGGCTGCGTGTATGTGTGTGGCTGCGTGTATGTGTGTGGCTGCGTGTATGTGTGAGGCTGCGTGTATGTGTGTGGCTGCGTGTATGTGTGTGGCTGTGTATGTGAGAGGCTGCGTGTATGTGTGTGGCTGTGTATGTGTGTGGCTGTGTGTATGTGTGGGGCTGCGTGTATGTGAGGTGTGTGTGGCTGCGTGTATGTGTGTGGCTGCGTGTATGTGTGTGGCTGTGTGTATGTGTGTGGCTGTGTGTATGTGTGTGGCTGCGTGTATGTGTGTGGCTGTGTGTATGTGTGAGGCTGTGTGTGGCTGTATGTGTGGCTGCGTGTATGTGTGTGGCTGTATGTGTGGCTGTGTGTATGTGTGTGGTTGTGTGTATGTGTGTGGTTGTGTGTATGTGTGTGGCTGTGTGTATGTGAGGTTGTGTGTATGTGAGGTTGTGTGTATGTGAGGTTGTGTGTATGTGTGTGGCTGCGTATATGTTTGTGGCTGCGTGTATGTGTGTGGCTGTGTGTATGTGAGGTTGTGTGTATGTGTGTGGCTGCGTGTATGTGTGTGGCTGCGTGTATGTGTGTGGTTGTGTGTATGTGTGAGGCTGTGTGTATGTGAGGTTGTGTGTATGTGTGAGGCTGTGTGTATGTGAGGTTGTGTGTATGTATGTGGCTGTGTGTATGTGAGGTTGTGTGTGGCTGCGTGTATGTGTGTGGCTGTTTGTATGTGAGGTTGTGTGTGGCTTTGTGTATGTGTGAGGTTGTGTGTGGCTGTATGTGAGGTTGTGTGTGGCTGTATGTGAGGTTGTGTGTATGTGTGTGGCTGCGTGTATGTGTGTGACTGCGTGTATGTGTGTGGCTGCGTGTATGTGTGTGACTGCGTGTATGTGTGTGTATGTGTGATGCTGTGTGTGGCTGTATGTGAGGTGTGTATGTGTGTGGCTGCGTGTATGTGTGTATGTGTGTGTATGTGTGTGACTGTATGTGTGGCTGCGTGTATGTGTGTGGCTGCGTGTATGTGTGAGGCTGTGTGTATGTGTGTGGCTGCGTGTGTGTGTGACTGCATGTATGTGTGTGACTGCGTGTATGTGTGTGGCTGCGTGTATGTGTGTGGCTGCGTGTATGTGTGTGACTGCGTGTATGTGTGTGGCTGCGTGTATGTGTGAGGCTGCGTGTATGTGTGGCTGCGTGTATGTGTGAGGCTGCGTGTATGTGTGTGGCTGCGTGTATGTGTGTGGCTGCGTGTATGTGTGTGGCTGCGTGTATGTGTGTGGCTGCGTGTATGTGTGAGGCTGCGTGTATGTGTGTGGCTGCGTGTATGTGTGAGGCTGCGTGTATGTGTGTGACTGCGTGTATGTGTGTGACTGCGTGTATGTGTGTGACTGCGTGTATGTGTGTGACTGCGTGTATGTGTGTGACTGCGTGTATGTGTGAGGCTGCGTGTATGTGTGTGGCTGCGTGTATGTGTGTGGCTGCGTGTATGTGTGTGGCTGCGTGTATGTGTGAGGCTGCGTGTATGTGTGTGGCTGCGTGTATGTGTGTGGCTGCGTGTATGTGTGAGGCTGCGTGTATGTGTGTGGCTGCGTGTATGTGAGGCTGCGTGTATGTGTGTGGCTGCGTGTATGTGTGTGGCTGCGTGTATGTGTGAGGCTGCGTGTATGTGTGTGGCTGCGTGTATGTGTGTGGCTGCGTGTATGTGTGAGGCTGCGTGTATGTGTGAGGCTGCGTGTATGTGTGAGGCTGCGTGTATGTGTGTGGCTGCGTGTATGTGTGTGGCTGCGTGTATGTGTGAGGCTGCGTGTATGTGTGTGGCTGCGTGTATGTGTGAGGCTGCGTGTATGTGTGAGGCTGCGTGTATGTGTGAGGCTGCGTGTATGTGTGAGGCTGCGTGTATGTGTGTGGCTGCGTGTATGTGTGTGGCTGCGTGTATGTGTGAGGCTGCGTGTATGTGTGTGGCTGCGTGTATGTGTGAGGCAGCGTGTATGTGTGAGGCTGCGTGTATGTGTGAGGCTGCGTGTATGTGTGAGGCTGCGTGTATGTGTGTGGCTGCGTGTATGTGTGAGGCAGCGTGTATGTGTGAGGCTGCGTGTATGTGTGTGGCTGCGTGTATGTGTGTGACTGCGTGTATGTGTGATGCTGCGTGTATGTGTGAGGCTGCGTGTATGTGTGTGGCTGCGTGTATGTGTGAGGCTGCGTGTATGTGTGTGGCTGCGTGTATGTGTGTGGCTGCGTGTATGTGTGAGGCTGCGTGTATGTGTGAGGCTGCGTGTATGTGTGTGGCTGCGTGTATGTGTGAGGCAGCGTGTATGTGTGAGGCTGCGTGTATGTGTGTGGCTGCGTGTATGTGTGAGGCTGCGTGTATGTGAGGCTGCGTGTATGTGTGTGGCTGCGTGTATGTGTGAGGCTGCGTGTATGTGTGAGGCTGCGTGTATGTGTGTGGCTGCGTGTGTGTGGCTGCGTGTATGTGTGTAGCTGCGTGTATGTGTGAGGCTGCGTGTATGTGTGAGGCTGCGTGTATGTGTGAGGCTGCGTGTATGTGTGTGGCTGCGTGTATGTGTGAGGCTGCGTGTATGTGTGAGGCTGCGTGTATGTGTGAGGCTGCGTGTATGTGTGAGGCTGCGTGTATGTGTGAGGCTGCGTGTATGTGTGAGGCTGCGTGTGTGTGGCTGCGTGTATGTGTGAGGCTGTGTTTATGTGTGAGCTACTTGTGTGTGTGAGCTGTGTGATACGTGTGTGTGTGAGCTAAAGCAAAAGTTGGCACAACCTGCCAGTGTTCTACGATTTGGGTGAGGGTATTGTATGTGGGCTGGTAATTTTTTTTTGTGCCAGTTCTGCTTTTTGGTCTCAGTCCGGCCCTGATTCTAGCCCCCCCACCTGTCCAACATCCGCATCTCCCCACCTTGTCCTCTTCTCATTCCTCTTTGATTTTCGCTTTCTATTGCTGGCTGGACTCCGTGCTGCATGACATCTATCATGAGGGATCAGTACTGAGAGAAGTGAAGCTGTGTAGATGGGACAGGTGCTGAGCTGCGTAGATGGGACAGGCGAGGAACTGTGGAGGTGGGACAGGTGCGGAGCTGGGACAGGTGTGGAGCTGTGGAGGTGGGACAGGTGCGGAGCTGTGTAGTTGGGACAGTTGCGGAGCTGCGAAGTTAGGACAGGTGCGGAGCTGCGGAGTTGGGACAGGTGCGAAGCTGCGGAGTTGGGACAGGTGTGGAGGTAGGACAGGTGTGGAGCTGCGGAGTTGTGACAGGTGAGGATCTGCGGAGTTAGGACAGGTGAGGAGCTGCGGACTTAGAACTGGTGAGGAACTGTGGAGGTGGTACAGGTGCGGAGCTGCGGAGTTGTGACAGGTGAGGAGCTGCGGAGTTGTGACAGGTGCGGAGCTGCAGAGTTAGGACAGGTGAGGAACTGTGGAGGTGGGACATGTGCGGAGCTGCAGAGTTAGGACAGGTTTGGAGGTGGGACAGGTGCGGAGCTGCGGAGTTGTGACAGGTGAGGAGCTGCGGAGTTGTGACAGGTGCGGAGCTGCAGAGTTAGGACAGGTGAGGAACTGTGGAGGTGGGACATGTGTGGAGCTGCAGAGTTAGGACAGGTTTGGAGGTGGGACAGGTGCGGAGCTGCGGAGTTGTGACAGGTGAGGAGCTGCGGAGTTGTGACAGGTGCGGAGCTGCGGACTTAGAACAGGTGAGGAACTGTGGAGGTGGGACAGGTGCGGAGCTGCAGAGTTAGGACAGGTGTGGAGCTGTGGAGGTGGGACAGGTGCGGAGCTGCAGAGTTGTGACAGGTGAGGAGCTGAGGAGTTAGGACAGGTGAGGAGCTGCGGACTTAGGACAGGTGAGGAACTGTTGAGGTGGGACAGGTGTGGAGCTGCGGAGTTGTGACAGGTGTGGAGCTGCGGAGTTGTGACAGGTGAGGAGCTGCGGAGTTGTGACAGGTGAGGCGGGTGAGGGAATGGCAGATGAGTGTCATATATTATTGTTTTTTGCGTCCTTTCTGGTCCTCACATTCCAGCACGACAGTAGCCACCATTGGATTTGTGTGAATCAAATACTAAGCGATTTGGATTCAATGGAATCAATTTTTTTTTTGCGGATGTTTGTAACAAAATTGATTATTTTATAATTGATTTGCATCTGTAGTGTAAGTCCTCGTGTCCTCCGTTATCTTTATGAGTGTGACTATTACTGTAAAGAATCCCATCCTCTACTGATTACTGCTGTGATTTCCTCTCTTCTCAGGGCGGCATGGATGATGAGGTTTATCTGAGTGCATATATTACGATTGGATTACTGGAGGTCATCCTGCAGTGTAAGTGTCAGACCCAGGATCTCCAGACACCTCGTACATAGCGATGTTCTGGGATTTCCCTTATTGCGTTACATAAGGTGCGATGGGGAGAGGGATGGTGCCAGCGTAAGTCAGAGCTGCCGTTTATTTCCTGCTGTAGGATGTGATCGTGCAGCGGGCACTGAAGTGTGTTACCAATGAGACTCTGGAGAATGCCAGCCTCTACAAACTGGCACTGAAGTCGTACGCATTTACTCTATCCGGTCAAGACGAGAACAGGGACGCCGCAATTATGACCTCAAATTTTCATGAGTTTTATGCCGCCACACATGGTGTAACGCCCCCACACATGGTGTAACGCCCCCCACACATGGTGTAACGCCCCCCACACATGGTGTAACGCCCCCCACACATGGTGTAACGCCCCCCACACATGGTGTAACGCCCCCCACACATGGTGTAACGCCCCCACACATGGTGTAACGCCCCCACACATGGTGTAACTCCCCCCACTCATGGTGTAACGCCCCCCACACATGGTGTAACGCCCCCCACACATGGTGTAACGCCCCCACACATAGTGTAACGCCCCCGCACATGGTGTAACGCCCCCGCACATGGTGTAACGCCCCCGCACATGGTGTAACGCCCCCACACATGGTGTAACGCCCCCCACACATGGTGTATCGCCCCTACACATGGTGTAACGCCCCCACACATGGTGTAACGCGCCCACACATGGTGTAACACCTCCACACATGGTGTTGTGAAGGGTTAAAACTAAAATCAGAGCTGTAGTTTCATTTTCTCCATTCTCTGAAGGTTTCATTTCTCCATTTTTGTTGCTTTAAGATACATTTTTTGCAATTGGGATGAAAAGTTCAGGCTGTCATGAAACCAGACTCTTCCTCATCAGGTGCAAGATAAGGGACCCGGGGGTGTACTACTCTGAAGAATATGCCATTACACTACTTTCTATGCTATTTGGATACTGACATATATGTAGTTTCCGGTTTTCTTGCAATATTATTGGCTTATAAAGTGAAGCATTACAACGATGCTATTGGTAGTTGAGAACTTTGCATAATTAAGCAAAATATTATAAAAAGTGACTAAAATAAAGGGGACTGGTAATCTGTCTTGATCCTCCCGTACAGAGACCCCCGTCTCCGTGTGGTTATTCCCAGTTGCTAGCAACGCCCTGTGGATTAATTTGGAAATCACTGGATCAACCATGAAGGGTTAATTTAATCCTCTCCCTATCAGCTGGCGCCCAACGTGGGGCCCCCGAATAGGGACGCCTCTGCCCCCGGAGGACAACAAGACAAAGGACCCTCGGAGCGGACACAGGTGCTGGAAAATTGGGACTGATCATCCCCCACGACAACCACGGTAAGTTGGCAGTTATACTGTTCAGACTGACCGTTGGTGTGGTTTTCCTGTGTCTGTTGCTGCAAAGAGGATCTGAGGTTTGTCCCCGTGGTGGGGTGATTCATGGGTGGAATCATATAGAGGTGCAGTCCCGTTGGGGGCCCAGTGCTCGAACTGTACCTCATAAGGGACGGACACCCCGGATTGACCAGTGATTGTGACTCTCTTTCTAGTCACTCCCCGAGGACACGAAAATGGGGACATCATCGGCATATGCTACCACCCTCAGAGTGGCATCTGGGGCTGCCTGGTCCATCCTGACTCCCAACGGACCGCGTTCAATCCTCAAAAGGGGATCTATCGCGAACACATATAACAGCGGGCTCACTGGACAGCCCTGGTGGACCCCAGACCCAACCTCAAAAGGGCGGCCAGACCAACCATTCATGAGCGGGAAGGTCTCTGCCCCTTCATACAAGATCTTTAGCCAATTCACAAACCCCCCCAGGCAGACCGTACCTCAGAAGGACGGACCAGAGGTACTCATGATTCACCCGATCAAAAGCTTTCGCCTGGTCTAAAGACAGCAAATACCCCTTCCATTGACTCACCCTACCCTGCTCCACTGCCTCTCGGACACCGAGCACTAAAAGTGCTGCGGCCTGGAACAGAGAAGTGCTGGGTCCCCGAAAGGAGCCAGGGTGCAAACTTCAACAGCCGTTTGAACAGCACCTTTGCCAGAACCTTCTGGTCCGTATTGAGAAGCGCTATGGGATGCCAATTCTCAATACGGGACGAGTCCTTTTGACAGGATAATCAGGGCCGACTGCCTCATTGACTGGGAAAGAGTGCCCTTGGAGAGACGCTCTTTAAACACCTCAGTCAAGAGGGGGACCAAGGAGTCCCTGAAGGTCTTATAAAACTTAGATGTTAAGCCATCCGGGCCTGGCGATTTCTTAGGCCGAAGCCCATGAATGGCCAGTCGCACTTCCTCTTCCCTGATTGCCTCGTGAAGCGAGGGGACATCCCCTGGCTAAGGGATGGCTTCGGCCAGGAAAGCCGACATCATGTTCCGATCCAGATCCCTCTTCCCCAAGAGGTGTGAGTAGAAAGATCTGATCACCTCCAAGATCCCTGATTTGGATCTGTTCAGGGAACCCGTACTGTCGACCAAACCTGTCACTACCTCACAACTCACTGACATCTTACAGTTTCTGTAGGGGTCGGGCGAGCGGTACCTCCCGAAATCCCTCTCAAAAACCAAAGATGTGTGCCTATCATACTGACACCTCTTGAGTAAAGACTTCACTCTGGAGATTTCCTCATGGTCACCCCCAGTCGAGATGAGCTGTTCAAGTTTCCTCCTCAGTTCCTGATACAGGCGGTACCTGCTCAGGCTCCTGAGGCTCGAGAGCTGGCGGAAGAAACTCGCAACCCGTTCCTTGAACATCTCCCACTACTCTAACTTATCGCTACAGAGATCCAAAAGCGGTACCTGGCTCTGAAGAAAGTACTCAAAGGATTGTCTTATCCCTGCTTCTTCCAAGAGGGACGAATTCAGCTTCCATAGTCCTTTTCCCATCCGAGGGGTTTTTGAAACATTCAGAGAAAAAGAAATCAGACAGTGATCGGAGAACTCCACCTCAACAACGGACACTGCTGAAGAGATGGCTTCCTCCTTCAAAAAAAAACCTGTCTATCCTAGACCTGCAGCTACCTCTATGAAAGGTGAAACCACTGTGACCTGAGGTGTGCCGGACATGGACATCCACCAGGCGAGCGTCACTAGCTATGCTATTAAGAGTATTACTATCATAAGCCAGCCGGTCAATGGAGCCTCCCCTATCACGAACCCTTGTAACAGTATTAAAGTCGCCTCCAAAGACAAGACCACCTGCCGGCTCATAAAAAGAAAATGCTTAATCTTCAGGAAGAGACATTTAAGGTCCCACTTTGACTGTGGACCATAGAGGTTAATGAGCCGAAGCTCCTGTCCCCTCATGAAGACGTCTAAGACCAGGCACCTCCCCATTTCTACATCGATAACTCTCCGGCACTCAACCGATGAAGTCTTAAAAAGGACTGCCACCCCGCTATACGGCTCAGCCACAAGAGACCAGTACGAGGATCCGCACCTCCACTCGCTCTCCGCCTTGCGTATGGCCCCCACATCCGTAAGTCTGGTCTCCTGCAAAAACAAAATGTCAGCCTCAAATCGGGTGAGAAAATCAAAGGCCGCAAATCTAGCTGCATCAGACTTTATACTAGCCACATTAATGGTCGCCAGAGTCAACGGGGTGGGTGCCGCCATCATGAGTGATCGAGTTAGATGGCCTTTTTCTTCCCCCCACCCATTTTCCTAGCCCATTCATTTCCGGACGATGAAGCCCCCCTCTTCTTTTCAGAGAGACAGAGGTATCCATCCTTCCCACCTATTTCTCATCACTGGACCTAGGGTTGGCCCCACCTCCTGAAGAAGACAAACCCTCTGGATAAGGGACTCCGCCCCCTCCCCAAGACCCTCCCGATGTTACCTCCGGAACCTCACCCCGACCCCTGTCTCAGCAGGGTCGTCAAGGGCTTGGTACCGGTTAGAGAGGGGGATCAGAGGGGAGTCAGTGGGACCTTCCTTAGGCACCTTGGTCAGGGAGGGAGAAGATTTTCCATCTCCCTTCTTTTTCTTCTTTTTTTTTTACTTTTGGCACTCTTGGTACCCTTGTCACCCCTTTCTTTTGGCGGTTCTCCTCCATCCTCATCAAAACTTTCATATTGGGAGGTATCTGAGAGATCAGCTATCTCCTCATTCTCCATCTGTCTGATCTCCTCATTCACCGCTTCCTCCCCCCGGGCCTTAGTGAAATGGGCCGTCACCTCAGAGTAGGGGGCAGCCATTACCCCAGTTTCCCGAGGCACATCCTGCCCCGTGCCCTCCTGACGCCTTGCCTACCTCTGCTGGTAAGAGGGGCCACTAGCCCTGCTATTCCTCATCGGCCCCTCAGCTCCTCCCCCGTTGCCTCCTCCAAACTCTGCAGAGGTTGCACCGCCAAGAACTTCCTCCCGGCTCCCCTATGCCCGGCCGGCCATGGCATTAGAGAAGGAATGAGGGCAGTGGCTGAATGGGTGACCTAGATCACCACACAGGTGACATCGAATGACAGCACAAGATGCGGCGAGGTGACCCACCTCACCACAGAAGGCACATTTCTGCACCTTGCAACCCGCGCTGAAGTGGCGAGGATCACCGCACCTGTGGCAGACCTTCGGATGCCCCTGGTAGAAGACCAGAATCCGATCCCTTCCCAGGAAAGCCGAGGAAGGGATGTGGGTGACAGTGCCCCCTGAACGCTTCAACTTTACCATGAAGGTCCAGCCTCCTGACCAGATGCCAAAATCGTCCCGGTTCTTCTTAGGGACCTCCACAACCTCGCCGTACTGGCTCAACCAGGTCATTATGTCGATGCCAGAAAGAGACTCATTACATGTTAAAATGGTCACTTTCTTCGGCCCACTTTGGCGAGAAATTGCCTCCATGGCAAACCCTCGCCAGCCGGGCTCCTCCTTTACCAGCTCATAATTCAACCAAAAGAGCTCCAAGCCTTCCGGCCGGACAAAGCTGATATCAAAGGTGGAGGTCCCAAAAGGATGTATCAGAGCAACGATGTCAATAGCCCTGAAGTCCATCTTCATGAGGAGCTTCACCACATTTGTCCTGGATGGACATGCCTCATCGCCCCTCCAGCGAAGACGAACTACATTTCTCCTGGAGACCCCCCTGCCTGGCTGTTGGGAGGGACCACACGGTCTCCCCTCCCCTTTTTTCTTGGAAGGCAGCTAGACCAAACTTATCTAGCCAGAAGGACAACTCCACCTCTCTTCCCTCTACATTGATCGTCCGCTCCCCTTTTTTGAGGGCCTCCAGGAAATGGCTGTGAAAAGCATCATTCCCTGGGTCTGGAGATGAGGAAGACCCCCGCAGAATCCCACCTGCAGCAGCCGCATAACTAATGGTGCCTGCAGGTGAGGGGGGCGATGGACCAGCCCCTAAATTCCCTGAACTCTCAACCTCACAGTCAACCATCTCCACCTCACTGACCTCAGCCTCACTATTTTCACTAGCAGAATTCACACCAACCATACCTCCAGCAGAAACCGCCCCTCCACCATTGTCACAGACACTATTCACACCAACCATACCTCCAGCAGAAACCGCCCCTCCAACACCTGACCCTTCACCATTGTCACAGACACTATTCACACCACTTCCTTTCTTATTTACATTTCTAGTTGTGTTTTTTACATTGCTTTCTGCTGGGAATGTTGCTATTTGCAGTGCAGCTGCCCATTTAAGAGTGATAATGCAGGGTTTAATTACCACACCCTGCTTTTCAGCAGAGCATGTGCTGGCAGCTGCAGACCATCTCCACGCTCCTGTGTGCACTTCACCACCGGGTCCCCCGCAGATACAGGTGACACACATGCAGAGGACGCCAGTAGTGCGACTCTCTCCGGCGAGGATGTGGGTCGCCCGCCAGGGCAGTGGGGTACTCGGTACTGGGCCGGTATCTCAGAGGGAAGTGTCACAGTAGCGGTGACCCAGTCCATGGCCCTGGGCGTCCGTGTAAACGGGGTTAAGAGTGGCTGATTAAAGTTTATAAGTGGATGATACGTGACGCCACCTGTGGTGATCGGCAATGAAGGTGTTAAGCCGACACTGCAGTGCAGATCCTCTGGGACAGATGGTGTGGGGCAGCAATGATGTTGTAGCCCTCCACAGGTAGAGCTGTGGTCCCAGGGCAGTGAGGATAGGTGTTGAGGAAGAGGGTGTAGTGTCTGGCACAGATTGCTGGAGAGTTTGCAGGAAGGAGGCAAGGACACAATATAGTGCAGTTTCTTTTACCTTTACTTTGCTTGGTAAATGCAGTTCAGAATTCCAGATTACAGATGGAACAGAGGCTGGCTGGCCTAGAAGCAACTTAGGAATCTCTCTATGCAGATGGGTTGTGTAGTCTCCTTTCTAGCGCTTATCTTAGGTACTTGCAGTACTGTGTTACACTGAAGTTCCACTTTCTTGTTCTCATCTAGAACTCCCTCGTATGGCAGACAGCTGCACCCTTCTTCTTCTTCTGGCTCACCCGTTGCTGTTGTGCTTCCGAGTCTTATATGGGAACAGAGCATTTACAGCTTCCTATTCCTCCGGTTTCTGCTGCAGGAACATCAGTATCCAAACAACCTTGGAGACCGGGCTCCAGATCATGCGCTATAGCTAGAAGTGAGCCTGGACTCTGCTCAATCTTCCAGCTCTTCTCCTCACGTCCACACACATTTCTGTTATGAATGAGTCACTGAGGAGGAAAAAACAAAAAGCAAGCTAAGCCCAGAAAACCGGAGAGGTTGGTAACTAGCGGATTGCAGACCCCTGATCCTATCCACACAACTAGCAGTAGCCGTGGGGCGTGCCTACGGTGGTCCTAGATGCCTCATCATGGCCGGAGAACTAAATAAGCCTAAAGAAAGAAAGGGAAAATCTAAACTGCCCCAGAGCAGACCCCAAAGCAATAGACAGCCCCCAACATGTATTGTCGGTATTTGCGCCACCTCTGTACACACATTCCACAGCCACAAAACTTGGATAAGTGACACTTGTCACTTATCAAAGCTTGTGCCTGCTGTTTTTCATTTTTTTCACCCCCTTTGTGCCACCTAACTACAACCCTATCTGTTGATCCCTGCCCAATCTCTCTTCATCCACCCCAATCCCCATCCCCCTTGTTTTACCCCCCTCCTCCCCCCTTTGCGCATCCGCTGAGCTTTGATTGGTGACGCAGTTCAACGATGAACTCTCATGCTCCCTTTTTTTTTCTCTGCCCCCTTAGCGCCAACTCCGTACACAAATCCCCCAGCCGCCAAACTTTGATAAGT
Organism: Dendrobates tinctorius; assembly: GCF_039654945.1. Classification (NCBI taxonomy): domain Eukaryota; kingdom Metazoa; phylum Chordata; class Amphibia; order Anura; family Dendrobatidae; genus Dendrobates; species Dendrobates tinctorius. The sequence goes on along the minus strand of NW_027361903.1, from coordinate 1,256,480 downwards.
GACACAGTTCACTTATTAAAGTTTGTGCCTGCCGTTTTCCTTATTTTTTTTCTTCAACACCCCCCTGCGCCACTCCTGTGCGCACATACAGCTGCTGCCGAACTTTGATAAGTAAAACAGTTCACTTACCAGAGCTCATGCCGGCTGTTTTAGACACTTATTTTCGCCACCCCCATGCGCACATCCAGCAGCCTAATTTTGATAAGTGACACGCAGTTCACTTATCAGAGCTAGGGCCTGCTATTTTAGACTTTTTTTCCACAGCTTTTTCTTTACGGAATAGTTTACAGCAATCACTACCCCCCCACGCATATACACACAGTTTTCAATAAAGTACACCCAAGCACCATATTCACACAAAAATGCCATCAAATTGATCCCAACAGCGCTATTCAATGGAGGAGGCATAAGCTTTACTTGCCTCCGACACTGATAGCGAGGATGACGATCCCACTTTTCTATATATTTCGGATTCTTCATCCTCTTCCCCCTCCTCATCTTCCTCCTGGGGTCCTGCGGAACCGCTATACAGACGCTCCAGGACAGAAGATGAGGCAGCTCTGACCGTGCCCGCAGCTGACCCAGCGCTCCCCATATGGACCTTGCCCCCGAAAATTACGAGCCACTAATTCCTGATTTTGTGGCAGAATCAGGAATCAAATTTGACACCACCGGCCTCACAGAAATTGAATTTTTCAAAGTCTTTTTCTCTGAGGATTTTATTAACCTCATGGTGGCGCAAACTAATTTGTACGCTCGTCAATTTTTGGAGCAACACCCGCGTTCATCATTTTCAAACTGGTCTCCTGTAGACGCAGTTGAAATGATGCAGTTTTGGGGCCTGGTCCTCCATATGGGGATCCTGAAGAAGCCCAAACTTCGGTAATATTGGAGTGTTGATATTTTATATAACACTCCAGTGTTCCGAATGGTCAAGGCCCGGACGCGTTTTGAGGCCAATCATTAATTCCTGCATTATACTGATAATGCAGTGTCCCGCATGAGATGACCCCAACTTTGACCGTGTTTTCAAAGTTCGGCCAGTCATTGAACACTTCAACAAAAAGTTTGCTGAGGTGTACGTGCCCCAAAGAGACATCTGCGTGGATGAGTCTTTAGTTCATTTCAAGGGAAGGCTGCGATTCCGTCAGTACCTACCCAGAAAGAGGGCCAGGTATGGAATCAAACTCTATAAGCTGTGTGAGAGTACCTCAGGGTACACCCACAGGTTTAGAGTCTAGGAAAGAAAGGGCACCAGGATTGAACCCCCTGTGTGTCCTCCTTTCCTGGGAGTGAGTGGGAAAATTGTGTGGGATTTGGTACACCCACTGCTGGAGCTGGATAAAGATTATCACCTCTACACTTTTATACCAGTATGCCACTCTACAAATCCCTCTCTTAGCGAGGTACCACAACATGCGGTACTGTCCGCAAAAATCAGAGAGGCCTCCCAAAGACGCTACTTGGGCAGATGCTCCGAAAAGGTGAGCGCAGAGCCCAATGTAGCGACCACCTACTGGTGGTCAAGTACAAGGACAAGAGGGATGTCCTTCTCTTGACCACCATACACGGTGATGGCAGTGCCCTCTGCACTGTACGGGGTACCTCTATACAGGTCAGCAAACCAACCTGTGTACTGGGGTACAATAAAAACATGGGGGGCGTTGATCTCTCCGATCAACTCCTTCAACTGTACAATGCTTTGAGGAAGGCCAAGGTGTGGTATTAAAAGCTGGCCATGTACATCGTCCAAATGGCAATTGTTATGATGAGTCACCGAAGGAGGAAAAAACAAAATACCAGCTAAGTCCAGAAAAACCAGAGAGGTTGGCAGCTATCGGATTGCAGACCCCTGAACCTATCCACAACAACTAGCAGTAGCCGTGGGGGGTTCCTATGGTGCCCTAGACCCCTCGATCACAGCCAGAGAACTATATAGCCTAAAGACAGAAAGGGGAAAAACTAAACTGCCCCAGAGCAGACCCCAAAGCAATAGGCAGCCCCCAACATATAATGACGGTGAAGCAAGATGAAAACACTAACACAGATAGAAAGATAGGTTGAGCAAATGATGTGGCCCAAGCTAACTACATAGGACAGGATAGGAAAGCTGCTGTCTGCCATCCGCAAAAACCCTATCAAAATGAGCCAACCGGCTGATCGGAAAAACAGGCCTTGAAGTCGCTAGGCTTCAAAAGACTATATCAGCACTCAGGTATATTCTGAAGACAGAGCAAAATATCAACAGATCAGAGACAAAAATGGAATTCAGCTCACCCCCGGCCGGGGATTGCAGAACTCCCAAAAAACAAGGCAAAACAAAAACAAAACTGAAGAGTACAAAGCAGAGCAGAAAAACTTAGCTTTGAGATGCAGGAATCAGACTGGTCTCCAAGAATCCAGCAGGAAAATCACCAGCCAGGAAGAAGGGCGTCGGCAGCCTTATATCCAGTCCTCAATTCCAGCCACCCAGTCATCATCTAGCTGCCCAGGTGTCTGGTAATCAGCCTCACTACCTTCCTTCACCAGAAGAGGGAGTTCATCAGACCTCAATGGTGAAGGGAAAAATGAACTCACAACAGTACCTCCCCCTTGAGGAGGGGTCACCGAACCCTCATCCATGCCACCAGGGCGATCCGGGTGAGCCCGATGAAAGGCACGCACCAATCTTTCAACATGAATATCAGAGGCAGAGACCCAGGAATTATCCTCCTGACCATAACCCTTCCACTTAACCAAATACTGGAGTCTCCATCTAGCCAGACGGGAATCCAGTATCTTCTCTACCTCATATTCCATGTTACCTTCAACCAATATAGGGTCAGGAGGTGCCACCACAGGAACTACTGGTTGAACAAACCTCTTCAACAAGGACTTATGAAACACATTATGAATTTTAAATGTGACAGGAAGAGCCAACCGAAAAGAGACTAATGGAGATTAATAATCTCCAAAATCTTGTAAGGTCCAATAAATCTAGGCTTAAACTTAGGAGAAGCCACCTTCATAGCGATATTTTTTGATGATAACCAAACCATATCGCCCACCTTAAACTGGGGACCAACGGTCCTACGCCGGTTGGAAAACCGCTGGGCCTTTTCCTGGGAGAGAGACAACTTATCCACTACTTGGTCTCAGATCTGGTGCATTCTCTCCACCACAGTGTCAACACCTGGGCAGGCAGAAGGCTTCACCTGCCCTGAAGAAAATCGAGGGTGAAAACCAAAGTTACAAAAAAAAGGTGACATCAAAGTGGCAGAACTAGCTCTATTATTTAAAGCAAATTCGGCCAAGGGCAAAAATGAAACCCAATCATCCTGATCGGCAGAAATAAAACATCTCAAATACAACTCCAAAGTCTGGTTTGTTCTCTCCGTCTGCCCATTAGTCTGAGGGTGAAACGCAGAGGAGAAGGACAACTGAATTCCCAGCTTGGAACAGAAAGTCCTCCAAAATCTAGACACAAACTGAACTCCTCTGTCAGATACAATGTTCTCAGGAATCCTGTGCAAGCGAACCACCTGTTGCAAAAACAAGGGCACCAACTCAGAGGAAGATAGCAACTTAGGGAGTGGTACAAGATGGACCATCTTAGAGAATCTATCACAAATCACCCAAATAACAGTCATTCTCTGAGAGACAGGCATATCAGAGATAAAATCCATTGAAATATGGGTCCATGGCCTCCTGGGCACCGGCAAAGGCATCAACAAACCACTAGAGTGAGAACAAGGTTTAGACCGGGAGCAAGTCCCACAGGACTGCACAAAATTCCTGACATCACGAGACAAGAAGGGCCACCAAAAAGATCGACTCACCAGATCTCTAGTACCAAAAATACCTGGATGACCAGCCAATGCAGAGCAATGAACTTCAGACATCACTTTCTTCCTCCACTGGTCAGGAACATACAACTTTCCACTGGGACAACGCTCAGGTTTGTCCTCCTGAAACTCTTCCAGAGCACGTCTCAAATCGGGCGAGATGGCAGAAAGAACTACCCCCTCGCCTAAGATGGTAGCAGGTTTAGTCACAACAGGAGAATCAGCAAGGAAACTCCTAGAGAGGGTGTCTGCCTTGACATTCTTAGTGCCCGGAAGAAAAGAGACCACAAAATCAAAACGTGTGAAAAATAAGGCCCACCTAGCCTGTCTAGGATTCAAGTGCTTGGCCGACTCCAGGTAAATCAAATTCTTGTGGTCAGTAAGGACCACGACTTGGTGTTTGGCTCCCTCCAACCAATGTCTCCACTCCTCAAATGCCCATTTCATGGCCAACAGTTCCCGATTCCCCACATCATAGTTACGTTCGGATGGGGAGAACTTTCAGGAAAAGAAAGCACAAGGATTCATTTTAGATGTCACAGGATCTTTTTGGGACAACACCGCTCCTGCACCAATCTCAGAAGCGTCCACCTCCACCAGAAACGGGAGTGAGACATCAGGTTGCCGCAAAACCGGAGCAGAAGTGAACCTTCGCTTCAGCTCCTGAAAGGAAGAAACAGCCTCCGGAGACCAATTCAACACATCAGCACCCTTCTTAGTCAGATCAGTCAATGGTTTGGCAATACCAGAAAAATTAGCTATAAATTTCCGATAAAAATTAGCAAAACCCAAAAACTTCTGGAGGGCCTTCAAAGAAGTGGGCTGAACCCAATCATAAATGGCCTGTACCTTGGCCGGGTCCATTTCACTACTTGACAGAGACAAAATAAATCCCAAAAATGAAATCCTCTGTACCCCAAAAAGGCGAATTCTCCCTCAAAATCCGGAACACAGTCCGAACATGTTCCACATGAGAGTCCCAATTCTTGGAGAAGATCAAAATATCATCCAGATAGATAATCAAAAATTTATCCACAAAGTCTCGGAATATATCGTTCATGAAGCACTGGAAGACAGAAGGGGCATTAGTGAGCCCAAAAGGCATCACCAGGTACTCAAAATGTCCCTCCGGAGTATTAAACGCCGTCTTCCATTCATCCCCCTGCTTAATGCGGATAAGATTATACGCCCCCCTGAGGTCAAGCTTGGTAAACCAGCAAGCACCTTTAACTCTGGAGAATAGATCAGAAATCAGGGGTAACGGATACTGATATTTAACAGTAATTTTGTTGAGGGCACGATAGTCAATACAAGGCCTTAATGAACCATCCTTTTTAGCCACGAAAAAAAACCCAGCACCTAAAGGTGAAGAGGATGGTCTAATATGACCCATCTCCAATGCCTCCTTAATATAGGATCGCATAGCCTCGTGCTCAGGTAAAGATAAATTGAAAAGCCGACCCTTGGGGAATTTACACCCCGGGTTCAGCTCAATAGCACAGTCATAACTCCTATGAGGAGGCAAAGACGCAGACTCATTCTCTCTAAATACATCATAAAAGTCAGCCAAATAGTCAGGAACATCATGTGACTGTGGAGAGGTGGAGAAAACAGGAGCATCACTAAGGGCACACCGACAACCCCAACTCACCACAGATAAAGATTTCCAATCCAGAACTGGATTATGGATTTGCAACCAGGGAAACCCCAGAACAATGGTATCATGCAAATTATGCAACACCCAAAATCTGCAATTTTCTTGATGGTCTGGGGCGAACCGCATTACCACCTGGGTCCAAAACTGAGGTTTATTCTTCGCCAAAGGAGTAGCATCAATACCCCTCAAAGGGATAGGCGTCCGCAGAGGTGTCATAGGAAATCCACAACGTTTAGCAAAATCCAAGTCCATCAGGTTCAGAGCTGCTCCTGAATCCACAAAAGCCTTGGCGGAAAATGTGGACAGGGAGCAGATCAGTGTAATTGCCAGAAGAAACTTAGGTTGAACACCACCCACAGAAAACGTGTGTGCACAACGTTTCTCTCGTTTAGGGCAGACAGAAATAATATGTGAGGCATCTCCACAAAAAAAACACAGCTTATTACGCCTTCTGAACTCCTGACGTTGCGCCCTAGACAAAACTCTATCACATTGCATAGGTTCAGACATTTGTTCAACAGGTGGTAACATCTCTCGTGTAGTTTTGCGTTCACGTAAACACCGATCCACCTGAATGGCTAATGACATAGAATCGTCAAGACCAGAGGGAACAGGAAATCCCACCATAGTATCTTTTACAGTTTCTGACAAACCCTTCCGAAAGAGGGCTGCCAAGGCACCATCATTCCAGGTAGTAAGGACCGCCCACTTTCGGAATTTTTGACAGTACAACTCTGCCGAATCCCGACCCTGGCTTAATGCCAACAGGGTCTTTTCAGCCTGATCAATAGCATTAGGTTCATCATGCAACAACCCCAAGGCTTGAAAAAATGAGTTCACATTATTCAGAATAGGATCATCAGGTTTCAAAGAAAATGCCCAATCCTGGGGATCGCCGCGCAGCAAAGAGATGACAATTTTAACCTGCTGCGCGGAGTTCCCCGACGAGTTAGGCTTCAAGGCAAAAAATAATTTACAATTATTCTTGAAATTCAAGAATTTAGACCGATCCCCCACAAATACATCAGGAGAAGGAATCTTTGGTTCAGCAGCATGTGAATGAGCAAGATAGGCGGAAATTCCCCGCACTTCAGCAGCGAGCTGCTCCACACGATCAGACAATTGCTTCATCTCCATTGAGAGAAAAATTCCCCCTACGGCCTCAGAGATATAGAGGAAAAAATATGCACACAAAAAAAAAAAAAAATTCTGACATTTTTTTTTTTTTTTTTTTTACAATTCTCTCCTGCTATTGAGTACCCTAGGATCTGCGGTATGGCTGGTGATTCTGTTATGATGAGTCACCGAAGGAGGAAAAAACAAAATACCAGCTAAGTCCAGAAAAACCAGAGAGGTTGGCAGCTATCGGATTGCAGACCCCTGAACCTATCCACAACAACTAGCAGTAGCCGTGGGGGGTTCCTACGGTGCCCTAGACCCCTCAATCACAGCCAGAGAACTATATAGCCTAACGACAGAAAGGGGAAAAACTAAACTGCCCCAGAGCAGACCCCAAAGCAATAGGCAGCGCCCAACATATAATGACGGTGAAGCAAGATGAAAACACTAACACAGATAGAAAGATAGGTTGAGCAAATGATGGGGCCCAAGCTAACTACATAGGACAGGATAGGAAAGCTGCTGTCTGCCATCCGCAAAAACCCTATCAAAATGAGCCAACCAACTGATCGGAAAAACAGGCCCTGAAGTCGCTAGGCTTCAAAAGACTATATCAGCACTCAGGTATATTCTGAAGACAGAGCAAAATATCAACAGATCAGAGACAAAAATGGAATTCAGCTCACCCCCGGCCGGGGATTGCAGAACTCCCAAAAAACAAGGCAAAACAAAAACAAAACTGAAGAGTACAAAGCAGAGCAGAAAAACTTAGCTTTGAGATGCAGGAATCAGACTGGTCTCCAAGAATCCAGCAAGAAAATCACCAGCCAGGAAGAAGGGCGTCGGCAGCCTTATATATGTGATGCAGCAGCAAAAAAGGCAAATGCAATTCTAGGATGTATTAACAGAAGCATACAGTCTAGATCACGTGAAGTCATTATTTCCCTCTACTCCTCTTTGGTCAGACCTCATCTGGAATATTGTGTCCAGTTTTGGGCACCACATTTTAAAAAAGACATCAACAAACTGGAGCAAGTTCAGAAAAGAGCGACCAGAATGGTGACCGGTCTGCAAACCCTGTCTTATGAGGAAAGGTTGCAGGATTTGGGAATGTTTAGTTTGCAAAAGAGAAGACTGAGAGGAGACTTAATAGCTGTCTACAAATATCTAAAGGGCTGTCACATTGTAGAAGGATCAACTTTATTCTCATTTGCACAAGGAAAGACTAGAAGCAATGGGATGAAACTGAATGGGAGGAGACACAGATTAGATATTAGAAAAAACTTTTTGACAGTTAGAGTGATCAATGAGTGGAACAGGCTGCCACGAGAAGTGGTGAGTTCTCCTTCAATGGAAGTCTTCAAACAGAGGCTGGACAGACATCTGACTGGGATGATTTAGCGAATCCTGCTTTGAGCAGGGGGTTGGACCAGATGGCCCAGGAGGTCCCTTCCAACTCTACGATTCTATGATTCTATGATTCTATGATTCTATGATTCTATATCCAGCCCTCAATTCCAGCCACCCAGTCATCATCTAGCTGCCCAGGTGTCTGGTAATCAGCCTCACTACCTTCCTTCACCAGAAGAGGGAGTTCATCAGACCTCAATGGTGAAGGGAAAAATGAACTCACAACAGGCAATGCTCAACGCATTCCTGCTCTCACGATGTGCATGCCACACTGATACGTCGTACCTTCAGTTCCAGGAGGTAGTGGTTAAGGTCATGATGTTTGGCACTCAGGAAGCAGCGGGCCCCAGTACTTCTGGAACTGAAGGTGCTTGTATTGTACCAGGTCAGCATTTTCCGGGGGAGGTCCCGCCAACCCAAAGAAAAGGTAAGCCACAAAAAAGGTGTCAAGTGTGTTACAAAAAAGGAATACGCAGGGACACCACTTATCAATGCGACACCTGCCTTGAAAAACCTGGCCTGTGTATGAAGGATTGCTTCAAATTGTACCACACCTTCATGCACTACTAATTTACATTAGATTAGTTGGGGGCACATCTAGATTTGTTCTTTGGAGGTCTAGTATCCAAAATGATGTCACATGTGGGTTTTTTCCTGTTTAGGCACATCAGGGGCTCTGCAAACGGAACATGACGCCAGCAGACCATCAAAGTCTGCATTCCAAAACATCACTACTTCCCTTTCGAGCCCCGACGTGTGCCCAAACAGTTTTTTACCACATGTGGGATACCAGCGTACTCTGGACAAATTGGACAACGACTTTTGCGATTCAATTTCTCCTGTTACTCTTGGGAAAATTAAAAATTGGGGACTAAAAGATAATTTATGTGCGAACAAAATAGGATTTTGTATTTTCATGCCCGGGCATTATAATATTATAGATAAGTTCCTTAGGGGAAAAAGCACAAAAATTGAGCTTGACTTGAGTTGATACACATGCAGCATATAAATGCATGTTGACATTGGCCATAAAACATACAACCTGCAAAAGACAAAATGAACAAAAACCCTGCTGTAACTAATAAGTTAAAGCAAAAGTGCATCTAAATAATACAGAGTTTTTAGTAATACTGGTTTTGATCAGGTTTTTAATATTAGACAGTGTAGGACTATCCCGAACAGAGTTACCGTGTCGTGGTGGGATGGCTTTCATGCTACTTTTGATCAAAAACAGTATTACTAGAAACTCTGTATTATTTAGATGCACTTTTGCTTTTACTTATTTAGTTACAGCAGGGTTTTTGTTCATTTTGTCTTTTGTAGGTTTTAAGTTCCTTAGGGGGTCTAGTTTCCAAAATGGGGTCACTTGTGGGGGGTTTCTACTGTTTAGGCACATCAGGGGCTTTGGAAAAAGAAAAAAGACGCTCACAGACCATTCCATCAAAGTCTGCATTCCAAAACATCATTACTTCCCTTCCGAGCCCCGACGTGTGCCCAGACAGTAGTTTTCTCCCACATGTGGGGTATCAGCGTACTCAGGACAAATTGGACAACAACTTTTGGGGTCCAATTTCTCCTATTATTCTTGGGAAAATTATAAATTGGGGACTAGGAAATCATTTATGTGGAAAATTTTTTTTTTTTTTTTTTTCATGCCCGGGCATTATAAACTTTAGCAAAACACTTGGGGGTTCAAAGTGCTCACCACACATCTAGATAAGTTCCTTAGGGGGTCTAGTTTCCAAAATGGGGTCACTTGTGGGGGGGTTTCCACTGTTTAGGCACATCAGGGCTCTCCAAACGTGACATGGCCTCCGATCTCAATTCCAGCCAATTATAGGTTGAAAAAGTCCAACGGCGCTCCTTCCCTTCTGAGCCCTGCCATGCGCCCAAACAGTGGTCCCTCCCCACATATTGGGTGTCAGCGTACTCAGGACAAATTGGACAACAACTTTTGGGGTCCAATTTCTCCTGTTACCCTTGAGAAAATAAAAAAATTGTTGCTAAAAGATCATTTTTGAGACTAAAAAGTGAAATGTTTATTTTTCCTTCCATGTTGCTTCTGCTCCTGTGAAGCACCTGAAGGGTTAATAATCTTCTTGAGTGTAGTGTTGAGTAGCTTGAGGGGTGCAGTTTTTAGAATGGTGTCACTTTTGGGTATTTTCTGTCATATAGACCCCTCAAAGTGGCTTCAAATGTGATGTGGTCCATAAAAAAAATGGATTTGTAAGTTTTGTTGTAAAAATGAGAAATCGCTGTTTAAGGCTGGTTTCACACTTGCGTTTTTTTGCGCTGTATTTTAGCGCTAAAAAACGCATGTGCTTTTTTTTCCTATATTTTGCATGGGATGCGCTTATGTGCGCATACACATGCATTTGTATGCGTTTTTACGCTCATGCGTTTTTTTGTGGTGTGTGCTCGGGCGCACAAAATGCATCCTGTTGCATTTTTTGGGCATCCGACTTGCCTCAAAAAAACGCATGCGTTTTTTTACAGCAAGACACCCATTATAAAAGTCTATGGGTGCGCATATGTGCACATTGGCATGCTCATGTATGCTGTTTTTTGCGCATGCGTTTTTTTGTTGAGCATTGGTTAGACAATGGAAATTAGGGGTTTGGGTTAGAGTTAGGGTTAGTTAAGGGGGTTTAGGGTTAGGGTTTGGGTTAGTATGGTTTGGTTAAGGGTTAGGGTTTAGGGTTAGTTAGGGTTAGGGTTTGGTTAAGGGTTAGAATTAGGGTTAGTATGGTTTGGTTAAGGGTTAGGGTCAGGGTTAGGGTTAGGGTATGGTTTGGTTAAGGGTTAGGGTTAGTTAGGGTTTAGGGTTAGGGTTTGGTTAAGGGTTAGGGTTAGTATGGTTTGATTAAGGGTTAGGGTATGGTTTGGTTAAGGGTTAGGGTTAGTAAAGTCATGGTTTGGGTTAGTGTGAGGGGCCAACTAATGTTGGAAAAAAACGCAAACGCGGGTAAAACGCACTAAAAACGCATACAAACGCATAAAAACGCTGCGTTTTTTTCATGCATGCTCACAAAAATGCTTGAAAAAATGCAGCATTTGTATGCGTTTGTATGCGTTTTTTCCATGCGTTTTTTTGCGGGAAAAACGCGCTGCAAAACAAAGCTAGTGTGAAAGTAACCTAACCCTTATAACTTCCTAACAAAAAAAATTTTGTTTCCAAAATTGTGCTGATGTAAGGTAGACATATGGGAAATGTTATTTAGTAACTATTTTGTGTCACATATTTCTCTGTTTTAAGGGCATAAAAATTCAAAGTTTGAAAATTGCAAAATTTTCGCTATATTTCTGTTTTTTTCATAAATAAACGCACGTTATAGCAAAGAAATTTTACCACTAAAGTGAAGTACAATATGCCACGAGAAAACAGTCTCAGAATCGCCTAGATCCATTGAAGCGTTCCAGAGTTATTACCTCATAAAGGGACAGTGGTCAGAATTGTAAAAATTGGCTCGGTCATTAACGTGCAAACCACCATTGGGGGTAAAGGGGTTAATAATAGAATTCTCCTCCAGTCGTTCAGGCACCTCCACATCGCTATGTCACGATATGTCATCATCCCGGCAGTGCATGATTGAAGGGAATGGTGCGGCTCCACACTGCTTTGTCCATACGTGATGATGGTGATGTGATGGGTATTTGACGCGAGGTGTCGGGTGCTGCAGGGTGTCCACACTTGTGAACGTCGCTCACGTCAGACTGTTGGCACCCGATCAGTGCCGCCGCCTTTTTCTTCCCTTGTGCTGCTCTCCTAATGATTTTCATCTCTTCTTTTATGGCAGAGGAAGAGAAGACGATCAGCTACGTGGTAAACTGTTAAGGTGAGCGTGCGAGTGATGGCATGTGCTGTGACCCACATCTGACTCTCCTCCCTGTCCTCCAGTCCCAAGATCTTCACATGCTTCTCCTTGTCTTCACTGTCTATATTATACAGTGGGTACAGAAAGTATTCACACCCCTTTACATTTTTCACTCTTTGTTTCATTGCAGCCATTTGGTAAATTAATAAAGTTCATTTTTTCTCATTAATGTGCACTCTGCACCCCATCTTGAGTGAAAAAAACAGAAGTGTAGAAATTGTTGCACATTTATTAAAAAAGAAAAACTGAAATCTCCCATGGTCATAAGTATTCAGCCCCTTTGCTCAGTATTGAGTAGAAGCACGTGTGGGAGAGAGGGTCCCCGTCGAGTGTCCGGGTCGGAACCAAGGGGACCGTCACCTGGGTTCCGGGGAAAACTGTTTCCGGGGGACAGAGTTTGGGGGCGGACCATTGTGACAAACAAAAGGGGTGGGGGAGGGACCAGTATAAGGGAGGCGGGAAATTCCCGGGACGATGAGTCAGCAGAACGAGACAGGAGCAGGAGATCGTGGGAGCGACAGAGCCAATGCGACTCACCAGAGCCAGGAAGGAGGCCAGAGACAGGAGAGATACTTCCCCTGGACATCAGTAGGACGGTGCCGAGACGACCGTCCGAGAACCGCTGCCCCGCGTTGACCAGCGGCTGCCGCCACCTTCTTCCAGCCCGCGGCTGCGGCCGTTGCCGCCTCGCTCCTGCCCGCGGCCACCAGCAGCAGCTGCCGCCTCACTCCAACCCACGGCTGCAGCCTGTCTCCCACTGCCCGCAGCCGCTTTGCCCTCACCCGTGATCGCGGCAAGCCCAGTGCCATCGGCGGCCACCACTGTCCCGCTCCGGTCCGCAGCAGGGGCCGGGCCTCTGCTGACCGCGGACTCCCCGTCCCAGCCGTTAGCTGCGCAGGTGGCCTGTCATTCACCACAACACATCGCTGCCACTTGCCCCAGTCCGGGGGGGGCTGTGGCCCATCCATCCAAGGACTCCGCCGGGGCCTGTGGGGCTCCAGTGTCATCAGCCGGAGCGCGTGAAGACTTCGTCAACGCCTCAGCAACTGGGCCCAGCAACTACTATGCCGAAAGACCATCATCCCGAACGGCGAGGGACATCTGGATGGCTAAGTTGACTATATATTTAAGGACCCATAGTCGGCCATACAGCGGCACTATAGTGACCGGCTATTGCCAGAAGTAGTCGTGTTCTACCCATTTGTGTTTAATTGTATAGAGCCCCTGCGAGGGCAACCCGTGTTACCCCTTTTGGTGATCAGGCCGTGACTGAGGAGAGTTCCCTCTAGTCTTATAAACACTATTATAGAAAGCACCAAATTGTCTCGCGACTCGTCACTGCATCCTGCTTACCTGCAAGCACCACACACGTTTTGAGCAAGTACAGCCATGAGTCTTCTTGGGAATGATGCCACAAGTTTCTCACCCCTGGATTTGGGGATCCTCTACCATTCTTCCTTGGAGATCCTCTCCAGTTCCGTCAGGTTGGATGGTGAACGTTGGTGGACAGCCATTTTCAGGTCTCTACAGAGATGATCAATTGGGTTTAGGTCAGGGCTCTGGCTGGGCCAGTCAGGAATGGTCACATAGTTGTTCTGAAGTCACCCCTTTGTTATTTTAGCTGTGTGCTTAGCGTCATTGTCTTGTTGGACGGTGAACCTTCGGCCAAGTCTGATGTCCAGAGCACTCTGGAAGAGGTTTTCATCCAAAATATCTCTGCACTTGGCCGCATTCATGTTTCCTTCAATGGCAACCAGACGTCCTGTCCCTGCAGCTGAAAAACACCCCCATAGCAGGAGAAAAACATGAACTTTTCTGTATTTATCAAATGGCTGCAATGAAACAAAGCATGAAAAATTCAAAGATGTCTGAATACTTTCCGTACCCACTGTATCGGTCTTGTGGTTGGAAAACACTCTCAAGCTGTGCTCATCATATGTCCATCCACCAGTGTCCACGTCATCTCGCCCAGCATTGCCTACAAGTTATTTTCATCCATCAGTATCCACATGTATTGTCCATCTAGTGTCCAATATATTGTTCATCAACCAGTGTCAACATGTCATCTCACCCAGCATTATCCACACGACATATCCATCCACCAATCCCTCTGTTGTACCTTTCCGACAGTCAGAAGACACCTCTAGGCTTTGCCCATCATATGGTTGTCCACCATTGGCCTCCAGTATCACTCACCACATGGCACATGGTAGGAGGAGAGGCTGTAACAGATATTGCATTGGGTTGAGGAATTTGCAATTACTAGTCCCCCATTCTTTACCTCTCCTGTCCCCAATATTGGGAGATGTCCTCTATCATTGCTTCATACATTCTGACAGGGATCCCCCTCTTAATCTTTGCTAGAGAAGCATGGACTTAGTCATGCTGGATTCCTTAATTCTTCTTTGCATGGCTACTTAGTTCTCCAAGTCCCCAGGGATGTATGGAAAAGATTCCTCATAATAACCCCCTCTGGTGAGGCCTCCCGTGATCAGATGTCATCTGCGGAGGATCCTGGCTTCAAGTGTTCAATTCCCCTGTTGCGCCCCCACTGGAGAACTTGTGCATTACATTATTTGCACTAAATGATGCTATTGAAATCACTGACCTGAGGGTCGATCTGCGGATCCGCGATGCCGATGGTCAGAGATTTCACCTGCTGATGGTGAAAAGATAGAATTAGTAAATGAGAGTGAACGGACTGCTACTTGATCTCACTGTTGTGTCCTGTCTGTAGATCACCAGATCGTCTCCTCGTCTGGACTAATTCTAATTTTGTTTTTTCCCATGTTTCCCGCAGGGAGGGTCTGCATTGTGCCAGTGCGTCCTGCGGAGCCTCAGCCTCCCCTATCTGCTGCACATTGTCGAGTCAGTAATAAACCTTGTGTGCTTTATCCTCCCGTGTGTCTCATTATTCAGAGTTTGCCGAGGACTTTGAGAAGTTGTCCTGAGTTGGGAAGTCATGCCGTCCTCTAAAGTCCGAGACCTCCTCACCCATGGGCCATATCTGTTACTAGAGTCCAGATTTATTTATTTAATATGGGCTGAGCTGCAATACCAGACACAGCCTGGCCACATGGGGGCACTGCTTCTCTAATCCTTACAGTCCATAGTGAATAATTACACAGAAAATCACAGCTCGCAGCAATTATCGGGGGAAGGGGTGAGAACACAAATGATTGGTGCAGAGTCCTAATAAATCTGGAGATAGTTATCAGGAGCCTTCTGACAATTTTATCTCCTGTCGATAAAGACCCTGATCCTAGCGCTGTGTCACTTCCTTTCATTTTGTTACAATCTTTGATTTCTCTGCTGCAGTTGTAGCAGAGCTCGGATTGTTGAGCCCTGTGTAGCACCTCCCACACCCCTGATTGGTTATTTGTGTATAGCACCGCCTACACCCCTGATTGGCAAATCCGCGTGCACTGCACATTGGTGGGGGCGGGGTTATACAGAGCAGTATGACCAGGAGGCACGAGACCCCTAGTCCTGCAGTGATAATCAGCTGATAAAACAAGGCACCCAATAAGTGACACATGGCTGGAATCAGGGTCTCTGGACCCAACAGCGTGCTGCTCTCACATTAAATAGAAAACAACTGCTGACGGATTCCCTGAAGGAAAACTACAAGGATCTTATTGTTGTTCTGTTTAGGACCTCTGTGGTCCTTTAAAGGATATTCAGATGATATGGCAGTTCAGATGGAGGAACATAATATAAGGGTGATTGTGGGGTCTGACAACCTTGAGAATGACAGCTCTTGTGTGGTTATCTGTGCTCCAGGCTTGTAGAGCTGTTCTGGCTTCTTATCGAGTTCCTGGTTCCTCAGAGAAGACATCACATCATCTCCCCGAAATCTTCGTCTTTAGATCTGGATCCTCTCCAGCCCCTGAGACATTTCCATCATAAAAAGCCACAATGAGCAGAAAACCAACCACAGAGAAACAGAATGTGTTCCCCGACCAAACTGCCTGGGCCAAACATGTGTCTATTGTTCTATCATACCTCCCAACTTTTGAAGAAGGGAAGGAGGGACAAAGGCTGTGGCGCATGTAGCGCGCTGTGGCAAATTTTAGGCCACGCCCTGACCACGCCTATTTCATAACTAGTCACACCCATGTTCACGCCCCAACTGCAACCATTTAGCACTGCTGATCACACTGGTACTGAGGGCACAGTGGCTGGCATTATGGGCACAGTAGCTGGTACTGTTGGCACATTGACTGCTACTGAGGAAAAGAAAGAAGACAGACAGAGAAAGAAAGAACAGAGAGGGAAAGAAAGAAACAAAGAAAGAAAGAGGGGAAGAAAGAAAGAAGAAACAGAAAGAAAGAACAGAGAGAGAAAGAAAGAACAGAGAGAGAAAGAGAGAACAGAGGGAGAAAGAAAACAGAGAAAGAAAGGAAGAACAGAGCGAAAGAAAAAGATTAGAGAGAGAAAGAAAGAGGGGAAAGAAACAGAAAGAAAGAGAACAGAGAGAAAGAAAGAGGGGACAGAAAAAAAGAACAGAGAGAGACAAAAAAAAAGCGGGGAGGAAAGAAAGAACAGAGAGGGAGAGAGAAAGAAAGAGAAAGAAAACAGAAAAAGAAAGAGCAGAGAGGGAAAGAGAAAGAAAGAGGGGAAAGAAAGAACAGAGAGAAAGAAAGAGGGGGTAGAATAAAAAACAGAGAGAGAAAAAAGAAAGGAGAAAGAAAGAACAGGGAGGGAGAAAGAAAGAGAAAAAAAGAAAGAACAGAGCGATAGAAAGAATGATGGCAAAGAGAACAGAGAGAAAAAAAGAAGGAAAAAAGAACAGAGAAAGAAAGGAAGAACAGAGAGAGAAAGAAAGATGGGAAAAAACAGAGAGAGAAAGAAAGAACAGAGAAAGAAAGAGGGGACAGAAAAAAGAACAGAGAGAGGGAAAAAAGAAATAGGGGAAAGAAAGAAAGAACAGAGAGATAGAGAAAGAACAAGGAGAGAGAGAGAAAAGCAAGAGCAAAGAGAGAGGGGAAAGAAAGGGGACAGAAAAAAAACAGAGCAAGAAAGAGGGGAAAGAAAGAACAGAGAGAAAGTAAGAGTGGACAGAAAAAAAGAACAAAGAGGGAAAAAAAGAAAGTGTCACGCTCGCGCCTTGGCTGAAAGGCGCGAGCCGGGGGGTTGTGGCCCCACTGTGCCACAAACCAGACTACCCTGGAAGGGGCGTGACTACGACAGCTACCTCGGTCTTCACTGGAGCCTCTGATGGTGAGGTCAGGCTTGTGCGGCAGATAGCTGTCGGGTGCCACTCCAGGGTGGTGTCTGGCTGTGGCTGCTGATCCCACTCGGGGACAAGTTACTTGGACAGGTGCTATAGATAGGCAGGCAGGTAGACACGACAGGCACGGCTGAGACACTGGGCAAGCAGGCACGGCTTGGAGACACTGGGCACGCGGGCACGGCTTGAAGACACTGGGCAAGCGGGCACGGCTTGGAGACACTGGACACAGCTTGGAGACACTGGACACGGCTTGGAGACACTGGGCAAGCGGGCACGGCTTGGAGACACTGGACAGGTAGGGGACGGCTTGAGACACAGGGCAAGCAGGAGTGGTATATGAGAGAACAGGTTTGGACCTGTTCACACAGGAGGTGCAGGTATGGATATAGGCAGGAAGGAGTGGAATATGAAGAAACAGGTTTGGACCTGTCCACACAGGAGGTGCAGGTAGACAGAGCCGCAGGAGTGCGGAGCAGGCAGAGCCGCAGGAGTGCGGAGCGGCTAGGGAGCCGTGCAGACAGAGCGGCTAGGGAGCCGTGCAGACAGAGCGGCTAGGGAGCCGTGCAGACAGAGCGGCTAGGGAGCCGTGCAGACAGAGCGGCTAGGGAGCCATGCAGATGCACAGATAAAGCTGCGAGGGTGCAGATGCACAGATAAAGCTGCGAGGGTGCAGATGCACAGATAAAGCTGCGAGGGTGCAGATGCACAGACAGGGAGGACACAAGGAAAGACACGGCAGAGAAGGAACCACAAACAAGGAGACTGACAGACAGAGGTAAGACTGAGTTCAGACAGAGGCACAGGGACAAAGACACAAGGACCAGGATATTCTGCCTCCTGGCAGGCAGACAGAGTACAGACAAGGTACTGGGAACAAGACTCAAGGGCCAGGATATTCTGCCTCCTGGCAGGCGGACAAGGTAAAAAGCGAGACAGAGTATTCCTACAGAGAAGGAGATACACAGAACAGGGCCTGGCCTCCTCAGCAGCAAGATACTAAGTGAGATTAGACATTGCACAGGCAATGTTTCAGTGGCTGTGGCAGGGTTAAATAGTCCAGGGCTCTAGGTAATTGGTCAGAGACCCATTAGCCAGGTGCACCCAGACTGCATAAGAACCAGAGAGTTCAGGCGCTGCCCCCCTATACACACAGTCAGGAAACATGGAGAGCAAGCAGGAAAACAAGAGGCATAGCACATGGAGCTCAGGGCTGGCAACAGACAGTATTCACAGCATGGTTTAAAGCAGAAAGTAAGTTGGTGTGCGGGGGATGGGAGGCCATACAGTGATGCCAGCAGGGTTGTTACAGAAAGGGGAAAGAAAGAACAGAGAAGGAGAGAGAAAGAAAGAACAGAGAGAAAGAAAGAAAAAGAACAGAGAGAGAAAGAAAGAGTGGACAGAAAAAATAACAGAAAGAGAAAAAAGAAAGGGGAAATAAAG
This sequence comes from Dendrobates tinctorius, assembly GCF_039654945.1. Classification (NCBI taxonomy): domain Eukaryota; kingdom Metazoa; phylum Chordata; class Amphibia; order Anura; family Dendrobatidae; genus Dendrobates; species Dendrobates tinctorius. Next base: position 1,237,919 of record NW_027361903.1, on the reverse strand, counting down.
AACAGAGAGGGAGAGAGAAAGAAAGAAGCAAGAAAAAGAACAGAGAGAGAAAGAAAGAGTAGACAGAAAAAAAACAGAGAAAAAAAGAAAGAGGGGAAAGAAAGAACAGAGAGGGAGAGAGAAAGAAAGAGGGGAAAGAAAAAACAGAATGAGGGGAAAGAACAGAGAGAAAGAAAGAACAGAGAGAGAGAGAAAAAGAGAAAGAGAGCAGAGAGAAAGAACAGAGAAATAATGAAAAAAAGAACAGAGGAAAGAAAGAACAGAGAGAAAAAAAGAAATGGGAAAGAAAGAACAGAGAGGGAGAGAGAAGGAAAGAACAGAGAAAAAAGGGGAAAAGAAAGAACAGAGAGAGAATGAAAGAGCAGAGAGAGAGAAAGAACAGAGAAAGAGAGGAAGGAAAGAACAGAGAGATTGAAAGAAAAAGGGGAAAGAAAGAACAGAGAGAAAGAAAAAGGGGAAAGAAAGAACAGAGAGAAAGAAAAAAAGGGGAAAGAAAGAAGAGAGAGAAAGAAAGGGGAAAGAAAAAGAACAGAGAAAGGAAGAACAGAGAGAAAGAAAGAACAGAGAGAGAAAGAAAGATTAGAGAGAGAAAGAAAGAGGGGAAGAAAGAAAGAAAGAACAGAGCAAAAGAAAGAACAGAGAGAGAGAAGGAAGAGGGGAAAGAAAGAAAGAAGAGAGAGAGAGAAAGAAACAGAGAAAGAAAGAAAGATTCTATAAAGATACTATAGCAGCCCGGCTCACGTTGTAGTGCCCACCTGAGCCTACTGATGCAGGACACATCATGATCCGCTCACATGGCCAACATCCCCAAGTCCAAGGCGATCTCACTGTTCACACTGTCAGAGGAGGACACAGTGATGGATCTGAAGCATTCCCTGAAGTGCCTCCATGGTTCTGTCACAATCTCCTCCCGAAATTACCTAATTTCCGGTCAGCTTCCAGCATGTCACTTCCGGTGGAACGTCACTCACAAATTTTAAAGTGCTCCTCGAGGCTCCGCAATGTACTGCTGTGTCCACGGGAAAAGTAACCTCCCGGCCGGGGCAGTGGGGCAGATTCAAAATGGTGACTGTCCTGCTGAATACGGGATGGTTGGGAGGTATAAATGCTCCCCACCAAACATCTTGTACCCGCATGGCTCCGCACACCTTATACATACACGGTTCCGATTTGTATGCCTCGTACAGACACGGCTCTGCTCCATACACCTTGTACACATCCGGCCATGCTCTGTACACCTTGTACACACATGGCTCCACTCCGTACACATGCAGATCCACTCCGTACACACACGGCTCCACTCTGTACACCCCGTACACATACGACTCCGCTCCATACACACGCAGCTCCACTCTGTACAGCCTGAACACACGTGGCTCTGCTCAGCTCCGTAAACACACGGGTCAGCTCCATACACATTGTACACACAGGGCTCCATTCCGTACACCTCGTACACACATGGCTCCGCTCCGTACACCTCGTAAACACACGGCTCCGCTCCATACACCTCGTACACACATGGCTCCACTCCGTACACCTCATACACACACGGCTCCGCTCCATACACCTCGTGCACCTCTCAGCGCCGTACACCTCGTACACACGCGGCTCCGCTCCATACACCTCGTACACATGCGGCTCCAATGACCGGAGGTAAACTTTATACCTCCGATCACAGCTGAGTGCTCACGCTGCCATTTGACAGTGTGGGAACCACGGCTGTCTGACCAGCGGGGATGATTTCACCACCGATCAAAACCAGTGTTTGCCGCGCTGAAAAGAACATGACAGCGCAACAAACACCCGGTGTTCGGGCAGCCTAACCCGACTTTGATTTTCGCATTTGCCCATCTCTATCCTTGGCTACTGCACCTGGCCTTGCAGGAGCCAAGGATGAAACATCATTCTCGGCATGCAACCCCATACTCTGCATGCGATCGCATGCGGCCGCGTGCCAACGAAAATGGCTACATGTCAGTGCCTGGGAGAGGCCATTTTTCAACATTTTTTTCGGTATTATATTGCTCATCCATAGAATGTTATTTCTTCTTGGGTGCATTTCATTGGTATACAACCCTCAAATCAAGTTATCAATTTTTTTTCAGTATTATGTTGCACATCCATACAGAATTACGTGTTCTTAGGTACATTTCAGTGGCATATATAATACTGCAAAAAAAGCAGTGAGAAATTTGTCTGGATTCAATTACTCACCCATTCCATTTTATATGCTTTCTGTTATATAAAGGTGTTATATAAAAATCCCCCCAAAAATTGAAAAACGTTATGGATTCAGTGATTCACCGTACTCTGTAACACGGTTCTTGTTATATTTCGCTGGTATATTAAAATCTAAAAAAACCTCCAAAACTTTTTATGGATTCAATGATTCATCCATACAGTTTAACGTGCTTTGTGTAAAATTATAGTGGGTTACATTTTTAAAAAACACTTGGCCTGGTATAGTTCACAATATATTTTTGGTAAAAAAATTGACTATTGTCATGTAAACTGAAGAAACTGATTTGTGCGAAATTTTGTTGGTTTGAAATAAAAACCAAAATTGTCCTGTTACAGGTGTATACTTTCTTAATATATGAATGAGGCTGTCCAGTTGTTGTCTTTGAGGGTGTATGGATAATCCTGTTTGTAATTTTTGTCAGGCCTTGCAATGAGTGTAGGAATACTTTCCTCACAATATTTGAATAAGGCACTCCAGTTGGTGCCTTCAAGGGTGTATGGATGACACTGCTTGTTATTTTTGGCAGGCATTGCACTTATTGCATAGCCTTTATGAGTCTAAGAGTAGCAATACATGACAATGTGAACAGAATGTTCCTTTATGTCTAATACATGGTGTAGCTCAGTCCCTCTTACATCACATTTTTGGCAGTACTTACTTCCTTCATAAATTACATGAAAATGTCCAATTTTACTGAAAATTTCAATTTTGGTTTACTTCAATTATTATTTAAACAATTTTTTTTAGATTTTGCCTTATATACAAGTCATTATACAGGAGAGAATGTTTCTCAACATTTTTTTTTCTGTAAACTCCAATTTCTCTGTGTTTTTGATTGTTTTTTTTCTCAGTCCTTAAAGTGGAGTAAAAGTGTGACCCCATTGCTCTCAGCAGCGATCTGGGGGTCAGAGATGCTTCCGGGGGTCTTCCCCATGCTGTTCAGCACTCTTTCCATCCATTTCAACATTTTCACTGTCCCCTGGCTCATGGGCCCCATAGCGGCTGCTTGTTCTGCTGCTAATAGTAGTACGCCACTGGCAATAGACTATGGCAATTATCAGTCACCTTCAGAGGCGCTGAGAGAAGCCAGGAATATTCTCTTCCCATCCACAACCTGCATCTTCTGTGAGCTCCGCTGTCAGCGTGGGCCGGCCAGGCTCCGCACATGGGTTGGGGAATGCGGTGATTGCTTCCATTTTATTCTTAATTAATGAAATTAGAGGAGTAAGAACATTTCAGAGGCTCAGATGTTCTGCTAGAGGTTAATACTTCTGCCCCAATGCCCTCAGTACTGGATAAGTAAGTACACCGGGGTCAGAGCCAATGTCATAGGATGGATTTAGGTGTTTGTTACGTGTTAAGACGAAATAAACATTCAAACATATAGGGACCACAGTCAAATATTCAATGTTTTACTGGTATACAAACTAGCCAAAACATTTGAAAACCAAGAATGGCTAATGCCCACCTAAGGAAAATTACAAACCAGACCTCTGTTCACCCGGAAATGCAATAATGTGGGAGAAATTCAATGAAAATGGAGCCTAGTGACCAAATAATCCTAAACAATATATGGTTGACTCACAGTATGAAGAACATGGAGCAAATAAGGAAAGTCCATCTCTATAACAATCATAGCAGCCATGTGAAGATACATAGGAGCAATAAAAATGCTGCACGGTATAGAACAAGGGGCAATTAATGTCAGGGTCCTGACAGCGCTGGCGTACAGCCTCCGCTAAGCAGGGACTCACCCGCCCCGTTGGGACCCCTGGGGACAAGAACAGCCAGAAAATAAAGATGCACAGGACCTGAATGTAGAAGTTTAGAAAGCAGGCACAGGACCTACAGTCATGTGAACGGTCATGTGACTGCAAGGGGGCGGGGCTTAGCATCCTGCTTTCAGAGGAGGAAGAAAACTCAGTCGGGCAAAGCAGAGGTCAGGCACAATCCAGGCAAGTGAGGTACAGGAGGGATAAACAGACGGGAGGTCAGACAAAGCCAAAGGTCATACACAAGATATCAGTACAGTACCAGGGATGAGACAGAACGGACAGTCAGGGCCAAGCAGAGATCTAAAACCAAACGGACATAGAAGGTACCAAGCAGAATCCAAAGCAATATCCAGAGAACAGACCGAGTCATACACAGAGAATCAAGCAACCAGAACACAGCACTAACACACTCAGGGGTCACCACACAATGCCAAGGGCAAAAGTATAACTGACAGGGATGGGAGCGTCCTGAGGCTATAAGAAGCCTCCCCAGAACCAATGAAAGGCCACCATAATAGGTCCCAGGTGTGCAGGTGAGAGTCTGCACTGCGATCAGAACATTAACCCCAGAAGTGCCGGTCACCCAGCACTGGTATCATGACAGTACCCCCCTCTCAACGAGGGGCCTCTGGACCCCCAGGCTTACCTGGGTACCAAGCATGGAAAGCCCGAACCAGACGATCCGCATGCATCAACCGGGCCGGCACCCAGGACCTGTCCTCCGGCCCATACCCCTTCCTATGAACTAGGTACTGTACTGACCGCCGTACCAACCTAGAATCTACAATGTGACCAATCTCATATTCCACATGTCCCTCAACCAAAACCGGGGGAGCAGCGGACTCGGATTCTCCCCGGACTGCTTCAAATGGCTTCAGTAGAGATCTATGGAAGACGTTACGGATCTTGAAAGAGGGTGGAAGGCACAGCCTGTACGCTACCAGGTTGATTTTTTCCACAATCTTGTATGGGCCAATGAATTTGGGGCCCAACTTGGCTGACGGAATCTTTAACTTAATGTTTCGCGTGGAGAGCCAAACTTTCTCTCCCACCTGAAACATGGGACCAGGTGTTCATTTCCTGTCCGCGAAAAACTTACCTGCCTTGAGACCTAGATATACGCCGCTGGACTTCTGCCCATGTATCTTTTAACCGCTGAACAGAGTCCTCAGCCCCGGGGCACCCTGAATCCAGACGAGAAAACTCACCAAAATGAGAACTGAACCCATAGTTAATCAAGAAAGGGGACATACCAGTGGATTGACTCACCCGACTATCGAAGGCAAATTCAGCCAACGGCAGTGCATCGCACCAGTCATTCTGTCTAGCAGAAGTCAGACATCTGAGGATCTGTTGCAGAGACTGATTAGTGCGTTCCGTCTGACCATTACTCTCAGGATGTATGCAGACGAAAAGGACAGAGATATCCCTAATTTTTTGCAGAAAGCACGCCAAAACTTAGCCACAAACTGCACACCACGATCAGACACCACATTCAGGGGTACCCCATGCAAGCGGACCACATGCTGCACAAACAATCTGGATAAGATCTCAGCAGAAGGTAATGCGGACAGGGGTACAAAATGAGCCTGCTTAGAAAATCTGTCCACCACTACCCATACCACCGTATTACCCCTGGAAGAGGGAAGATTGGTAATAAAATCCATGGACAGATGGGTCCACGGTCTTTCGGGAACTTCCAAGGGCATCACCTCCCCCACCGGCCGGCTATGGGAGCTTTTAGAACGAGCGCAGACCCCACAACCAGAAATGAATTTCTTTATATCAGAACCCAGAGTAGGCCACCAGAAGATCCTAGCCACCGCCAGTTGCGTGGCTGATATACCACGGTGAGCACACAACTTGGATTCGTGGAACTCTTGCAAGAGTTTAAGGCGAAGTTGTTCTGGGACAAACAACTTGCCCCCTGGCTTGGCCGCAGGAGCCAGTGACTGGGCCCCCTCAATTTCCCGTTCCAATTCAGACGAGATCCCTGCTAACACCACCCCAGGGTGCAGAATGGAGGACGGTGGCTCAGGGACAGAACGGACAGTCAGGGCCAAGCAGAGATCAAAACCAAACGGACATAGAAGGTACCAAGCAGAATCCAAAGCAATATCCAGAGAACAGACCGAGTCATACATAGAGAATTATGCAACCAGAACACAGCACAGACACACTCAGGGGTCACCACACAATGCCAAGGGCGAATTTATAACTGACGGGGGATGGGAGCTTCCTGAGGCTATAAGAATCCTCCCCAGAACCAATAAGAGGCCACAATAATAGGTCCCAGGTGTGCAGGTGAGAGTCTGCACTGCGATCAGAACATTAACCCCAGAAGTGCCGGTCACCCAGCACTGGTATCATGACAATTAACTTATTGGAGAACATGTGGTTGAAACCAAAAAGGTCAGACAATCATGGCAGAGCGATGAGAAAACAATGGTCACCAGGAGAAATGCCTCATGGAAAGTAGTGGGCCTGTAAGGACCACGAAACTTGAGACATGAGACTAGATCAAGACTAGGAGGGCCGCAGGACACTATCTGAGCGGCTGCAAGATACCGGTCATGCACTAGGGACAGAAGAGCGCACATTCCCTGAGTCACCACCAATGGACGAGATAAGAGGAGAGACCTGGAGAAAATACCGCCGGCTCCGGCCGTGCAACAGCAGGCTGTTCGTAAAGATACAGAAAGGATAGAAGCAGAGGGTGGAAACAAGACATCACCACCCTCAGCGGCATAAAGTGCCTATAACACTATCTATATATAATCATCTTATCATGTCTGTCTGTCTGTCTGCAACCGAAATCGCGGTTGCTGAACGTTGCGGCCGCAAGGCGCAGCTGTTTGTAACGGTAAGCTGGGGGCTGCGACCAATCAGCGGCAGGCGCAGTCGGGTGCAGCGCTCAATCGGGCACAGGACTTAATCTGTAAAAAAGAGAATTAAAATAATAGGATTGGGGGGTGCATTATTGCATTTTTATTAAAACTTCATAAATAAACTACATACATATTCTAGAATACCCGATGCGTTAGAATCGGGCCACCATCTAGTTGTATAATATCATTATACAGAGTCAAAGCCAAAATGTCTACAGGCTCCACGGCTGAATCAAGGAATTTGGTAAAGCTGCAGGCACCATATACAGTAGAAAAACATGGAAATTCCAATAGGCATCTAGTAAACGAGGCACCAAAATGATGGGGTGAAAACCACATCCACATATATGAGTCCTCACACTGCAGAGCACGGAGAAAAGTGTTCTGTCAAAGTAGGGTTTTGATACAGTTTCAAAATGGTGGAACCAAACCCAGCATGAACCAGACAAATCTATGTATTCCTATAGGGGGCGCCAACCATCACTATTCATGGAGTACAATGGAAATGTAATGGTTACAATACATTAAAGAACAATAATACATATTTCCAAATGGATGATGTGGTGATGTGGCGCCCCTGAAGGTCCAGTCGCCACAGAGCTAAGCACCTCAGCCAGAGGTGTGGTACTCCACTCTCGGGTAAGGAGGGGGCACTACCGAGGACCCACAAACTATCACCCAACACTAGACCTCTTTAGGCCAGGAAGGAACTAGGTAGAGGGTGTGGGTGGAGGAAGTAGATAAAGGTAGGAAGCTGACAGTTGGGGGTGGAGAGTTGTTATGGTAACAGGAGTCAGGAGTCATGAGAAGTGACTTGTGGAAGGGACTGAAGGAGTGAGGAGCTCGTCCCAGGACTGGAGAGTAGATTGGAGTGAAGAAAGGGTCCTAGGGGCACGGGAAGTGAGGAATCTACCCGTGGCGCCCGAATCCACGCTAACTGTAGTCGGGTGGAGGGACCAGGTCGCAGTAGGGGACGGCCCCAGACTAGTGGAGAGAATGCAGGACTCGGCTAGAAAACCGGAGGCTAAAGTATCTTTATGTGTGAGAGCCAAATACACACACATTCGCTGAAAAGGAAAAGGAATAGGGTCAAGGGGGACCAGGAGATCATTGCATTATAGGATCCGAGGCTGCTGGCTTATAACACTGTGTGAGAGGCGCAGGGCAGGAGAGGCGGGAGCCAGCTCAGAGAGACGACCAGAGAAGGAACATACAAAGGGGGTTCTGGCAAAGTGTACCCCAAATTACTCGAGAGCTGTCTGGACCACCGATCCAGAGGACACAGCACCTTGGCTGGTGATTGTAACTTGAAAGACCATGAGTGAAACTGTGAAGACTGCACCCTGCTGTGTCCTCAGATTTATTTACTACGTCATCTGCCCTGCACAACAATCATTACCATCATCTACTATCTCATATTTGTCCTGGGGCCTAGCTCTACCCGTGGAGAGCTGTAATATCTGTGCTGTGTCACCAACCTCCCCAGTGGATCTGAAATGCAGCATCGTCCATCGACCACAGGTGGCGTCACATTAATTCCACTATAAACTTTCCCATCTTTATTCTCCAAAATCATCTTGATTTCCATTGCACGCCCAGGGCCACGGACCGGGTCACTGCTGCTGTGACATCCCCTAAAGAACCGACCGGCCCGGACCGAGTACCCCACGGCCCTAGCATGTGTTGCAGTGAGATATAGTAAGACACCCAGGGCAATGGTCTCCACCAGAACCCGTTCATTTGTGACAACTCGTGGATCCTGAAGATGGAAAAGAAAGTGACAGAAAGGAGCCATCAGGAGTAACAGAAAGGAGCCATCACGAGTAAAAAAAAGAGTCATCATGAGTAAAAAAAAAGAAGTCATCATGAGTAAAAGAAAAGAGCCATCATGCGTAACTGAAAGGAGCCATCATGAGTAAAAGAGAGGAGCCATCATGAGTAAAAGAAAAGAGACAACAAGAGTAAAAGAAAGGAGCCATAATGCGTAACAGTAAGGAGCCATCATAAGTAAAAGAAAGAAGTCATCATGAGTAACAGAAAGGAGCCATAATGAGTAACAGAAAGTAGCCATCATGAGTAACAGAAAGGAGCCATCATGAGTAACAGAAAGGAGCCTTAATGAGTAAAAGAAAGGAGCCATCATGAGTAAAAGAAAGGAGCCATCATGAGTAACAGAAATGAGCCATCATGAGTAACAGAAAGGAGCCATCATGAGTAACAGAAAGGAGCCATCATGAGTAAAAGAAAGGCACCATCATGAGTAACAGAAAGGAGCCATCATGAGTAAAAGAAAGGAGCCATCATGAGTAACAGAAAGGAGCCATAATGAGTAACAGAAAGGAGCCATCATGAGTAACAGAAAGGAGCCATCATGAGTAAATGAAAGGAGCCATCATAAGTAAAAGAAAGGAGCCATCATGAGTAAAAGAAAGTAGCCATCATGAGTAACAGAAAGGAGCCATCATGAGTAACAGAAAGTAGCCATCATGAGTAACAGAAAGGAGACATCATGAGTAACAAAAAGGAGTCATCATGAGTAACAGAAAGAAGCCATCATGAATAAAAGAAAGAAGCCATCATGAGTAACAGAAAGGAGCCTTAATGAGTAAAAGAAAGGAGCCATCATGAGTAAAAGAAAGGAGCCATAATGGGTAAAAGAAAGGAGCCATCATGTGTAACAGAAAGGAACCTATAATGAGTAAAAGAAAGGAGCCATCATGAGTAAAAGAAAGGAGCCATCATGAGTAACAGAAAGGAACCTATAATGAGTAAAAGAAAGGAGACATCATGAGTAAAAGAAAGGAGTCATCGTGAGTAACAGAAAGGAGTCATCATGAGTAACAGAAAGGAGCCATCATGAGTAACAGAAAGGAGCCATCATGAGTAAAAGAAAGGAGCCATCATCAGAAACAGAAAGAAGCCATCATAAATAAAAGAAAGAAGCCATCATGAGTACCAGAAATAAGCCATCATGAGTAACAGAAAGGAGCCATCATAAGTAAAAGAAAGCAGCCATCATGAGTAACAGAAAGGAGCCATCATGAGTAACAGAAAGGAGTCATCATGAGTAAAAGAAAGGAGCCATCATGAGTAAAAGAAAGGAACCAATAATTAGTAAAAGAAAGGAGCCATCATGAGTAACAGAAAAGAGTCATCATGAGTAACAGAAAGAAGCCATCATGAGTAACAGAAAGGAGCCATCATGAGTAACAGAAAAGAGTCATCATGAGTAACAGAAAGGAGCCATCATGAGTAAAAGAAAGGAGCCATCATGAGTAACAGAAAGGAACCTAAAATGAGTAAAAGAAAGGAGCCATCATGAGTAACAGAAAGGAGCCATCATGAGTAAAAGAAAGAAGCCATCATGAATGAAAGAAGCCATCATGAGTAACAAAGGAGTCATGAGTAACAGAAAGGAGTTATCATGAGTAACAGAAAGAAGCGATCATGAGTAACAGAAAGTAGCCATCATGAGTAAAAGAAAGGAGCCATAATGGGTAAAAGAAAGGAGCCATCTTGTGTAACAGAAAGTAACCTATAATGAGTAAAAGAAAGGAGACATCATGAGTAACAGAAAGAAGCCATCATAAATAAAAGAAAGAAGCCATCATGAGTACCAGAAAGAAGCCATCATGAGTACCAGAAATAAGCCATCATGAGTAACAGAAAGGAGCAATCATGAGTAAAAGAAAGGAGCCATCATGAGTAACAGAAAGGAACCTATAATGAGTAAAAGAAAGGAGCCATCATGAGTAACAGAAAGGAGCCATCATGAGTAACAGAAAGGAGCCACCTTGAGTAACAGAAAGGAGCCATCATGAGTAACAGAAAGGAGTCATCATGAGTAACAGAAAGGAGTCATCATGAGTAACAGAAAGGAGCTATCATGAGTAAAAGAAAGAAGCCATCATGAATAAAAGAAAGAAGCCATCTTGAGTAACAGAAAGGAGTCATCATGAGTAACAGAAAGAAGCCATCATGAATAAAAGAAAGAAGCCATCATGAGTAACAGAAAGGAGCCTTAATGAGTAAAAGAAAGGAGCCATCATGAGTAAAAGAAAGGAGTCATCATGAGTAACAGAAAGAAGCCATCATGAGTAAAAGAAAGGAGCCATCATGAGTAAAAGAAAGGAACCAATAATGAGTAAAAGAAAGGAGCCATTATGAGTAACAGAAAAGAGTCATCATGAGTAACAGAAAGAAGCCATCATGAGTAAAAGAAAGGAGCCATCATGAGTAACAGAAAAGAGTCATCATGAGTAACAGAAAGGAGCCATCATGAGTAAAAGAAAGGAACCTAAAATGAGTAAAAGAAAGGAGCCATCATGAGTAACAGAAAGGAGTCATCATGAGTAACAGAAAGGAGCCATCATGAGTAAAAGAAAGAAGCCATCATGAATAAAAGAAAGAAGCCATCTTGAGTAACAGAAAGGAGTCATCATGAGTAACAGAAAGAAGCCATCATGAATAAAAGAAAGAAGCCATCATGAGTAACAGAAAGGAGCCTTAATGAGTAAAAGAAAGGAGCCATCATGAGTAAAAGAAAGGAGTCATCATGAGTAACAGAAAGAAGCCATCATGAGTAAAAGAAAGGAGCCATCATGAGTAAAAGAAAGGAACCAATAATGAGTAAAAGAAAGGAGCCATCATGAGTAACAGAAAAGAGTCATCATGAGTAACAGAAAGAAGCCATCATGAGTAAAAGAAAGGAGCCATCATGAGTAACAGAAAAGAGTCATCATGAGTAACAGAAAGGAGCCATCATGAGTAAAAGAAAGGAGCCATCATGAGTAAAAGAAAGGAACCTAAAATGAGTAAAAGAAAGGAGCCATCATGAGTAACAGAAAGGAGTCATCATGAGTAACAGAAAGGAGCCATCATGAGTAAAAGAAAGAAGCCATCATGAGTAACAGAAAGGAGCCTTAATGAGTAAAAGAAAGGAGCCATCATGAGTAAAAGAAAGGAACCATCATGAGTAACAGAAAGGAGCCATCATGAGCAACAGAAAGGAGTTATCATGAGTAACAGAAAGGAGCCATCATGAGTAACAGAAAGTAGCCATCATGAGTAAAAGAAAGGAGCCATAATGGGTAAAAGAAAGGAGTCATCTTGTGTAACAGAAAGTAACCTATAATGAGTAAAAGAAAGGAGACATCATGAGTAACAGAAAGAAGCCATCATAAATAAAAGAAAGAAGCCATCATGAGTACCAGAAAGAAGCCATCATGAGTACCAGAAATAAGCCATCATGAGTAACAGAAAGGAGCAATCATGAGTAAAAGAAAGGAGCCATCATGAGTAACAGAAAGGATCCTATAATGAGTAAAAGAAAGGAGCCATCATGAGTAACAGAAAGGAGCCATCATGAGTAACAGAAAGGAGCCACCTTGAGTAACAGAAAGGAGCCATCATGAGTAACAGAAAGGAGTCATCATGAGTAACAGAAAGGAGTCATCATGAGTAACAGAAAGGAGCTATCATGAATAAAAGAAAGAAGCCATCATGAGTAACAGAAAGGAACCTATAATGAGTAAAAGAAAGGAGCCATCATGAATAAAAGAAAGAAGCCATCTTGAGTAACAGAAAGGAGTCATCATGAGTAACAGAAAGAAGCCATCATGAATAAAAGAAAGAAGCCATCATGAGTAACAGAAAGGAACCTATAATGAGTAAAAGAAAGGAGCCATCATGAATAAAAGAAAGAAGCCTTAATGAGTAAAAGAAAGGAGCCATCATGAGTAAAAGAAAGGAGCCATCATGAGTAACAGAAAGGAGCCATCATGAGTAACAGAAAGGAGTTATCATGAGTAACAGAAAGGAGCCATCATGAGTAACAGAAAGTAGCCATCATGAATAAAAGAAAGGAGCCATAATGGGTAAAAGAAAGGAGCCATCTTGTGTAACAGAAAGTAACCTATAATGAGTAAAAGAAAGGAGACATCATGAGTAACAGAAAGAAGCCATCATAAATAAAAGAAAGAAGCCATCATGAGTACCAGAAAGAAGCCATCATGAGTACCAGAAATAAGCCATCATGAGTAACAGAAAGGAGCAATCATGAGTAAAAGAAAGGAGCCATCATGAGTAACAGAAAGGAACCTATGATGAGTAAAAGAAAGGAGCCATCATGAGTAACAGAAAGGAGCCATCATGAGTAACAGAAAGGAGTCATCATGAGTAACAGAAAGAAGCCATCATGAATAAAAGAAAGAAGCCATCATGAGTAACAGAAAGGAGCCTTAATGAGTAAAAGAAAGGAGCCATCATGAGTAAAAGAAAGGAGTCATCATGAGTAACAGAAAGAAGCCATCATGAGTAAAAGAAAGGAGCCATCATGAGTAAAAGAAAGGAACCAATAATGAGTAAAAGAAAGGAGCCATCATGAGTAACAGAAAAGAGTCATCATGAGTAACAGAAAGAAGCCATCATGAGTAAAAGAAAGGAGCCATCATGAGTAACAGAAAAGAGTCATCATGAGTAACAGAAAGGAGCCATCATGAGTAAAAGAAAGGAGCCATCATGAGTAAAAGAAAGGAACCTAAAATGAGTAAAAGAAAGGAGCCATCATGAGTAACAGAAAGAAGTCATCATGAGTAACAGAAAGGAGCCATCATGAGTAAAAGAAAGAAGCCATCATGAATAAAAGAAAGAAGCCATCTTGAGTAACAGAAAGGAGTCATCATGAGTAACAGAAAGAAGCCATCATGAATAAAAGAAAGAAGCCATCATGAATAAAAGAAAGAAGCCATCATGAGTAACAGAAAGGAGCCTTAATGAGTAAAAGAAAGGAGCCATCATGAGTAAAAGAAAGGAGTCATCATGAGTAACAGAAAGAAGCCATCATGAGTAAAAGAAAGGAGCCATCATGAGTAAAAGAAAGGAACCAATAATGAGTAAAAGAAAGGAGCCATCATGAGTAACAGAAAAGAGTCATCATGAGTAACAGAAAGGAGCCATCATGAGTAAAAGAAAGGAACCTAAAATGAGTAAAAGAAAGGAGCCATCATGAGTAACAGAAAGGAGTCATCATGAGTAACAGAAAGGAGCCATCATGAGTAAAAGAAAGAAGCCATCATGAATAAAAGAAAGAAGCCATCATGAGTAACAGAAAGGAGTCATCATGAGTAACAGAAAGAAGCCATCATGAATAAAAGAAAGAAGCCATCATGAGTAACAGAAAGGAGCCTTAATGAGTAAAAGAAAGGAGCCATCATGAGTAAAAGAAAGGAGCCATCATGAGTAACAGAAAGGAGCCATCATGAGGACCAGAATGAGTAATCATGAGTAACAGAAAGGAGCCATCATGAGTAACAGAAAGTAGCCATCATGAGTAAAAGAAAGGAGCCATAATGGGTAAAAGAAAGGAGCCATCATGTGTAACAGAAAGGAACCTATAATGAGTAAAAGAAAGGAGACATCATGAGTAACAGAAAGAAGCCATCATAAATAAAAGAAAGAAGCCATCAAGAGTACCAGAAATAAGCCATCATGAGTAACAGAAAGGAGCCATCATAAGTAAAAGAAAGCAGCCATCATGAGTAACAGAAAGGAGCCATCATGAGTAACAGAAAGGAGTCATCATGAGTAACAGAAAGGAGCCATCATGAGTAACAGAAAGGAGCCATCATGAGTAACAGAAAGGAGTCATCATGAGTAAAAGAAAGGAGCCATCATGAGTAACAGAAAAGAGTCATCATGAGTAACAGAAAGAAGCCATCATGAGTAAAAGAAAGGAACCATCATGAGTAAAAGAAAGGAACCTAAAATGAGTAAAAGAAAGGAGCCATCATGAGTAACAGAAAGGAGTCATCATGAGTAAAAGAAAGGAGCAATCATGAGTAAAAGAAAGGAGCCATCATGAGTAAAAGAAAGGAACCAATAATGAGTAAAAGAAAGGAGCCATCATGAGTAACAGAAAAGAGTCATCATGAGTAACAGAAAGAAGCCATCTTGAGTAAAAGAAAGGAGCCATCATGAGTAACAGAAAAGAGTCATCATGAGTAACAGAAAGGAGCCATCATGAGTAAAAGAAAGGAACCTAATATGAGTAAAAGAACGGAGCCATCATGAGTAACAGAAAGGAGCCATCATGAGTAACAGAAAGGAGCCATCATGAGTAAAAGAAAGGAGCCATCATGAGTCACAGAAAGGAGCCATCATGAGTAACAGAAAGGAGTCATCATGAGTAAAAGAAAGGAGCCATCATGAGTAACAGAAAGGAGCCATCCTGAGTAAAAGAAAGGAGCCATCATGAGTAAAAGAAAGGAGCCATCATGAGTCACAGAAAGGAGCCATCATGAGTAACGGAAAGGAGTCATCATGAGTAAAAGAAAGGAGCCATCATGAGTAAAAGAAAGGAACCTATAATGAGTAAAAGAAAGGGGCCTTCTTGAGTAAAAGAAAGGAGCCATCATGAGTAAAAGAAAGGAGTCATGACGAGTAAAAGAAAGGAACCTATAATGAGTAAAAGAAAGGAGCCATCATGAGTAACAGAAAGGAGCCATCATGAGTAAAAGAAAAGAGCCATCATGAGTAAGAGAAAGGAGCCATCATGAGTAACAGAAAGGAGCCATCATGAGTAACATAAAGGAGCCATGATAAGTAACAGAATGGAGCCATCATGAGTAACAGAAAGGAGCCTTCATGAGTAACATAAAGGAGCCATCATGAGTAACATAAAGGAGCCATGATAAGTAACAGAAAGGAGCCATCATGAGTAACAGAAAGGAGCCATCATGAGTAACAGAAAGGAGCTATCATGAGTAAAAGAAAGGAGCCATCATGAGTAAAAGAAAGGAGCCATCATAAGTAGCAGAAAGGAGCCATGATGAGTAAAAGAAAGGAGCCATTATGAGTAAAATAAAGGAGCCATCATGTGTAACAGAAAGGAGCCATCATGTGTAACAGAAAGGAGCCATCATGAGTAACAGAAAGGAGCAATCATGAGTACCATAAAGAAGCCATAATGAGTAAAAGAAAGTAGCCATCATGAGTAAAAGAAAGGAGCCATCATGTGTAACAGAAAGGAGCCATCATGTGTAACAGAAAGGAGCCATCATGAGTAACAGAAAGGAGCCATGATGAAAAACTGTGTATTATAGAATCCTGTGAGCACAAGTTCCTCATGCAAACCGTGTAGGGAAAGACTCAGTAAACCATGGGTCTATGTGGACTCACAACGTAAGAGGTTGTAGACAATACTCCCTCCCTAATCCTCGTTTCAATGCCCTCCAGGCCCATTACCTTCAATGGATTTAGGATTTTGAGACCAAAAATTTACCTCCAGGTAAGATTCAGATGATCTCCCCTGCTCATCCAGACGTCACTGACTACCGGCCAGTCCACCCAACACGTTCCACCAGTATATCCACATTACTGATAATCCCGGATATCAAGTATAGATCCCGCACCCACAGAGGTGATACATTGTGTCCAGGAGCACAGGTGCGTATATAATGCCAGGATCTACACAGAAGCCATCACTCCCATCATCCACAACCCGCCAGAAGCTCACAGTCTAATGTAAGTGTACGACTACTCCCATCATCTCTCTGGCATTGTGAAGTCTTCTATGTGACACCCTGTTCTCTATTATATGACTGTGTATGAGCGACTTAACCCAGTGACTGGGGTCTGAAGGGCTGGGGTCCAGGGGGCTAGAGTCTCGGTAGCTCTTGTCTCTGTGGCTAGGACTTCGGGAGCTGGGGTCCCAGAGGCTGGGGTTTCAGGGGCTGGAATGGGGCTGGGTTGGAGCTAGGGTCCCAGTGTCTGGGGTCTCGGGGGCTGAGGTCTCAGGGGTAGGGTGCCAGGGAGGGTTGATGCTGGGGTCTCTGGGGCTGAGGTCTCAGGGGCTGGTATCTCTGTGGCTAGGGTCCTGGGAGCTGGGGTCCCGCAGGCTGGAGCCTCGGAAGCTGGGTGGTTGGGGGCTAGGGTCCCAGGGGCTGGAGTCCCGGAGGCTGGGATTTTGGGGGCTGGGGTCCTGGAGGCTAGGTTCTCAGGGACTGGTATCTCGATGGCTAGGATTCCAAGAGCTTTGGTCTCAGGGGATGGAGTCTCAGGGGTTGGGGTATCAGGGTCTGGGGTCTCAGGGGCTGAGGTGTTGGGGGCTGGAGTCTTGGAGTCTGGAGTCCCGGGGGCTGGGGTCTCAGGGGCTAGAGTCTCTGGAGCTGAGGTCTTGGGGGCTGTGGTCTCTGGGGCTGGAGTCCCAGGGGCTGGGATCTCGGGGGCTGGGGTCTCTGGGGCTGAAGTCCCAGGGGATGAGGTCTTAGGGGCTAAGGTCTTGGGGGCTGGGGTCTCTGGGGCTGGAGTCCTGGGTGCTGGGGTCTCAGGGGCTAGAGTCTCTGGAGCTGAGGTCTTGGGGGCTGTGGTCTCTGGGGCTGGAGTCCCAGGGGCAGGGATCTCGGGGGCTGGGGTCTCTGGGGCTGAAGTCCCAGGGGATGAGGTTTTAGGGGCTGATGTCTTGGGGGCTGGGGTCTCTGGGGCTGGAATCCTGGGCGGTGGTGTTCCATGGGCTGAGGTCTCTGGGGCTGGAGTCCCGGGGGCTTTGGTCTCAGGGGTTGGGGTATCTGTGGCTGGAGTCCTGGGGTTTCAGGGGCTGGAGTCTTTGGGACTAAGGTCTTGGGGGCTGTGGTCTCTGGAGCTGGAATCCTGGGCAGTGGGGTTCCAGGGGCTGGGGTCTCTGCGACTGGAGTCCTGGGGGATGGTGTTTCAAGGGCTGGGGTCCTGGGGGGTGAGGTCACGGGAGCTGGGGTCTCTAGGGCTGGAGTCCTTGGGGCTGGGGTCTCTTGGGCTGGGGTCTCAGGGGGGGTGGGGTCCTGGGGTCACTGGGGCTGGAGTCTCAGGGGCTGTGGTCCTGGGGGGTGGGGTCTTGGGGGATGTGGCCACAGGGGCTGGGGTCTCAGGGGCTGTGGTCCTGGGGGGTGGGGTCTCAAGGGCTGGGGTCTCAGGGTCTATGGTCCTGGGGGGTGGGACCACGAGGGATGGCGTCTCAAGGGCAAGGGTCTCAGGGGCTGTGGTCCTGGGGGGTGGGGTCCCAGGGGATGGGGTTTCAGGGGCTGTGGTCCTGGGGGGTGGGGTCCCGGGAGCTGGGGTCTCAGGAGCTGGATTCCTGGGGGGTGGGGTCCCGGGCGATGGGGTTTCAGGTGCTGTGTTCCTGGGGGATGGGGTCCCGGGGTCGGGTTGGGGCTGGATTGTGCTTATGGACACATGGATTATCCAGTTCCTTAATGAGTGACCCATGACACACGTTCCCGGGCTCCTCCTTGCTGAGGGTATATAAGGGGACTCCCCAGTGCCCTGCCCTTACTCAGATGCCAGGTGAGGCATATTACACCTGCTGAGGTATCAGCGCTCTCTCATTAACCCTTGATTATCCAGGTTTGTGAGCTTATCTGTATCTGCTGCACTGGGTAATCACCTTGTACGTTCTGTAGATGCAGCAGGGCTGGGCATTAACCATGTGTCGTCCCTTCCCCAGCAGCTGATAACAGAGAGTCGTAGCAGTGCAGCATTCGGATACAATGTTCCTTTGTTACATTCGTTATGGATTTCTTTCTATTTTATGTTCCACGTCTTCTTCTTGCAGATAATGGCCGGCATTGTTCCTGTGGTTGCTGCACTCTCGGTTCTTACATGTGAGTAATCATAGATACTGTGATGACTGCACAACTTGGCACTTAGAAGTCATCTTCTGAGGGGGTTCTCTGGCCAAAGAGGGGGTCTTCTGGAGAGGCTTCACCACCCTTATATTCGGGTCTCAGGACTCCGCTCACTTTTGTATCAATCTTGATATATTACATGATAATATGAAAAAAAAAAATAATGATCCCTGGCAGATTCTCCTCTTTCACCTCCTATTTATTCTCCTTCTTCCTCTTCTCCTGCATCTTCCCCTTTCTCTTTCTTATTTTCAGTCTTTGTCACTCTCGTCTTCATCTCTTAAGATTCTCCTCTTTTATAATCCTCTTCTCCTTCTCCACGTTCCTCCCCTTCCTTTTCTTCTTCTTTTCTCCATTTCTTTCTTTCTTTCTCACCTTTTCCTCTTCCTCGCTTGTGTTTATCTTCTGTATGTTCTTTCTTTCTTCCATTTTTCTTCCTCTTTTTGATTTTCCTCTTCCTTTCTATATTTCTTTATCTCCTTTATTATATCCCTCTTTATTTTCTTCTCATTCCTTTTTTCTTCATTTGTTTATCTTCTTCTACTTGTTTGTGATCCTCATTCTTCTCACTTCATTCCTCTTCCTCCTCTCCTTTCCCCTCCTTTTTTATCGTTTTCCTTTTCCTCTCCTCTCATTCTCCATCTTCTTCCTGTTTCTTTCCTTTATCTTCCACTCTTGTATCTTCCTCTTCTCCTACATTTCTTTTCTTTATCTCCTTGATTCTGCCATTCTTTATTTTCCTCTAATCCTTTTTGCTAATTTACTCCTTCTCCTCCTTCTTTCATCCCCTCCTTCTCTTCCTGTACGTACACCAGTTGTCTCTTCAGAATAACGCACACATGAAGAATAGCACTATTCCTGGCCGTTATATGACCTGTATCCTCACAGGCTCTCAACACTACAAGCCTCAGCAGTTTGTCCTCGTGCGGTTGGCATCATTTTTCCTCCAGATTTTAGCAGTTTTTCACAGGGAATGATGAGATCACAAGGCGAGATGAGAAGTGGCTCATAAGAGGAGAAAGAAGCAGATTTCTCTGATAAGATATATTACAACATTTCTCGTGCTCTTTTACTAATAGTTTCAAAGATAAATGTAGTTACTATTTTGGCTTTTTGTTTTCTTTCCTGTTTTGTTTTCCACTCTCCTTTATCACTCGACATTCTTCATGGGCCTTGTCATCTCCTCATCTGTATATGGACTTTTTTCAAAGAGTTCTGTCATCTCTTTTTTACTTCCTTTTTCCACCCATATCTTTCTTTTCTGTACGTTCTCCTTCAATCTTCTCTTCTTTTCCCTGTGATAAAACACTCCGGGATCGGCTTTGCTGGGGTCAAAGGTCACGTGCGTTCCGCATGAAACTCAGGCGCAGAGCTGGGATTCGGGTGTAACTGACCCTGGGTCAGGTTTATTAATAGTGAAAGCAATGCAAAAGGAAATAAAACATAAAACAAATCCTTGCCTGTCCAGCACTAACTAAACAATGGACAACCTAACTACCAACTGGCGGGCTTCTCCCGTCCAGCCAAACCACAGTTGCAGTGGGCACTGCTTCCACTCACGTGTGTCTCTCACACAGACAGGCTCTCTGTGTTCCCAGGCTGAGACCCTCACACAACCACCTTGCATCCTTTTATATCCACCTCCCATTATCCATTAGTAAGCAGGTGCGATACTGACCAGACTAGGCCACATAGGAAAGGAATCTGGGCGAGATATACCTGCCCTCATCCACTATTCCCACATGATTCTCACATATCCCCCCCCTCTGCTCAGACCACTCCGGTCGAGCAATGACACCCGCCAAACAGTGCACTCGGGACAGGGCATCTGCATTTCCCATCTGTACCCCTGGGCGGTGCTCCACCGTAAAAGTGTAGGCCTGCAGGGTAAGGAACCACCGGGTCACCCGCCTATTCCATTCCTTGTTCAAGTGCATCCACTTGAGAGGGGCATGGTCAGTGATCAGCCTGAACTTTCGGCCCACCAGGTAATATTTGAGGGCCTCTAGAGCCCACTTAATGGCGAGGCACTCTTTTTCCACGACTGCATACCTTTGCTCGTGTTTATTCAGCTTCCTGCTGAGATAGAGGACTGGGTGTTCCACTCCGTCCCTCACTTGTGACAGTACGGCCCCGATACCGGTATCAGAGGCATCCGTTTGTACCACAAACTCGCTGCAGAAGTCCGGAGTCACCAGTACGGGCTGAGAGCAAAGTACCCGTTTTAGGCCATGGAAGGCTTCTTCAGCCGCTAAACTCCATTTAATCATGACGGAGTCTTTCCCTTTGGTAAGATCCATCAGGGGGGTAGCGATGGCTGCAAAATTGGGTATGAACCGGCGATAATAGCCGGCGATCCCCAGGAAGGCTTGCACCTGCTTCTTGTTGACAGGTTGTGGCCAGTCCTGAACCGCCTGAATCTTATCAACCTGGGTTTTAACAACACCCCTCCCAATTACATACCCCAAATACCGGGCTTCTTCTAGCCCGACGTGACATTTCTTGGGGTTCGCGGTTAGACCTGCCTCCCACAGGTCGTCAATCACAGCTTGTACTTTCTGGAGATGAGTCTCCCAGTCCAAGCTGTAAATGACAATGTCGTCCAAATAGGCCGAAGCGTACTGCCTATGTGGCCTCAGGACTCGATCCATCAGTCTCTGGAAGGTCGCCGGTGCTCCGTGCAGTCCAAACGGCATATACACATACTGAAATAGACCTTCCGGCGTAGCAAATGCCGTCTTTTCTCTGGCAGCCTCCGCCAGAGGGATCTGCCAATACCCCTTTGTTAGGTCTAGGGTCGTAATATATCGGGCTTTACCTAACCGATCTATTAACTCGTCGACCCGGGGCATAGGGTAGGCATCAAATTTTGAGACCGCATTCAGTTTCCTGAAGTCATTTCAGAACCGGATTGTGCCGTCCGGTTTAGGAATTAACACAATCGGGCTGGACCAAGCACTGTGAGATTCCTCAATGACATCTAACTCTAACATTGCCTTCACTTCTCGGGAAACGGCTTCACGGCGCGCTTCCGGAATTCTGTAGGGTTTCACGTGAACAGTGACACCAGGTTCCGTTACGATGTCATGTTTCATTAGCGTAGTCTGCCCGGGTTTTTCTGAGAAAAACTTTTGGTTGTGAAGTAAAAACTGCCTGACCTCAGTCTTTTGCCGCTCCAAGATAGTCTCTGCAACCCGTACCTCCGGGACGGTATGTGAGCAGACGGGACGGACCAGCTCCGCTGACAAGGCAGACCGATCTTTCCAGGGTTTTTGGCCTCCGGGTAACGAGTGGCATAATCCAAGATGACCAGGATATGTTGGTGTCCACGTGCAGACCATGGAAGGGGCCCAACTAAATCCATCCCAATCCTCTCAAACGGGACTTCAATAATAGGTAGGGGTACCAAAGGGCTACAGAACCGGGGCTTAGGTGCAGAGGCTTGGCAGTCAGGACAAGACTCACAATATACACGAATATCGTGATGCATGCCTGGCCAAACAAAACAGTGTAATATCCTTTCGGTGGTTTTCTGGACTCCCAGGTGACCTCCCATCACATGTCCGTGGGCCAGGTCCAGCACCTGCCGCCGGTAGGGTTTTGGCACGACTAATAGTTGCACCGTATCTTCCCCCTTTTTCTCTATCTGATAGAGTAAATCATTCTCCAGAACCATGTAAGGATATGCCAGCCTAGAGCCAGGTTCTACGGGTACCCCATTTATCACTTTTACATTTGTCCTAGCCTGAGAAAGGGTAGGATCCTTTATTTGCTTGCTTTGGAAGTCATCTTTCTGAACTTCTAAATCCGGCAAACGGGGAGGTGGATGGCTGTCGGCCTCCTCCTCTTCCCCGGTCTCCTCCGTATCACCCGCCATGACTGAAAACGGGAACTGCAGGTCATTTCCCGCAGACTCTTCCCCAGAGTCTTCCGGGGAGACCTCTTCCAGGGGTTCGGGACCCACACGCGCCCTGGGAGAAGAATCATGTACACTATTACCCTGGGGTATCAACTGATTCTCCCACAATTGCCAGAAGTGGGGAAAATCCCGGCCCAGGATAACATCATGCAATAACGCCGGGACGAGTCCCACTTTATGTTGCACAGACCCATAGGAAGTAGTAATGCATATGACCGTGGTGAGGTACGAACAGGTGTCTCCATGCACACACGTTACAGAAAATTTGTCTGATGGTCCAGTCGGGGCTGACACCAGACTGGCCTTCACCAGAGTCACCACACTTCCCGAGTCTAACAATGCCACCACCTTTTTGCCATCAACAGTTAAATCACACAAGTGTTTTTCCACATCCTTTTGACCGGCATTCACACTCACTACCCGTGCAACCATAGACATGCGGTTTTTAGAATCTGTGAGGTCGCACTGCATGGGTTCAGTAGTGACCGGACAGTTCGCAGCAATATGTCCC
Source organism: Dendrobates tinctorius (assembly GCF_039654945.1). Taxonomy (NCBI): domain Eukaryota; kingdom Metazoa; phylum Chordata; class Amphibia; order Anura; family Dendrobatidae; genus Dendrobates; species Dendrobates tinctorius. The sequence continues at coordinate 1,214,927 of NW_027361903.1, read as the reverse complement.
ATCTCTTGGCAGCGGAAACACCTAACGGGCCCCTTGCTTAGACCATAGTTCGTTACTCTCGGCCTCGCAGTGCGGGCAGTCCCGTTTTCCTCCCCCACTGTCTTAGGGATTTTTCCATCTCACCTACTCCCTGGAACAGTCTTACCGGTTCCACGTGGAGATGATGAAGAACGAGGTGGGGTAGCGTAGTCTCGGAGTCCTTCCGCCACGGAGTAACGTTCAACCAGATCCACCAGTTGATCTGCCGTCGTAGGATTTCCATGGCTTACCCACTTCCTCAGGGCTGGCGGTAGAACTCTCAGGTACTTGTCCATGACGACTCTCTGAATTATCTCTGGCGCTGTCAACACCTCGGGTTGTAGCCACTTCTTCGTCACGTGGATCAGGTCGAACATCTGTGACCGCGGTGGTTTATCCGGCTGATAAGTCCATTGTTGCACTCTCTGTGCACGGACAGCGGTCGTCACTCCCAGCCGGGCCAAGATCTCGGCTTTCAATTTGTCAAAGTCCTGCGCAGCTTCAGGCTCTAAGTCATAATAAGCCTTTTGGGCCTCACCGGAAAGAAACGGGGCAATCAGGCCGGCCCATTGTGCCTTCGGCCATTTCTCTCGCACCGCCGTCCGTTCAAACGTGGTCAGGTATGCCTCGACGTCATCTTCGGTCGTCATCTTCTGCCAGTACCGACTCACGTGAATCACTCTCGACTCGGCTTCCAGGTTAACCTCATGTAGGCTTGCCAGGCGCTGCGCCACCTGCTGGAGAAGCGAACGATCGGTAGCTGTCATGTCCACCAACTCCTTCAGCTGGGCCATCATCACCCGATTAGCTTCTTGCTGGACGGCGGTGGATTCTCACATCCCCTTAAGATGGAAAATGGACTTTCTCCAGTACTTTCTGCCTTCTCTTTCTTACTTTACCCTTTTTAATTCTCTACCTTACTCTGCTGTTTATTTTCTTTCCTTTTACCCTTTCCCTGATCTAGATGTGGACTTTCTCCAGAACCTTCTGTCTTCTGTACCTTCACTTTCTTTGATTCCCCTGTATATACCTCTTCTACATCTTCTCTTCCTTCTTTCCTTCCTTTTACCCTTCTCATGATCTAGATGTGGACTTTCTCCAGAACCTTCTGTCTTCTGTACCTTCACTTTCTTTGATTCCCCTGTATATACCTCTTCTACATCTTCTCTTCCTTCTTTCCTTCCTTTTACCCTTCTCATGATCTAGATGTGGACTTTCTCCAGAACCTTTTGTTTTCTCTTCTTTCACTTTCCTTGTTTCCCCTCTATCTTCCTCTTCTACATCTTCTCTTTCTTTTCTCCTTCATTTTACTCTTCTCCTGATCTACATGTGGACTTTCTCCAGAACCTTCTTGTCACGATGTGATGGGCCCTGCATGATGCGACCCGATGATCGGTCGGTCACCAAACAACAAGACAAAACAGGGGGACACCGGGGACACAATTACAACAGTGGGCCCTGCAATAGGGAATGGGGAAAGGGACACCTCCTGCACTCTCCTGAGGATGTGTCCTGGACTATCCTGACGTCCCTATACAGGTTCTTTCAAACCATTGCCGACCAGGATACATTGTCCCTCACTTGCCCTCCACCTATCCCTCACTAGGGAATTGGCTAGTGCGGACAATGGTCCCACTTCTGCCCTAATACAACACCAAGGAATATAACAGACAGGGAAAAACAAACAACACTTAGCTCTCTCTGCTGTCATGTAGTAACACCAGCGGCCACCGGGGGAAAAAACTGACATTAACCCCCGATGGCCTGAAAGGAAAAAAGCTTATATCAGAGAAGCCCAAACTGACACAGATCCAAAAATGGATCGTGACATGTTGTGAGTTCATTTTCCCCTTCTTTACTGAGGCCCGAGGAACTCCCTCTTCTGGTAAAGAAAGGTAGTGAGCCTGATTGTCAAACACCTGAGGCTGATGATTGTGACTGGCTGAGTGGAGTTACGGACTGGATATAATTCTGCCGACGCCCTTCTGCCCTGCGGGTGATTTCTCTGTGGGATCCTTGGAGACCAGTCTGAATTCCTGCTCCTCCAAAGCTAAGTTTGCTGCTCGGCCTTTTGCTTTTGTGCTTTGACTTTGTTTTTGCTTTGTTTTTCTGGATTTCTGCCATTCCCTGCTGGGGTGTGCTGAATTCATTTAGCTCTGTCTTCTGAAAATACCTGAGGTCTGATTCAGTTTTTGAAGCCTAGCTGCTTCAGGGCCTTTTTCATATCAGCTGGTTGGCTTATGTTTTTGATAGGGTTTTGGCAGATTGCAGACAGCAGCCTTCCTGTCCTTTCCTATCTAGGTAGTTTTGTGGCCCCGTCTTTGCTCAGTCTATCTTTCTGTCTGTGTTAGTATTTTCATCTTGCTTCACCGTCATTATATGTTGGGGGCTACCTATTGCTTTGGGGTCTGCTCTGGGGCAGTTTAGATTTCCCCTTTCCTTCTTTAGGCCTATGTATTTCTCCGGCTGTGATCGAGGGGTCTAGGGCATCGTAGGAACCCCCCACGGCTACTGCTAGTTGTGTTGATAGGTTCAGGGGTCTGCAATCTGATAGTTGCCAACTTCTCTGGTTTTCTGGACGTAGCTTGTATTTCTGCTTTTGCCTCCTACGGTGACTCATTCATAGCAGAATCACCTGCCATACCGCAGATTCTAGGGTACTCAATAGCAGGAAAGAATTGTAGTTAAAAAAAAAAAAAAAAAAAGTGTGTATATTTTTTCCTCTATATCTCTGAGGCCGTAGGGGGAATTTTTTTTTCTCTCAATGGAGATAAAGCAATTGTCTGATCGTGTGGAGCAGCTCGCTGCGGAAGTGTGGGGAATTTCCGCCTACCTTGCTCATTCACATGCTGCTGAACCAAAGATTCCTACACCTGATGTATTTTTTGGGGATCGGTCTAAATTTTTGAATTTCAAAAATAATTGTAAATTATTTTTTGCCTTGAAGCCTAACTCGTCAGGGAGCTCCGCGCAGCAGGTTAAAATTGTCATCTCTTTGCTGCGTGGCGATCCCCAGGATTGGGCATTTTCTTTGAAACCAGATGATCCTATTGCAAGAAACAGACTTGATAAACGAGGAGGGGGTGTTGCATTGTATGTTAGAAACGCATATATCTGCACAGAGATTGAAGCTTCAGAGACTGGGAGTTCTGTGGAAACTGTTTGGGTAAGAATACAAGGACAGAACAATGGAAAGGACACCATTGTAGGCATTTACTACAGGCCGCCTGTGCAAGCTGAAGATATGGATGAACTCTTTATGCATCAAATGGCCAAGTTCTCCAAAAAATATGACATAGTTGTCATGGGAGATTTCAACTATCCAGACATTTTTTGGGAATCTCTCTCAGGCAAAACTAACAGGTCAAGGAAATTCTTATCCTCTCTTGCTGACAACTTTATCTTCCAAAAGGTAGGGGAGAAAACAAGGGGAACTGCTACCTTGGATCTAATCCTTATAAACAGGGAGGAAATGGTTGAGGAGGTAAAAGTGGCTGGAACCCTAGGAGATAGCGACCATGCTATTTTAGAATTTTGGATAACTAGAGGCGGAAGACCTGTGAAGACTCAGACGTCAAGGTTAGATTTCAGAAAGGCAGATTTTAAGGGATTCAGAAAGATAATTGGAGGGATCCAATGGCTGGATATCCTTAAAGACAAAAATGTCCAGGAAGGATGGGAAATCTTGAAAAATGAAATTCTCAAAGCACAGTTGTTAACAATTCCGAAAAGAGGGAAGAATAGGAAGCATTTAAGGAAACCAGGATGGGTGAACACAGAACTTAAGCACATGCTAAAAAGGAAGAAAAAATGTTTATAAAATGGAAAGAGGGAGGCATATCTAAAGAAGAATATAATGCTGTCTGCAGAATCTGCAGGGCACAAATCAGATTAGCTAAAGCTGAAAATGAATTGAGGCTTGCAAGAGATGTCAAAAGCAATAATAAAGGATTTTGGGGATATGTCAAAAGTAAAAGAAAAGTCAAAGATGCTATAGGATTTTTACAGGATGAAAATGATGAAATGGTAAGACAGGATGTTGAGAAGGCTGAACTTTTAAATTCCTATTTTGCATCTGTTTTCTCTCAGAAAGGAAATGTAACACCAACTGTTATTCACTGTCCTATTAAGGGAATAGAAGAATCCAGGATATCTATAAACAGAAAGATAGTGAGGAAACACTTAGCTAACCTAAATGAATTCAAGTCTCCAGGTCCAGATGAATTACACCCCAGAGTACTGAAGGAGATAGCAGAAGAAATTTCTGAACCACTCTCCATAATCTTTGAAAATTCTTGGAGAACAGGAGAAGTGCCAGAAGACTGGAGAAGAGCAAATGTTGTTCCTATCTTCAAAAAGGGGAAGAAGGTGGACCCAGGCAACTATAGGCCAGTGAGTCTGACTTCTATACCAGGAAAGATCTTTGAACAAATTATTAAACAACATGTAAGTCAATACCTGGATAAGAATGAAGTGATCAAACAGAGTCAGCATGGGTTTGTAACTAATAAGTCATGTCAGACTAACTTAATTTCCTTCTATGACGGTATCACTGATTGGGTGGATCAAGGAAATGCTGTAGATATAGTATATCTTGACTTCAGCAAAGCATTTGACAAAGTCTCTCATACAATCCTTATTGAAAAAATGACTAAGTATGGAATGGACAAGGCAACTGTTAGGTGGATTCATAGCTGGCTTAGTGATCGGACCCAAAGAGTGGTCGTAAATGGCTGCACATCCAGTTGGAAGAATGTCTCAAGTGGGGTACCACAGGGCTCTGTCCTGGGCCCTGTATTGTTCAACATCTTTATCAACGATTTAGATGAAGGAATTGAGGGTAAACTGATTAAATTTGCTGATGACACAAAGCTAGGAGGGATAGCTAATACTAGAGAAGAGAGAGAGAGGATTCAAAAAGATTTAAATAAACTGGAGAAGTGGGCAGTAACTAACAGAATGGTTTTTAACAGGGAGAAATGCAAAGTACTACATCTGGGCAATAAAAATGAAAAAAGCATATATAGAATGGGAGGAATAGGGCTAAGTGACAGCACATGTGAAAAAGACTTGGGTATACTAATAGATCACAGACTGAATATGAGTCAACAGTGTGATGCAGCAGCAAAAAAGGCAAATGCAGTTCTAGGATGTATTAACAGAAGCATACAGTCTAGATCACGTGAAGTCATTATTTCCCTCTACTCCTCTTTGGTCAGACCTCATCTGGAATATTGTGTCCAGTTTTGGGCACCACATTTTAAAAAAGACATCAACAAACTGGAGCAAGTTCAGAAAAGAGCAACCAGAATGGTGACCGGTCTGCAAACCCTGTCTTATGAGGAAAGGTTGCAGGATTTGGGAATGTTTAGTTTGCAAAAGAGAAGACTGAGAGGAGACTTAATTGCTGTCTACAAATATCTAAAGGGCTGTCACATTGTAGAAGGATCAACTTTATTCTCATTTGCACAAGGAAAGACTAGAAGCAATGGGATGAAACTGAATGGGAGGAGACACAGATTAGATATTAGAAAAAACTTTTTGACAGTTAGAGTGATCAATGAATGGAACAGGCTGCCACGAGAAGTGGTGAGTTCTCCTTCAATGGAAGTCTTCAAACAGAGGCTGGACAGACATCTGACTGGGATGATTTAGCGAATCCTGCTTTGAGCAGGGGGTTGGACCAGATGGCCCAGGAGGTCCCTTCCAACTCTACGATTCTATGATTCTATGATTCTATTCTGACTAATGTGAATGCATTCTTTCAAGCTTTGGGGTTGCTGTATGATGAACCTAATGCCATTGATCAGGCAGAAAAGACCCTGCTGGCATTGAGCCAGGGTCGAGATTCTGCAGAATTGTACTGTCAAAAATTCCGAAAGTGGGCAGCACTTACTACCTGGAATGATAATGCCTTGGCTGCTCTCTTTCGGAAGGGGTTGTCAGAAGCCGTAAAAGATACTATGGTGGGATTTCCTGTTCCCTCTGGTCTTGACGATTCTATGTCATTAGCCATTCAGGTTGATCGGCGTTTGCGCGAACGCAAAGCTGCACGAGAGGTGTTGCCACCTGTTGGACAAAGGTCTGAACCTTTGCAATGTGATAGAGTTTTTTCCATAGAGCAGCGTCAGGAGTTCAGAAGGCGTAATAAGTTGTGTTTTTTCTGTGGAGATGCCTCGCATATTATTTCTGTCTGTCCCAGACGGGAGAAACGCTTTGCACACACGTTTTCTGTTGGGGGTGTTCAACCTAAGTTTCTTCTGGCTATTACTCTGATCTGCTCCCTGTCCACATTTTCCGCCAAGGCGTTTGTGGATTCGGGAGCAGCCCTAAACCTAATGGACTTGGATTTTGCTAAACGTTGTGGATTTCCGATGACATCTCTGCAGACGCCTATCCCTTTGAGGGGAATTGATGCTACTCCTTTGGCTAAAAATAAACCCCAGTTTTGGACCCAGGTGGTAATGCGGGTCGCCCCAGACCATCAAGAAAATTGCAGATTTCTGGTGTTGCATAATCTGCATGATACTGTTGTTCTGGGGTTTCCCTGGTTACAGATTCATAATCCAGTTTTGGATTGGAAATCTGTGTCTGTGGTGAGTTGGGGTTGTCGGTGTGCCTTTAGTGAGGCTCCGGTGTTTTCCACCTCTCCTCAGTCGCATGATGTTCCTGATTATTTGGCGGACTTTTATGATGTATTTAGTGAGAATGAGTCTGCGTCTCTGCCTCCTCATAGGAGTTATGACTGTGCAATTGAACTGAGCCCAAGGGTCGGCTCTTCAATTTATCTGTACCCGAGCACGAGGCTATGCGATCCTATATTAAGGAGGCGTTGGAGAAGGGTCATATTAGACCATCCTCGTCACCCTTGGGTGCCGGTTTTTTTTTTGTAGCCAAAAAGGATGGATCATTAAGACCTTGTATTGATTATCGTGCCCTCAACAAAATTACTGTTAAATATCAGTATCCGTTACCCCTGATTTCTGATCTATTCTCCAGAGTTAAAGGTGCTTGCTGGTTTACCAAGCTTGACCTCAGGGGGGCGTATAATCTTATTCGCATTAAGCATGGGGATGAATGGAAGACGGCGTTTAATACTCCGGAGGGACATTTTGAGTACCTGGTGATGCCTTTTGGGCTCACTAATGCCCCTTCTGTCTTCCAGTGCTTCATGAACGATATTTTCCGAGATTTTGTCGATAAATTTTTAATTATCTATCTGGATGATATTTTGATCTTCTCCAAGGATTGGGATTCTCATGTGGAACATATTCGGACTGTGTTCCGGATCTTGAGGGAGAATTCCCTGTATGTCAAGGGATCTAAATGCCTTTTTGGAGTACAGAGGATTTCTTTTTTGGGATTTATTTTGTCCCCGTCAACTATTGAAATGGACCCGGCCAAGGTACAGGCCATTCACGATTGGGTTCAGCCCACTTCTTTGAAGGCCCTCCAGAAGTTTTTGGGTTTTGCTAATTTTTATCGGAAATTTATAGCAAAATTTTCTAGTATTGCCAAGCCATTGACTGATTTGACTAAAAAGGGTGCTGATGTGTTAAATTGGTCTCCGGAGGCTGTTTCTTCCTTTCAGGAGTTGAAGCGAAGATTCACCTCCACCCCGGTTTTGCGGCAACCTGATGTCTCACTTCCATTCCAGGTAGAGGTGTATGCTTCTGAGATTGGTGCAGGAGCTGTTTTGTCCCAAAAGGATCCTGTAACATCTAAAATGAATCCCTGTGCTTTCTTTTCCCGAAAGTTCTCTCCATCTGAACGTAACTATGATGTGGGGAATAGGGAACTGTTGGCCATGAAATGGGCATTTGAGGAGTGGAGACATTGGTTGGAGGGAGCTAAGCATCAAGTCGTGGTCCTCACTGACCACAAGAATTTGATTTACCTAGAGTCGGCTAAGCGCTTGAACCCTAGACAGGCTAGGTGGACCTTGTTTTTTACACGTTTTGATTTTGTGGTTTCTTTTCTTCCTGGAACAAAGAATGTCAAGGCAGACGCCCTCTCTAGGAGCTTCCTTGCTGATTCTTCTGTGGTGACCAAGCCTGCTACCATCTTAGGCGAAGGGGTAGTTCTTTCTGCCATCTCGCCTGATTTGAGACGTGCTCTGGAAGAGTTCCAGGAGGACAAACCTGAGCGTTGTCCCAGTGGAAAGTTGTAAGTTCCTGACCAGTGGAAGAAGAGAGTGATGTCTGAAGTTCATTGCTCTGCTTTGGCTGGTCATCCAGGTATTTTTGGTACTAGAGATCTGGTGAGTCGGTTTTTTTGGTGGCCCTCCTTGTCTCGTGATGTCAGGAATTTTGTGCAGTCCTGTGGGACGTGCTCCCGGTCTAAATCGTGTTCTCGCTCTAGTGGGTTGTTGATGCCTTTGCCTGTCCCCAAGAGGCCATGGACCCATATTTCAATGGATTTCATCTCTGATATGCCTGTCTCTCAGAGGATGACTGTTATTTGGGTGATTTGTGATAGGTTCTCTAAGATGGTTCATCTTGTACCACTCCCTAAGTTGCCGTCTTTCTCTGAGTTGGTGCCCCTGTTTTTACAACAGGTGGTTCGTTTGCACGGGATTGCTGAGAACATTGTATCTGACAGAGGAGTGCAGTTTGTGTCTAGATTTTGGAGAACTTTCTGTTCCAGGCTGGGAATTCAGTTGTCCTTCTCCTCTGCTTTTCACCCTCTGACCAATGGGCAGACAGAGAGAACAAACCAGACCTTGGAGTCATATTTGAGATGTTTTATTTCTGCTGATCAGGATGATTGGGTTTCATTTTTGCCCTTGGCCGAATTTGCTTTGAATAATAGAGCTAGTTCTGCCACTTTGATGTCACCTTTTTTTTGTAACTTTGGGTTTCATCCTCGATTTTCTTCAGAGCAGGTGGAGCCCTCTGCCTGCCCAGGTGTTGACACTGTGGTGGAGAGAATGCACCAGATCTGGGACCAAGTGGTGGATAAGTTATTTCTCTCCCAGGAGAAGGCCCAGCGGTTTTCCAACCGACATAGGACCATTGGTCCCCAGTTTAAGGTTGGTGATATGGTGTGGTTATCATCAAAAAATATTGCTATGAAGGTGGCTTCTCCTAAGTTTAAGCCTAGATTTATTGGACCTTACAAGATTGTGGAGATTATTAATCCGGTCTCTTTTCGTTTGGCTCTTCCTGTCACATTTAAAATCCATAATGTGTTCCATAAATCTTTGTTGAAGAGGTTTGTTGAACCTGTTGTTCCGGGGGTGGCACCTCCAGACCCTGTATTGGTTGAAGGTAACATGGAGTATGAGGTAGAGAAAGTACTGGATTCCCGTCTGGCTAGACGGAGACTCCAGTATTTGGTTAAGTGGAAGGGTTATGATCAGGAGGATAATTCCTAGGTCTCCGCCTCTGATATTCATGCCAAACGATTGGTGCGTGACTTTCATCGGGCTCACCCTGATCGCCCTGGTGGCATAGTTGAGGGTTCGGTGACCCCTCCTCAAGGGGGAGGTACTGTTGTGAGTTCATTTTCCCCTTCTTTACTGAGGCCTGAGGAACTCCCTCTTCTGGTAAAGAAAGGTAGTGAGCCTGATTGTCAAACACCTGAGGCTGATGATTGTGACTGGCTGAGTGGAGTTACGGACTGGATATAATGCTGCCGACGCCCTTCTGCCCTGCGGGTGATTTCTCTGTGGGATCCTTGGAGACCAGTCTGAATTCCTGCTCCTCCAAAGCGAAGTTTGCTGCTCGGCCTTTTGCTTTTGTGCTTTGACTTTGTTTTTGCTTTGTTTTTCTGGATTTCTGCCATTCCCTGCTGGGGTGTGCTGAATTCCTTTAGCTCTGTCTTCTGAAAATACCTGAGTGCTGATTCAGTTGTTGAAGCCTAGCTGCTTCAGGGTCTTTTTCATATCAGCTGGTTGGCTTATGTCTTTGATAGGGTTTTGGCAGATTGCAGACAGCAGCCTTCCTGTCCTTTCCTATCTAGGTAGTTTTGTGGCCCCGTCTTTGCTCAGTCTATCTTCCTGTCTGTGTTAGTATTTTCATCTTGCTTCACCATCATTATATGTTGGGGGCTGCCTATTGCTTTGGGGTCTGCTCTGGGGCAGTTTAGATTTCCCCTTTCTTTCTTTAGGCCTATGTATTTCTCCGGCTGTGATCGAGGGCTCTAGGGCATCGTAGGAACCCCCCACGGCTACTGCTAGTTGTGTTGATAGGTTCAGGGGTCTGCAATCTGATAGTTGCCAACTTCTCTGGTTTTCTGGACGTAGCTTGTATTTCTGCTTTTGCCTCCTACGGTGACTCATTCATAACAGTGACACTTCTGTTTTCTCTTCCTTCCATTCCTTCTTTCTTTTCTTCCATCACTTTCCTGGTTCCCCTTGTATCTTCCTCTTCTATACCTTCTCTTCCTCATTTCCATCCTTTTACCCTTTCCATGATCTGGACTTTCTCCAGAACCTTCTGTACATCCACTTTCCTTGTTTCCCTTGTATGTTCCTCTTCTACATCTTCTCTTTCATATTTCCTTCCTTTTACCCTTCTCCTTCTCCTGATCTAGATGTAGCCTTTCTTCAGAACCTTCTGTCTTCTGTACCTTCACTTTCCTTGTTTCCCTCGTATCTTCCTCTTCTACATCTTCTCTTCTTTCTTTCCTTCCTTTTACCCTTCTCATGATCTAGATGTAGCCTTTCTTCAGAACTGTACCTTCACTTTCCTTGTTTCCCTCGTATCTTCCTCTTCTACATCTTCTCTTCCTTCTTTCCTTCCTTTTACCCTTCTCATGATCAAGATGTAGACTTTCTTCAGAACGTTCTGTTTTCTGTACCTTCACTCTCCTTGTTTCCCCTGTATCCTCCACTTCTACATCTTCTCTTCCTTCTTTTCTTCCTTTTACCTTTCACCTTCTCCTGATCTAGATGTGGACTTTCTCCAGAATCTTTTGTCTTCTGTACCATCACTTTCCTTTCCCCCGTATTTTCCTCTTTCACACCTTCTCTTCTTTCTTTCCTTCCTTTTACCCTACTCCTTCATGTGATCTAGATGTGGACTTTCTCTAGAACCTTCTGTCTTCTGTACCTTCACTTCCTGTGTTTCCCCTGTATATTCCTCTTCTACACCTTCTCTTGATTCTTTCCTTCCTTTTACCCTTCTCCTGATCTAGATGTGGACTTTCTCCTCAACTTTCTGCCGTCTCTTTCTCTTCTGGCTTCTCACTGAGGCACCAGTGAACCTTTTGATCGTCTCCATCCTTCTTGCTACCCCTTGACCCTTTTTCTTCACCTCTGAGTAGATTTGTATTTGCACATGATCTGGATCATGAGTGAAGCCTCAGTCCAGTCACTGATTCTTGTGTTTGCATATTTGTGGATTTGTGAGATAGGACCCCATGGACCTCAGCCATGAAGGTGTCTCCAAGCCACAGACGTCACTGGAACGATTGCTCTTCCGATCTGTAGAAAAAGTGGCACATCCCATATAGTCTAGAGCAATGATCTCCATTCTGTGACTGTCAGTGTGTAAGGGGTGTACAAGGACTAGTTTGGGCCCCCCTTTGCCTGCGTATATACGTCCCTGAGAAGCTGTACGTTTACTATGTCTTATAATGCTGCTATATGTGTGTGTTGTAATATTGTTGTGTAATGTACTGTATAGAGAGGGAAAGTGTAGTGTTTGGATTAGCCCACTAGAGGGAGGCATTGTAGGATAGTAATAAGAATAAGATAGGAACTAGTTAAGTTAGGAGGGGCCAACTGTGTAAGATAGAAAGAGCTTCCTGAATTTAGTCAGTAGGGCTGGGAGCCCGGCCGGGGCAGTTCTGCCACGCATCGTTAAAGTAAAGGAGCCCAGCTCATCCAGGGTCTAGGACAAAAGTCACCTGGAAGGTGAAGGAATACAGGCAGCTTCAACATGTCGGCAGTAAACTACTTAGGAAGATTCCTAAATGTCCGGGGCGAAACGGACAGGGAACTCCTGAAGATAGTTAAGCTGGCCAGACAGAACGCTGCGATATTCATGGAAAAGTGAGGGACAGCACAGGGAAAGGAAAGGTTATGATGTGTGAAGGATCATGTGCTGTACCTGTGACTAATCTGGATGAGCTGAGACAAGAACTGAGTAAAGTTGTTTGTTTAAAATTGGATCTGGACGCTGCCTGTCTTTGCATGGAATTTGGGAAAGGAAACCCCCAACAGACTGGAGAGGACTCTGATGTGCAAGTAAGTGAGCCATCAAACGCACAACAGAAGGGACAATGTATTTATGTGACCAGGGTGTGCCAGTACTGTCACCCTCAGCCACGACTACCCCTCTGGTCCCCGTTACAAGTGCATGCTGAGGGTTGTGGTTGCATCAGATCGGAGTCAGTCATTGTATACACTCTGTTCCCATGTGTGATCAGTGTCTTCTGTGTTATGTGTATTAGCGGAGGTCTGCTACAACAGAGTGGGGTGCTTCACAAACGAAGCCCCGTGGGCTGGAACTCTACAGAGACCAATCAGACGCTTACCTTGGGCTCCGGAGAAGATCAATACTCGGTTCCTGCTCTACACCAAGGACAATGTGAACAAATATCAGGTCAGATCTCTCTCTTCCGGATCCTGGGGTCTTGTGTGATGAGGAGTGTCCATTGCTCGGGATCCTCTGAGCAGCTATAGAGGTCGTCTCTGACCCCGGAGGCCTCGGCCTGTATTACATGGAAAGGCTATTGATTATGATGAGTTGTGTGTAATACATCACTTCACATGCGGGGGCACTGCAGGTAACTCCACAGAATACTTCTGATCATTGGGGGTCCTAGCAGTAGGATACTTGTTGATCAGCCTGTTATACGAGTATCCTTGTAGGGGATACTCACAGAAATGGGAAATGCTGATATTTCTACCATTCATAACTGGTCCAATAATTATCGTACCTAGAACATGTACAGAATATGGCAGATGATTTATATTAATGGATCGCATGTGTTCGGTGACCGGGAAATATCCGGACAATCTACTAGTACACAGCTGTAGTGACACCATACATAAAGTCTATTGGAGTTCAGCCTAGAGGAGAAGGGGGCTCATCACAGACATGGGGGGGGGCTACCGGATCTGTCCATGACCAGGATGAGCCCCGAATCCGGCAATGAAACCTTTGTGATTCCCGGGATGTGATTTATTACGCTTTCTCATGATTTGTGTGATTTTTTTTATAATTCCCTGCAGGAAGTGAGCGCCGTCAATCCTGGGACCATCTCTGACTCCAACTTTAGACCAGATAGAAGATCTCACTTTGTGATCCACGGATTCACTGACAGTGGGGAGGAAAACTGGCTGACGGACTTATGCCAGGTGGGCGAATTATAAATATATACATGCATATAAAATAATACATAAAATCTATATACCCCCATCATATGAATGATAAGTGCCGCCCCATCTTACCCTCCATATAAGCACAGGATATAGGACAGCCTCCTCCCTCCTAAATATTAGTAATAGGGACAGAAAACTGACAGGTTTCAGGAAAACAAGATCTGAAAAGTAAACTAATAATTGATAACATGAGAAAAACAAAAGATTCAGTGTGAAAAAATGCTGAGATATCATCCTGGTGCAAAGTCCCGTCTGGCCTGCGCCAAGAGCCTCACATATCACCTGGGCCCCGGAGCCACCGGCTGCTCATGAGCTCTTATCTGGGTGTCATACTCCAGTCACATGAGTCAGGCATCAGGAATTCTGTGCCACTCCTGGTATTGGTGGGGCCAAATTCAATGTCACTGTCAATAAGCTGAAAAACAGAGGACTTTGAAGTAAGGTGGGGATCTAAAAGTCACAGACAGAGGACCCCGCAGCAAGGAGGGATCTAAGAGTTACATAAAGGGACCCAAGAGTCACATACAGAGGACCCCGCAGCAAGGAGGGATCTAAGAGTCACAGATAGAGGACCCCGCAGCAAGGAGGGATCTAAGAGTTACATAAAGGGACCCAAGAGTCACATACAGAGGACCCCGCAGCAAGGAGGGATCTAAGAGTCACAGATAGAGGACCCCGCCGCAAGGAGGGATCTAAGAGTTACATAAAGGGACCCAAGAGTCACATAGCCACATACAGAGGACCCCGCAGCAAGGAGGGATCTAAGAGTCACAGACAGAGGACCCCGCAGCAAGGAGGGATCTAAGGGTTACATAAAGGGACCCAAGAGTCACATACAGAGGACCCCGCAGCAAGGAGGGATCTAAGAGTCACAGACAGAGGACCCTGCAGCAAGGAGGGATCTAAGAGTTACATAAAGGGACCCAAGAGCCACAGACAGAGGACCCCGCAGCAAGGAGGGGATCTAAGAGTTACATAATGGGACCCAAAAGTCACATACAGAGTACTCCACAGCAATTAAGAAATCTAAGAGTTTCATAAAGGGACCAAAGAGTCACATACAGAGGACCCAACATCAAGGAAAGGATCTAAGGATCTAAGGATCTTCCTTCCTGGCCCTCACTGAGACCTGGCTGACACCCCCTGACACAGCCTCCCCGGTCGCACTGAGTTATGGCAGCCTCCACTTTACCCACATTCCTCTCCCTAGCCACAGACAATGTGGAGGAGTGGGTTTCCTCCTTTCTAAACACTGCTTCTTCAACCCTATCCAACCTCCACCCTCCCTTATCCTCCCTTCTTTCGAGGTTCACTCTGTCCGTATTTAATCTCCCTCTAATCTCCAAATGGCTGTCATATACCGACCACTGGGCTCAGCCACTGCCTTCATTGACCAATTCTCCACCTGGCTCCTCCATTTTCTCTCTTCTGACATCCCCACCATCATCATGGGGGACTTCAACATCCCCATTGACACCCACCAGCCAGCAGCCTCCAAACTCCTGTCACTTACCTCATCCTTTGGACTTACTCAGTGGTCCTCCACAGCCACCCACACAGATGGACATACATTAGACCTCATCTTCACTCGCCTCTGTTCCCTATCTAATCTCACAACCTCTCCCTTCCCCCTATCTGACAATCATCTACTCACCTTCTCATCCCTGTCCTCCTCACCTGCCCCCCATGTCCAGCCACTAGCACATCCTCACAGAAACCTCGCAATCCTAGACATCCACAGACTCTCAGACTCTCTTATACCTCTGTCCTCCATATCTTCACTCCACAACACGGACAGTGCCACCGCTTTCTACAACGCCACCCTCACATCAGCCATAGACTCAGTCGCTCCTCTCATGCATGGCAAAGTGCGACAAACCAATAGGCAACCCTGGCACAACGTCACCAAAAAACTTCGGCAAGCATCCATGTTCGCGGAGCGGCGTTGGAAGAAAACACGCCTGCCAGATGACTTCACTGCTTTCAAACAATCTACACTTGCCTTTAAATCAGCCCTCACCTCTGCTAAACAGACCTATTTCACAAACTTTGCATCTTCATTATCCCACCCTAAACAACTGTTCAGCACATTTAACTCTCTCCTCTGTCCACCACTGCCACCTCCAACTCCCCTCATCTCTGCTGAGGACTTTGCCACCTACATCAAAAACAAGATCGACCAAACAAGGCAAACCTTTACAGTTCCACCACCCCAACCTGTTTTGAGCTCATTTTCTGCTCCACCAGCAGGGAGTTCTCCTTCCGTTCTCCCTCTGGTAGTGACAGGAGGTAGTGAGGTTAGTTTAATTGGTAATGGTCTGCCACCTGACGAGGAGGATAGTGATTGGATCTCTGGAGTATCAGACTGGATATAAGACAGCCAATGCCCTATCCTGTTGCTGGTGATTAGTCTGCTTCTCAGGTCTTGGACTCAGCTCTGTTCCAGTCATCCCAAGTTAAGTTTGTTTTTTGCTAATGTTCACACTTGCTCTTGTTGGTCAACTCAGTTTTTGTGTGGTCATCCAGCCCGGCCGGGCTGTGCTGAATTTCCACTCTTATTTATCTGTATTTGCCAACTTGCCTTTTTGTCCTTTATTAGATTGGCCTCTTTTTGCTCTGTCTCAGAATATTTCAGAGTGCTGATATAGTGGGAGAAGTCTAGTGACTTCAGGGTTAATTTTGTTATCAGAAGCGTTGGACATTATTTTTGGTAGGGTTTTTGGCAGATTGCAGACAGTATCTTTCCTTTCCTTTCAAGTTAGTTTGGCCCCATCATTTGCTCAGCCTATTTTTCTGCCTTTGTTTGTGTTTTCATCTCGCTTCACCGTCAATACATGTGAGGGGCTGTCTTTCCTTTGGGGTTTGCTCTGGGGAGTTAGCTTTCCTCTCTTCCTGCTTTAGGCTTATGTAGCTCTCCGGTTGTGACGAGGCGTCTAGGACCACCGTAGGCACGCTACACGACTGCTTCTAGTTGTGTGTTAAGATCAGGGCTCTGCAGTCTGCATAGTTACCAACCTCTCTGGTTTTCTGAGACTTAGCGTTTGTTGCTTTTTTTCCTCCTCGTTGACCCAGTCACAACACTAACCACTCCACATACCTGACCTCTGCCCTTCACTAATAACCTCCCTCTCCAACATCACTGAAGGAGAGCTTACTCATCCAAATCATGCCTCACCCACCTGTGTACTTGACCCCATCCCTTACCACCTGCTCCCCAACCTCACTAACATGATCATTCCAGCCCTAACCCATCTCTTCAACCTATCCCTAACTTCTGGTACCTTCCTCTCTGCCTTCAAACATGCCACCATAACACCCATCCTCTAAAAATCAAACCTTGACCCAACTGCTATGCCCAGGTATCGCCCCATATCACTGCTCCCGTTTGCTTCCAAACTCCTCGAACAGCATGTCCATGCTCAATTTTCCTCCCACCTCTCATCTAACTCCCTCCTTGACATACTGCAATCTGGCTTCCACCCCCACCACTCCACTAAAACTGCCCTGACCAAAATTACTAATGACTTACTCACAGCCAAAGCTAAGAGACAGTTATCCATCCTACTCCTCCTTGACCTGTCCTCTGCCATTAACACAGTTGACCACTGCCTACTTCTACAGATTCTTTCTGCCCTTGGCATAAAAGACCTTGCCCTGTCCTGGATTTCCTCATACCTTTCTGACCTCACATTCAGCGTTTCCCACTCCCACACAACCTCCTCATTCCACCCCCTCTCTGTTGGAGTCCCCCAAGGTTCTGTCCTGGGGCCCCTACTTTTTTCCATCTATACTCTTGGCCTAGGACAACTCATAAAGTCCCATGGCTTCCAGTACTACCTGTATGCAGATGACACTCAGATCTACCTCTATGGCCCAGATGTCACCTCTCTGCTGTCCAGAATCCCGGAGTGTCTATCAGCCATATCATCCTTTTTCACCTCTCGCTTCCTAAAACTCAACGTAGACAAAACTGAACTCATTATCTTTCCTCCATCTCACGTATCTTCCCTACCCGATCTATCTATTATGGTAAACGGCATCACGCTCCCTCCCGCACCTGAAATCCGCTGCCTCCGAGTAACTCTCGACTCCGCCCTGTCCTACAAACCACACATCCAAACTCTTGCCACCTCCTGTCGCCTCCAACTCAAAAATATTTCCAGAATCCGTCCCTTCCTCAGTCCTCAATCTACTAAAACTCTTGTACATGCCCTCATCATCTCCCGCCTTGACTACTGCAACACTCTCCTCTGTGGCCTCCCTGCTAACTCTCTTGCACCACTCCAGTCTGTCCTCAATTCTGCTGCCCGACTTATCCACCTCTCTCCTCGCTACTCCCCTGTCTCCCCCCTCTGCAAATCCCTCCATTGGCTCCCAATTCCCCAACGAATCCAGTTCAAACTACTAACACTGACCTACAAAGCCATCCACAACCTGTCCTCTCCATATATCTCTGAACTAATCTCCCAATATCTTCCCTCACGCAATCTTCGATCCTCCCAAGACCTCCTATTCTCCTCCACACTTATTCGTTCCTCACACAACCGCCTCAAAGATTTCTCCCGAATATCCCCTATCCTCCGGAATTCCATGCTTCAACACGTCCGATTATCCGCCACCCTCGGATTCTTCAAACGGAACCTGAAAACCCATCTTTTCAGGAAAGCTTATAACCTGCAATAATAATTCTGTCGCCTCACCACCGCCTGAGCTGCTGCATCCCCGACCCTCTGTCTCTTCCCCACTATCCCGTAGAATGTAAGTCCGCAAGGACAGGGACCTCTCCCCTCTGTACCAGTCATTGTAAATTTGTTTACTGTTAGCGATATCTATAACTTTGTATGTAACCCCCCTTCCCATGTATAGCACCATGGAATTAATGGCGCTATATAAATAAATAATAATAATAAGAGTTACATATATGGACCCAATGGTCACATACAGAGGACCACGCTTCAAGAAGGGGATCTAAGAGCTACATAAAGGGGCACAAGAGTCACATATAGAGGACCACGCAGCAAGGAGGGATATAACAGTTACATAAAGGGACCAAAGAGTCACATACAGAGGAACCCGAAGCAAGGAGGAATGTAACAGTTACATAAAGGGACCCAAGAGTCACATATAGAGGACCCTACAGCAAGGAGGGGATCTAAGAGTTACATAAAGGGACCCAAGAGTCACATACAGAGGAACCCGAAGCAAGGAGGAATGTAACAGTTACATAAAGGGACCCAAGAGTCACATATAGAGGACCCTACAGCAAGGAGGGGATCTAAGAGTTACATAAAGGGACCCAAGAGTCACAGACAGAGTTTTGTGATGCAACAGCGTTCTCACCAGCGAGATCGCTGTGTGTGACAACGATCGGCGACCGGCCCCCTTGCCGGGTATCGTTGATCGCTGTGGAAATGTCTGGACATTTTTTTGATCTCTGGTCTCCCGCTGGCCAGCACGCATCGCTGCGTGTGACAGGCGGGGGACCAGCGATCAGTCAGCTGGCACTGGTAACTAAGGTAAACGTCGGGTTTCTAAGAGCCGCGCCCCCTTAGAAACCCGATGTGCACCTTGGTTACCAGCTCCCTGCATCAGCGCGCTGGTAACTAAGATACACTGTGGGTAACTAAGCGACGTGCGTCGCTTGTTACCCGCATGTCGCTGGTGCTGATCGCTGGTGAAGCTGCCTGTTTGACAGCTCACCAGCGATCATGTAGCGAAACACCAGCGATCCTGACAAGGTCATATCGTTGTCGGGATCGCTGGCGTGTCGCTATGTGTGACGGGGTCTTTAGTAGTGTTGAGCATTCCGATACCGCAAGTATCGGGTATCGACCAATATTCACTGTATCGGAATTCAGATACTTAGTTCCGATACTTTTAGCATATCGAATACTGGAATAGGAAGTTCCCATAATGCTATGAGCCAGTTTGATTTGATTCAGTCAATGACAATCCTCAGAAGTGTGGGCACATCCTGTTAGGCATGTAGGCATGTTAACTAATGGCATGGCTGTGATTGGCTGCTGAAATGATGTCATGATGCACTATAAAAACCGTTGCAGCCGCCATTTCTGGTCACTCTGCTGTGAATTCAGTTAGGGACAGGCTGCTGTTCAAGACTGTGAGGGACAGTTAGAAATAGCGATTTTCACAATCATAGTGTGCTTTACCCAGGCTACATTATCAACCACTGTAGCTTTCTTTTGCCTTGCAGCAGTGTTCACAGCTGTCTGCAAGGTCTGTGTGATTTCAGCTCACGCTGAGTAGTGTGTCCTGCAGCTACGTCTGGTTGTAGGCCGATCAGCGTGCGTCACTGCCTCACACATATTTTTCTTTTTTTGCTGCTCATTTTTCATTCTCCTATTAGTGTGCATCCATCCGTATCCATCTACATTGGTTGGTTGCAAACACTATATAGGAGTAGATAGAGGAGCCTTTTCTCTGGCTTGTGCCCTTCAGCTGCAGCCAGATTAGTATTACCCTATTTTTTGGAGCCTTATCTATTGCATTGTAGGTTACCTGCCTGCATTGTAATAGCTCCAAAAAGTTTGTGATACTATCACTTTCAAATCTTTGGTCACATCCTTTTTGTTTTTTTGAAAAAAAAACAAAACAAAATAAAGTTCACCAAACACTACATTTGAAAGTTGTGTAGGCCACATTAGCTCCTATTAAAGTGTAGTCCACACATACACTTCATAAAATTAGTGTTTCTTATACCTGTTACCAGCTGTTCAGGAATAAGCACACTAAGGCCCCCCTTTGTACTTTTCTGCCTATCTTTATCAGTCTACCAAGATGAAGAAGGCAGGGAGTAAGGCACATGGCCATGGGCGTGGAGTTTCAGCAGGGAGAGGACGTGGGGATTCTGCAGGGATAGGAGGTGGAGATTCTGCAGGGAGAGGACGTGGGGATTCTGCAGGGAGAGGATGTGGGGATTCCGTGCCTGCTGCGGGCACCAGTGAGTCAGCTTCCCCCAGTTTTAGCAGGCAACAGTCCTTAATGCGCAGCTTTGTAGGACCTCGACGTACCCCACTGCTGCTGGAGGAACAAATTGAAGCCGTTGTCAGATGGATGGCAGCTAACGCATCGACTTCAATGACTTCCACGTCCTCTCAGGGCCAGAGCACCGAAGAGCAACCATCTGTCTCTTCACCACCTGCCAAAGTGCCCAGGCAGTCAGAGAGCCCTGGACAGGAGCAATCACAGTCTCTTCCTCTGTTCTCTGATTCTGTTGGCTTGGAAAGAGGGGGCCAGCCAAGCAGCATTCAAGATTGTGAAGAAGAGGGAGTATGCAGTGATGCGCAACTTGTAGTGGGAATGTGGACAGAGCAGGAGACATTGCCGGACACACATCAAGGGATCAACTGACGTGACTGAGCCCCAGTAACATAGGAAAAAGTGTGGATTGTGCAGACGCCACTTCAGAGCAGCAACTGGTGGGGTTGGAGGCCAGGGGAAATACTAGAGACAGTGGAGCCAGAGGCCGAAGTGGAGCACGGTTACAATCAGTAGTAGTCTACAACCTATATAAAACTTGCTGCAAGTAGGCCTCAGCCTGCTGCATGATTGATCCTGGGCTTCAAGACAGCCAGTTGTTGCTTGGAAGTGCCGTCTGCACAGAGAGAAACACTTGCTCCAGTGTTAGTGGGGTTCAGTAATGCCAGCTGCTCCCCTGCTGTGTGGACGGCAATATCTCCTGCTGCCTCCACATTCAAACTACTACATCACCTATAATACTTGCTGCAATTAGGCCTCAGTCTGCTACTAGTAGTGGGAATGTGGACAGAGCAGGAGACATTGCCGGACACACATCAGGGGAACAGCTGACGTTACTGAACACCAGTAACACAGGAACAAGTGTTGATTGTGCAGATGCCACTTCTAAGCAGCAACTGGCGGGGTTGGAGGCCAGGGGAAAAACTAGAGACAGAGTGGCGCCAGAGGCCTAGTTGGAGCACGTTTAAAATCAGTAGTAGTCTACAACAGATATTAAACTTGATGAAATTAGGCCTCAGCCTACACCCTGATTGACCCTGGGCTCCAACATCGCCAGTTGCTGCTCAGAAGTTTCTTTGGCACGGGTACTCCCTCCTGCCCATCCTGGTTCCAGCACACCTGCTGTTTCCGGGTAGTGTCAACATTACTTTGCCACCGACTCGTTGTCCGGTCGTGATGCGGTCGGGTTAGCCGAGTCTATGGTGCCTGCAGTTTAGGTGCTTCCTATGTGGGCTGCGGGTTCTGGTAATAAAGGCTGGTTCCGTAGTGCCAATAGGACAAGCACCCCCTGTAGGATTGTGGGTTTCGGTAATTGCGGCCTGCTCGTGGCCTTGCAACTTTGTTTATCATGGGTACCTTCTGCTACCCATCCGAGTTCCAGCACCATCAGCTGGTTCTCGGCAGTGCCTTTGGCCGAGGTGCCTCCGTCTCGGTATCCGAGTTCCAGCAACGTCTGCTGGTTCTTGGTAGTGCTTTGTAGCACGGGTACCTCCAGCTTAGAAACCGTGTTCCAGCACCATCAGCTGGTCCACGGTTGTGCCATTGGCTCTTGTTTCTTCTGCTGCCACTCTGGGTTCCAGCACAGTCAGCTGGTTCTCGGTAGTTCCATTGACTCTTGTATCTTCTGCTACCCATCCGGGTTCCAGCACCGTCAGCTGGTTCTCGGCAGTGTCTTTGGCACGGGTACTCCCTCCTGCCCAGCCTGGTTCCAGCACACTTGCTGTTTCCGGGTAGTGTCAACGTCACTTTGCCACCGACTCGTTGTCCGGTCGTGATGCGGTCGGGTTAGCCAAGTCTATGGTGCCTGCAGTTTAGGTGCTTCCTATGTGGGCTGTGGGTTCTGGTAATAAAGGCTGGTTCCGTAGTGCCAATAGGACAAGCACCCCCTGTAGGACTGTGGGTTTCGGTAACTGAGGCCTGCTCGCGGCCTTGCAACTTTGTTTATCATGGGTACCTTCTGCTACCCATCCGGGTTCCAGCACCATCAGCTGGTTCTCGGCAGTGCCTTTGGCCGAGGTGCCTCCTTCTCGGTATCCGAGTTCCAGCAACATCTGCTGGTTCTTGGTAGTGCTTTGTAGCACAGGTACCTCCTGCTTAGAAACTGTGTTCCAGCACCGTCAGCTGGTCCACGGTTGTGCCATTGGCTCTTGTTCCTTCTGCTGCCACTCTGGGTTCCAGCACCGTCAGCTGGTTCTCCGTAGTTTCATTGACTCTTGTAGCTTCTGCTACCCATCCGGGTTCCAGCACCGTCAGCTGGTTCTCGGCAGTGTCTTTGGCACGGGTACTCCCTCCTGCCCAGCCTGGTTCCAGCACACCTGCTGTTTCCGGGTAGTGTCAACGTCACTTTGCCACCGACTCGTTGTCCGGTCTTGCTGCGGTCGGGTTAGCCGAGACTATGGTGCCTGCAGTTTTGGTGCTTCCTATGTGGGCTGCGGGTTCTGGTAATAAAGGCTGGTTCCGTAGTGCCAATAGGACAAGCACCCCCTGTAGGACTGTGGGTTTCGGTAACTGCGGCCTGCTCGCGGCCTTGCAACTTTGTTTATCATGGGTACCTTCTGCTACCTATCTGGGTTCCAGCACCGTCAGCTGGTTCTCGGCAGTGCCTTTTGCTGAGGTGCCTCCTTCTCGGTATCCAAGTTCCAGCAATGTCTGCTGGTCCACAGTTGTGCCATTGGCTCTTGTTCCTTCTGCTGCCCCTCCGGGTTCCAGCACCATCAGCTGGTCCTCGCTAGTTCCATTTGCTCTTGCAGCTTCTGCTACCCATCCGGGTTCCAGCACCGTCAGCTGGTTCCAGGCAGAGCCTTTGGCCTAGGTGCCTCCTTCTCGGTATCCAAGTTCCAGCAATGTCTGCTGGTCCTTGGTAGTGCTTTCTAGCACAGGTACCTCCTGCTTAGTAACCGTTTTCCAGCACCATCAGCTGGTCCACGGTTGTGCCATTGGCTCTTGTTCCTTCTGCTGCCCCTCCGGGTTCCAGCACCGTCAGCTGGTTCTCCGCAGTGTCTTTGGCATGGGTACTCCCTCCTGCCCAGCCTGGCTCCAGCACACCTGCTGTTTCCGGGGAGTGTCAACCTCACTTTGCCACCAATACGTTGTCCTGTCGTGTTGCGGTCGGGTTAGCCGAGTCTATGGTGCCTGCAGTTTAGGTGCTTCCTATGTGGACTGCGGGTTCTGGTAATAAAGGCTGGTTCCGTAGTGCCAATAGGACAAGCACCCCCTGTAGGACTGTGGGTTTCGGTAACTGCGGCCTGCTCGCGGCCTTGCAACTTTGTTTATCATGGGTACCTTCTGCTACCCATCCGGGTTCCAGCACCGTCAGCTGGTTCTCGGCAGTGCCTTTGGCTGAGGTGCCTCCTTCTTGGTATCCGAGTTCCAGCAACGTCTGCTGGTCCTTGATAGTGCTTTCTAGCACAGGTTCCTCCTGCTTAGTAACCGTGTTCCAGCACCGTCAGCTGGTCCACGGTTGTGCCATTGGCTCTTGTTCCTTCTGCTGCCCCTCCGGGTTCCAGCACCGTCAGCTGGTCCTTGCTAGTTCCATTTGCTCTTGCAGCTTCTGCTACCCATCCGGGTTCCAGCACCGTCAGCTGGTTCCAGGCAGAGCCTTTGGCCTAGGTGCCTCCTTCTCAGTATCCGAGTTCCAGCAACATCTGCTGTTCCTTGGTAGTGCTTTCTAGCACAGGTACCTCCTGCTTAGTAACCGTGTTCCAGCACCGTCAGCTGGTCCACAGTTGTGCCATTGGCTCTAGTTCCTTCTGCTGCCCCTCCGGGTTCCAGCACCGTCAGCTGGTCCTCGCTAGTTGCATTTGCTCTTGTTCCTTCTGCTAACCATCCAGGTTCCAGTACCGTCAGCTGGTTCTCAGCAGTTCCTCAGCCTTCTTGTACCTTCTGCTACTTTTCCAAGTTCGAGCTTGTGGAAATGGTTTTTGGTTCTCACTCTGGATCTCCCTGACGACGACCCTGAAGATGACGACCCTGAAGACCACACCGAAGAAGACCAAAAAGATGACCCTGAAGAAGATGACCAAGAGGACAAAGAACATGAAGACAACCACCAAGATGCAGAACAACAAGAGACAGAAGACCAAGAAGCAGAAAAACCAAAAGCAGAAGAACATTAAGCATAAGACTAAAAATCAGAGCAAATGATATTATCTAAATTATAATCAGAAGAAGACTAAGCAGTGTATGGGGGTGAGTCTGTTCCTCCTCGTGGTGCCCCTGGAAAAGGCCTGCTGCTGCAGGCCAAACTGAACGCGGAGAAATCCTGTTGTAAATCTTTTGTGACAGGCAGAACGGAAGGTGTAATCTTCAAACTTTTATAGACAACTACAGGAATGCCTGTCATAAATAAGAATATGATGAAGAAGAAGACTAGGAAGAAGATGAAGAAGTAGAATATGAAGAAGAATAATAGTTGAATAAGAAGAATATGAAGAATGTAAAAAAAAAATAGGAAGAAGGTGAAGAAGAAGAAGAAGAATAAGGTGAAGAAGAAGTTGATGAAAAAGATGCTGATGCTGAGGATGATGAAGGAGAAAGTGTGGGAGAAGTAAAAAAGAAGGTGAAGAGCATGGAAGTAGTGAAACATAAATAACTGACAAAATATAAAAGAGGTTAACATAGTAAATATCTTTGTATCTCCAAACGTCTTTAAAATATAAAAAATATTCCTGCTATTCCATTTGGCTTTAATGTCTCCTCCACCTCCCACAATACATTCTACATTATTATTAGTTGTTTTTCTTCATGTAGAATTAACCTACAAGGAAAGAAAGGGGTTTTTTTATTACGATATTTCTGTCCCATTGACTTGAATGGGGCTTCCGGTATCGGATACTTTTTGGATATCAGCCGATCCAATCCGATCCGATATTTTTCAATATCGGGTGGTATCTCTCAACACTAGTCTTTAGCCTCGCTCTTCCCATTTGCCCTGATGCCGTGGCAAGTGGGGTAATAGGTTTGGGGTTGATGTCAGCTTTATATTGGCAGCTGACATTAAGCTCAGGGTAAGTAATGGAGAGCTTGTCCCCTGTAAAAAAAGAAAAATAATAAACAACCATATCCCTCACCTGTCCCATGTGAAGATAATCAATACCGTACCACGCCGTAATCTATCTCTGCGACATCTGATTTTCAAAATGAATGATACCATGATGTGACAATCCAGGCTGAAAACCAGGAGACAATGAACAGCTGCGAGCACATCTTCAGTGATGAGCAGTGTGTCATAGATATTACAGCCGTTCATTGTAGCTACATTCCCACAGCAGTTCAGTGTGAGCTGGGACAATGAACTGCGGTGACCTCAGTGAGATCACTATTAGCACCTTGATACAGGAAGGATGTATAGCTTTGTACCGTGTTAGCCAGTAGATAGAAAAATGTTCAGAATTGAGAGTCCTCAGTGGTTGATACCTTTTAATGGCTACCTGAAAAGATGGTAACACATTGCAGCTTTCGAGACTACTCAGGTCTCTTCATCAGGCTAGACTAATACAAAATCTGAAGAGTCACATATTTATGCACAACACAGCACAGAAAAAATGCAATAGATAAGACAAGTGGCGTGAAGCAGAACTATCATTATGGGAGAGGGAAAAACATAAATATTGGACAAGTTCATAGATAAGGATTCTGGATGTTTTATTGTCCTCTGAATGGGGTCTCCTAATGTGTTGTGATGCCCCCACAAGGTCTTAGGAGCAAATTCCTTAATTGATGTAAAAACACATAAATCCATTTGTATCCACCGCTACAGGGCAAGTGGGAAGAGTGATAAAAAGCGCCAGAATTGGCGCATCTCATAGATGTGCCATTTCTGGGGTGGCTGAGGGCCGATATTGGTAGCCTGGGCAGGAGACAATATTTCTGGGCTATTAATATCAGCCTAGAGCTGTCTGTTTAGCCTTTGTTGGTTTGATTTTGTAGGGGGACCATACATTATTTTTTAAATTTAATCATTTATTTTGCACAGGATGTACACAGTGGGTGCTGAACACAACTCCCATGATTGTTGCCTCGTAGCACTGATCTCAGGGAGACCAAGCGACAATGATGAGAGCTGCCTTTAGCAGCCAGCGTCTGGGATCAGCGTGAACTCTACTGCTTTTCCCAGTCACCAGTGCCTGTGAAACGGACGGCACATGGGTGTGAAACACAGATACATAGATGTCACATGGATGTCAACTACATACATATGGATGGCACGCGGACACAGACCACGGATCTCACCAGTACTGGTTTTTCCTGCACAGGAATTACCAGGATGGGTGAAGGAAGCCTAAGAGTTACATATGCAGGACCCTGCATCAAGGAAGGGATCTAACAGTTACATACGGAGGACCCTGCAGCAAGGAGGGGATAAGTGTTACATATAGAGGACCCTGCAGCAAGGAGGGGATCTAAGTGTTACAGAAAGGGACAAGAGTCACACCTAGAGAACCTAAAGACCACCACATAAAGGTGATATTTAGGGACCCCACAGCTGCTAGTTGGAAAGCACCACTATATGCCATGAGCATAAGACAATAGGGCCCTAGGGTTTTCACTATACATTGGCCCCTGAGCTCACCAAATGTTCTCTTATTTCCAGGCCATGTTACAGGTGGAGGACGTGAACTGCTTCTGCATTGACTGGAGTGGAGGATCACAGACTCTGTACACACAGGCCGCCAATAACATCCGGGTGGTGGGGGCAGAGGTCGCCTATTTCATTACTGCTCTCCTGGTGAGACTGCATGACGGGATGTGATTCACTGTTCAATGTGATCACTCGATTGTTATGGGAATTGATCTCATTTTGTGGCTTCAAATGATTCTTTTGCTTTAAAGGACAAATATAACTACTCCCTGTCCAACATTCACATCATTGGGCACAGTCTGGGGGCGCACACCGCTGGGGAAGCTGGGAAAAGACGACCAGGAATTGGAAGAATAACTGGTGGGTGCGATGGTGGACAAGACACCTATACAAAAACAGAAAATGATGTGAGCTAAAATCTAATGTAAAAGTATCTCAGGGAGTTAGTAATCAGGTCTGATTAGAGAAGGTGGAGGTGGGAGGAATGGAGCAAGGGGTGGTGTGACAGGTGAAGGGAGAGGAGGAGCAACAAGAGGAGGAGCAAAAGAATGAAGGAGAGGAGGCGCGAGATCAGGAGGAAGAGGAGGAGCAAGATCAGGAGGAGAAGTAAGGGGAGGAGTAAGGGGAGGAGTAAGAATTAGGAGTGGAGGAGCGAGAGATAAGAAGAGAGGGAGGAGGACTTAGATCAAGAGAGAGAGGAGGAGTGAGAGAAAGAAGGACATGAAGGAGGAGTGAAAGAGAAAGAGGGGAAGGAGGAGAAGTGAGATGAGATGGGAGAAATGGAGGGAAAAGAACAACAAAAGGAGAGGGTCAAGAAGGAGAGAGGAGGAAGGAGAGGAGCAGCGAGAGAATGAGGGAGATGAGAAGTGAGAGGAAAGGGTGGGGATATCAGAGGAGGAGGGGGAAGCAGATTGAGTGAAAGAGGGAGATGAGACGGTCAAGTAGAAAAGAGAACAAGAGCAAGAGGTGAGAGGAGAAGTTGAGAAGTGGAGAGAGATAGGAAGGGAGATGAAGAGCAAGAAGTGGAGGAAGAGCGAGAAGAAGAGGGAGAGGAGGAAAAAGAGAAGTTAGAGGAGAGGATAGAAGAATAAGAGAAGGGAGAGAAGGAGCTAGCTAAGGAGGGAGAAGATAAGTGAGAAGGGGTGGGGAAGTGAAAGGAAGAGGGAGATGGTGAAGTAGGGAGAGAGCAAGGGGTGGAGCGAGAAGTGGAGGGAGACAAGAAGGGAGAAAGGAGCAAGAGGAGGAGAGGGAAGAAGAGCGATGAGTTACCCCACTATCTCCCATCCTGTCCTTCATTATATAAGTCACTGGGAACTACCCACTCCCCTGACCCCGTCCTCCGATATTACACAGGACTGGATCCCGCTGAGCCGTACTTCCAAGATACGCCCACAGAGGTCAGACTGGACCCTTCCGATGCTCTTTTGGTTGATGCCATCCACACCGACGCAACGCCATTTGTGGCCCACCTAGGTAAAGGGACAATGATTCCACCAGCAGAACAGTGAGTGCAGCCCTGGAGTATAATACAGGATGTAACTCAGGATCAGTAATGTAATGTATGTGCACAGTGACTGCACCAGCAGAATAGTGAGTGCAGCTCTGGGGTATAATACAGGATGTAACTCAGGATCAGTAATGTAATGTATGTACACAGTGACTGCACCAGCAGAATAGTGAGTGCAGCTCTGGGGTATAATACAGGATTTAACTCAGGATCAGTAATGTAATGTATGTACACAGTGACTGCACCAGCAGAATAGTGAGTGCAGCTCTGGAGTATAATACAGGATGTAACTCAGGATCAGTAATGTATGTACACAGTGACTGCACCAGCAGAATACTGAGTGCAGCTCTGGGGTATAATACATGATGTAACTCAGGATCAGTAATGTAATGTATGTACACAGTGACTGCACCAGCAGAATAGTGAGTGCAGCTCTGGAGTGTAATACAGGAGGTAACTCAGGATCAGTAATGTAATGTATGTACACAGTGACTGCACCAGCAGAATAGTGAGTGCAGCTCTGGACACGCCCAGGAAGAGGAGGAGCGTCGCAGCTGAGCGTCTGCAGGCTGGGATTTTGCTAAGCTCCTGGGAAGGGAGGTTTTTTTTCCTGCAAGGACTTTCCATCTGCCCCCTTCCCAGGAAAGAGGACTCTCCCTGGGACTGAGCGCCGGGGCTGTGCCCCTGCCTCCCACCCCCCGGCAAGCCAGCTGGGGGTGGGGGGCCTCATCCACCACCAGGAGGCCGCAAGGCTCCAGGGTCCGGGACCCCTGAAGTGAAGGCTGTGGCGCGCCCTTCCCCCGGAGGTGCAGCAGCCGGCAGAGGTGAGGCGGGGCCCCCCCTTAACATCTGGGGCTCAAAGGCTGCGGGAGAGCCGGCTACAACCTACGCCTCCCGCATCCATGCCCACCTCTCCGAATATGAGGAGGCCGGGAAGCAGCTGAGGAGACTTCGGGGGGAGTTGGAGGGAGCCAAGATAATATCTAAAAACAGGCTCCGTACCTCAAAGAAAGCGGAGGTCTCCGCCACAGTCCAGCGGCTGGAAGAGGAGATTCGGGCCCTGGAGGGCCGGTGAAGTGTCATCATGGCTGGCAGCAGCCCCTTCCAGGAGAAGCTGCGGAACGAGGACCGGTTCAGGGCCATGGCCGGTGGGTCTCCTGGGGGGTCAGGAGGCCCCACCCAGGTGGAGGAAAGTGAGGAGAAGGAAGAGCAAGATGGCGCCCACGCTACACCCGGGCCGCCTCCACCTGAAGACCTGACGGACACCAGCAGGAGTCGGGTAACATGCAGCGGGATAGCCCCTGAGCAATTGGCCCTCCCGATGGACTCCAGTAACGCGGAGGAAAGCAGGAGCGAGGGGGAGGATGGAGGGAGTGGGAGTAATACCGAGGGGGGCTGCCTCATCCTCAGGCAAGTGCGGCAGATGGAATCCCCAGCACGGTTTGGCACGCTGTTGTTTGGGGATGAAGTCTGCCCGGAGGATGAGGCAACCGGGAAGAGGAGAAACAGGAGGCGCAGGCGTAAGGCCTCTGAAGGCGTGGAGGAACAACTGGTTTTTGCTCCTCTTCCCGGGGCCCCTCTGTCCCGCTGTGTGGAACCCGCTACCCACCCCGGCTCGGGCCCTGTGGTGGGTCCGCAGCGAGGGAGCGGGGAGAGAGATGACTGTTGTAACCTGACTGTCGCATCTGGTGACAGTTCAGACCAGGGCAGCGACATGGAGGTCAGTGCTGGTTGTGGTGTTGGTGGTGGTGTCCAGGCTCAGCCCTCGGTGGCAGGGGGGGCTGGCCTGGCACCAGGTAAAGTTGGTACAGCCAGGGCCGCACCTCCGGCGGCGAGTGCTGGGGCTTCTGGGCCCCCCACGTACGGATCCGCTAAGTCTGGATCGCTAGTGGGGGTCCAGAAGTCTAGGAAGGGCGAGCAAAAAATCAAACAACAACTGAAACGGTGCAGGGAGCTGGTCGCTCCCATGGCGGCGCCCGTGGTAAGAGCGGGGTCTCCGGCACGTCGACCCAAAAGGGGGTCCGTGCGGGGGGCTCCGCCGCCACTGGGCGACGAGGGGGAGTGGCCGGCCCTGCCCGTGGCAAGGGGTGGGCACAGAGTGGCGGCGGTGGTCTGCGAGGGGGGCGGGGCCTCCCCGAGTGTTGCCCGGCCTGCAAAGGCTGTGGCATGCGGGGGGGGCGTGTCCTCTTCGGCCGCTGTCCCACTCGCTACGTCCGCGTCACCTGGGGGGGGCGTGGCCTCGCAAGGGGTCACTGCTCTGCCCGTGGTGGCCGTGACTGGCGGGGGGGGCATGGCCACAGCAGGCCCGCTGCCCTCTGTCCCACCCACCCTCCCAAGCAGTGCAAGCAAGCTGCCCCCAAAAGCTGGCGGGGGGTTGTCGGGGTCCCCAGCCCACCTACCTTCATCTGAGGGTGCGGGGACTCTGGCGCCCCCTGGCAAGCCGGCAGAGAGAGTGAAGAAGGATGCAGGGCAGGGAGCTGTGCCAGAGGCCGTCCCTGCCCAGAGCAAGGAAAACAAAAGAAACTCTGAAAAAGAAAAAAAAATGGTGCTGGAGAAACCAAGAGCTGCTGCTGCTCCCAAGCACAGCCAGGGAAATGTGCAGTATGTCATCAGCGCTGAGGCACTTAAAGGGGCAGCAGCACTCTTGGCCAGTAAAGGCAATCATGGAGCACCTGGCCAGCTAGGGCTCCCAGCAGGTGGGAGGGAAAATTGCGGCAAAGGAACTGTTAATGCTGATGTAAATAAAAATGTAAATATAAATAAAATTGGTGCTGAGGAGTATGAGGAGTGCGTGAGTGAATGTGAGAGCGGGGTGACTGATATTTTTGAGGAGTTGTTTGTGGACGTGAATGGGGATGTGAGTGACATGGATGAGGGAGTGAATGTGGCTGAAAGTGCTGGAGTGAATGCTGGGGTGAGTGGGAATAATAGAGTGAATGGGAGAGTGAGTGGGAGGACGAATGGGGGTGCAGGCACAAGTGGTGGTGGGAGGGCTGGCCCATCTGCCCCCCCGGCTGCGAGACCCCAACGTAACTATGCGGGGGCCGCGGCTGGGGGTCAGGGAGGTCCTGGGGGGGTCTCCTCGCCTCCGGGTTCCAGGGACGGCGCTTTGCACCACCGTTTCCTGGAGGCCCTTAAAAGGGGAGAAAGGTCGGTAACAGTAGAGGGGAGGACAGTGGACCTGTCTTTCTGGATAGAGAGACACGGCCTTGCTGCCTTCCAAAATCAAAGGGAGGGAGGGACTGTTTGGTCTCTCCCCACAGCCGGGCAGGGGCCGCCAAGAAGGAATGTGGTCCGTCTTAGGTGGGGGGGCAATGAAGCTTGTCCACCCAGGAGCAAGGTGGTAGAGCTCCTCCTAAAGATGGGCTTCAGGGCGAATGACATCTTTGCCCTGATACATCCTTCGGCGTCCCGCTTCTTTGATGTCAGTTTCGTGCGGCCAGAGGGGCTTGAGCTCTTCTGGTCGAACTACGAGCTGGTGCGAGAAGAGCCCGGATGGCGAGACTTCGTTGCGCAAGCGGTGTCTCGCCAAAATGCCGTCAAGCGAGTGACCGTGGTGACTTGTAACGAGTCGCTCGCAGGCGTGGACATAATGACGTGGCTTTCTCGTTACGGGGAAGTCACCGAGGTCCCAAAAAAAAACAGGGACGAATTTGGCATCTGGTCGGGGGGCTGGACCTTCATGGTAAAGCTGAAGGTTTCCGGCGGCACGGTCACCCACATCCCTTCCTCGGCGTTCTTGGGGAGGGACAGGATCCTGGTCTTCTACCAGGGGCAACCGAAGGTCTGCCACAAGTGCGGCGACCCCACCCACTTCAGCGCCAGCTGCAAGGTGCAGAAGTGTGCGTTGTGTGGTGGGGTAGAATCATAGAATCATAGAATCGTAGAGTTGGAAGGGACCTCCTGGGCCATCTGGTCCAACCCCCTGCTCAAAGCAGGATTCGCTAAATCATCCCAGTCAGATGTCTGTCCAGCCTCTGTTTGAAGACTTCCATTGAAGGAGAACTCACCACTTCTCGTGGCAGCCTGTTCCACTCATTGATCACTCTAACTGTCAAAAAGTTTTTTCTAATATCTAATCTGTGTCTCCTCCCATTCAGTTTCATCCCATTGCTTCTAGTCTTTCCTTGTGCAAATGAGAATAAAGTTGATCCTTCTACAATGTGACAGCCCTTTAGATATTTGTAGACAGCTATTAAGTCTCCTCTCAGTCTTCTCTTTTGCAAACTAAACATTCCCAAATCCTGCAACCTTTCCTCATAAGACAGGGTTTGCGGACCGGTCACCATTCTGGTCGCTCTTTTCTGAACTTGCTCCAGTTTGTTGATGTCTTTTTTAAAATGTGGTGCCCAAAACTGGACACAATATTCCAGATGAGGTCTGACCAAAGAGGAGTAGAGGGAAATAATGACTTCACGTGATCTAGACTGTATGCTTCTGTTAATACATCCTAGAATTGCATTTGCCTTTTTTGCTGCTGCATCACACTGTTGACTCATATTCAGTCTGTGATCTATTAGTATACCCAAGTCTTTTTCACATGTGCTGTCACTTAGCCCTATTCCTCCCATTCTATATATGCTTTTTCCATTTTTATTGCCCAGATGTAGTACTTTGCATTTCTCCCTGTTAAAAACCATTCTGTTAGTTGCTGCCCACTTCTCCAGTTTATTTAAATCTTTTTGAATCCTCCCTCTCTCTTCTCTAGTATTAGCTATCCCTCCTAGCTTTGTGTCATCAGCAAATTTAATCAGTTTACCCTCAATTCCTTCATCTAAATCGTTGATAAAGATGTTGAACAATACAGGGCCCAGGACAGAGCCCTGTGGTACCCCACTTGAGACATTCTTCCAACTGGATGTGCAGCCATTTACGACCACTCTTTGGGTCCGATCACTAAGCCAGTTATGAATCCACCTAACAGTTGCCTTGTTCATTCCATACTTAATCATTTTTTCAATAAGGATTGTATGAGAGACTTTGTCAAATGCTTTGCTGAAGTCAAGATATACTATATCTACAGCATTTCCTTGATCCACCCAATCAGTGATACCGTCATAGAAGGAAATTAAGTTAGTCTGACATGACTTATTAGTTACAAACCCATGCTGACTCTGTTTAATCACTTCATTCTTATCCAGGTATTGACATACATGTTGTTTAATAATTTGTTCAAAGATCTTTCCTGGTATAGAAGTCAGACTCACCGGCCTATAGTTGCCTGGGTCCACCTTCTTCCCCTTTTTGAAGATAGGAACAACATTTGCTCTTCTCCAGTCTTCTGGCACTTCTCCTGTTCTCCAAGAATTTTCAAAGATTATAGAGAGGGGTTCAAAAATTTCTTCTGCTATCTCCTTCAGTACTCTGGGGTGTAATTCATCTGGACCTGGAGACTTGAATTCATTTAGGCTAGCTAAGTGTTTCCTCACTATCTTTCTGTTTATAGATATCCTGGATTCTTCTATTCCCTTAATAGGACAGTGAATAACAGTTGATGTTACATTTCGTTTCTGAGAGAAAACAGATGCAAAATAGGAATTTAAAAGTTCAGCCTTCTCAACATCCTGTCTTACCATTTCATCATTTTCATCCTGTAAAAATCCTATAGGCCACCTGGCCGCCTTGTGCAAAGACATTCGGTGCCACCTGTGTGGTGACCTAGGTCACCCGCTCAGCCGCTGCCCTCGCTCTTTCTCCAATACCGCTGCAGGCCCGGTGGGGGAAGACCGTGAGGGGGCAACCTCTGGAGGTGCTTCTGCCGTGGCAGGTGGTGGCGGAGGGGGAAGGGCTGAGGGGCCGGTGAGGAAGGGCAATGCTAAGGCAAGGGGCCCCGCTTATGAGCGGAGGCAAGAAAAACGCCATGGAGGCAAGGGGCAGGTGGAGCCTCGGGAAACTGGGGTGATGCCTGCCCCTCCCTCTAGGCCCGTGGCAAAAGCCTCTGAGGCCCTGGGGGAGAGTGCGGTGAGTGAGGAGATCAGGAGGATGGAGAGAGAGGAGAAAGCGGCTGACTCAGACGACTCCTCTCGTTATGAAAGTGTCGACGAGGATGTCAGGGGGCAGCCTACAGCATCAGGTGGCAAAAACAAGCGTGCCAACCGTAAATCGGGAGGGAAGAGGGCTGACAAGTCTTCAAAGTCCCCCCCGCCCCCCGACCACAAGAGTGCATACGGAAGGGCCCGCTGACCCCCCTCTGATCAGACTCTCCAACCGGTTCAGCGCCCTCGGAGGTTCAGATGATGATCCGCAAGACGAGGGTGCTGGGCCGGGGGTAACACCGGAGGGTCCTTCGGGGGATGGTGGAGTCCGTCCCTCAGGGGGCACTGTTCCTCCTGAGGGGGGGGGACAGGCCTGGAACCCGGGGGCGAGGACACTGGGGGGAGGGATGGACACGTCGGGGGCTTCCCTAAAAAGGAAGGTGTCTGACCCCTCCCCAGGAGGAGGTGATAGCGGGGCAGGGAAGAAACTGGCCATCCAACTCGATCACCCATGATGGCTGAACTCGCCCCGTTGACGCTGGCGTCCATTAATGTCGCCAGCATTAAGTCAGATGCGGCTCGCTTCACGGCCTTTGATTTTTTCTCCCGGATTGAGGCAGAAATTTTATTTTTGCAAGAGACCAGACTAACGGACATGGGGGCCATCTTTAAAGCACGGAGGGAGTGGAGGTGCGGGCCCTCATACTGGTCTCTTGCGGCTGAGCCGTATAGCGGGGTGGCAGTCCTTTTTAAGACTGCAGATGTTGAATGCCGACGGGTTACTGAGTTGGAAATGGGGAGGTGCCTGATCCTAGATGTCTTCATGAGGGGACAAGAGCTCATTAATATCTACGGCCCACAGTCCAAGTGGGACCGTAAATGTCTCTTCCTGAGGATCAAGCCCTTTCTTTTTACGAGCCGACAGGTGGTCTTCGGTGGGGACTTCAACACCGTTACGAGGTCCCGTGACCGGGGGGGTCCCAGAGACCGCCTGGCTTATGACAGCGTCGCGCTTAATAGCATAGCTAGTGAAGCTCGCCTGGTGGATGTCCACATCCGGCACACCCCAGGCCACGGGGGTTTCACCTACCATAGGGGTAGCAGTAGGTCTAGAATAGACAGGTTTTTTTTGAAGGAGGACGCCATCTTTTCTGCTGTGTCCGCCGTTGAGGTGGAGTTCTCCGATCACTGTCTAATTTTCTTTTCTCTGAATGTTGCAGAGACTCCTCGGATGGGAAGAGGGCTGTGGAAGCTCAATTCGTCCCTGCTGGAAGAAGCGGAGGTGAGACAATCCTTCGAGGATTTTCTTCAGAGCCAGGTACCGCTGTTGGATCTCTGTAGTAGTAAGTCAGAGTGGTGGGAGATCTTCAAAAAGCGGGTGGCGGGGTTCTTCCGTCAGCTCTCGAACCTCAGAAGTCTGAACAGGCACCGCTTGTATCAGGCTCTGGGGAGGAAACTCGAGCAGCTTGTCTCGACTGGAGGTGACCGTGAGGAAATCTCCAGAGTGAAATCTTTGCTCAAGAGGTGTCAGTATGATAGACACACATCTTTAGTTTTTGAGAGGGACTTCGGGAAGTACCGCTCGCCCGACCCTTACAGAAACTGTAAGATGTCAGTGAATTGTAAGATGGTGACAGGACTGATCGACAGTACGGGGTCCCTGAACAGATCCAAATCAGGGATCCTGGAGGTGGTCAGATCCTTCTACTCGTGCCTCTTGGAAAAGAAGGATCTGGATCGGGATAGGATGTCGGCTTTCCTGGCTGAAACCGTCCCTGAGCCAGGGGGTGATCCCTCTCTTGGTGTTTTGGCAGAAGAAATTAGGGAGGAGGAAGTGAGACTGGCCATTGATGGGCTTCGGCCCAAGAAATCGCCAGGTCCGGATGGCTTAACATCCGAGTTTTATAAGACTTTTAGGGACTCCTTGGTCCCCCTCTTGACAGGGGTCTTTAATGAGTGTCTATCCTCGGGCACTCTTCCCGACTCAATGAGGAAGTCAGCCCTAATTATTCTGTCAAAGGGTAAAGATCCGTCCCGTATCGAGAATTGGCGTCCCATAGCGCTTCTCGATACGGACCGGAAGGTTCTGGCCAAGGTGCTGTTTAATCGGCTGGTGAAGTTTGCACCCCGGCTCCTTTCGGGGGCCCAGCATTGCTCTGTTCCAGGCCGCAGTACTTTTAGTGCTGTGCTCGGTGTCCGGGAGGCAGTGGAGCAGGGTAGGGCAGGCCACTGGAAGGGGTACTTGCTGTCGTTAGACCAAGCGAAAGCCTTTGACCGGGTCAACCATGAGTACCTCTGGTCCGTCCTTTTGAGGTATGGTCTGCCTGGGAGGTTTGTAAAATGGTTAGAGATCTTGTACCAAGGGGCTGAGACTTTTCCGCTGGTGAACGGTTGGTCAGGTCGCCCTTTTGAGGTGGGTTCTGGGGTCCGTCAGGGCTGTCCGCTGAGCCCGCTTTTATACGTGTTCGCGATCGATCCCTTCCTAAGGAGGGTAGATCGTGGACCATTGGCGGGAGTCGGGATGGACCAGGCGGGCTCTGGGTCCTCTCTGAGGGTGGTGGCGTACGCCGATGATGTTTCCCTTTTCGTGTCCTCAAGGGGGGAGGCGGATTGGG
The DNA here is from genome assembly GCF_039654945.1 of Dendrobates tinctorius. NCBI lineage: Eukaryota > Metazoa > Chordata > Amphibia > Anura > Dendrobatidae > Dendrobates > Dendrobates tinctorius. The sequence goes on along the minus strand of NW_027361903.1, from coordinate 1,177,900 downwards.
TCATGTCAGAGGTAGTGCGCTACTCGGAGGCATCCGGGTCCATGATCAACCGGGATAAGTGTGAAAGTCTCTGGCTGGGAGGGGGAGATCCTAGTTTTGATCTCCCGGACACCCTTCCAGGGCCCCAGGCCACCGCCAAAATTCTAGGCATCGAATTTGGCCCCGGGGACTACCCCCAGCAAAATTGGGAGGGCAGACTTAAGATCGCTGCCCAAAAGGTGGACCATTGGAAGGGTTGGTCTTTGTCCCTAAGGGAAAGGGTTGCCCTGGCTAAAGGCTTTCTGCTTCCCTTGTTAATTTACCTAGGCAGTGTGTGCATCTTGCCAGAACCTCTCTGGACACGGGTCTATAGCCTGTTCTTCCAGCTGTTATGGGGGAATAGGCTCAACCTAATCAAGAGAGAGGTCACATACCGCACGAGGAGACTAGGTGGGTTGGGTATGGTCAACCCGGTAGTGTTCTTAGTGAACACCTTTCTTAAAGCCAACATTTCCAACCTCTGGCTAGAGAGGGCTCCTCCGTGGGTAGTCTCCTGCAAGGGTTGGCTTCGGCCCTTCTTCCAGGAATGGGAGACAGGAGGGCAAGTGAAGGACCTCCGCACATCTCATGGGCATCTCCCGGCTTATGCTACCCCGGTTCTGAAGGTGATCCGCCGGTGGGGTCTGGGAATGTGGGAAATCAGGACCATGTCGCGGCAATGCCTTGACAGGAGGGTTCTGTTGACCCATTTCCAGAAGCCCCTGGCCCTTAAGGATTGCCCAGGCTGGGATCTGGAGGTGGGGCTCGGGCTTTTAAATTCTAAGCGGATCCCCACGAAGTTTTGGGACTTGACCTGGCGCTGCTTCCACGGGAGGCTGTATGTAAAGGATAACCTGAAGTGCAGGAAATCCGATGATCGGGGTTGTCCCCGTGAGGAGTGTGGCGACGTGCTGGAAAGCATGGAGCACTTCCTGTTTCAGTGTCCCTTTAATACAGAGGTTTACAACAGGGTGGGGGCTTCCATACGTTGGCCGCGGCTGGCGTCCCTCTCCTATGCCGAGTGGGCCTATGGAGCGTTCAGAACTCTGGGTGGCCGAGACCGGGGCACTTTATTCCTAGTCAGTGTAGTGGTTAGGTTCTACATTTGGAATGCACGGTGCTTAGTTTCGACGCGGGAGAAAGCCCTCCCAAGGGAAGAGGTGGTTAGTAACATCCTGGGTGACCTGGTGAAGGTGCGTTCTTTGGAGTTCGAAAGGTTGGGTGTGAGGAGGGCCTCTTGGCTTTGGAGGGGCCTTTCCTTTTAAAAACGCACTCTAGGGAGAGCTAGATTTTGTGTGAATGTGGGTAGGGACAGCATAAGGTGGTTTGGGTGGTGAGGGACAGAAGTAGGGGCAGATAGGGACAGGGAGGGACAGGCACTGAGGGACAGATAGAGAGTTAGTTATGATAAGGTAGGTAGAGTAGGGGCAGGTAAGGACAGATAGGGACAGTTTCTTTAGGGACAGAAGTAGGGACAGTCTTAGTTGTTGAGGGACAGGGTGAATGTGTTAGTGAGGGATGGGGCCTCTAGAACTCCTTTTTCCTGGTGGTGGGCTACTGCATGGCACACCTAGATTTTTGTTTTGAGATAGAGAAATAATGGATATTGGGCTTGCAGGCACTTAAATTGGGCCTGTAAGTAAAGGTTTGTGGTGTGGTATTATTCGGTAAAGCAAATGATGTAATGACATTGCATTGCAATATTGTATTGTAATATGTATTGTAATATATGTATTGTAGTATGTGTATTGTAGTATGTGTTGTTATTCTTTTCCGTAGTCAGAGGTGCATGGGGGGCGTAGTGAGGTTGGGAGGGGGGTGAATGGGGGGGTAAGAGCGGAAAAAAAGTAAAAGGACCCTAAACCAAGGGGAAAGTGGCGAATGGATATACCATATACCATGGACCATGGAAATTATGGAAAATTGACCATTTTTGAGCACATCGGGGGCAAATGGGTGAGGGTTTTGCTTGTGGGCATAAACTTTCGTGCTCATCAGGCCTAGACGTGATAAGGCCATGGACATTTATGGACCTGTGGTGTGGGTGGTGGGAAAAATAATAAAAAAAACAGCAAAAAAAAATAAATAAATAAATAAATAAATAAAAAAAAAAAATATATATATATATATATATATATATATATATATTGAGGTGTTAAGCTGGTGTATGTAATTTTGCCAAAAAAGAATTGGCTAGGTTTATTTAAGGCAGCATGGGCCAAGAATATTATTTTTGTTTTCCTGTATATAGGTATGGGTGGAAGTGTGAATGGGGGTCAAAGATTAAAAACTGTTTTTCATTATTTTATGGGAAGAGTTTTCTGTTGGAAAGTTCCTGCTGGGGGTCCCCTAAGCTGGAAAGCTTGGGGACTATAACAAGTTGTGGTTTTACACAAGTTTCTGTATGTCCTAAGTGTATGATTAATGTGTGTATTTTGGTTTATGTGTTTTCTTTTCTGGAATGTTGTGTTGTGTTGTTTTTGATATTTTATAATAAAAGAGATACAGGATGTAACTCAGGATCAGTAATGTAATGTATGTACACAGTGACTGCACCAGCAGAATAGTGAGTGCAGCTCTGGGGTATAATACAGGATGTAACTCAGGATCAGTAATGTAATCTATGTACACAGTGACTGCACCAGCAGAATAGTGAGTGCAGCTCTGGGGTATAATACAGGATGTAACTCAGGATCAGTAATGTAATCTATGTACACAGTGACTGCACCAGCAGAATATTGAGTACAGCTCTGGGGTATAATACAGGATGTAACTCAGGATCAGTAATGTAATGTGTGTACACAGTGACTGCACCAGCAGAATAGTGAGTGCAGCGCTGGAGTATAATACAGGATGTAACTGAAGATCTGTAATGTAGTGTATGTACACAGTGACTGCACCAGCAGAATAGTGAGTGCAGCTCTGGAGTATAATACAGGATGTAACTCAGGATCAGTAGTGTAATGTATGTACACAGTGACTGCACCAGCAGAATAGTGAGTGCAGCTCTGGTGTATAATACAGGATGTAACTCAGGATCAGTAATGTAATGTATGTACACAGTGACTGTGGGTCGCCCGCCAGGGCCGTGGGGTACTTGGAGCCGGGCCCGTTGATTTCAATGAGAGATGTCACAGTGGCGGTGACCTGGTCCGTGGCCCTGGGCGTCCATGTAAAAGAAATAGTGTGGCTGATGATTAAAGTTTATTAGTGAATGATTCGTGACGCCACCTGTGGTGTTCGGCAATGAAGATGTTAAGTCGACGCTGCAGACAGATCCTCTGGGACAGATGGTGCGGTGCAGCAGTGATGTTGTGGCTCTCCACAGGTAGGGCTGTAGTCCCAGGGCAGAGTAGGTGAAGAGATAGGGAGGAGACGTAGATGGTGCGGTGTCAGGCACAGCGATGTAGCAGTGCTGGACGGGTTGGCGTAGGAATAAGTGGAGGACACCAGGGCATGCAGTTCCAAAGCTTTACTCACAGTTTGTTGCAGGTACAGGTGCCCGCATCCGTGCCATGTCCTCCAGGTCAGGGGCCCAGCCAACCTCCAGGCAGATGAAGTACTCCGTTCCAACACTCCGCCAACATATGTGCCTTTTCTGAACGTCTCCCTCCTTAGCGCTCGTAGTGAAGTACTCTCAGTACTGAGTTACACTGGAGTTCCTCCTGTCCGATGTTCTTATGAACTCTACTTGTACGGCAGACAGCTGTAGCCTGCTTCGGGGACTCCTTGCTACTAAGTCCCGGCTCACTCACGTTGCTGTTGTGCCCCCAAGTCTTGTGTGGGAATAAAGTGTTGACAACTTCTATTCCTCCGGTGTCTGCTGCAGGACCATTAGTATCCGTGCAACCTCAGGGACCGGACCCCGGCCATGCGCTTAGAGCTTGAGGAAGGGTTCTGCTCTAACCCTGATCCTTAGTTCTCTTCTTCTCCTCACGTTCTGTACAAATCAATCTTTCTTATGGAGAATCAGGCTTTCTGAATGTGTCTTTCCTGTGCCAGCAGACCCAGGTCACTGAGGTCGGCTGCAGCACCTCCCTCCATCCATCCCACTCAGGGGAGCCTCTCTCACAGACTGACCTAGTCCTAATAATCTCCCGCTCTCTTGTGCAGACTAAACTCCACCCGCCTCCCAGCACGCTTCGTGTTCCAAGCAGGGAGCCACCAAAGGTGCTTTGCTACACTACTTTGTGGTGTGGGATGCAGGTGTTGGAGTGTGGTCAGGAGTCTCCACCTTACCTGAATGGTGGGGCACCACAGCTCAGGAGGAGGTGCAGTACCTCTGTGGCAACTGAACCCTCAGGGGCGCCACAACTGCACCAGCAGAATAGTGAGTGCAGCTCTGGAGTATAATACAGCAAGTAACTCAGGATCAGTAATGCATGTACACAGTGACTGCACCAGCAGAATAGTGAGTGCAGCTCTGGAGTATAATACAGGATGTAACTCAGGATCAGTAATGTAATGTAATGCACACAGTGACTGCACCAGCAGAATAGTGAGTGCAGCTCTGGAGAATAATACAGGATGTAACTCAGGATCAGTAATGTAATGTATGTACACAGTGATTGCACCAGCAGAATAGTGAGTGCAGCTCTGGAGTATAATACAGGATGTAACTCAGGATCAGTAATGTAATGTAATGCACACAGTGACTGCACCAGCAGAATAGTGAGTGCAGCTCTGGAGAATAATACAGGATGTAACTCAGGATCAGTAATGTAATGTATGTACACAGTGATTGCACCAGCAGAATAGTGAGTGCAGCTCTGGAGTATAATACAGGATGTAACTCAGGATCAGTAATGTAATGTAATGCACACAGTGATTGCACCAGCAGAATAGTGAGTGCAGCTCTGGAGTGTAATACAGGATGTAACTCAGGATCAGTAATGTAATGTATGTACACAGTGACTGCACCAGCAGAATAGTGAGTGCAACTCTTGGGTATAATACAGGATGTAACTCAGGATCAGTAATGTAATGCATGTACACTGTGACTGCACCAGCAGAATAGTGAGTGCAGCTCTGGGGTATAATACAGGATGTAACTCAGGATCAGTAATGTAATGTATGTACACAGTGACTGCACCAGCAGAATAGTGAGTGTAGCTCTGGGGAATAATACAGGATGTAACTCAGGATCAGTAATGTAATGTATGTACACAGTGACTGCACCAGCAGAATAGTGAGTGCAGCTCTGGGGTATAATACAGGATGTAACTCAGGATCAGTAATGTAATGTATGTACACAGTGACTGCACCAGCAGAATAGTGAGTGCAACTCTGGGGTATAATACAGGATGTAACTCAGGATCAGTAATGTAATGTATGTACACAGTGACTGCACCAGCAGAATAGTGAGTGCAGCTCTGGAGTATAATACAGGATGTAACTCAGGATCAGTAATGTAATGTATGTACACAGTGACTGCACCAGCAGAATAGTGAGTGCAGCTCTGGAGTATAATACAGGAGGTAACTCAGGATCAGTAATGTAATGTAATGCACACAGTGATTGCACCAGCAGAATAGTGAGTGCAGCTCTGGAGTGTAATACAGGAGGTAACTCAGGATCAGTAATGTAATGTATGTACACTGTGACTGCACCAGTAGAATAGTGAGTGCAGCTCTGGGGTATAATACGGGAGGTAACTCAGGATCAGTAATGTAATGTATGTACACATTAACTCGACCAGCAGACTAGTGAGTGCAGCTCTGGGGTATAATACATGAGGTAACTCAGGATCAGTAATGTAATGTAATGCACACAGTGATTGCACCAGCTGAATAGTGAGTGCAGCTCTGGAGTGTAATACAGGAGGTAACTCAGGATCAGTAATGTATGTACACAGTGACTGCACCAGCAGAATAGTGAGTGCAGCTCTGGAGTATAATACAGGAGGTAACTCAGTATCAGTAATGTAATGTATGTACACAGTGACTGCACCAGCAGAATAGTGAGTGCATCTCTGGAGTATAATACAGGAGGTAACTCAGGATCAGTAATGTAATGTATGTACACTGTGACTGCACCAGCAGAATAGTGAGTGCAGCTCTGGGGTATAATACGGGAGGTAACTCAGGATCAGTAATGTATGTACACAGTGACTGCACCAGCAGAATAGTGAGTGCAGCTCTGGAGTATAATACAGGATGTAACTCAGGATCAGTAATGTAATGTATGTACACAGTGACTGCACCAGCAGAATAGTGAGTGCAGCTCTGGGGTATAATACAGGAGGTAACTCAGGATCAGTAATGTAATGTATGTACACAGTGATTGCACCAGCAGAATTGTGAGTGCAGCTCTGGAGTGTAATACAGGAGGTAACTCAGGATCAGTAATGTATGTACACAGTGACTGCACCAGCAGAATAGTGAGTGCAGCTCTGGAGTATAATACAGGATGTAACTCAGGATCAGTAATGTAATGTATGTGCACAGTGACTGCACCAGCAGAATAGTGAGTGCAGCTCTGGGGTATAATACAGGAGGTAACTCAGGATCAGTAATGTAATGTATGTACACAGTGACTGCACCAGCAGAATAGTGAGTGCAGCTCTAGAGTATAATACAGGATGTAACTCAGGATCAGTAATGTAATGTATGTACACAGTGACTGCACCAGCAGAATAGTGAGTGCAGCTCTGGAGTATAATACAGGAGGTAACTCAGGATCAGTAATGTAATGTATGTACACAGTGACTGCACCAGCAGAATAGTGAGTGCAGCTCTGGAGTATAATACATGAGGTAACTCAGGATCAGTAATGTAATGTATGTACACTGTGACTGCACCAGCAGAATAGTGAGTGCAGCTCTGGGGTATAATACAGGAGGTAACTCAGGATCAGTAATGTAATGTAATGCACACAGTGATTGCACCAGCAGAATTGTGAGTGCAGCTCTGGAGTGTAATACAGGAGGTAACTCAGGATCAGTAATGTATGTACACAGTGACTGCACCAGCAGAATAGTGAGTGCAGCTCTGGAGTATAATACAGGATGTAACTCAGGATCAGTAATGTAATGTATGTACACAGTGATTGCACCAGCAGAATAGTGAGTGCAGCTCTGGAGTGTAATACAGGAGGTAACTCAGGATCAGTAATGTATGTACACAGTGACTGCACCAGCAGAATAGTGAGTGCAGCTCTGGAGTATAATAAAGGAGGTAACTCAGGATCAGTAATGTAATGTATGTACACTGTGACTGCACCAGCAGAATAGTGAGTGCAGCTCTGGGGTATAATATGGGAGGTAACTCAGGATCAGTAATGTATGTACACAGTGACTGCACCAGCAGAATAGCGAGTGCAGCTCTGGGGTATAATACAGGAGGTAACTCAGGATCAGTAATGTAATGTATGTACACAGTGACTGCACCAGCAGAATAGTGAGTGCAGCTCTGGAGTATAATACAGGAGGTAACTCAGGATCAGTAATGTAATGTATGTGCACAGTGACTGCACCAGCAGAATAGTGAGTGCAGCTCTGGAGTATAATAAAGGATGTAACTCAGGATCAGTAATGTAATGTATGTACACAGTGACTGCACCAGCAGAATAGTGAGTGCAGCTCTGGAGTATAATACAGGAGGTGACTCAGGATCAGTAATGTAATGTATGTACACAGTGACTGCACCAGCAGAATAGTGAGTGCAGTTCTGGGGTATAATACAGGAGGTAACTAAGGATCAGTAATGTAATGTATGTACACTGTGACTGCACCAGCAGAATAGTGAGTGCAGCTCTGGGGTATAATATGGGAGGTAACTCAGGATCAGTAATATATGTACACAGTGACTGCACCAGCAGAATAGTGAGTGCAGCTCTGGAATATAATAAAGGAGGTAACTCAGGATCAGTAATGTAATGTATGTACACAGTGACTGCACCAGCAGAATAGTGAGTGCAGTTCTGGGGTATAATACAGGAGGTAACTCAGGATCAGTAATGTAATGTATGTACACTGTGACTGCACCAGCAGAATAGTGAGTGCAGCTCTGGGGTATAATATGGGAGGTAACTCAGGATCAGTAATATATGTACACAGTGACTGCACCAGCAGAATAGTGAGTGCAGCTCTGGAGTATAATAAAGGAGGTAACTCAGGATCAGTAATGTAATGTATGTACACTGTGACTGCACCAGCAGAATAGTGAGTGCAGCTCTGGGGTATAGTATGGGAGGTAACTCAGGATCAGTAATGAATGTACACAGTGACTGCACCAGCAGAATAGCGAGTGCAGCTCTGGGGTATAATACAGGAGGTAACTCAGGATCAGTAATGTAATGTATGTACACAGTGACTGCACCAGCAGAATAGTGAGTGCAGCTCTGGAGTATAATACAGGATGTAACTCAGGATCAGTAATGTAATGTATGTGCACAGTGACTGCACCAGCAGAATAGTGAGTGCAGCTCTGGAGTATAATAAAGGATGTAACTCAGGATCAGTAATGTAATGTATGTACACAGTGACTGCACCAGCAGATTAGTGAGTGCAGCTCTGGAGTATAATACAGGATGCAACTCAGGATCAGTAATGTAATGTATGTACACAGTGACTGCACCAGCAGAATAGTGAGTGCAGTTCTGGGGTATAATACAGGAGGTAACTCAGGATCAGTAATGTAATGTATGTACACTGTGACTGCACCAGCAGAATAGTGAGTGCAGCTCTGGGGTATAATATGGGAGGTAACTCAGGATCAGTAATATATGTACACAGTGACTGCACCAGCAGAATAGCGAGTGCAGCTCTGGGGTATAATACAGGAGGTAACTCAGGATCAGTAATGTAATGTATGTACACAGTGACTGCACCAGCAGAATAGTGAGTGCAGCTCTGGAGTATAATACAGGATGTAACTCAGGATCAGTAATGTAATGTATGTGCACAGTGACTGCACCAGCAGAATAGTGAGTGCAGCTCTGGAGTATAATACAGGATGTAACTCAGGATCAGTAATGTAATGTATGTACACAGTGACTGCACCAGCAGAATAGTGAGTGCAGCTCTGGAGTATAATACAGGAGGTGACTCAGGATCAGTAATGTAATGTATGTACACAGTGACTGCACCAGCAGAATAGTGAGTGCAGTTCTGGGGTATAATACAGGAGGTAACTCAGGATCAGTAATGTAATGTATGTACACAGTGACTGCACCAGCAGAATAGTGAGTGCAGCTCTGGAGTATAATACATGAGGTAACTCAGGATCAGTAATGTAATGTAATGCACACAGTGACTGCACCAGCAGAATAGTGAGTGCAGCTCTGGGGTATAATACGGGAGGTAACTCTGGATCAGTAATGTAATGTATGTACACAGTGACTGCACCAGCAGAATAGTGAGTGCAGCTCTGGGGTATAATACGGGAGGTAACTCTGGATCAGTAATGTAATGTATGTACACATTAACTCGACCAGCAGACTAGTGAGTGCAGCTCTGGGGTATAATACATGAGGTAACTCAGGATCAGTAATGTAATGTAATGCACACAGTGATTGCACCAGCAGAATAGTGAGTGCAGCTCTGGAGTGTAATACAGGAGGTAACTCAGGCAGCAATGTAATGTATGTACACTGTGACTGCACCAGCAGAATAGTGAGTGCAGCTCTGGGGTATAATACGGGAGGTAACTCAGGATCAGTAATGTAATGTATGTACACATTAACTCGACCAGCAGACTAGTGAGTGCAGCTCTGGGGTATAATACATGAGGTCACTCAGGATCAGTATTGTAATGTATGTACACAGTGATTGCACCAGCAGAATAGTGAGTGCAGCTCTGGAGTGTAATACAGGAGGTAACTCAGGATCAGTAATGTATGTACACAGTGGCTGCACCAGCAGAATAGTGAGTGCAGCTCTGGAGTATAATACAGGATGCAACTCAGGATCAGTAATGTATGTACACAGTGACTGCTCCAGCAGAATAGTGAGTGCAGCTCTGGAGTATAATACAGGAGGTAACTCAGGATCAGTAATGTAATGTATGTACACAGTGACTGCACCAGCAGAATAGTGAGTGCAGCTCTAGAGTATAATACAGGATGTAACTCAGGATCAGTAATGTATGTACACAGTGACTGCACCAGCAGAATAGTGAGTGCAGCTCTGGAGTATAATACAGGAGATAACTCAGGATCAGTAATGTAATGTATGTACACAGTGATTGCACCAGCAGATTAGTGATTGCAGCTCTAGAGTATAATACAGGAGGTAACTCAGGATCAGTAATGTAATGTATGTACACAGTGACTGCACCAGCAGAATAGTGAGTGCAGCTCTGGAGTATAATACAGGAGGTGGCTCAGGGTCAATAATACAGTATATTCCAGCACATCAGCGTGGTTACGGTGTTGTGCGGATTCCATAGTGCTGTTCTGAGCTCCTTCTGGTATCTCATGCACAGTTCTCCATTATCCTCAGGTACGGGAGGATATGGGATGAGTCAGACGGTCGGTCACCTGGATTTCTTTCCAAATGGAGGAAGACACATGCCGGGATGTAGGAAGGATGAAGTCATTAGTCATGTGAATGTTGATGACATCACACCATGTAATTATAAATATTGTTACAGCTGCTTTTTTCTTCTGCAGAAATATGGACGGTATCGATATCTCTTGTAAGCTTACAGCCACCATGACTGACGTGGAAGAGGACCAGACATATAGTGCATGGGATATAGGGGGACAAGCGGGTATAGGATGGAAGGGGTGTCCTATATAGGGTGACCCAAGGGGTGTATCATCAAATATAGGGGATGTGTAGGGCGTCAGATGGGATGTGTCATGGTCACGTGAGACTGGATACACCGCCTCCAGCAGGGCGAATTTCAGAATAAAGGGGAAAACCAGGAAAACAATTACAATGGTGGCCCTGCGATAGAGAACGGGGACGTGGAGACCTTCTGCACTCCCCTGAGTCAGTGTCTCTATACTAACGATCCCTAGGCCGGATCCACACCAGGCGCCGATCAGGATACCTGAAATCCCTAACTCGCCCTGAACCAATCCTGTTGTGAGTTCATTTTCCCCTTCGTCACTGAGGTCTGTGAACTCCCTATTCTGGTAAAGGAAGGTAATAAGCCTGATTATCAGGCACCTGAGCCTGATGATGATGACTGGCTGAGTGGAGTCACGGACTGGATATAAGGCTGCCGACGCCCTTCTGCCCTGCGGGTGATTTCTCTTTGGACTTCTAAGAGACCAGTCTGATTCCTGCTCCTCTAAAGCTAAGTTTTCTGCTTTGCCTGTTAGCATTTGTGTTTTGTTTTTGTTTGCCTTGCTTTTCTGGATTCTACCATTCCCTGCTGGGGTGAGCTGAATCTCCTTTTGCCGGTTGCTCTGTCTTCAGAATATTCCTGAGTACTGACATAGCTTTTTGAAGCCTAGCGTCTTCAGGGCCTTTTTCACTGTCAGTTTGTTGGCTCTCATTTTTCATAGGGTTTTTCACGGATTGCAGACAGCAGCCTTCCTGTCCTTTCCTATCTAGTTAGCTTGGGCCCCGTCTTTGCTCAGTCTATCTTTCTGTCTGTGTTAGTGTTCTTTCTTCTTGCTTCACCGTCATTATATGTTGGGGGCTGCCTTTTGCTTTGGGGTCTGCTTTGGGGCAGTTTAGATTTCCCTTTCTGTCTTTAGGCTATATAGTCCTCCGGCTGTGATCGAGGGGTCTAGGGCATCGTAGGAACCCCCCACGGCTACTGCTAGTTGTGTTGATAGGTTCAGGGGTCTGCAATCCGATAGCTGCCAACTTCTCTGGTTTTCTGGACTTAGCTAGCATTTCTGTTTTTGCTTCCTACGGTGACTCATTCATAACAGAATCACCCGCCATACCGCAGATCCTAGGGTACTCAATAGCAGGGATGAATTGTGTTTAAAAAAAAAAAAAGAGTGTGTATATTCTTTCCTCTATATCTCTGAGGCCGTAGGGGGAATTTTTTTTTTCTCTCAATGGAGATAAAGCAATTGTCTGATCATGTGGAGCAGCTCGCTGCGGAGGTGCGGAGAATTTCCGCCTACCTTGCTCGTTCGCATGCTGTTGAACCAAAGATCCCTATACCTGATGTATTTTTTGGGGATCGATCTAAATTTTTGAGTTTCAAAAATAATTGTAAATTATTTTTTGCCTTGAAGCCTAATTCGTCAGGGAGCTCCGCATAGCAGGTTAAAATTGTCATCTCTTTGCTGCGTGGTGATCCCCAGGATTGGGCGTTTTCTTTGAAACCAGATGATCCTATACTGACTAATGTGAACGCATTCTTTCAAGCCTTGGGGTTGTTGTATGACGAACCTAATGCTATTGATCAGGCTGAAAAGACCCTGTTGGCATTGAACCAGGGTCGAGATTCTGCAGAGTTGTACTGTCAAAAGTTCCGAAAGTGGGCGGTCCTTACTACTTGGAATGATAATGCCTTGGCTGCTCTCTTTCGGAAGGGTTTGCCAGAAGCTGTAAAAGATACTATGGTGGGATTTCCTGTTCCCTCTGGTCTTGATGATTCTATGTCATTAGCCATTCAGGTTGATCGGCGTTTACGTGAACGCAGGATTACACGAGAGGTGTTGCCACCGGTTGAACAAACGTCTGAACCTATGCAATGTGATAGAGTTTTGTCTAAGGCGCAACGTCAGGAGTTCAGAAGGCGTAATAAGCTGTGTTTTTTCTGTGGAGATGCCTCGCATATTATTTCTGTTTGTCCTAAACGAGAGAAACGCTTTGCACACACGTTTCTGTTGGTGGTGTTCAACCTAAGTTTCTTCTGGCAATTACTCTGATCTGCTCCCTGTCCACATTTTCCACCAAGGCTTTTGTGGATTCGGGAGCAGCTCTAAACCTAATGGACTTGGATTTTGCTAAACGTTGTGGATTTCCGATGACACCTCTGCAGACGCCTATCCCTTTGAGGGGGATTGATGCTACTCCTTTGGCAAAAAATAAACCTCAGTTTTGGACCCAGGTGGTCATGCGGGTCGCCCCAGACCATCAAGAAACTGCCCTCACTAAAGTCTCTAATGATCTGCTAACAGCTAAATCAAATGGTCACTACTCCATGCTAATTCTCTTGGATCTCTCTGCAGCATTCGACACTGTGGATCATCAGCTCCTCCTCACTATGCTCCATTCCATTGGCCTCAAGGACACCGTTCTCTCCTGGTTCTCCTCCTATCTCTCCGACCGCTCCTTTACTGTTTCTTTTGCCGGTTCCTCCTCCTCTCACCTTCCCCTTACTGTTGGGGTTCCTCAAGGATCGGTTCTAGGCCCCCTCCTCTTCTCCTTGTACACTGCCCCTATTGGTCAAACAATCAGTAGATTTGGTTTCCAGTACCATCTCTATGCTGATGACACCCAATTATACGCTTCTTCTCCTGACATCACGCCAGCCTTTCTAGAAAACACCGGCGATTGTCTAAACGCTGTGTCTAATATCATGTCCTCACTATATCTGAAACTGAACCTGTCAAAGACTGAACTCCTGGTGTTTCCTCCCGCTACTAATGTACCTACACCCGACATTGCCATTTCCGTGTGTGGTTCCACTATTACTCCCCAGCAACATGCCCGCTGTCTTGGGGTCATACTTGATTCCGAGCTTTCCTTTGCCCCCCACATTCGATCACTGGCTCACTCTTGTCATCTGCACCTCAAAAACATTTCTAGAATTCAACCTTTTCTTACTTTTGACTCTGCAAAAACTCTTACTGTTTCTCTTATTCATTCTCGTCTCGACTATTGTAACTCTCTTCTAATCGGTCTCCCTCTTACCAAACTCTCCCCTCTCCAATCTGTCTTGAATGCTGCAGCCAGGATCATATTCCTCACCAATCGTTACACCGATGCCTCTACCTTGTGCCAGTCATTACACTGGCTACCCATCCACTCCAGAATTCAGTATAAACTTATTACCCTCACCCACAAAGCCCTCCATGGCTCAGCACCACCCTACATCTCCTCCCTTGTTTCAGTATACCACCCTACCCGCGCCCTCCGTTCTGCTGATGACCTGAGGTTAGTATCCTCAATAGTCAGAACCTCCCACTCCCGTCTCCAAGACTTTACACGTGCTGTGCCAATTCTTTGGAATGCAGTTCCCAGGTCAATACAATTAGTCCCCAATCCCCACAATTTTAAGCATGTCCTGAAAACGCATTTATTCAGACTGGCCTATCGCCTCAACACATTAACCTAATCTATCCCTGTGTGGCAGAGCCAAAAGTTTTACCATAACCAGGTTCCCAGCATCATGTTCCCACATGCTTTATGCATCCATTAGCCCTCTGTGTCTGTACTGTTACACACTTAACATTATGACTGGTCCATACAATCAGAGCAACTGTTACCACCCACCTTTCGTGTCTACCTCTTTCCTCATAGACTGTAAGCTTGCGAGCAGGGCCCTCACTCCTCTTGGTATCTGTTATAATCTACTGTATGTAAATCAACAGCCGCGGAGACACCATCACATGTTTCTCAACGCAAGCAATGACTAGCCAGGTCTTTCCCCGGGAAGGAACAACCACGGGAAGGGCAGTCTCCAATGAAGGAAACCACCTATGCCAAAACATGGTATCCATCCACAGACAGCTGTTTCGGGGTATTGCCCCTCATCAGTGTGGAGTAGGAAACTGGCTAGTAGGAGCAATGCCTAGTGAAAGGCTATGAACATAAGGATGAGTGACCTCATGGAGATCAACATCCAACACTGCGGAGACACCATCACATGTTTCTCAACGCAGTGATCTAGAGCAATGCCCCCATCCCTTATGGGAAATATGCAAAAGCATGTAAATCAACAGCCGCGGAGACACCATCACATGTTTCTCAACGCAAGCAATGACTAGGGGAAAGACCTGGCTAGTCATTGCTTGCGTTGAGAAACATGTGATGGTGTCTCCGCGGCTGTTGATTTACATGCTTTTGCATATTTCCCATAAGGGATGGGGGCATTGCTCTAGATCACTGCGTTGAGAAACATGTGATGGTGTCTCCGCAGTGTTGGATGTTGATCTCCATGAGGTCACTCATCCTTATGTTCATAGCCTTTCACTAGGCATTGCTCCTACTAGCCAGTTTCCTACTCCACACTGATGAGGGGCAATACCCCGAAACAGCTGTCTGTGGATGGATACCATGTTTTGGCATAGGTGGTTTCCTTCATTGGAGACTGCCCTTCCCGTGGTTGTTCCTTCCCGGGGAAAGACCTGGCTAGTCATTGCTTGCGTTGAGAAACATGTGATGGTGTCTCCGCGGCTGTTGATTTACATGCTTTTGCATATTTCCCATAAGGGATGGGGGCATTGCTCTAGATCACTGCGTTGAGAAACATGTGATGGTGTCTCCGCAGTGTTGGATGTTGATCTCCATGAGGTCACTCATCCTTATGTTCATAGCCTTTCACTAGGCATTGCTCCTACTAGCCAGTTTCCTACTCCACACTGATGAGGGGCAATACCCCGAAACAGCTGTCTGTGGATGGATACCATGTTTTGGCATAGGTGGTTTCCTTCATTGGAGACTGCCCTTCCCGTGGTTGTTCCTTCCCGGGGAAAGACCTGGCTAGTCATTGCTTGCGTTGAGAAACATGTGATGGTGTCTCCGCGGCTGTTGATTTACATGCTTTTGCATATTTCCCATAAGGGATGGGGGCATTGCTCTAGATCACTGCGTTGAGAAACATGTGATGGTGTCTCCGCAGTGTTGGATGTTGATCTCCATGAGGTCACTCATCCTTATGTTCATAGCCTTTCACTAGGCATTGCTCCTACTAGCCAGTTTCCTACTCCACACTGATGAGGGGCAATACCCCGAAACAGCTGTCTGTGGATGGATACCATGTTTTGGCATAGGTGGTTTCCTTCATTGGAGACTGCCCTTCCCGTGGTTGTTCCTTCCCGGGGAAAGACCTGGCTAGTCATTGCTTGCGTTGAGAAACATGTGATGGTGTCTCCGCGGCTGTTGATTTACATGCTTTTGCATATTTCCCATAAGGGATGGGGGCATTGCTCTAGATCACTGCGTTGAGAAACATGTGATGGTGTCTCCGCAGTGTTAGATGTTGATCTCCATGAGGTCACTCATCCTTATGTTCATAATCTACTGTATGTGATTATTGTTATGCTGTAATGTATATTGTCTGTACAAATCCCCTCTGAAATGTAAAGTGCTGCGGAATATGTCGGCGCTATAAAAATAAAATTTATTATTATTATTATTATCAAGAAAATTGCAGATTTTTGGTGTTGCATAATTTGCATGATGCCGTTGTTCTGGGGTTTCCCTGGTTGCAAATTCATAATCCAGTTTTGGATTGGAAATCTGTGTCTGTGGTGAGTTGGGGTTGTCGGTGTGCCTTTAGTGAGGCTCCGGTTTTTTCCACCTCTCCTCAGTCGCATGATGTTCCTGACTATTTGGCGGACTTTTATGATGTATTTAGTGAGAATGAGTCTGCATCTTTGCCTCCTCATAGGAGTTATGACTGTGCAATTGAACTGAGCCCGGGGTGTAAATTTCCCAAGGGTCGGCTCTTCAATTTATCTGTACCCGAGCACGAGGCTATGCGGTCCTATATTAAGGAGGCGTTGGAGAAGGGTCATATTAGACCATCCTCTTCACCCTTAGGTGCCGGTTTTTTTTTTGTGGCCAAAAAGGATGGTTCTTTAAGGCCTTGTATTGATTATCGTGCCCTCAACAAAATTACTATTAAATATCAGTATCCGTTACCCCTGATTTCGGATCAATTCTCTAGAGTTAGAGGTGCTTGCTGGTTTACCAAGCTTGACCTCAGGGGGGCGTATAATCTTATCCGCATTAAGCAGGGGGATGAATGGAAGACGGCGTTTAATACTCCGGAGGGACATTTTGAGTACCTGGTGATGCCTTTTGGGCTCACTAATGCCCCTTCTGTCTTCCAGTGCTTCATGAACGATATTTTCCGAGACTTTGTCGATAAATTTTTGATTATCTATCTGGATGATATTTTGATCTTCTCCAAGGATTGGGATTCTCATGTGGAACATGTTCGGACTGTGTTCCAGATCTTGAGGGAGAATTCCCTGTATGTCAAAGGATCAAAATGCCTTTTTGGAGTACAGAGGATTTCATTTTTGGGATTTATTTTGTCTCCGTCAACTATTGAAATGGACCCGGCCAAGGTACAGGCCATTTATGATTGGGTTCAGCCCACTTCTTTGAAGGCCCTCCAGAAGTTTTTGGGTTTTGCTAATTTTTATCGGAAATTTATAGCAAAATTTTCTAGTATTGCCAAGCCATTGACTGATCTGACTAAGAAGGGTGCTGATGTGTTGAATTGGTCTCCAGAGGCTGTTGCTTCCTTTCAGGAGCTGAAGCGAAGATTTACCTCCGCCCTGGTTTTGCGGCAACCTGATGTCTTACTCCCGTTCCAGGTAGAGGTAGATGCTTCTGAGATTGGTGCAGGAGCTGTTTTGTCCCAAAAGGATCCTGTAACAGCTAAAATGAATCCCTGTGCTTTCTTTTCCTGAAAGTTCTCTCCATCTGAACGTAACTATGATGTGGGGAATCGGGAACTGTTGGCCATGAAATGGGCATTTGAGGAGTGGAGACATTGGTTGGAGGGAGCTAAACATCAAGTTGTGGTCCTCACTGACCACAAGAATTTGATTTACCTAGAGTCGGCTAAACGCTTGAACCCTAGACAGGCTAGGTGGGCCTTGTTTTTTACACGTTTTGATTTTGTGGTCTCTTTTCTTCCTGGAACTAAGAATGTCAAGGTAGGCGCCCTCTCTAGGAGCTTCTTTGCTGATTCTCCTGTGGTGACCAAGCCTGCTACCATCTTAGGCGAAGGGGTAGTTCTTTCTGCCATCTCGCCCGATTTGAGACTTGCTCTGCAAGAGTTCCAGGAGGACAAGCCTGAGCGTTGTCCCAGTGGAAAGTTGTATGTTCCTGACCAGTGGAAGAAGAGAGTGATGTCTGAAGTTCATTGCTCTGCATTGGCTGGTCATCCAGGTATTTTTGGTACTTGAGATCTGGTGAGTCGCTCTTTTTGGTGGCCCTCCTTGTCTCATGATGTCAGGAATTTTGTGCAGTCCTGTGGGACTTGCTCCCGGTCTAAATCCTGTTCTCGCTCTAGTGGGTTGTTGATGCCTTTGCCGGTTCCCAGGAGGCCATGGACCCATATTTCTATGGATTTCATCTCTGATATGCCGGTCTCTCAAAGAATGACTGTTATTTGGGTGATTTGTGATAGGTTCTCTAAGATGGTTCATCTTGTACCACTCCCTAAGTTGCCGTCTTCCTCTGAGTTGGTGCCCCTGTTTTTGCAACAGGTGGTTCGCTTGCACGGGATTCCTGAGAACATTGTATCTGACAGAGGAGTTCAGTTTGTGTCTAGATTTTGGAGGACTTTCTGTTCCAAGCTGGGAATTCAGTTGTCCTTCTCCTCTGCTTTTCACCCTCAGACCAATGGGCAGACACAGAGAACAAACCAGACCTTGGAGTCGTATTTGAGATGTTTTACTTCCGCTGATTAGGATGATTGGGTTTCATTTTTACCCTTGGCCGAATTTGCTTTAAATAATAGAGCTAGTTCTGCCACTTTGATGTCACCTTTTTTTTGTAACTTTGGGTTTCATCCTCGATTTTCCTCAGGGCAGGTGGAGCCTTCTGCCTGCCCAGGTGTTGACACTGTGGTGGAGAGAATGCACCAGATCTGGGACCAAGTAGTGGATAAGTTATCTCTCTCCCAGGAAAAGGCCCAGCGGTTTTCCAATCGACATAGGACCATTAGTCCCCAGTTTAAGATTGGTGATATGGTGTGGTTATCATCAAAAAATATTGCTATGAAGGTGGCTTCTCCTAAGTTTAAGCCTAGATTTATTGGACCTTACAAGATTTTGGAGATTATTAATCCGGTCTCTATTCGTTTGGCTCTTCCTGTCACATTTAAGATCCATAATGTGTTCCATAAGTCCTTGTTGAAGAGGTTTGTTGAACCAGTTGTTCCTGGGGTGGCACCTCCGGATCCTGTATTGGTTGAAGGTAACATGGAATATGAGGTAGAGAAAATACTGGATTCCCGTCTGGCTAGACGTAGACTCCAGTATTTGGTTAAGTGGAAGGGTTATGGTCAGGAGGATAATTCCTGGGTCTCTGCCTTTGATATTCATGCCAAAAGATTGGTGCGTGCCTTTCATCGGGCTCACCCTGATCGCCCTGGTGGCGTGGTTGAGGGTTCGGTGACCCCTCCTCAAGGGGGAGGTACTGTTGTGAGTTCATTTTCCCCTTCGTCACTGAGGTCTGGTGAACTCCCTATTCTGGTAAAGGAAGGTAATGAGCCTGATTATCAGGCACCTGAGCCTGATGATGATGACTGGCTGAGTGGAGTCACGGACTGGATATAAGGCTGCCGACGCCCTTCTGCCCTGCGGGTGATTTCTCTTTGGACTTCTAAGAGACCAGTCTGATTCCTGCTCCTCTAAGGCTGTGTTCACACACAGCTTTTTTTAGCAGTTTTTACTGCGGTGTTCACTATAAAACCGCTATAAAACCGCTAAAAATAAGGTGCACAGTCATTTCTATGCATTTTGCACTTTTTGTGCACACTGATGCGTTTTTTACCGCGAAAAAAACGTATCGCGGTAAAAACCGCAGCATGCACATTAATTTTGCGTTTTTTTCCGCGGTTTAGGCTTCTCCCATGCTTTTAGAAACCGCTGCGGTAAAAAACGCATCAAAAACGCATCAAAACCGCGCAAAAACCGCCGTGGAAAAATAGGTGCGGTTTCTGGGAAGGGATTCAGGTTTTTGTGCAGAAATTTTCTGCAACGTGTGCACTTTCCCTAAAGCTAAGTTTTCTGCTTTGCCTGTTAGCATTTGTGTTTTGTTTTTGTTTGCCTTGCTTTTCTGGATTCTGCCATTCCCTGCTGGGGTGAGCTGAATCTCCTTTTGCCTGTTGCTCTGTCTTCAGAATATTCCTGAGTACTGACATAGCTTTTTGAAGCCTAGCGTCTTCAGGGCCTTTTTCACTGTCAGTTTGTTGGCTCTTATTTTTCATAGGGTTTTTCACGGATTGCAGACAGCAGCCTTCCTGTCCTTTCCTATCTAGTTAGCTTGGGCCCCGTCTTTGCTCAGTCTATTTTTCTGTCTGTGTTAGTGTTCTTTCTTCTTGCTTCACCGTCATTATATGTTGGGGGCTGCCTTTTGCTTTGGGGTCTGCTCTGGGGCAGTTTAGATTTCCCTTTCTGTCTTTAGGCTATATAGTCCTCCGGCTGTGATCGAGGGGTCTAGGGCATCGTAGGAACCCCCCACGGCTACTGCTAGTTGTGTTGATAGGTTCAGGGATCTGCAATCCGATAGCTGCCAACTTCTCTGGTTTTCTGGACTTAGCTAGCATTTCTGTTTTTGCTTCCTACGGTGACTCATTCATAACACAATCCCTTACTAGTGAAGTGGACGATGCAGAAACTAATCCCACCACTGCACTAAAACACACATTGAGGAAAGTGACAAACAGGGAAACACCACTTAACTTTGCTCTGTTGCTAATGCTCCAAGCAACAGAGTCCGACACCTGAGTGCATCTTTTCCTCCAACCGAATCCAACATCTGAGTGCAGCTTTCCAGCAACAGAATCCTGCATCTGAATGCAGCTTTACAGCAACAGAGTCCAGCATCCGAGTGCAGCTTTCACCATAGCTGCCATTCCACCAAGCTTTGCAAGAACTCCTCGCTGACACCATAGCTGCCCCCCACCTAGCTATGGTGTCAGTGTGGAGTTCTTGCAAAGCTTGGTGGAGTGGCAGCTATGGTGAAAGCTGCACTCAGATGCTGGACTCTGTTGCTGGAAAGCTGCTCTCGGATGCTGGACTCTGTTGCTGGAAAGCTGCACTCGGATGCTGGACTCTGCTGCTGGAAAGCTGCACTCAGGTGTTGGATCCGGTTGGAGGAAATGATGAACTCAGGTGTCAGACTCTGTTGCTGAGAGCATTAGCAGCAGAGCAAAGCTAAGTGGTGTTTCCCTGTTTGTCTCTTTCCTCAATGTGTGTTTTAGTGCAGTGGTGGGATTAGTTTCTGCATCATCCACTTCACTAGTAAGGGATTGGTTCAGGGCGAGCTAGGGATTTCAGGTATCCTGATCGGCGCCCGGTGCGGAACCAGCCTACGGATCGTTAGGAGTATAGAGACACTGACATAGGGGAGTGCAGGAGGTCTCCACGTCCCCGTTCACTATCGCAGGGCCCCCATTGTAATTGTTTCCCCTTCCCCCGTGTCTTGTTGTTCTTAGTTACCGACCTGCGGGTCGTGTCACACACGACGGGTCCACGTGACAGGATGTAAGGTGATATAGGAGGTGATGGATGAGATACAGAGTGACAAGTGGTGTAGGAAGGGATGTGGGGTGATGAATGGTGGAGGATGGGGTCAGGGGTGAGAAGTAAGGTGGGATTTAGGGAGACAAGAAAAGCATAGAAGGGGATGTAAGGGGCTATGTCGGCAGTTCAGTGAATATATATTCAGGAGCAGAGATCCCAGCTTACAACTGGTGGGTCTTATAGCTTAGGACCTTAGCATCTTGTCTGTCAGCTTGTAAAGTGAAATATGCTCCAGCTACACACAGTGTGGCTCAATACTTTACTGGCAATATACCATACTGCATATAGTAATATAACACAATTGCCAGAGACAGAAACTCATCACTATTAAACAGTAGTAAATAGGAGCTGCTGCCATATATACAATAATGAGCATTATTCTAACAGGACATATAAAGCAAAGGATGATATTTAGAGCAACAAGTGGGGTGTGGAATTAGATGTAAAGTAACATCAGGAATGCTTGGATGTAGACTGGAAAGTAGGGTACAGGACGCATGGATGTGGGACGGCATAAAGGACGTGGGATGGCGTGAAGGATGTGGGAAGTTGTAGAGGACATGCGACATTGTGGAGGATGTGGGATGTTGTAGAAGACGTGGGACACTGTGGAGGACGTGGGACGGTGTGGAGGACATGGGAAGTTGCGTAGAGGACATGGGATGCTGTGGAGGATAAGGGATGTTGTAGAAGACATGGGATTTTGTAGAGGATGTGGCATGTTGTAGAGGACGTGGGAT
Organism: Dendrobates tinctorius; assembly: GCF_039654945.1. Taxonomy (NCBI): domain Eukaryota; kingdom Metazoa; phylum Chordata; class Amphibia; order Anura; family Dendrobatidae; genus Dendrobates; species Dendrobates tinctorius. The sequence goes on along the minus strand of NW_027361903.1, from coordinate 1,155,785 downwards.
GTTGTAGAAGACGTGGGATGGCGTGGAGGATGTGGGATGTTGTGGAAGATGTGGGATGCTGTGGAGGGTGTGGGACGGCGTGGAGGACGTGGGACAATGTGGAAGATATGGGACACTGTGGAAGATATGGGACACTGTGGAGGATGTGGGACGCTGTGGAGGACGTGGGATGTTGTAAAGGATGTGGGACACTGGAGTATGTGGGACACTGTGAAGGATGTGAGACACTGTGGAGGATGTGAGATGCTGTGGAGGATGTGAGACGCTGTGGAAGACGTGGAATAATGTGGAGGATGTGGAATAATGTGGAGGATGTGGGACGCTGTGGAGGACTTGGGACGCTGTGGAGGACTTGGGACGCTGTGGACGACGTGGGATGCTGTGGAGGACGTGGAATAATGTAGAGGACATGGGATAATGTGGAGGACGTGGGATAATGTGGAGGACGTGGGATAATGTGGAGGACGTGGGATAATGTGGAGGACGTGGGATAATGTGGAGGACGTGGGATAATGTGGAGGACGTGGGATAATGTGGAGGACGTGGAATAATGTGGAGGACGTGGGATAATGTGGAGGACGTGGGATAATGTGGAGGACGTGGAATAATGTGGAGGACGTGGGACGCTGTGGTGGACGTGGGATGCTGTGGAGGACGTGGGATAATGTGGAGGACGTGGGATAATGTGGAGGACGTGGGATAATGTGGAGGACGTGGGATAATGTGGAGGACGTGGGATAATGTGGAGGACGTGGGATAATGTGGAGGACGTGGAATAATGTGGAGGACGTGGAATAATGTGGAGGACGTGGAATAATGTGGAGGACATGGAATAATGTGGAGGACGTGGGACGCTGTGGTGGACGTGGGATAATGTGGAGGATGTGGGACGCTGTGGAGGACGTGGGATAATGTGGAGGATGTGGGACGCTGTGGAGGACGTGGGACGCTGTGGAGGACGTGGGATAATGTGGAGGATGTGGGACGCTGTGGAGGACGTGGGATAATGTGGAGGATGTGGGACGCTGTGGAGGACGTGGCTTGATATTCTCTTTCCTACACAGGTAACAGCTACTGGACTTTGATACTTTTCCCTCCATCTTTTAGCGCTTAATGACTTTGCTGCCTGCAATCACCTGAGAAGTTGCCGCTACTACATTGAGAGCATCCTCAGCCCCGACGGCTTCATCGGATTCCCGAGCTCCTCGTATAACAACTTTCTGGGTGTAAGTTTAACGCTGCGTTTACAAGTTGCGTTTTTTTCGCTGTGGTTTTTAACGCGCGATTTTGCCACGAAAACGCAAAAAAACAGCATCCCATGCATTCCTATGAGATTCCACAATGCTGTGCTAATGCTGCGGATTTTCCCGTGGCGGAATCGCATTGCGGAAAAAATACGCAGCATGCCCATTATTTTGCGGAATCGCGGCGATTCCGCCCACATAGGAACGCATTGTTCTGCTTACTTTCCGCATGTGGCTGTGCACACCATGCGAAAAGTAAGCAGAACATTTGGGGATGTTACCCACGGCCCGGAGGAGAGGAGACTGTCCTCCCGGCTCTGGGTACCATATCCCTGTAAAAAATAGAATTAAAATAAAAAAATCGGGTTATATTCACCTTCCGGCGTCCCGTGCAGCATCCCCAGGCCTCAGCGATGCTGCCGGCAGGTCCCGTTCCCAGTGATGCATTGCGATAATGACCTTTGATGACGTCGCGGTCTCACGATACCATAGCGGTCTCGCGAGTCCGTGATGTCATCAAAAGTCATTGCCGCAATGCATCACTGGGAACGGGACCTGCCGGCAGCATCACGATGATCGCGGGACGTCGGAAGGTGAGAAAAACACCATTTTTTATATTATGTTTTACATTCTATCTTTTACTGCTGAGGCCGCATAGGCCGCCTCAATAGTAAAAAGTTGGTCACACTCGTCAAACACTATTTATGACGAGTGTGACCAACCTGTCAATCACTTTCCAAGCGATGCTACAGATCGCTTAGAAAACGCTAGCATTCTGCAAGCTAATTACACTTGCAAATCGCTAGTTTTTCCACGGGAAAATCGCGGGAATTTAAAATGCGGTTTTCCTACGGAATGGAATTCCCGCAGTAACTTCAGCGGGAGTTCCGCAACATGTGCAGTTAGCTGTCCATAAAAGAATCAACGGTGACACCCAACACCTCACGGGGTGAAGCAGGATATTGGGGTTTTCTAGCGTCTCCTCATCTGTCAGCTCTTGCCGTCCCCTGAGTGGAGACGGTGGGGGGAGGTTGCTCACACCGCGCTGATAAACAGTCATTTTATAGTGGACTTCTCTTCTCACAGGGCGCAGGATTCCCGTGTCCCAGTGGAGGCTGTGCGAGGATGGGACACGATGCAGATAAATACCGAGGAGTCACAGCCGAAACGCAGACGTTTTACCTGAATACAGGGGACCGGGAAAAGTATTCACGTGAGAAACATTGTACCATAATATACAAGGGGTTAAAGTGGAAACGTCACCCAAAACAGAGCGTTCTTGACAAATCCCCATAACAGTGCATCATCCACAGATCCCCCATAACAGTGCATCATCCACAGATCCCCATAACAGTGTGTCATCCACAGATCCCCCATAACAGTGTGTCATCCACAGATCCCCATAACAGTGCGTCATCCACAGATCCCCCATAACAGTGCATCATCCACAGATCCCCATAACAGTGCATCATCCACAGATCCCCATAACAGTGTCATCCACAGATCCCCATAACAGTGCGTCATCCACAGATCCCCATAACAGTGCGTCATCCACAGATCCCCATAACAGTGTGTCATCCACAGATCCCCCATAACAGTGCATCATCCACAGATCCCCATAACAGTGTCATCCACAGATCCCCATAACAGTGCGTCATCCACAGATCCCCATAACAGTGCGTCATCCACAGATCCCCATAACAGTGCATCATCCACAGATCCCCCATAACAGTGCATCATCCACAGATCCCCATAACAGTGTGTCATCCACAGATCCCCATAACAGTGCGTCATCCACAGATCCCCCATAACAGTGCGTCATCCACAGATCCCCCATAACAGTGCGTCATCCACAGATTCCCCATAACAGTGTGTCATCCACAGATTCCCCATAACAGTGCATCATCCACAGATCCCCATAACAGTGTGTCATCCACAGATCCCCATAACAGTGCGTCATCCACAGATCCCCCATAACAGTGCGTCATCCACAGATCCCCCATAACAGTGCGTCATCCACAGATCCCCCATAACAGTGCATCATCCACAGATCCCCCATAACAGTGCGTTATCCACAGATCCCCCATAACAGTGCATCATCCACAGATCCCCATAACAGTGCATCATCCACAGATCCCCCATAACAGTGCATCATCCACAGATCCCTCATAACAGTGCATCATCCACAGATCCCCCATAACAGTGCGTCATCCACAGATCCCCATAACAGTGCATCATCCACAGATCCCCATAACAGTGCGTCATCCACAGATCCCCATAACAGTGCGTCATCCACAGATCCCCATAACAGTGCGTCATCCACAGATCCCCCATAACAGTGCGTCATCCACAGATCCCCATAACAGTGCATCATCCACAGATCTCCCATAACAGTGCATCATCCACAGATCCCTCATAACAGTGCATCATCCACAGATCCCCATAACAGTAATTCATCCACAGATCCCCCATAACAGTGTGCAATCCACAGATCCCCATAACAGTGCGTCATCCACAGATCCCTCCATAACAGTGCATCATCCACAGATCCCCATAACAGTGCATCATCCACAGATCACCCATAACAGTGCATCATCCACAGATCCCTCAAAACAGTGTGCAATCCACAGATCCCCCATAACAGTGCGTCATCCACAGATCCCCATAACAGTGCGTCATCCACAGATCCCCCATAACAGTGCGTCATCCACAGATCCCTCCATAACAGTGCATCATCCACAGATCCCCATAACAGTGCATCATCCACAGATCACCCATAACAGTGCATCATCCACAGATCCCTCAAAACAGTGTGCAATCCACAGATCCCTCCATAACAGTGCATCATCCACAGATCCCCATAACAGTGCGTCATCCACAGATCCCCCATAACAGTGCGTCATCCACAGATCCCTCCATAACAGTGCATCATCCACAGATCCTCATAACAGTGCGTCATCCACAGATCCCCCATAACAGTGCGTCATCCACAGATCCCTCCATAACAGTGCATCATCCACAGATCCCCATAACAGTGCGTCATCCACAGATCCCCCATAACAGTGCATCATCCACAGATCCCCATAACAGTGCATCATCCACAGATCCCCCATAACAGTGCATCATCCACAGATCCCCCATAACAGTGCATCATCCACAGATCCCCATAACAGTGCGTCATCCACAGATCCCCCATAACAGTGCGTCATCCACAGATCCCCCATAACAGTGCATCATCCACAGATCCCCCATAACAGTGCATCATCCACAGATCCCTCATAACAGTGCATCATCCACAGATCCCCATAACAGAGCGTCATCCACAGATCCCTCCATAACAGTGCATCATCCACAGATCCCCATAACAGTGCATCATCCACAGATCCCCCATAACAGTGCGTCATCCACAGATCCCCATAACAGTGCATCATCCACAGATCCCCATAACAGTGCGTCATCCACAGATCCCCATAACAGTGCGTCATCCACAGATCCCCATAACAGTGCGTCATCCACAGATCCCCCATAACAGTGCGTCATCCACAGATCCCCATAACAGTGCATCATCCACAGATCTCCCATAACAGTGCATCATCCACAGATCCCTCATAACAGTGCATCATCCACAGATCCCCATAACAGTAATTCATCCACAGATCCCCCATAACAGTGTGCAATCCACAGATCCCCATAACAGTGCGTCATCCACAGATCCCTCCATAACAGTGCATCATCCACAGATCCCCATAACAGTGCATCATCCACAGATCACCCATAACAGTGCATCATCCACAGATCCCTCAAAACAGTGTGCAATCCACAGATCCCCCATAACAGTGCGTCATCCACAGATCCCCATAACAGTGCGTCATCCACAGATCCCCCATAACAGTGCGTCATCCACAGATCCCTCCATAACAGTGCATCATCCACAGATCCCCATAACAGTGCATCATCCACAGATCACCCATAACAGTGCATCATCCACAGATCCCTCAAAACAGTGTGCAATCCACAGATCCCTCCATAACAGTGCATCATCCACAGATCCCCATAACAGTGCGTCATCCACAGATCCCCCATAACAGTGCGTCATCCACAGATCCCTCCATAACAGTGCATCATCCACAGATCCTCATAACAGTGCGTCATCCACAGATCCCCCATAACAGTGCGTCATCCACAGATCCCTCCATAACAGTGCATCATCCACAGATCCCCATAACAGTGCGTCATCCACAGATCCCCCATAACAGTGCATCATCCACAGATCCCCATAACAGTGCATCATCCACAGATCCCCCATAACAGTGCATCATCCACAGATCCCCCATAACAGTGCATCATCCACAGATCCCCATAACAGTGCGTCATCCACAGATCCCCCATAACAGTGCGTCATCCACAGATCCCCCATAACAGTGCATCATCCACAGATCCCCCATAACAGTGCATCATCCACAGATCCCTCATAACAGTGCATCATCCACAGATCCCCATAACAGAGCGTCATCCACAGATCCCTCCATAACAGTGCATCATCCACAGATCCCCATAACAGTGCATCATCCACAGATCCCCCATAACAGTGCGTCATCCACAGATCCCTCCATAACAGTGCATCATCCACAGATCCCCCATAACAGCGCATCATCCACAGATCCCCTATAACAGCGCATCATCCACAGATCCCCATAACAGTGCATCATCCACAGATCCCCCATAACAGTGCGTCATCCACAGATCCCTCCATAACAGTGCATCATCCACAGATCCCCATAACAGCGCATCATCCACAGATCCCACATAACAACGCATCATCCACAGATCCCCATAACATTGCATCATCCACAGATCCCCCATAACAGCGCATCATCCACAGATCCCTCATAACAGCGCATCATCCACAGATCCCCCATAACAGTGCATCATCCACAGATCCCTCATAACAGTGCGTCATCCACAGATCCCCATAACAGTGCGTCATCCACAGATCCCCCATAACAGTGCGTCATCCACAGATCCCCCATAACAGTGCGTCATCCACATATTCCCATAACAATGTATCATCCACAGATCCCTATAACAGTGCATCATCCACAGATCCCCATAACAGTGCGTCATCCACAGATCCCCATAACAGTGCGTCATCCACAGATCCCCCATAACAGTGTGTCATCCACAGATCCCCATAACAGTGCGTCATCCACATATTCCCATAACAATGCATCATCCACAGATCCCCTATAACAGTTCACCATTAATAAGCAAATACTCCTTAAGTGTATGTGTGCAGTGATTCTAATAGACATTTATGCGGGACTCATGAGCCTCCTTCACTAGCACCATACCCCCGTACCTATCGTGTGCTAGCCATTGAATCTCATACAGATCCCCATAACAGTGCATCATCCACAGATCCCCAATAACAGTGCGTCATCCACAGATCCCCATAACAATGCATCATTCACAGATTCCCCATAACAGTGTGTCATCCACAGATCCCCCATAACAGTGCGTCATCCACATATTCCCATAACAATGTATCATCCACAGATCCCTATAACAGTGCATCATCCACAGATCCCCATAACAGTGCGTCATCCACAGATCCCCATAACAGTGCGTCATCCACAGATCCCCCATAACAGTGTGTCATCCACAGATCCCCATAACAGTGCGTCATCCACATATTCCCATAACAATGCATCATCCACAGATCCCCTATAACAGTTCACCATTAATAAGCAAATACTCCTTAAGTGTATGTGTGCAGTGATTCTAATAGACATTTATGCGGGACTCATGAGCCTCCTTCACTAGCACCATACCCCCGTACCTATCGTGTGCTAGCCATTGAATCTCATACAGATCCCCATAACAGTGCATCATCCACAGATCCCCAATAACAGTGCGTCATCCACAGATCCCCATAACAATGCATCATTCACAGATCCCCCATAACAGTGTGTCATCCACAGATCCCCATAACAGTGCGTCATCCACATATTCCCATAACAATGCATCATCCACAGATCCCCTATAACAGTTCACCATTAATAAGCAAATACTCCTTAAGTGTATGTGTGCAGTGATTCTAATAGACATTTATGTGGGACTCATGAGCCTCCTTCACTAGCACCATACCCCCGTACCTATCGTGTGCTAGCCATTGAATCTCATACAGATCCCCATAACAGTGCATCATCCACAGATCCCCAATAACAGTGCGTCATCCACAGATCCCCATAACAATGCATCATTCACAGATTCCCCATAACAGTGCATCATTCACAGATTCCCCATAACAGTGCGTCATCCACAGATTCCCCATAACAGTGCGTCATCCACAGATCCCCATAACAGTGCGTCATCCACAGATCCCCCATAACAGTGCGTCATCCACAGATCCCCCATAACAGTGCATCATTCTCAGGTCTCCCATAACAGTGCATCATTCACAGATTCCCCATAACAGTGCGTCATCCACAGATTCCCCATAACAGTGCATCATCCACAGATCTCCCTTAACAGTGCATCATCCACAGATCCCCATAACAGTGCATCATCCACAGATCCCCCATAACAGTGCATCATCCACAGATCCCCCATAACAGTGCATCATTCTCAGATCTCCCATAACAGTGCATCATCCACAGATCCCCCATAACAGTGCGTCATCCACAGATCTCCCATAACAGTGCATCATTCACAGATTCCCCATAACATTGCGTCATCCACAGATTCCCCATAACAGTGCATCAACCACAGATCTCCCATAACAGTGCATCATCCACAGATCCCCTATAAAAATGCATCATCCACAGATTCCCCATAACAGTGCGTCATCCACAGATCCCCCATAACAGTGCATCATCCACAGATCTCCCATAACAGTGCATCATCCACAGATCCCCTATAAAAATGCATCATCCACAGATCCCCCATAACAGTGCGTCATCCACAGATCCCCCATAACAGTGTGTAATCCACCAATCCCATGACAATGTGTAATCTATAACCCCCCCCCCGATAGCAGTGATGGGTGGTCCATGACAACAACTTTCTCTTGTGGATACATTGTTGCAATTCTCAGACTTTGTGAATTTTCCATCTCTGCCTTGAGACAAGGTTTCCCGTCACTGACACAATGTAACAATGGGTTCTCCATGACTTTACCTCGCAGGCTGGAGATACAAGGTGTCGGTCCACACTGCTGGCAGCTCTATTCTTCTGGGAAACTTTGCAGTGTCTGTACAGGGATCTAATGGGAAGACCCCAGAGTACACAATATACCGGTATGTAGTGGGTGCTCGCCTGGCTCCTTAGGCCGGGGCTCCTCCGTGTAATGGAGAGTTGTGGTCATGCCTCTGTGTGATGATGGAAAGTTGTGGCCATGCCTCCTGAGGTAAAGGCTCCTCCATGTAATGGCACAGAGTTGTGGTCATGCCTCCTGTGGTCGAGGCTCCTCCGTGTGATGAGGAGAGTTGTGGTCATGCCTCCTGTGGTCGAGGCTCCTCCATGTGATGAGGAGAGTTGTGGTCATGCCTCCTGTGGTCGAGGCTCCTCCATGTGATGAGGAGAGTTGTGGTCATGCCTCCTGTGGTCGAGGCTCCTCCGTGTGATGAGGAGAGTTGTGGTCATGCCTCCTGTGGTCGAGGCTCCTCCGTGTGATGAGGAGAGTTGTGGTCATGCCTCCTGTGGTCGAGGCTCCTCCATGTGATGAGGAGAGTTGTGGTCATGCCTCCTGTGGTCGAGGCTCCTCCGTGTGATGAGGAGAGTTGTGGTCATGCCTCCTAAGGTCGAAGCTCCTCCATGTGATGAGGAGAGTTGTGGTCGTTCCTCCTAATGTCGGGGCTCCTCAGTATAATGGCAGAGAGTTGAGCTACTCATGTTGGAGCTCCTCCATATAATGGTGGAGAATTGTGGTCATGCTCTTGAGGTCGAGGCTCCTCTGTGTGATGGCAGAGACTTTTGGTCATGCTCTTGAGGTCGGGGCTCCTCCGTGTGATGGCGGAGAGTTTTGGTCATTTCTCCATGTGATAGTGGAGAGTAGTGCTTGTGTCAGGAAAATAGGAATCATTTTCCATGGTCCGGGTTACACAACCCCAAACTGACTTACTGCCCTTCCCCCTAGTGGTTTCTGCAAAGCTAAAAGCCTACAAGCCCCCTCTGCCTCGCTCTCTGAAACTCTACACTCCCCCCTCCCTCTGGAATGCAGTTTATGACCCTAGCTAGCAGCAAGGACTGATGGTTTTCCCACCAAGAATTTCTTTGTTCTTATCCCAAAATACTCAAAGTCAAATTTAATGACTCATAGTAATCCTAGAAATGTAAAAATTGGATTTCCAGGATCTGAGCAGATAGGGCTAGGCATGGCAACGTTTTGTGGCCGTTAGGGCCATCAGAAACCTGGGAAATGAATTTCTGCTCCCCAGTAACATGCAGACATGCCGTGTTTGGTCTCAAAAGAATGGTAAATTCGCAGGGATAAATATAAGGCCCCTAACGTCGCCCTGTGAGCTTCCAAGCCAAAGGCTTGTAAAATAGGAGTTTTAATAACTTCCAAAGAGAGGTGTATCTTCCAGAAAGCAGCCCACCATTGAGGTCAGCAAGGGAGGAGTTTCCAGGTTTGTGAGCAAAGCATAAAACAGAAATGTACATTTTGGAACGGATTCACAGCTGGAGAGGCAGCCAAGAACACCATGCTGTGCTGCTGAATCGCTCCTTTGGGAAGTCTCTCCTCCCCTTTATCGACGCGTCATACCTGTGACTGAGATATAGTAAGTTCATACTGTAGTGGAAATATGTATTTATAGGCGATGTATGGCCAGCAGTTAACTAACATCTACCCTTAGGCTGCAGGTCTCACAAATGTGGCAACATATGTTATCCTGAGAAAAGGCAGTTTCCTGTCTCAGACCCCAGGGTACTTTCCTGCGAATACAAAGAATTGGGAATTTCCCACTTCTGATGCCTTGAAGGCAGATGCTAAATGGGACCTATTTGCAGCCTGACAATTTCTATTTACTATGGAAAGAAAAGCTAAGACAATAACCTTTAGAAAAATCATGTATTCATTGGTAAATTAGCCATGGTCTAGTCACAAACCAGGAATTAGAATATTAACATGAGAGGCTGGTCTAGAAATCTGATCTGCAGGCTAAACCTATAAATTAGACCCATACACAAAGAAAGTTGTTCACAGACTGAGGGACAGCCAAGCTAAGGTGACCCATTTGATATTCCCCCCCCCCCCTCAGGGAGCAGAATACCAGACTGCAAGGTTTAGATAGTTCTATAAGTTTCTCCATTTTGTTTCTAAAACTGTTTTGCATATTTGTATGTCACTTTCTATTTCCATATTTTTTATATGCTTTTATTGTAAGCACTGTACCTTTTCTATTAAAGCTTAAAACTTTAATAATTTTGAACCCTGTATGCGCTAAAAGAATCCATAGCCTTAGATTGTATGATCCTGGTGGTTGGCAGTGGTACTTCCGGACTCATCGCCATTCACCCATGTGTTCGGTGAGTGGTGGCAGCGTGTATGAAACGGGGTCCGTGGTCTGTGTCGGGCTGTGATTTAGGCCCCCGGTGCAGCATAGGGTTGAATGCTGGACTGAGTTAGAGGAGATAGATTAACCCTTGCAGGCTCAACCCCAAGTCACGTGCTGAGAAGCGGGTACATGACACATATGTTCATCCCTTTTATTTTCTAACTGTTGTACATATTGCATTTTGTCTCTTTTTGTAATATATTTTGTATTTTTGTAAACACTGCCAATATTTTCTGGAGATATCAATGTGTTGTCTGTGGTGTTAATGTAGTATATGTCACCTGCAGTCCTATTTATCTGTACTCAGAGTTATCACTGGGGGTATTTTCTGCGTCTGAGGAGAGAAGGCTTTTCTACCAACATGGAAGAGGATTCTTTACTGTTAGGGCAGTGAGAATCTGGAATTCCCTGCCTGAGGAGGTGGTGATGGCGAACTCAGTCAAGGGGTTCAAGAGAGGCCTGGATGTCTTCCTGGAGCGTAACAATATTGTATCGTACAGTGATTAGGTTCTTTAGAAGGACGTAGATTTGGGGAATTATCAACCAGAAGGTCTGGTACGACCGCATACCTCCCAACCATCCTGGATCTGGCGGGACAGTCCCGATTTTGACCCCCCCCTACCCACTGTCCCGCCAGGGAGCTTATTTTTCCCACATTGGACTGAGCCACCACACCCTCCCATGCACCAACCCCATCCTCGCCATCCCAGAGAGACCCACCAGCCACCACAGCCCATCATTGATAAATCCCAGCAATGACGTCGCTGGGCTGCTCTGTGCACACAGGACCTGTAATGACGTCACATGAGGGGGAAGAGTCAGGGGTCACATGATCAGGGGCCTCGGTCTGAGGCCCCTGATCATGTGACCCAGACTCCTCCCCTCTTGTGACCTCATCACAGGTCCTGTGTGCACAACCCTCGGTGTATGCAGGACTCTGTTGTGCTGGTTGTCATGGTGCTGGATGAGAGAAGTTTATGTGTGGGGTCAGGAGGGGTTTACCGGGTGGATGCAGCAGTGCTGTGTGTACAAGGTGTACAGAGCAGAGCCGTGTGTGTACGAAGTGTACTGAGCAGAGCTGTGTGTGTAAGAGGTGTACAGAGCGGAGCCGTATGTGTACGAAGTGTACAGAGCAGAGCCGTATGTGTATGAGGTGTACGGAGCAAAGCCATGTGTGTACGAGGTGTACGGAGCGGAGCCGTTTGTATACGAGGTGTACGGAGCGGAGCATGTACGATGTGAACGGAGCAGAGAGTGTACGAGGTGTACTGAGTGGAGCCACGCATGTACGAGGTGTACGGAGTGGAGCCACGCGTGTACGAGGTGTACAGAGCAGAGCCACGCGTGTACGAGGTGTACGTAGCGGAGCCGTGTGTGTAAGGAATATGCGGGGCCGTGTGTGTACGAGGTGTACATAGCGGAGCCTTGTGTGTAAGGGATGTGCAGAGCCCCGTGTGTACGAAGTGTACAGAGCAGAGCCATGGGTGTACGAAGGTGTACGGAGCGGAGATGTGTACGAAGTGTGCGGAGCTGCATGTGTACAAGGTGTACAGAATGGAGCCGTGTGTGTACGAGGCATACAAAGCGGAACCATGTGTGTAAGAGGTGTGAGGAGCCATGCGTGTACAAGGTGCATGGTGGGGAGCATTCATCTCTCCCAACTGTCCTGGATCCAATGGGACAGTCCCGATTTTGAGAGAATCTGCCATACTGCCCTGGCTGGGAGCTTACTTTTCCCGCGGACACAGGAGTACACGGCGGAGCCCCAAGGAGCACTTTAAAATTTGCACGTGACGTTCTACCGGAAGTGATGTGCTGGAAGCTGACAGGAAATGAGGTAATTTTGGGAGGACATTGTGATGGAACCATGGAGGCACTTCAGGGAATGCTTCAGATCCATCACTGTGTCCTCCTCCGACAGCGGAATCGCCTTGGACTCGGGGATGTCGGCCATGTGAGTGGATCATGATATGTCCTGCATGGGGAGGCTCAGGTGGGCACTACAATGGGAGCTGGGCTGCTATAGTATCTTTATATAATCTTTCTCTCACTGTTTCTTTCTCTCTCTCTGTTCTTTCTATCTCTTTCTTTCTCTAAACTTTCTTTCTGTTCTTTCTCTCTCTGTTCTTTCTTTCTCTCTGTTTTTCCTTTCTCTCTCTGTTCTTTCTTTCTCTCTGTTCTATTTATTTCCCCTCTTTCTTTCTCTCTGCTCTTTCTTTCTGTTCTTTCCTTCTCTCTCTGTTCTTTCTTTCCCATCTGTTATGATTGAGTCACCGCAGGAGGCAAAAACAGAAATGCAAGCTAAGTCCAGAAAACCAGAGAGGTTGGCAGCTATCGGATTGCAGACCCCTGAACCTATCAACACAACTAGCAGTAGCCGTGGGGGGTTCCTACGATGCCCTAGACCCCTCGATCACAGCCTGAGGACTAGATAGCCTAAAGACAGAAAGGGAAATCTAAACTGCCCCAGAGCAGGCCCCAAAGCAAAAGGCAGCCCCCCACATATAATGACGGTGAAGCAAGAAGAAAGAACACAACACAGACAGAAAGATAGACTGAGCAAAGACAGGGCCCAAGCTAACTAGATAGGAAAGGACAGGAAGGCTGCTGTCTGCAATCCGTGAAAAACCCTATGAAAATAAGAGCCAACAGACTGACAGTGAAAAAGGCCCTGAAGACGCTAGGCTTCAAAAAGACTATGTCAGCACTCAGGAATATTCTGAAGACAGAGCAACAGGCAAAAGGAGATTCAGCTCACCCCAGCAGGGGATGGCAGAATCCAGAAAAGCAAGGCAAAAAACAAAACACAAATGCAAAAAGGCAAAGCAGCAAACTTAGCTTTAGAGGAGCAGGAAACAGACTGGTGTCCTAGAAGTCCACAGAGAAATCACCCACAGGGCAGAAGGGCGTCGGCAGCCTTATATCCAGTCAGTGACTCCACTCAGCCAGTCATCATCATTAGGCTCAGGTGCCTGATAATCAGGCTCACTACCTTCCCTCACCAGAATAGGGAGTTCACCAGTCCTCAGTGACGAAGGGGAAAATGAACTCACAACACCGATCTTTCTCTCTCTGCTCTTTCTTTCTCCTCTTTCTTTCTCTGTTCTTTCTTTCTCCTCTTTCTTTCTCTGTTCTTTCTTCCTATCTGTGCTTCATTTATTTCCCCTTTATCTTTCTCTCTCTCCCACTCTGTTCTTTCTTTCCTCTTTTTTTCTCTCTGTGTTCTTTTTTTCTGTCCACTCTTTCTCTCTCTGTTCTTTTTCCTTCTCTTTCTCTGTTCTTTCTTTCGCCTCTTTATTTCTCTGTTCTTTCTTTCACTCTGTTCTTTCTTTCTTTCCCCTCTTTCTCTCTCTAATCTTTCTTTCTCTCTTTTTGTTCTTCCTTTCTTTCTTTCACTCTCTCTGTTCTTTCTCTCTCTATCTTTCTGTTCTTTCTTTCCCCTCAATCTTTCTCTCTCCCTCTCTGTTCTTTCTTTCCCCTTTTTTTCTCTCTCTCTGTTCTTTCTTTCTTTCCCCTTTCTCTCTGTTCTTTCTTTCTGCTCTTTATTTTTCTCTTTCTTTCTCTCTCTGTTCTTTCTTTCTCTCTCTGTTTCCTTCTTTCTCTCTATCTCTGTTATTTCTTTCTTTCTTTCATAGTTATTAAGGTGGAAGGAAGACTTTAAGTCCATCTAGTTCAACCCATATCCTATCCTAACTTGCCCTAACATGTTGATGCAGAGGAAGGCAAAAAAAACCCATGTGGCAAACAGTAAGCTTCACATTAGGGAAAAAAATTCCTTCCTGACTCCACATACGGCAATCAGACTAGCTCCCTGGATCAACGCAATATTAAGGACACTAGTGTATATACCCTGTAATATTATACTTTTCAAGAAAGGCATCCAGTCCCTTCTTAAATCTTAGTAGGGAATCACTCATTACAACATCATATGGCAGAGAGTTCCATAGTCTCACTTATCTTACAGTAAAGAATCCGCGTCTGTGAGTATGCTTAATCCTTCTTTCCTCCAGAGGTAGAGGATGCCCCCTTGTCCCCGTCACAGGTCTAAGAGTAAAAAGATCATTAGAAAGGTCTTTGTACTGTCCCCGCATATATTTATACATTGTAATAAGATCACCCCTAAGCCTTCGATTCTCCAAACTAAATAACCCCAAGTGTAATAACCTGTCTTGGTATTGCAGACCCCCCAGTTCCCTAATAACCTTGGTCGCTCTTCTCTGCACCCGCTCCAGTTCAGCTATGTCTTTCTTATACATCGGAGACCAGAACTGTACACAGTATTCTAAGTGTGGTCGCACTAGTGACTTATATAGAGGTAAAATTATGTTCTCCTCATGAGCATCTATGCCTCTTTTAATGCATCCCATTATTTTATTTGCCTTTGCAGCAGCTGCCTGACACTGGCCACTAAATGTGAGTTTGTCGTCCACCCATACACCCAGGTCTTTTTCAGTGACAATTTTGCCCAGTGTTTTACAATTAAGCACATAATTATACATCTTGTTTGTTCTACCCAAGTGCATGACCTGACATTTATCCCCATTAAAGCCATTTGCCATCAGCCCAAGCTTCTAGATTACATAAATCCTCCTGTAATATAAAATTGTCCTCCTCTGTATTGATTACCCTGCAGAGTTTAGTGTCGTCTGCAAATATTGAAATTCTACTCTCTATGCCCCCTACAAGGTCATTAATAAATATGTTAAAAAGAGGAGGGCCCAATACTAACCCCTGTGGTACCCCAGTGCTAACCGTGACCCAGTCCGAATGTGCTCCATTAATAACCACCCTTTGTTTCCTATCCCTGAGCCAGCTCTTAACCCACCTACACATATTTTCCCCTATCCCCTTGTTCTCATTTTATGTATCAACCTTTTGTGTGGCACCGTATCAAAAGCTTTTGAAAAGTGCATGTACACCATGTCCACTGCATTCCCTTGGTCCAGTCCTGAACTTACCTCCTCATAAAAGCTTATCAGATTAGTCTTTCCCCTCTTTCTTTCTCTCTCCCTCTCTGTTCTTTCTTTCCCCTCTTTCTTTTTTTTCTCTCTCTTCTTTCTCTCTCTGTTCTTTCCTCTTTTTTCTCTCTCCCTTTCTGTTCTTTCTTTCCCCTCTTTCTTTTTATTTCGGTTTTTATTTCGGTCTCTGCTCTCTCTCTGTTCTTTCTTTACCCTTTCTTTCTTTCTCTGTTCTTTCTCTCTCTCTGTTTCTTTCCTTCTTTCTCGCTCTCTGTTATTTCTCTTTTATCTTTCTCTCTGTTCTTTATTTCCCCTCTCTCTCCCTCTCTGTTCTTTCTTTCTTTCCCCACTTTCTTTTTTTCTGTCCCCTCTTTCTCTCTCTGTTCTTTCTTACTTTCTCTGTTTCTTCCTTTCTTCTTTCTTTCTTCCCCTTTTCTTTCTCTCTCTTCTTTCTCTGTTCTTTCTTTCTTTTCCTCAGTACCAATCAGGGTGCCGACAGTACCAGCCACTGTGCCCATAATGACATCCATTGTGCCCTCAGTACCAGTCAGTGTGATCACCAGTGCTAAATGGGTGCGCTTGGGGTGTGGACATGGGTGTGACTAATTATGAAATGGGCGTGGTCGGGGGCATGGCCTGAAATTTGCTGTGGCACGCATGAGGGAACAGGTAGATGATATGCTAAACTTCAAGGTAATACAAAAATCCCAGAGTGCCTGGGCCTTGCCTGTGGTTCTTGTCTCAAAAAAGGACCGTACTACCCAGTTCTTTGTGGACTATAGGAAACTAAATCTACTGACTACATGTGAGGTCTACCCCATGCCGAGGATAGACGAGCTGTTAGAGCAGCTGGCTAATGCATCGTATCTCAATATCATGGATTTAAGCAGATACTCCTGACCAATGAAGCTAAGGAGAGGTCTGCCTTTATAACGCCATTCGGGCTGTTTGAGTTTCTGGTGATGCTATTTGGTATGAAAAATGCCCCTGCCACCTTCCAGAGGTTGGTTAATCACTTATTGGAAGGATTTCATGGTTTTGCCATTGCTTATCTCAATGATATAGCCGTTTGTATTCATTCTTGGGAGGAACACCTTGTACTTGTGTTCGGTGAGTGGTGGCAGCGTGTATGAGCAGGGTGTGTGGTCTGTGTCGGGGTGTGATCCCAGTGCAGCATAGGACAGAGGGTGAATGCTGGACTGAGTGACAGGAGATAGATTAACCCTTGCAGGTGCAACCCCAAGTTACGTGCTGAGAAGCGGGTACGTGACACATATGTTCATCCCTTTTATTGTCACATATGTTCATCCCTTTTATTTTCTGCTGTACATATTGTATTTTGTCTCTTTTTGTAATATATTTTGTATTTTTGTAAACACTGCTGATATTTTCTGGAGTAAACTTATAAATGTACTAGTTCCATCCTTCTCGCTCTATGACCGAACCGACACGTACTTCGCACAAATTCCTGCTACCTGGGGTTGGTTTCTGACCCGATATAGGCTTTCGTAACGGACCTTGCTTGTATCTAACGAGGAACTGGTGGCGGCATAGTGTTCTGGTGTTATTGGGGAATCCTGGCAGTGACGGACTGGAGGTTTGTGTGTGTATTCCCGGCCTGGGACTGGTGATATACACACCGCCCTCACTGCAGAGTGCCCCGATAGCCAGTACGTGACAGGGCAGCCTTTCCGATGACTACTTAGGCTGTGTGCCCACGATGCGATTTTTAAGTGTTTTTGCCGCGATTTTCGGCACGAAAACGCTGCGAAAACGTTTAAAAATCGTGTACAGAACGCCCCCCATGCATTCCTATGGCGTTCCGCACATGCTGTGCTAATGCTGCGCTTTTTTCCTCTGCGGAATCGCATCGCGGAAAAAATCGCAGCATGCTCATTCTTTTGTGCGGAATCGCAAAGAATTGCCGCGATTCTGCACCCATAGGAATGCATGAGAATCGCTTACTTCCCGCATGTGGCATTACTGGGAACGCTGTGGCCCGGGAATGCAGCGCGGGACGTCGGAAGGTAAATATACCCCGATTTTTTATTTTTTTATCATTTTTAACATTTTATCATTTACTATTGAAGCCGCATAGGCAGCCTCAATAGTAAAAAGCTGCTCACACTTGTCAAACACTATGTCTGACGAGTGTGACCAACCTGTCAATCACTTTCCAAGCAATGCTTCAAATCACTTGGAAAGTGCTTGAGAAAATCGCGGCAAAATCGCGGTGAAATCGCGCGGGAAAAAAACGCGCGATTTCTGGGAAGGAGTACGGTTTTCAGTGTGCGTTTTAACACGCAACGTGGGCACATAGCCTTAATGTAGGTGCAGTTCCCTGACTGACCTGAGAGTAAGGGAGAGCTGCACATTCATGAACTGAACTGAAACAGAAGTGGTTTTCCTGTCAGTGGAGAGTTATGTTCATGCCTCCATGAGATAGCGGAGAGTAGTGGTCGTGCCTCCTGAGGTCGGGGCTCCTCCGTGCTATGGCAGAGTTGCAGTCATGCCTCAGATTTAGGCGCTGCTCTGTGATTCTGTCGTGTATGTACAGATGGGCCTGATGCTCCAGGGCCTGCCTGAAGAGGAGCCCCTCGCTCATTATGTGGTATCACTGGGGTGCACGGCGTCTCCCCTCCGTCATTATCACATATCTGCCATGTTGATCCCGGCCTTCTATTTCTGTACAGGGGACTGATCAGACCTAATGCAACCTACGTGGACTTCATCGACTCTGAGAAGGACGTTGGCGTCATGTCTATGGCGACATTTGTATGGCACAGTTATGTGCCCCTAATCTTTCATCGCACGTTTGGGGCTTCCACTGTCACCGTACAGTTCGGGGCGGACGGCACAGAGTAAGTGTTTCTGGACATCACTGCAAGTACTGAAGAGCGGAGGCCCAGCAACAAACTGCTTCGACGAGGAAAATATAGAACAGAGTGTCCTCCGAAAACAAAGAGGATTCATCAAAAATATTCATTTTTATTAACAGTGAAGAATAAAAACACATAATAAGGGCTCATACTCACTTGTGAGAGACTCTCACGATTCACGTGCGAGTCTCTCACATGAAAACCCGGCACTGCCGCCTGCACTTGGATCGGAGCGTGCGGATACATGTATTTCTATGCAGTCGCACGCTCTGGTCCTAGTGCCGGCAGCAGTGCCAGGTTTTTATGCGAGAGACTCAAGTGATTACGAGTCCTAAACAGTAGGTGACGACACAACTGTGCAGAAAAAGCCACACACCATGCAGGAGTTCGGTCAGGGGTGGATTATGGATATTGAACACGATATAGGACTTAATAGATACTTATGTTACTTGTCAGCTATGAGGATATACAAGGAGCACATGAGTACAGCAGGTACCAAAAACGGTGGCAGTGAGAGTAGTTCATGAGTACAGCAGGTACCCCTAATGGTGGCAGTGAGAGTAGTTCATGAGTATAACAGGTACCCCTAATGGTGGCAGTGAGAGTAGTTCATGAGTACAGCAGGTACCTCTAATGGTGGCAGTGACAGTAGTTCATGAGTACAACAGGTACCTCTAATGGTGGCAGTGAGAGTAGTTCATGAGTACAACAGGTACCCCTAATGGTGGCAGTGAGAGTAGTTCATGAGTACAACAGGTACCCCTAATGGTGGCAGTGAGTGTAGTTCATGAGTATAACAGGTACCCCTAATGGTGGCAGTGAGAGTAGTTCATGAGTACAACAGGTACCTCTAATGGTGGCAGTGAGAGTAGTTCATGAGTACAACAGGTACCTCTAATGGTGGCAGTGAGAGTAGTTCATGAGTACAGCAGGTACCTCTAATGGTGGCAGTGAGAGTAGTTCATGAGTACAACAGTTACCCCTAATGGTGGCAGTGAGAGTAGTTCATGAGTACAACAATTACCCCTAATGGTGGCAGTGAGAGTAGTTCATGAGTACAACAGGTACCCCTAATGGAGGCAGTGAGAGTAGTTCATAAGTACAGCAGGTACCCCTAATGGTGGCAGTGAGAGTAGTTCATGAGTACAACAGGTACCCCTAATGGAGGCAGTGAGAGTAGTTCATGAGTACAACAGGTACCCCTAATGGAGGCAGTGAGAGTAGTTCATAAGTACAGCAGGTACCCCTAATGGTGGCAGTGAGAGTAGTTCATGAGTACAACAGGTACCCCTAATGGTGGCAGTGAGAGTAGTTCATGAGTACAATAATTACCCCAAATGGTGGCAGTGAGAGTAGTTCATGAGTACAACAGGTACCCCTAATGGAGGCAGTGAGAGTAGTTCATGAGTACAGCAGGTACCTCTAATGGTGGCAGTGAGAGTAGTTCATGAGTACAACAGGTACCCCTAATGGTGGCAGTGAGTGTAGTTCATGAGTACAACAGGTACCCCTAATGGTGGCAGTGAGAGTAGTTCATGAGTACAACAATTACCCTTAATGGTGGCAGTGAGAGTAGTTCATGAGTACAACAGGTACCCCTAATGGTGGCAGTGAGAGTAGTTCGTGAGTACAACAGGTACCCCTAATAGTGGCAGTGAGTGTAGTTCATGAGTACAACAATTACCCCTAATGGAGGCAGTGAGAGTAGTTCATGAGTACAACAGGTACCCCTAATGGTTGCAGTGAGAGTAGTTTATGAGTACAACAGGTACCCCTAATGGAGGCAGTGAGAGTAGTTCATGAGTACAACAGGTACCCCTAATGGTGGCAGTGAGAGTAGTTCATGAGTACAGCAGGTACCTCTAATGGTTGCAATGAGAGTAGTTCATGAGTACAACAATTACCCCTAATGGAGGCAGTGAGAGTAGTTCATGAGTACAACAGGTACCCCTAATGGTGGCAGTGAGAGTAGTTCATGAGTACAACAGGTACCCCTAATGGAGGCAGTGAGAGTAGTTCATGAGTACAGCAGGTACCTCTAATGGTGGCAGTGAGAGTAGTTCATGAGTACAACAGGTACCCCTAATGGTGGCAGTGAGTGTAGTTCATGAGTACAACAGGTACCCCTAATGGTGGCAGTGAGAGTAGTTCATGAGTACAACAATTACCCTTAATGGTGGCAGTGAGAGTAGTTCATGAGTACAACAGGTACCCCTAATGGTGGCAGTGAGAGTAGTTCGTGAGTACAACAGGTACCCCTAATAGTGGCAGTGAGTGTAGTTCATGAGTACAACAATTACCCCTAATGGAGGCAGTGAGAGTAGTTCATGAGTACAACAGGTACCCCTAATGGTTGCAGTGAGAGTAGTTTATGAGTACAACAGGTACCCCTAATGGAGGCAGTGAGAGTAGTTCATGAGTACAACAGGTACCCCTAATGGTGGCAGTGAGAGTAGTTCATGAGTACAGCAGGTACCTCTAATGGTTGCAATGAGAGTAGTTCATGAGTACAACAATTACCCCTAATGGAGGCAGTGAGAGTAGTTCATGAGTACAACAGGTACCCCTAATGGTGGCAGTGAGAGTAGTTCATGAGTACAACAGGTACCCCTAATGGAGGCAGTGAGAGTAGTTCATGAGTACAGCAGGTACCTCTAATGGTGGCAGTGAGAGTAGTTCATGAGTACAACAGGTACCCCTAATGGTGGCAGTGAGTGTAGTTCATGAGTACAACAGGTACCCCTAATGGTGGCAGTGAGAGTAGTTCATGAGTATAACAATTACCCTTAATGGTGGCAGTGAGAGTAGTTCATGAGTACAACAGGTACCCCTAATGGTGGCAGTGAGAGTAGTTCATGAGTACAACAGGTACCCCTAATAGTGGCAGTGAGTGTAGTTCATGAGTACAACAATTACCCCTAATGGAGGCAGTGAGAGTAGTTCATGAGTACAACAGGTACCCCTAATGGTTGCAGTGAGAGTAGTTTATGAGTACAACAGGTACCCCTAATGGAGGCAGTGAGAGTAGTTCATGAGTACAACAGGTACCCCTAATGGTGGCAGTGAGAGTAGTTCATGAGTACAGCAGGTACCTCTAATGGTGGCAGTGAGAGTAGTTCATGAGTACAACAATTACCCCTAATGGAGGCAGTGAGAGTAGTTCATGAGTACAACAGGTACCCCTAATGGTGGCAGTGAGAGTAGTTCATGAGTACAGCAGGTACCCCTAATGGTGGCAGTGAGAGTAGTTCATGAGTACAGCAGGTACCCCTAATGGTGGCAGTGAGAGTAGCTCATGAGTACAACAGGTACCCCTAATGGTGGCAGTGAGAGTAGTTCATGAGTACAACAGGTACCCCTAATGGAGGCAGTGAGAGTAGTTCATGAGTACAACAGGTACCCCTAATGGTGGCAGTGAGAGTAGTTCATGAGTACAACAGGTACCCCTAATGGTGGCAGTGAGAGTAGTTCATGAGTACAACAGGTACCCCTAATGGTGGCAGTGAGAGTAGTTCATGAGTACAACAGGTACCCCTAATGGTGGCAGTGAGAGTAGTTCATGAGTACAACAGGTACCCCTAATGGTGGCAGTGAGAGTAGTTCATGAGTACAACAGGTACCCCTAATGGTGGCAGTGAGAGTAGTTCATGAGTACAACAATTACCCCTAATGGTGGCAGTGAGAGTAGTTCATGAGTACAACAGGTACCCCTAATGGAGGCAGTGAGAGTAGTTCATGAGTACAACAATTACCCCTAATGGTGGCAGTGAGAGTAGCTCATGAGTACAATAGGTACCCCTAATGGAGGCAGTGAGAGTAGTTCATGAGTACAACAGGTACCCCTAATGGTGGCAGTGAGAGTAGTTCATGAGTACAACAATTACCCCTAATGGTGGCAGTGAGAGTAGTTCATGAGTACAACAGGTACCCCTAATGGAGGCAGTGAGAGTAGTTCATGAGTACAACAATTACCCCTAATGGTGGCAGTGAGAGTAGTTCATGAGTACAACAATTACCCCTAATGGTGGCAGTGAGAGTAGTTCATGAGTACAACAGTTACCCCTAATGGAGGCAGTGAGAGTAGTTCATGAGTACAACAATTACCCCTAATGGTGGCAGTGAGAGTAGTTCATGAGTACAGCAGGTACCCCTAATGGTGGCAGTGAGAGTAGTTCATGAGTACAGCAGGTACCTCTAATGGTGGCAGTGAGAGTAGTTCATGAGTACAGCAGGTACCCCTAATGGTGGCAGTGAGAGTAGTTCATGAGTACAGCAGGTACCCCTAATGGTGGCAGTGAGTGTAGTTCATGAGTACAACAGGTACCCCTAATGGTGGCAGTGAGAGTAGTTCATGAGTACAGCAGGTACCCCTAATGGTGGCAGTGAGAGTAGTTCATGAGTACAGCAGGTACCCCTAATGGTGGCAGTGAGTGTAGTTCATGAGTACAACAGGTACCCCTAATGGTGGCAGTGAGAGTAGTTCATGAGTACAACAGGTACCCCTAATGGTGGCAGTGAGAGTAGTTCATGAGTACAGCAGGTACCCCTAATGGTGGCAGTGAGAGTAGTTCATGAGTACAACAGGTACCCCTAATGGTGGCAGTGAGAGTAGTTCATGAGTACAGCAGGTACCCCTAATGGTGGCAGTGAGAGTAGTTCATGAGTACAGCAGGTACCCCTAATGGTGGCAGTGAGAGTAGTTCATGAGTACAACAGGTACCCCTAATGGTGGCAGTGAGAGTAGTTCATGAGTACAGCAGGTACCCCTAATGGTGTACTCATGTGATCCTTGTATATTCTCATGGCCAACCAGTAACATAAGTATCAATTAAGTCCTATATGGTGTAGATTATCCAAAGCCAGCCTTTACCGAACTACTGCATGGCGTGTGGCTTTTTCTGCACGGTTGTGTCGCCATCTCTTATTATGTCTTTTTTATTCTTGATTGTTAATAAAATGTAATATTTTCGATGATTCTTCTCTGTTTTCGGAGGACCATCTGTTCTATATTGGTTTCCTCTATTATGGTCCTCAGTGTTATTATTTATCTCACAATATGCTCTTGGAACAAGTATGTGTAGCATTGTGTGGCGGTAATATTGTCCGGGAACTGATTGGGGTTTTATGTGGAAACCATATGGCGGCTGTACATAATTATAGAGTACAGTCAATATATGGCGGTATTATGTGTCTGTGTAATATTGCACTACCCTGGCATCATATGGCAATATTATGTGAGAACCATATAAAGCGGTATTATGTATCTGTATATAATTGTGCTATCTTTTAAATATATGACAGTATTGTGTGGGCTGTACTATACTACCACAATATGGAGGTATTGTGTGTCTGCATGCAACTACTGTAGTGGCTCTATGTGGCGGTATTGTGCGTCCCTATGTAACTACTATAGTGGCTGTATGTGGCGATATTATGTGGGTTGAATACAGCTGTAATAATTTGGTACTGTTCGGAGGTGTATTACAGGTTAAAATAAAAATCATGTTCTCTTCGCATTTTTACACGGATGTGACACCATATGGCATTATTAAATTGGCTATATATAAGAGTATTATGTTTTCACCGCATGGCAGTGCTATGTGTCTGCACTTGGGCGCTGTATGGTGACACTACGTGACGTGCTGCTCTCCCCTCATTTCTCACGATGCCAAGATTTATGAAACCACCTCTACGCCACAGCCTGTATATGGCGGCTTTATACTATCTAGTAACAATCAGTTCTGACATCGGAGATTTCTCATCTGCTCCACAATTCACAGATCTCTTCTCTCCCCACAGGAGATCGTTCTGTGACAGCAGCACCGTGCTGGACAGTACTCACCAGAACCTGCACCCCTGCACTGAGCCCGCACCGCTATAACAAGACCTGCAGAGCGCGGGGCCGAGATTTACTATAACATCATCACATGTAAGGTTGTCACTGCTGTTACATGGGACTGCAAGTGACATCTACTACATTATCTGTACTCAGAGAGTTATCACTGTGTTATCTATCGTGTTACATAGGACTGCAAGTGACATCCACTACATTATCTGTACTCAGAGAGTTATCGCTGTGTTATCTGTGGTGTTACATAGGACTGCAAGTGACATCCACTACATTATCTGTGCTCAGAGAGTTATCATTGTGTTATCTGTGGTGTTACATAGGACTGCAGGTGACATCTACTACATTATTTGTACTCAGAGAGGTATCACTGTGTTATCTGGGGTGTTACATAGGACTGCATGTTTCTCGCTGCTGTCACTTTCTTCTCTGTCCTGTGATGTATTTGCACATGGTGGTAATAAATCTTTTTGTGGTCCGTACTGATCAGTCATGTATTATAGGACGTGGTGGTCTCGGAAGATGGAGGTCGGGGGGTCGCAGTCCGAGGGTCTCGTGAGTTTATCGCTCACAGTGAAATACTCATTAGATTTGCATTAAAAATTCTGCAAAGTAAATGTGAAGTTATTTAGTAAGATGTGGATGAACAATGTGCGGGTGCTGGACATCCTCTGTGGAGAGGGGTACGAGCGTTCAGATAGAGACATTTGCTATATTGCCCATGAAGGAATGACACCGGAGGGTCACACAGAATCCCACCACTGCCTCCAATTTGTCAAAAAATCGCAGCCTTGGAAGTCGGAAAGACCCACCCGCTGTTCTCTGTGGGGCGAACAGCTCGCTGCTGCCCCCTATCGTCTGGACAGTTACGGAGGAGGCCGCAGGCTGTTTCCCCTAATGGGCCGGTTATCAGGAAACTAGCAGTGAGCGTACGGTATATACACATCTGAGTTCCACACATGGAATATGTGTATATACCCCCAGTGTGGTCACTGCTAACTCCATGATAACCCAGCACTACTCGCTGCCTCCACCAGATCTGTTTTATACAGGATGACTGCAGGCCTGCATCTGGGTCAGGTAGTTTGTGGCTTCAGGGGTGCGGGTGGCAGAACAAAAGGAACAGAACTATTAGATTTTACATTTAATTCAAAACGATCTAGAAAAAATATACATAAGATTTTACAACGGGGATAAAACAATGCAGAATATAAAATTACACAAAATAAAATGGATAAAACAAAAGAAACTTACTCCGCTGATCACAGGGATGATTTGGCCTAGCAAAGGAGAGCGCTTCAAAAGTCCAGCAAACAGGAATACACTGATATGTATCCCCCTACATGAACCCAAATGACCTGAGTTACACTCACATGCCCCCCCTCCAGTGATGACCTCACCTGGGCCAGGTTGTGTGATGTCCTCACCCCTCAGGATTTTATGAAATTCCCAGCTTACGCGATAACTTCACTCCTGATGATCGCAGAAGTTCGAGATCGCTGTCATTTTTTTATCTGAATTTTACCATTACCCAGAAACCAAACATGACATGGCTGTTGTCAGAGGTCTATCCACTATTAATTTGTGGCTTATAGGCAGGGGTTACAGTTCTGAAAAAACATGCATCTTCTTCCCAGATTTGTCCTGAAGCTGAAAATGCATGTCCCATCACTATCGCATCTATACGAGGTCCAATATCCATCAATATTCCTAATTTGTTTTTGGAGACGTCTGGGGTTAATGTATAACATTTCCTCTGAAGGGACAAAGTATTTCTTGAGGACAAAAAGGCTCTGTCATTTCTTTATGTGGAAACACATGTATCACGGAGAGCTAGCTCCGTGTGAATGAGGGTAGGGATAGCATAAGTTTCACTGGGTGTTAGGGACAGAAGTAGGGGCAGATAGGGACAGGGAGGGACAGGCACTGAGGGACAGATAGAGAGTTAGTTATGATAAGTTAGGTGGAGTAGGGGCAGGTAGGGACAGATAGGGACAGGTTTCTTTTTTAGGGACAGAAGTAGGGACAGTCTTAGTTCTTGAGGGATAGGATGAATGTGTTAGTGAGGGATGGAGCCTCTAGAACCCCTTTTTCCTGGTGGTGGGCTGGTGCATGCCACCTTAGCTTTTTGTTTTAAAAACAGGACATATAATGGATATTGGGCTTACAGGTGCCAAACTTGGGCCTTGGGTATGTAAATGCTGTGTTTAGTTTGTATATTAATGCGTAAGTAGATGGGATGGTATTGAGAGTTTTGGAAAATGTCTTTTGGTAAAAGGAAAAACATATAAC
Organism: Dendrobates tinctorius; assembly: GCF_039654945.1. NCBI lineage: Eukaryota > Metazoa > Chordata > Amphibia > Anura > Dendrobatidae > Dendrobates > Dendrobates tinctorius. The sequence goes on along the minus strand of NW_027361903.1, from coordinate 1,129,004 downwards.
ACACGTTTTTTTTAGTTAGAATGTGTGGATGGGGTGTAGTCAGGTTGGGAGGGGGGTGCATGGGGGGTGGTGAATGGATGTCCGGATGCCAAGAGCAACATGAAGGAGCAAAGGAGCAGGGCAGGAGAAGTAGACTCTGCGGACCCTGGAAATAGTTTTCGTGTGGAATCAAAAGGCCATAAACTTTCGTGGACCAGATTTTGCAGTGACAAGGCTACAAACTTGTAGGACCTGCGGTGCAAGGTGGTGGGAAAAAAGGCTGCGAACTTGTTGCCATGTGTGGGAGAGGGGAAAAAAAAAAAAAATCTTTGCTGTGTAATAGGAGGTAAGGTTTGTCGGCCAAAGTGGCAGGGTTCTTTTTTTTCCCAAGGCGGAGGGCCAGGAAAGGGTTATTTTCGTTTGGTTTTTGTAAATAGTAAAATTGTAAATAGTAAAATCGGTGAGGTGTGAATGGGGGTGAATGGGGGTGAATGGAGTGAGAGTGGGGAGAGGGGTTTATGTTTCTATGTATTCTCTTTTCAGTGGATTCCTGCTGAGGGACCCTAAGCTGCCGAGCTCAGTGGGGGACAAGGAAAGGATTTGGACTTTCAGTTGTTTGCGCATGTTTTGCACATTTTATGTCTGTCTATGTTGGTTTTCTTTAGTTTATGTATTGTGGTTTGTTTCTGAGTGTAATTTTGATAATTTTGTAAAATAAAAGAGTTGGAGGATAAGACATGATGTAACAGCAGAATAGAGACTGCAGCTCTGGAGGTGACTGGAGGATAAGACAGTTGTAACAGCAGGATAATGACTGCAGCTCTGGAGGTGACGGGAGGATAAGACATGATGTAACAGCAGAATAGTGAGTGCAGCTCTAGAGGTGACAGGAGGATAAGACTTGATGTTACAGCAGAATAGTGACCGCAGCTCTGGAGGTGAATGGAGGATAAGACATGATGTAACAGCTGAATAGAGACTGCAGCTCTGGAGGTGACGGGAGGATAAGACATGATGTAACAGCTGAATAGAGACTGCAGCTCTGGAGGTGACTGGAGGATAATACAGTTGTAACAGCAGGATAATGACTGCAGCTCTGGAGGTGACGGGAGGATAAGACATGATGTAACAGCAGAATAGTGAGTGCAGCTCTAGAGGTGACAGGAGGATAAGACTTGATGTTACAGCAGAATAGTGAGTGCAGCTCTGGAGGTGAATTGAGGATAAGACGCGATGTAACAGCAGAATAGTGACTACAGCCCTGGAGGTGACTGGTGGATAAGACAGATGTCACTGGTGCAGGCTCTGGTCGTTGCCCATTATTTGCAGCTCTGGATGTGACTGTGTCTGCTGCTCTCGCTGTGTGTAGGGGGCTTATGGGCCCTGGAGAGATGTATTCCGCCCTCCTGGACTCTGCCGTGGCGCTCCGCTCTTCGCACATCTCCTTCCATTGGACTCCGGTGCTTCGTCTCTTCGGGATCCGGCTCGGAGCGGAGCGGATCGACCTCCAGTCCGGAGAGGACGAGGCCATTGTTATGTGATCCCATCCTGTCACCTGCTCCAGCACTGACACAGTGTAACAAACCCTCAGCCCAGGGGAGAGGTGTATGTCTCATAGAGGATGGTCTGCACCTGATACATTGTAGCAAACCTTCAGCTGTCACCAGTAATAGGTGCAGACAGACATACAGCTTCTGAGCGCAGCAGAGGAGACAGAGACTCTGTTACAAGCTGCAGACTGATCTCCATTGTATTGGGACGCCGGCCCTTTAAGCGCGGGCTCGTAGATTGATGACACTTTGTGACTGCAGATTCTTCTTCTCTAGATTTTCATTCTGCTCAAATGAAACTGTTGGATGGCGAGGAGCAAAGTGTGGACCCCTGTAACCCAGAGCGGACCCCCATAGAGCGGCGTCACTGCGGCCCCCTGTAGCTGCAGCGTCTGACCAGACACCAAGAATCCTGGTCACTTACTGCAAGTAAAATATTATCAAACAACAAATGAAGGAAAAACATCAATAAATAAATAAATAAAGGTGAAAGTGAGAAATGTCCCCGAGGTGCAGAGGTGACGTCCTGCTCCGTTATTTCTATTGATTATCCTCCCAGGTATCAGGACAGGTGGATACAATGTATCTGGTCACACAGTGCTCTAGACTGCAGGGATACAGTGTAGCCACCACCGGAGCAGACTGGATGCAACTGTAACAGACCCTCAGCTGAGAGCAGTCCTAGCTACAGCCACACAGTGACCAGGACCTGCAGAGTAAAGCGAGTGACTGCGTCATACACACAGAGCGCGGCCCCCGGGGAAACACTGAGTGTCTGGAATGTGACTGCCGCACGGAGAACACCTAGAACATGGAGGCTCTCGGGGTCTGTGCACACGCCGCAGATTCTGCGGATTACAGTACCATAATATCCTATGGGAAATGGAAACCGCTGTGCAGACGGTGCGGATTTTTCCACGCGGATTTGCTGCGGTTTCTAATCCGCAGAAAGAATTGACATGTGAGTTCTTTCTGCGGATTCCGCTGCGGTTTACCATCTCCTCCATTGTAGAGGTGATAATCCGCAGCCTAATCCGCAGATAAACCGCAGGTCTTTTGACCTGAGGATTTACCTGCGGATTTTCCAAAATCCACGCTGCCAAATCTGCAGAGAATTCCGCAGCGTGTGCACATACCCTTATGGATTCATCTCACACAGCTTTACACACATTATCTCCCCTGTCCCCATCGGGGCTCACACGCTACATTCCCTATCAGTCTCTGGAGTGTGTGAGGAAACAACAGAGAACATAGAGAGTCCTGCAGATGTCGTCCTTGGTGGGATTTGAACACAGGACCCCAGTGCGATAAAGTAACAGAGCTAACCACTGAGCCACCATACAGTGCTAACCACTGAGCCACCATACACTGCTAACCACTGAGCCACTGTACAGTGCTAATCACTGAGCCACCGTACACTGCTAACCACTGAGCCACTGTACAGTGCTAACCACTGAGCCATGGTACATTGCTGACCACTGAGCCACCGTACAGCGCTAACCACTGAGCCACCACACATTGCTAACCACTGAGCCACGGTACAGTGCTAACCACTGAGCCACCGTACAGTGCTAACCACTGAGCCACCGTACACTGCTAACCACTGAGCCACTGTACAGTGCTAACCACTGAGCCACCATACATTGCTTACCACTGAGCCACGGTACAGTGCTAATCACTGAGCCACCGTACATTGCTAACCACTGAGCCACCATACACTGATAACCACTGAGCCACTGTACAGTGCTAACCACTGAGCCACCATACATTGCTTACCACTGAGCCACGGTACAGTGCTAATCACTGAGCCACCGTACAGCGCTAACCACTGAGCCACCATACACTGCTAACCACTGAGCCACTGTACAGTGCTAATCACTGAGCCACCATACATTGCTAACCACTGAGCCACCGTACAGTGCTAATCACTGAGCCACCATACATTGCTAACCACTGAGCCACGGTACAGCGCTAACCACTGAGCCACCGTACAGTGCTAATCACTGAGCCACCATACAGTGCTAACCACTGAGCCACCGTACAGTGCTAACCACTGAGACACCATACAGTGCTAACCACTGAGACACCATACAGTGCTAACCAATAACCATTGAGCCACCATTCATATGAGCCCCCCAGCTGTAAGAAGTCGAACCCTCTGTGCCCGGACCCTGATATCAGACGTCTCTCCCAGGCTACAGATGTACATGAATTGGCCAGTGTGCGCCGTCTGGGTGTGATATATGCGGAAGACAAGGGGTCGTATTCCAGATACTCAGCGCTTGCGGCATCTCCACACACACAGGGGCGACCATGGTCTTTGGATTATGGACAGGAGATTCTCACAACATTAGAATATCACCAAAAAGTGAATTTATTTCAGATCCTCAATACATAAAGCTTGTCGGCAGAGGGAAGCATGAAGAGCTGTAACATGTCCTGGTAGACGGCTGCGCTGACTTTGGTCTTGATAAAACACAGTGGACCTACACCAGCAGATGACATGGCTCCCCAAACCATCACTGATTGTGGAGACCTCACACTAGACCTCCAGCAGCTTGGATTGTGGCCTCTCCACTCTTCCTCCAGACTCTGGGACCACTGACAACAGTCCGGTTCTTCTTCTCCTTGGCTCAGGTAAGACGCTTCTGGCGTTGTCTATTGCTCATGAGTAGAGTTGAGCGATACCGTCCGATACTTCAAAGTATCGGATCGGAATGGATCGGCCGATCTTAAAAAAAAGTATCGGTATCGCCGATTCCGATACCGGAAGTCCCATTCAAGTCTATAGGACTTCCGGTATCGGAATAAGAAAAACCCTGTTTTTGCCTTGTACAGCCTCTCTGGGGTCTGTACGGGCCTTTCGGGGGGCTGTGCCGGCCTGCCAGGGGGTCTGTGCAGGCTCCGGTGGTCTGTGCCGGCCTGCCGGGGGGCTGTGCCGGCCTGCCGGGGGGCTGTGCCGGCCTGCCGGGGGGGCTGTGCAGGCTCCGGTGGGCTGTGCCGGCCTGCCGGGGGGCTGTGCAGGCTCCGGTGGGCTGTGCCGGCCTGCTGGGGGGCTGTGCCGGCCTGCTGGTGGTCTGTGCAGGCTCCGGTGGGCTGTGCCGGCCTGCCGGGGGGCTGTGCCGGCCTGCCGGGGGGCTGTGCAGGCTTCGGGGGTCTGTGCAGGCATCGTCCGATGGGACTACAAGTCCCATCGGGCGATGCCTGCTACCATGACAGTGATTGACACATTAGCCAATGATGGGACAGTAGTAGTCCCATCATCCGGCTAATGTGTTGAATGTAAAAAAAAAAATAAAAATTACATGCTACATTCATACTACATACATACTACATGCTACATACATACCACATATATACTACATACATACTACATACAATACATTCATACAATACATACATAGACATACAGTACATATAACATAGAGTAACATACTTACCAATACTTGTCACATTGTTCCCCGAAGTCATTGTCTTTTAAAGGAATAAATATTAACATAACAAACCACAAAAATACTCACCCACGATCCGAAGCAGTCCACGAGTGTGTCCCACGACGATCTTGGGTAGAGAACTGCAGCATCAGCTGATGCCGCCGTTCTCTACGGGCTGCAGGAATCCAATGACGTAAGGTAGGTATCCTTCCGCACTGTATTCCTCCGCCACTTAAAAAAAAAAAAAGTCCCTAGTCTCACTTTATGCCATTGCTGCGTGGGAAATTCCCACACAGCAATGGCATAAAGTGAGACTAGGGACTTTTTTTTTTTTTAAGTGGCGGAGGAATACAGTGCGGAAGGATACCTACCTTCCGTCATTGGATTCCTGCAGCCCGTAGAGAACGGCGGCATCAGCTTATGCTGCAGTTCTCTACCCAAGATCGTCGTGGGACACACTCGTGGACTGCTTCGGATCGTGGGTGAGTATTTTTGTGGTTTGTTATGTTAATATTTATTCCTTTAAAAGACAATGGCTTCGGGGAACAATGTGACAAGTATTGGTAAGTATGTTACTCTATGTTATATGTACTGTATGTCTATGTATGTATTGTATGAATGTATTGTATGTAGTATGTATGTAGTATATATGTGGTATGTATGTAGCATGTAGTATGTATGTAGCATGCATGTAGCATGCATGTAGTATGTATGTAGCATGCATGTAGTATATATGTAGTATGTATGTAGCATGTAGTATGTATGTAGCATGCATGTAGTATATATGTAGTATGTATGTAGCATGTAGTATGTATGTAGCATGCATGTAGTATGTATGTAGTATGTATGTAGTATTTTTTTTTTATTTTTTTTTAACATTTAACACATTAGCCGGATGATGGGACTACTACTGTCCCATCATTGGCTAATGTGTCAATCACTGTCATGGTAGCAGGCATCGCCAGATGGGACTTATAGTCCCATCGGACGATGCTTGCACAGACCCCCGGACATCAGCACAGCCCCCCGGCAGGCCGGCACAGCCCCCCGGCAGGCCGGTACAGACCCCCACAGGGTGCACAGACCACCGGCAGGCCGGCACAGCCCCCCGGCAGGCCGGTACAGACCCCGGGCAGTCCACACAGCCCCCCGGCAGGCCGGCACAGCCCCCCGGCAGGCCGGTACAGACCCCGGGCAGTCCACACAGCCCCCCGGCAGGCCGGCAGAGACCCCCGGAAGGCCCGAAATGACGGCGCATCATGATGCGCACACACCGCGCATCATGATGACGTCAGGCTGTCAATCAACTTTGAACTTCCGATTCCGATGCCGACTTCCGATATTGAAAAAATATCGGAAGTCGGTATCGGAATTCCGATACAGCAAGTATCGGCCGATACCCGATACTTGCGGTATCGGAATGCTCAACACTAGTCATGAGTGGATGACACAAGGAATGTGACACTTGTGGCCCATGTCCTGGATACGTCTGTGTGTGGTGTGAAGCAATGACTCCAGCAGCAGTCCGCTCCTTGTGAATCTCCCCCACATTACTGAATGGCCTTTTCTTAACAATCCTTTCCAGGCTGCGGTTATCCCGGTGGCTTGTGCATCTTTTTTCTACCACACTTTTTCCTTCCACTCCACTGTCCACTAATATTCTTGGATACAGCGCTCTGTGAACAGCCGACTTCTTTACCAATAACCTTTTGTGGCTTCCCCTCCTTGTGGAGTGTGTCAGTGACTGCCTTCTCATCTGTCACATCAGCAGTCTTCCTCATGATTGTGGAGCTACGGAAACAGACTAAGGCTACTTTCACACTAGCGTTTTTTTGCGCTGCGCTGCGTGCGCAGTGCAAATGCATGCAAAAAACGAATAAGCGTTTTGTATGCGTTTGCTTATTTTTTGCGCAAGCTTGGTTGGGCGCACAGAAAATGCAACAGGGTGCGTCCGGCATGCATAGGCGCACACTGTAAAAAACCGCATGTGCACAAAAACACATACAAACGCTAGACAATGCGCACCCATGTTAAACATAGGGGCGCATTGCACATGTATGCGCACGCAGCGCAGCGCAAAAAAACGCTAGTGTGAAACCAGCCTAAGGGACCTTTATAAACGCTTAGGAGCCTTTACAGCTCTCAGAGGCTGCGACTTCCTGACACACCCACCACACAGCGATCCTTACACCACTGCCCCTGCCTATAGACAAGTGTCCTCATTCACTGACAGTGAGGAATGAAACACAGAAAGCTGAAGAAGGTGGATGGTGATCTGCGCCTGTAGGTTCCTGTCCACACAGAGCAGCACTGTGTGCTCCAGAGCTGCCCTCCCTACTGTAACTCTGGACAGGGGGCTTTCTGAAGTCTTCTCACCCTGCACAGAGGTAGAATGGCCACGTGGCGGCCCGCACACATGGCTTCTTACGTTTTATTATTCCGCCCGAGGCCAATGTTTCCTGGAGACGATAAAGAGAAGTCTGTAAATCAAGAATAAATAAAATCCGTGCTGAAGACGGCATCGCTGGCATCACTTGTGCCGACACGGCAAATAACAGACGAGGAAGGTAAACTGGGAAGAGGCAAGCCCAAGACAGGCAAAGCCGCGGGGCGTCCGGATGAAACAAACCTACAGATTTACAAGACCCAGCTGTGTACACGGCTCAGAACATGGAGAACACGGATCTGAAGGAACGACACTGCCATCTTGACCTCGGCTACATTCCAATATCACCCAAAAGATAAAATGGGGCCCCCATAACAGAACCTCAACTGGGGCGTAATATCAGTGGTTGTAATGCACACATGACAGCACATGAAAAATAATAATGCACACAGTGATGTCACAGTATAGGGATAATACACAGTAATGTCACATTACAAGGATAATACTCTGATGTCAAAGTACAGGAATAATGTAGTATGTATGTAGTATGTACATGTGTAGTATGTATGTAGTATGTATGTATGTAGTATGTAAATATGTAGTATGTATGTAGTATGTATGTATGTAGTATGTATATATGTAGTATGTATGTAGTATGTATATATGTAGTATGTATGTAGTATGTATATATGTAGTATGTATGTAGTTTGTTTCTTTTTTTTTTTTACATTCAACACATTAGCCGGATGATGGGACTACTACTATCCCATCATTGGCTAATGTGTCAATCACTGTCATGGTAGCAGGCATCTCCCGATGGGATTTGTAGTCCCATCGGATGATGCCTGCACAGACCCCCGCAGCCTGCACAGACCCCCAGACAGTTGGCACACACCCCGGCAGTCGGCACAGACCCCCGGCAGTCGGCACAGACCCCCGGGCAGTCGGTACAGACCCCCGGCAGCCGGCACAGCCCCCCGGCAGGCCGGTACAGACCCCCGGCAGTCCGCACAGACCCCCGGGCAGTCGGCACAGACCCCCGGCAGGCCGGCACAGACCCTCGGAAGGTCCGTACTCACCCCCGAGAGGCTGTACAAGGACAGAAAAGGGTTTTTCTTATTCCGATACCGGAAGTCCCATAGACTTGAATGGGACTTCCGGTATCGGAATCGGCGATACCCGATACTTTTTTTAGATCGGCCAATCCATTCCGATACAATATTTTTCAGTATCGGCTGGTATCGCTCAACACTAGTCCCCGTCCTTTTCCATCACGGGAAAATGCTCTGGCCGGGGTTTAGGACTCTGGATGCTGCTGGGCTCACTGCTTCAGGCTATGGAGCATCTCAAGTTCATGGGCTCTCTCGGCTTCCCGTTCGACTCTCTCAGCTTCGGACGTCCATCATGGTCTTTGGCAGGGAGTGCGCCCAAGGCCGCTTGCAGGTAGGGGTCCAGCTTGGCCTGGTTGCCGGGGGGGCTGTGCAGGCTCCGGTGGGCTGTGCCGGCCTGCCGGGGGGCTGTGCAGGCTCCGGTGGGCTGTGCCGGCCTGCCGGGGGGCTGTGCCGGCCTGCTGGTGGTCTGTGCAGGCTCCGGTGGGCTGTGCCGGCCTGCTGGGGGGCTGTGCCGGCCTGCCGGGGGGCTGTGCAGGCTTCGGGGGTCTGTGCAGGCATCGTCCGATGGGACTACAAGTCCCATCGGGCGATGCCTGCTACCATGACAGTGATTGACACATTAGCCAATGATGGGACAGTAGTAGTCCCATCATCCGGCTAATGTGTTGAATGTAAAAAAAAAAAAAAAAATTACATGCTACATACATGCTACATTCATACTACATACTACATACATGCTACATTCATACTACATATATACTACATGCAACATACATACTACATATATACTACATGCATGCAACATGCATACTACATATATACTACATGCAACATACATACTACATATATACTACATGCATGCAACATGCATACTACATATATACTACATGCTACATACATACTACATATATGCTACATATATACTACATGCATGCTACATACATACTGCATGCTACATACATACTGCATGCTACATACATACTGCATGCTACATACATACTACATGCTACATACATACCACATATATACTACATACATACTACATGCATGCTACATGCTACATACATACCACATACATACTACATGCTACATACATACCACATACATACTACATACATACTACATACATACTACATGCATGCTACATACATACTACATGCTACATACATACTACATATATACTACATGCATGCTACATACATACTACATGCTACATACATACTACATATATACTACATGCATGCTACATACATACTACATGCTACATATATACTACATGCTACATATATACTACATGCTACATATATACTACATGCTACATATATACTACATGCTACATACATACTACATGCTACATACATACTACATGCTACATACATACTACATACATACTACATGCATGCTACATACATACTACATGCTACATATATACTACATGCATGCTACATACATACTGCATGCTACATGCATGCTACATACATACTACATACATACTACATGCTACATACATACCACATATATACTACATACATACTACATACAATACATTCATACAATACATACATAGACATACAGTACATATAACATAGAGTAACATACTTACCAATACTTGTCACATTGTTCCCCGAAGTCATTGTCTTTTAAAGGAATAAATATTAACATAACAAACCACAAAAATACTCACCCACGATCCGAAGCAGTCCACGAGTGTGTCCCACGACGATCTTGGGTAGAGAACTGCAGCATCAGATGATGCTGCCGTTCTCTACGGGCTGCAGGAATCCAATGACGGAAGGTAGGTATCCTTCCGCACTGTATTCCTCCGCCACTTAAAAAAAAAAAGTCCCTAGTCTCACTTTATGCCATTGCTGTGTGGGAAATTCCCACACAGCAATGGCATAAAGTGAGACTAGGGACTTTTTTTTTTTTAAGTGGCGGAGGAATACAGTGCGGAAGGATACCTACCTTCCGTCATTGGATTCCTGCAGCCCGTAGAGAACGGCGGCATCAGCTTATGCTGCAGTTCTCTACCCAAGATCGTCGTGGGACACACTCGTGGACTGCTTCGGATCGTGGGTGAGTATTTTTGTGGTTTGTTATGTTAATATTTATTCCTTTAAAAGACAATGGCTTCGGGGAACAATGTGACAAGTATTGGTAAGTATGTTACTCTATGTTATATGTACTGTATGTCTATGTATGTATTGTATGAATGTATTGTATGTAGTATGTATGTAGTATATATGTGGTATGTATGTAGCATGTAGTATGTATGTAGCATGCATGTAGTATGTATGTAGTATGTATGTAGTATTTTTTTTTTATTTTTTTTTAACATTTAACACATTAGCCGGATGATGGGACTACTACTGTCCCATCATTGGCTAATGTGTCAATCACTGTCATGGTAGCAGGCATCGCCAGATGGGACTTATAGTCCCATCGGACGATGCTTGCACAGACCCCCGGACATCAGCACAGCCCCCCGGCAGGCCGGCACAGCCCCCCGGCAGGCCGGTACAGACCCCCACAGGGTGCACAGACCACCGGCAGGCCGGCACAGCCCCCCGGCAGGCCGGTACAGACCCCGGGCAGTCCACACAGCCCCCCGGCAGGCCGGCACAGCCCCCCGGCAGGCCGGTACAGACCCCGGGCAGTCCACACAGCCCCCCGGCAGGCCGGCAGAGACCCCCGGAAGGCCCGAAATGACGGCGCATCATGATGCGCACACACCGCGCATCATGATGACGTCAGGCTGTCAATCAACTTTGAACTTCCGATTCCGATGCCGACTTCCGATATTGAAAAAATATCGGAAGTCGGTATCGGAATTCCGATACAGCAAGTATCGGCCGATACCCGATACTTGCGGTATCGGAATGCTCAACACTAGTCATGAGTGGATGACACAAGGAATGTGACACTTGTGGCCCATGTCCTGGATACGTCTGTGTGTGGTGTGAAGCAATGACTCCAGCAGCAGTCCGCTCCTTGTGAATCTCCCCCACATTACTGAATGGCCTTTTCTTAACAATCCTTTCCAGGCTGCGGTTATCCCGGTGGCTTGTGCATCTTTTTTCTACCACACTTTTTCCTTCCACTCCACTGTCCACTAATATTCTTGGATACAGCGCTCTGTGAACAGCCGACTTCTTTACCAATAACCTTTTGTGGCTTCCCCTCCTTGTGGAGTGTGTCAGTGACTGCCTTCTCATCTGTCACATCAGCAGTCTTCCTCATGATTGTGGAGCTACGGAAACAGACTAAGGCTACTTTCACACTAGCGTTTTTTTGCGCTGCGCTGCGTGCGCAGTGCAAATGCATGCAAAAAACGAATAAGCGTTTTGTATGCGTTTGCTTATTTTTTGCGCAAGCTTGGTTGGGCGCACAGAAAATGCAACAGGGTGCGTCCGGCATGCATAGGCGCACACTGTAAAAAACCGCATGTGCACAAAAACACATACAAACGCTAGACAATGCGCGCACCCATGTTAAACATAGGGGCGCATTGCACATGTATGCGCACGCAGCGCAGCGCAAAAAAACGCTAGTGTGAAACCAGCCTAAGGGACCTTTATAAACGCTTAGGAGCCTTTACAGCTCTCAGAGGCTGCGACTTCCTGACACACCCACCACACAGCGATCCTTACACCACTGCCCCTGCCTATAGACAAGTGTCCTCGTTCACTGACAGTGAGGAATGAAACACAGAAAGCTGAAGAAGGTGGATGGTGATCTGCGCCTGTAGGTTCCTGTCCACACAGAGCAGCACTGTGTGCTCCAGAGCTGCCCTCCCTACTGTAACTCTGGACAGGGGGCTTCTGGTGTCTTCTCGCCCTGCACAGAGGTAGAATGGCCACGTGGCGGCCCGCACACACGGCTTCTTACGTTTTATTATTCCGCCCGAGGCCAATGTTTCCTGGAGACGATAAAGAGAAGTCTGTAAATCAAGAATAAATAAAATCCGTGCTGAAGACGGCATCGCTGGCATCACTTGTGCCGACACGGCAAATAACAGGCAAGGAAGGTAAACTGGGAAGAGGCAAGCCCAAGACAGGCAAAGCCGCGGGGCGTCCGGATGAAACAAACCTACAGATTTACAAGACCCAGCTGTGTACACGGCTCAGAACATGGAGAACACGGATCTGAAGGAACGACACTGCCATCTTGACCTCGGCTACATTCCAATATCACCCAAAAGATAAAATGGGGCCCCCATAACAGAACCTCAACTGGGGCGTAATATCAGTGGTTGTAATGCACACATGACAGCACATGAAAAATAATAATGCACACAGTGATGTCACAGTATAGGGATAATACTCTGATGTCAAAGTACAGGAATAATGTAGTATGTATGTAGTATGTACATGTGTAGTATGTATGTAGTATGTATGTATGTAGTATGTAAATATGTAGTATGTATGTAGTATGTATGTATGTAGTATGTATATATGTAGTATGTATGTAGTATGTATATATGTATGTAGTATGTATATATGTAGTATGTATGTATGTAGTATGTATATATGTAGTATGTATGTAGTATGTATATATGTAGTATGTATGTAGTATGTTTTTTTTTTTTTTTTACATTCAACACATTAGCCGGATGATGGGACTACTACTATCCCATCATTGGCTAATGTGTCAATCACTGTCATGGTAGCAGGCATCTCCCGATGGGACTTGTAGTCCCATCGGATGATGCCTGCACAGACCCCCGCAGCCAGCACAGACCCCCGGACAGTTGGCACACACCCCGGCAGTCGGCACAGACCCCCGGCAGTCGGCACAGACCCCCGGGCAGTCGGTACAGACCCCCGGCAGCCGGCACAGCCCCCCGGCAGGCCGGTACAGACCCCCGGCAGTCCGCACAGACCCCCGGGCAGTCGGCACAGACCCCCGGCAGGCCGGCACAGACCCTCGGAAGGTCCGTACTCACCCCCGAGAGGCTGTACAAGGACAGAAAAGGGTTTTTCTTATTCCGATACCGGAAGTCCCATAGACTTGAATGGGACTTCCGGTATCGGAATCGGCGATACCCGATACTTTTTTTAGATCGGCCAATCCATTCCGATACAATATTTTTCAGTATCGGCTGGTATCGCTCAACACTAGTCCCCGTCCTTTTCCATCACGGGAAAATGCTCTGGCCGGGGTTTAGGACTCTGGATGCTGCTGGGCTCACTGCTTCAGGCTATGGAGCATCTCAAGTTCATGGGCTCTCTCGGCTTCCCGTTCGACTCTCTCAGCTTCGGACGTCCATCATGGTCTTTGGCAGGGAGTGCGCCCAAGGCCGCTTGCAGGTAGGGGTCCAGCTTGGCCTGGTTGTATGTGGGGCTGGCATACGGTGGTTGGACCTCAGGTTCAGCGCCACCTTGGCTAGGGCCAGCTTCTGCGGATGATCCCATCATTGGCTAATGTGTCAATCACTGTCATGGTAGCAGGCATCGCCAGATGGGACTTATAGTCCCATCGGACGATGCTTGCACAGACCCCCGGACATCAGCACAGCCCCCCGGCAGGCTGGCACAGCACCCCGGCAGGCCGGTACAGACCCCCACAGGGTGCACAGACCACCGGCAGGCCGGCACAGCCCCCCGGCAGGCCGGTACAGACCCCGGGCAGTCCACACAGCCCCCCGGCAGGCCGGCACAGCCCCCCGGCAGGCCGGTACAGACCCCGGGCAGTCCACACAGCCCCCCGGCAGGCCGGCAGAGACCCCCGGAAGGCCCGAAATGACGGCGCATCATGATGCGCACACACCGCGCATCATGATGACGTCAGGCTGTCAATCAACTTTGAACTTCCGATTCCGATGCCGACTTCCGATATTGAAAAAATATCGGAAGTCGGTATCGGAATTCCGATACAGCAAGTATCGGCCGATACCCGATACTTGCGGTATCGGAATGTTCAACACTAGTCATGAGTGGATGACACAAGGAATGTGACACTTGTGGCCCATGTCCTGGATACGTCTGTGTGTGGTGTGAAGCAATGACTCCAGCAGCAGTCCGCTCCTTGTGAATCTCCCCCACATTACTGAATGGCCTTTTCTTAACAATCCTTTCCAGGCTGCGGTTATCCCGGTGGCTTGTGCATCTTTTTTCTACCACACTTTTTCCTTCCACTCCACTGTCCACTAATATTCTTGGATACAGCGCTCTGTGAACAGCCGACTTCTTTACCAATAACCTTTTGTGGCTTCCCCTCCTTGTGGAGTGTGTCAGTGACTGCCTTCTCATCTGTCACATCAGCAGTCTTCCCCATGATTGTGGAGCTACGGAAACAGACTAAGGCTACTTTCACACTAGCGTTTTTTTGCGCTGCGCTGCGTGCGCAGTGCAAATGCATGCAAAAAACGAATAAGCGTTTTGTATGCGTTTGCTTATTTTTTGCGCAAGCTTGGTTGGGCGCACAGAAAATGCAACAGGGTGCGTCCGGCATGCATAGGCGCACACTGTAAAAAACCGCATGTGCACAAAAACACATACAAACGCTAGACAATGCGCACCCATGTTAAACATAGGGGCGCATTGCACATGGATGCGCACGCAGCGCAGCGCAAAAAAACGCTAGTGTGAAACCAGCCTAAGGGACCTTTATAAACGCTTAGGAGCCTTTCCAGCTCTCAGAGGCTGCGACTTCCTGACACACCCACCACACAGCGATCCTTACACCACTGCCCCTGCCTATAGACAAGTGTCCTCATTCACTGACAGTGAGGAATGAAACACAGAAAGCTGAAGAAGGTGGATGGTGATCTGCGCCTGTAGGTTCCTGTCCACACAGAGCAGCACTGTGTGCTCCAGAGCTGCCCTCCCTACTGTAACTCTGGACAGGGGGCTTCTGGTGTCTTCTCGCCCTGCACAGAGGTAGAATGGCCACGTGGCGGCCCGCACACACGGCTTCTTACGTTTTATTATTCCGCCCGAGGCCAATGTTTCCTGGAGACGATAAAGAGAAGTCTGTAAATCAAGAATAAATAAAATCCGTGCTGAAGACGGCATCGCTGGCATCACTTGTGCCGACACGGCAAATAACAGGCAAGGAAGGTAAACTGGGAAGAGGCAAGCCCAAGACAGGCAAAGCCGCGGGGCGTCCGGATGAAACAAACCTACAGATTTACAAGACCCAGCTGTGTACACGGCTCAGAACATGGAGAACACGGATCTGAAGGAACGACACTGCCATCTTGACCTCGGCTACATTCCACTATCACCCAAAAGATAAAATGGGGCCCCCATAACAGAACCTCAACTGGGGCGTAATATCAGTGGTTGTAATGCACACATGACAGCACATGAAAAATAATAATGCACACAGTGATGTCACATTACAGGGATAATACACACAGTGATGTCACATTACAGGGATAATAGAGTTACTGTATGTCACAGTACAGGGATAATACACTGATGTCAAAGTACAGGAATAATGTAGTATGTATGTAGTATGTACATGTGTAGTATGTATGTAGTATGTATGTATGTAGTATGTATATATGTAGTATGTATGTAGTATGTAAATATGTAGTATGTATGTAGTATGTATGTATGTAGTATGTATATATGTAGTATGTATGTAGTATGTATGTAGTATGTATGTATGTAGTATGTATATATGTAGTATGTATGTAGTATGTATATATGTAGTATGTATGTATGTATGTAGTATGTATATATGTAGTATGTATGTATGTAGTATGTATATATGTAGTATGTATGTATGTATGTAGTATGTATATATGTAGTATGTATGTAGTATGTATGTATGTAGTATGTATATATGTAGTATGTATGTAGTATGTAAATATGTAGTATGTATGTAGTATGTAAATATGTAGTATGTATGTAGTATGTATGTATGTATGTAGTATGTATATATGTAGTATGTATGTAGTATGTATGTATGTAGTATGTATATATGTAGTATGTATGTAGTATGTATATATGTAGTATATATGTAGTATGTAAATATGTAGTATATATGTAGTATGTATGTATGTATGTAGTATGTATATATGTAGTATGTATGTAGTATGTATGTATGTAGTATGTATATATGTAGTATGTATGTAGTATGTATATATGTAGTATGTATGTAGTTTGTTTCTTTTTTTTTTTTACATTCAACACATTAGCCGGATGATGGGACTACTACTATCCCATCATTGGCTAATGTGTCAATCACTGTCATGGTAGCAGGCATCTCCCGATGGGACTTGTAGTCCCATCGGATGATGCCTGCACAGACCCCCGCAGCCTGCACAGACCCCCGGACAGTTGGCACACACCCCGGCAGTCGGCACAGACCCCCGGCAGTCGGCACAGACCCCCGGGCAGTCGGTACAGACCCCCGGCAGCCGGCACAGCCCCCCGGCAGGCCGGTACAGACCCCCGGCAGTCCGCACAGACCCCCGGGCAGTCGGCACAGACCCCCGGCAGGCCGGCACAGACCCTCGGAAGGTCCGTACTCACCCCCGAGAGGCTGTACAAGGACAGAAAAGGGTTTTTCTTATTCCGATACCGGAAGTCCCATAGACTTGAATGGGACTTCCGGTATCGGAATCGGCGATACCCGATACTTTTTTTAGATCGGCCAATCCATTCCGATACAATATTTTTCAGTATCGGCTGGTATCGCTCAACACTAGTCCCCGTCCTTTTCCATCACGGGAAAATGCTCTGGCCGGGGTTTAGGACTCTGGATGCTGCTGGGCTCACTGCTTCAGGCTATGGAGCATCTCAAGTTCATGGGCTCTCTCGGCTTCCCGTTCGACTCTCTCAGCTTCGGACGTCCATCATGGTCTTTGGCAGGGAGTGCGCCCAAGGCCGCTTGCAGGTAGGGGTCCAGCTTGGCCTGGTTGCATGTGGGGCTGGCATACGGTGGTTGGACCTCAGGTTCAGCGCCACCTTGGCTAGGGCCAGCTTCTGCGCCCTCTGTGCTCTGGGCATTGTCCAGCTGCACCAGAGCCGCGATCAATTGGTCTCTGTTTTTGTTTGCGGCGTCAAGGCCTTGGTACGTTCATAACCCAGCAAGAACTTCCTTTGTCTGCTGTTTGTACCAGCGTTCTCCTTTTGCCGCCATGGTTGCCAAATAAAAGATAGAAAAGAAAAACAAAGAAAGGGAGGGAATACTCGCACGTACACACTAATGTCTCAGGACTAGTAACCACTGAGCCTGTTCTCCAAAACCTATGATGCAGGATTCCCGCAGGAACCGTGCAGGTTTTTAGTGAGAGGAATGATTGCTCAAACCAAATCACTAATGCTCTATGATCATCCCACCGCTCTGCCACCAAATTGTGACGAAAGCACACCGTGCCACCAATATGTCACGATCCCACCACTGACACCGGTATGTCAGCGGACGGAGGGATGCGATGCTCTGCCAGCACACAGCTATCACAGGCACAGTGGGGGCTTATCTTAGTTATCCCGCCACTGGTACCATGTGACAAAAATATACAGCAAGCTAAAATTGCTCTAACAATTTATCACACGGGGGTTATTTTGGATGCCCCACCACTGCTAACAACCTTCCAAGAACTGCGGAGATATATGGATATCCTACCTTCTCAGTTCCACTTTGGAACTCACAGCTCTCTGTCGCCCCCCCTTACCCTCAGGTCAGTCAGGCAAGTGCACCTAGGATAATTAGTCGCCGGATGGGCTGCTTGTTGTGCACGGGCTATTAGACTACTGCAGTAAGGGAATTATCAATGCTTTGGCTGCAGCCACTAACTCATTCAGCATGTAGGACCCTTCCGTACTGCCAACTAGCCCAACCAACCGAACACACCACGCTGCCACCAGCCACGATTCACTTAATCAAAGAGTTAATTAAGAGGGTCCGTGACAAACCCCCAAATTAGTAGCGATTATCTAAAAAAGGCGCATAGTTCGTTTCTTAGAGCATGGAGTCAAACTGATAATTTTATCATTTATTCCCAAAAGGTGGGCAGTGATTACACAGATAAAAGTTGTTACAAAGTTGAGACATTAAATATGTACAAGGCAAGTATAAAAATAACAGGGATTAAAACAAAGAGTAACACTTACATGTGCTTAGTTGGTATTAGGCAGACCATGTGCTAGGGGGAGGGGCAGCCAGCCACACATCCCTGGACATCTGCAGATCTTTTCAGCATCAAAACTCCAGCTTAACTGACGAATTGTAAGGGAGGGGTATCTTATAGCCTAGGGTCGGTTACCTCACGAAAGGGGCAGTCTGCAGAAGTTCAGCCCCTCTTTCTCCAAGTTGCCATTTAACTAAAAAACATATAATAACCATATCTTAACGAGGAAAGCTCGTATAAACACACCGCAGGTCTCATTTTTCTCAATTTAACGAATCCAATAAAACAACATCAAACATGCCATAATTAAGACACTCCATTTGGGAGCAATCCATATCTCAGTTTCTGGAGGGGTTAAAGCTGTGAGAATTAGATATTAGAAAGTTGGTTTCGTGCCCCTCGCAGAAATGTAATTATTATATCTCTCCCACGAGGGAGGTGCATGCTAGAGCTTCTTTAATATCTCTCATTGTTTTATTTCAGCCGCATGTCCCACACAAAGAAATCCTTCCACTTAGCTAATCCACATCCTAGCTACTACAGGAAATGGACGGTGTCCTGTTACCAAATGCAGGCACAGAGCTGTTAAGGAGGGGGGAATGGAGAATTGCAGGAGCTGACAGTCTACAATGTCCTCAGTAGAGTGAAATGGGAGATTTCTCATAGAATGGAGGATTCTGGAAGGTTCCAGCAAGATCAAAGGTTACTTAACATACATATCTTACAGTACATTACAAATGCCAAATGACATGTTTGGCGTAAAGGCAACACTGCTCATCACCCTGAATACACCATTCCCACTGTCAAGCATGGTGGCGGCATCATGGTTTGGGCCTGCTTTTCTTCAGCAGGGACAGGGAAGATGGTTGTAATTGATGGGAAGATGGATGCAGCCAAATACAGGACGATTCTTGAAGAAAACCTGTTGGAGTCTGCAAAAGACCTGAGACTGGGACGGAGATTTGTCTTCCAACAAGACAATGATCCCAAACATAAAGCAAAATCTACAATGGAATGGTTCACAAATAAACGTATCCAGGTGCTAGAATGGCCAAGTCACAGTCCAGACCTGAATCCAATCGAGAATCTGTGGAAAGAGCTGAAAACTGCTGTTCACAAACGATCTCCATCCAACCTCACTGAGCTCGAGCTGTTTGCCAAGGAAGAATGGGCGAGAGTTTCAGTCTCTCGATGTACAAAACTGATAGAGACAAACCCCACGAGACTGCAGCTGTAATCGCAGCAAAAGGTGGCGCAACAAAGTATTACGTTACAGGGGCTGAATAATATTGCACGTCCCTCTTTTCAGTTTTTGAATTTCCGCAAAAATTTAAAATAACCAATAAATTTCGATCAACTTCACAATTGTGTCCCACTTGTTGTTGATTCATCAAAAATTTACATTTGGTATCTTTATGTTTGAAACATGATATGTGGGAACAGGTTGAAAAGTTCCAGGGGGCCGAATACTTTCACAAGGCACTGTACATCAGCGAGGACGCCATGGATGAAGTCTATAGGAGCTGAATCACTTCTCCACCTTATATTGTCCCACAGAGAGACTCCTCTTCCAGAGAACAGAGAGGAGCACACCCGTCCTTCCTGGAGTTCACGGTGTGCCGTGTCAGATGTAGCATAGAATCCTTAGTTACTGAGCAGCACGAGAGCGTAGTGGCAAATCGCGGGTTTCTGGCCGTTGATTTGTGGTCCGTAGAGTCAATATAAGTAATTATAGGCTTAGTTGTGGCCTTGTGTCTCTTGGCATCAAACACAATACATTGTGATGCATGCACATTCTCTTACTGCAGTGACAGTGCGCTTTTAGTGTTTCTTACCGCCGGGTCTGCTCCAAACGACAGAATCAGGACACACAGGCGGACGCAGAGCTTTTCTAGCTGGTGATGCGGCACCTTTCACCTCACAGGTCCCAGGTCCTTTCTATTTTTTTACAGCAGGAATTCCCTCACATCCGGACATGTTCAGATACCGGTTCAGTTTAGCTTCAATCTGCCACTGCTCTTTACTCAGACGGGTGCTGTCACAAGGGGATGTCACCGTATCCCTCTCCAGCACAGCCTCATACACTCCTCATTCCTGCAGATCCTGCTCAAGATGGCCGCCTGCCACTCTCAGTCATACCTCGGTTCTCCAGCTGACGCTGAGGGCGGCTCAAACTGGTTTTATCCCTGTGTAACAAAAGACCTACCAGTGACAGTCGTGTGAATCTGCAGACCGCTGCCATCTAGTGGCTAAAACGCCATTACTTATAAAGAAATCTATTGATCACAAGTACACAGATTATTCAGGAGTGAGTGCAATCACATTCATCTTTTTTATACCGCCGTGGTGAGCAGACACTCATCTCACATATTAACTGACCAGCACCTCTCAACAGAGTAAAGCAAGTGTGAACAGGTGCAGCGCCTGTGTATAGTACACACAATCGAGCACGGCTGCCTGTGCATGCGCGGAGCTGTGCGATCACTGCATGTGTGAAATGTCAGCGACATCACGACGCATGGAATATGCCAACAACAATGATAGTGCCGAGCAAAGATCCCGGCAAAGTCACCAGAGCCACGGGGCGCCAAATCACGAGAGCCACATGACACCAAATATGATGACACCTAACCTAATATCACGTCGCCTTTCCCAGGCTAAAAGCGACAAGTGTAACGACTGACAGTCCGTTGTCATAATCACACACAGCTCTGCAGAGAGATCAGAACCAACACAGCACAGCAGAGCTTACTCGGCACGGTAAAGCAAAGCCAACAGTACAGTGGCAGTAACTCAATATAGCAAAATTTACACAGTACAGCGGAGTTGAACTTTGTCTGATTACAAACACATTTGCAGTTGTCCTCTCAAAGTGCTATCAGCTCTGTCGTACTGCCCTTTCCACCACACTGGCTGTCTGAGATGGAAGCTGACAGCACGATGATAGGACAACTATAGATGCAAATGTGTTTGCACAGAGACAAAAGTACACATCAGCTGTTCTATGTGAGCTCTGCTCTCACTGCAGAGCACTGTGTGGTTATGAGCGCAGACTGTCAATTGTTACATGAGTCACACTGTCAACGTAGTCTTCTATTTACATTCAGCTCTGGAGGCGGAGTCTCTGGAGATCTGTACCCTGCCCATAGATCTTAACAGTACATTTAAATACAAGATAAACGTGGATTTGTCTATTATAAAACATTGCATCACACATATCACGGTGCCATATTATTCAGCTGATCGTCATCTGCACCTCCGATAAACAGCTCAGGAGGGCGATCACCGGCAGATTTACCATATGGTGTAAAAGCCTCCAACCAGGAGAAGATGGCCGCAATGGAGCGGGGAAGAGACAGGAACATGAGAAAAGGGGGCACAGCTCGGGAGAGGCCTACGGAGAGGAGGAGTTACAGGTTACGGAGGGGAGTTACAGGTTACGGAGGGGAGGAGTTACAGGTTACGGAGGGGAGTTACAGGTTACAGAGAGGAGAAGTTACAGGTTACGGAGGGGAGTTACAGGTTATGGAGGGGAGTTACAGGTTACGGAGGGGAGTTACAGGTTACGGAGGGGAGTTACAGGTTACGGAGGGGAGTTACAGGTTACAGAGAGGAGGAGTTACAGGTTACGGAGGGGAGTTACAGGTTACGGAGGGGAGTTACAGGTTACGGAGGGGAGTTACAGGTTACGGAGGGGAGTTACAGGTTACGGAGAGGAGTTACAGGTTACGGAGGGGAGTTACAGGTTACGGAGGGGAGTTACAGGTTACGGAGAGGAGTTACAGGTTACGGAGAGGAGTTACAGGTTACGGAGGGGAGTTACAGGTTACGGAGGGGAGTTACAGGTTATGGAGGGGAGTTACAGGTTACGGAGGAGAGTTACAGGTTACAGAGGGGAGTTACAGGTTACGGAGGGGAGTTACAGGCTATGGAGGAGAGTTACAGATTACAGAGGGGAGTTACAGGTTACGGAGAGCAGTGACTGGAGAATAAGACACAATGTAACAGCAGAATAGTAAGTGCAGCTCTGGAGGTGAGTGGAGGATAAGACATGATGTAACAGCAGAATAGTGAGTGTAGCTCTGGAGGTGACTGGAGGATAAGACACTATGTAACAGCAGAATAGTGAGTGTAGCTCTGGAGGTGAGTAGATGATACGACATGATGTAACTGCTGAATAGTGAGTGCTGCTCTGGAGATGACTGGAGGATAAGACAGGATTTAACAGCAGAATAGTGAGTGCAGCTCTGGAGGTGACTGGAGGATAGAGCACGCCCAGGAAGAGGAGGCGCATCTGTGCTGAGCGTCTGCAGGCTAGGGTCTTGCTAAGCTCCTGGGAAGGGAGGTTTTTTCCTGCAAGGACTTTTCATCTGCCCCCTTCCCAGGAAAGAGGACTTTCCCTGGGACTGAGCGCCGGGGCTGTGCCCCTGGCTCCCATCCCCTGGCAAGCCAGCTGGGGGTGGGGGGCCTCAGCACCATCCGGAGGCCAGGGTGCAGCCAGCCAGTCCCAGGGAGATGGGGAAGAGACGGAGCCAGGAGAGAGGGGGTCGCAGGACCCAGGAGCCCCGGGACACTGGGCCCCCCGAAGCTGGTACCGTGGCGGCTCCTCCTCCAGGAGGAGTGGCGGCCCAGAGCAGAGGTGCAGTGGCAGAGCCCCCCAACATCTGGGGCTCCAGAGCTGAGGGAGAGCCATCTACCATCTACGCCTCCCGCATCCATGCGCACCTCTGCGAATATGAGGAGGCCGCCAAACAGCTGAGAAAACTCCGGGAGGAGTTAAGGGGAGCACGAGCGGTGGCTAAGAACCGGCTCCCCGCCTCAAGACGAGCTGAGGTCTCCGCCACGGTGGAGAGGCTGAAGGGGGCTATCAGGGCCTTGGAGGAGATACGGGCGGCTATCCTGAGTGGGAGCGGCCCCTTTGCAGAGAAACTGAAAAACGATGACCGGTTTAGAGCCATGACTGGTGGGTCTCCTGGGGGGTCAGGAGGCCCCTGCCAGGTGGAGCACGAAGAGGAGGAGGATGGCGGAACATCTACGCCTGCCCCACCTGAAGGCCTGGTGAGCAACAACACCCAGGTAACATGCAGCGGGGTGGCCCCTGAGCAAGTGGCTCTCCCACCAGACTCCAGTTACTCGGAGGAAAGTGGGAGCGAGGGGGAGGTTGGTGGAAGTGGGGACAGTAGTGGTGAGGGGGGCTGCCTCGTCCTAAACAGGTGAGGCAGATTGAGTCCCCAGAGCGGTTTGGCACACTGCTCTTTGGGGATGAGGTCTGCCCTGAGGACGAGGCAACCGGAAAGAGGAAAAAGAAAAAAAACAAGCGCAAGCCAAAAAACACAGTGGCTGACAAACTTATGTTTGTCCCTCTTTCCGGGGCCCCTCTGTCCTGCTGTATGGAACCCGCTGCCCACCCCGGCTCGGGCCCTGTGGTGGGTCCGCAGCGGGGGCACGGGCAGAGTGATGTGTGCCTGGACCTTACCGTCACATCTGGTGGTGGCGGTGAGGGTTCAGGCAGCGACATGGAGGTCGGTGCTGGTGCCAGTAGTGTAACAGCCGCTGGCGGTATTGGCAGTAGTGGTGTTCGGGCTCAGTCCCCGGTGGCAGGGGGGGCTGGCCTGGCGCTCAGCACGGGTACAGCCAGGACCGCACCTCCGGCGGTGAGTGCTGGGGTCTCTGGATTCGCCACGCACGGGTCCGTTAAGTCTGGTCCACTTATGGGGGTCCAGAGACCTAGAAAGGGCATGGAGGCTGCTGTGAAGCAGTAGCTAAAAAAATGCAAGGGGCTAGTAGCTCCTCTGACGGTGCCCGTGGCAAAAGCGGGGTCCCCGGCGCGTAGACCCAAAAAGGGGTCCGGGCTGGGGGCACCGCCGCCGCTGGACGACGAGGGGGAGTGGCCAGCCCTGCCAACATCAAGTGGTGGGTTCAGGGGCGCAGTGACGGTCCGTGGGGGGGCGTGGCCTCCCCGAGTGTTGCCCGGCCTGCAAAGGCTGCGGCATGCGGGGGGGCGTGTCCTCCTCGGCCGCTGTCCCGCCCACTGTGCCTGTGTCACCTGGGGGGGCGTGGCCTCGCAAGGGGTCACTGCTCTGCCCGGGGTGGCTGTGGCCGGCGGGGGGCGTGGCCTTGGCGGGCCCGCTGCCTCCTGTCCCGCCTACCCCCTCAAGCAGCATAGTGCCCCCAAAAGTCGGTAGGGAGTTGTCGGGGTCCCCAGCCCGCTTACCCCCATCTGGTGGTGCGGGGGCTCTGGCGCTCCTTGGGAAGCCGGCGGGGGCGAACAGCAGAGGGCAGGGTGCAGTGGCAGTGGCCGTCCCTGCCCTCAGTGCAAAGACACCGCAAAAAGAAAAAAAAGTGGAGCCAGAGAACCCAGGAGCTGCTGCTGCTCCCAGGCTTGGGCAGGGCGTACTGAGTGCGCTCTGCTCAGAGGTATTTAAAGGGGCAGTGGCACTCCTGGACAAGAGTTGGAGCAGTGCCAGCAGCTCCAAGGAGCAGAGCACTGGCCAGTCAGCGCCCCCAGCAGGCAGGCAGGGGTACTGCAACACCAAGTCTGCTAATGTAAATAGTGGTCTATCTGGAAGTGAGAGTGGGAGTGAGATAGGAGATATTTTTGAAGAGCTGTTTGAGGACATAAATGGTGATGTGAGCGATATGGATGAGGGAGTGAGTCCAAGTGTGAATGTGGCAATAAATGCTGGAGTGAATGCCGGAGCGAGTGGAAATAATAAAAGAGTGAACAGGAGAGTGAATGAGGGTGCTGGCACAAGTGGTGGTAGTGGTGGGAGGGCTGGCCCGTCTGCCCCCCCAGCCGCGAGGCCCCAACGTAATTATGCGGGGGCCGCGGCTGGGGGTCGGGGTGGTTCCGGGGGGGTCTCCTCGCCTCCGGGCTCCGGGGACGGCGGTTTGCACCGCCGTTTCCTGGAGGCCCTCCAAAGGGGAGAAAGATCGATCATGGTAGAGGGGAGGACAGTGGACTTGTCTTTCTGGATAGAGAGACATGGCCTAGCAGCCTTCCAAAATCAAAGGGAGGGAGGGACTGTTTGGTCTCTCCCCACAGCCGGGCAAGAGCCGCCAAGAAGGAATGTGGTCCGTCTTAGGTGGGGGGGCAGTGAAGTTTGTCCACCTAGGAGCAAGGTGGTGGAGCTCCTCCTTAAGATGGGCTTCGGGGCGAATGACATCTTTGCCCTGATACATCCTTCGGCGTCCCGCTTCTTTGACGTCAGCTTCCTGTGGCCAGAGGGGCTTGAGTTCTTCTGGTCAAACTACGAGCTGGTGCGAGAAGAGTCTGGATGGCGAGACTTCGTGGCTCAAGCGGTGTCTCGCCAAAATTCTGTCAAGCGAGTGACCGTGGTTACATGTAACGAGTCACTCGCAGGCGTGGACATCATGACGTGGCTTTCCCGTTACGGGGAGGTCACCGAGGTCCCAAAAAAGAACAGGGACGAGTTTGGCATCTGGTCGGGGGGCTGGACCTTCATGGTCAAATTGAAGGTTTCCGGCGGCACGGTCATCCACATCCCTTCCTCGGCATTCCTGGGAAGGGACAGGATCCTGCTCTTCTACCAGGGGCAATCGAGGGTCTGCCACAAGTGCGGCGACCCCACCCACTTCAGCGCCAACTGCAAGGTGCAGAAGTGCGCGTTGTGTGGTGGGGTAGGTCACCTGGCTGCCTTGTGCAAAGACATTCGGTGCCACCTGTGTGGTGACCTGGGTCACCCTCTCAGCCGCTGCCCTCGCTCTTTCTCTAATGCCGCCACAGGCCCGGTGGGGGGAGACCGCGGGGGGGCAACCCCCAGTGGCGCTTCTTCTACTGTGGCAGGTGGTGGCGGAGGGGGAAGAGCTGAGGGGCCAGTGAGGAAGGGCAATGCTGCAAGGGGCCCCGCGTACCAGTGGAGGCAGGAAAAGCGCCAGGGAGGTAAGGGACAGGTGGAGCCTCGGGCAACCGGGGTGATGCCTGCTCCTCCCTCCAGGCCCGTGGCCAAAGCCTCTGAGGCCCTGGGGGAGAATGCGGTGAGTGAGGAGATCAGGAGGATGGAGAGAGAGGAGAAAGCGGCTGACTCGGACAATTCCTCTCAGTATGAAAGTGTTGATGAGGATGTCCAAGAGCAGCCTACAGCACCAGGTGGCAAAACCAGGCGTGCCAAGCGCAAAGCGGTGGGGAGGAAGGCTGGCAAGCCTTCAAAGTCCCCCCCGCCCCCGACCACAAGGGTGCATACGGAAGGGCCCGCTGACCCACCTCTGATCAGTCTCTCCAACCGGTTCAGCGCCCTCGGAGGTTCAGATGATGAACCGCAAGACAAGGGTACTGGGCCGGGGGCAACACCGGAGGGTCCTTCAGGGGATGGCGGAGTCCATCCCTCAGGGGGCCTTGTTCTTTCTGAGGGGGGGACAGACCTGGAACCCGGGGGCGAGGACACCGGGGGGGTGGGATGGACACGTCGGGAGCTTCCCTGAAAAGGAAGGTGTCTGACCCCTCCCCAGGTGGAGGTAATAGCGGGGTAGGGAAGAAATTGGCCATCCAACTCGATCACCCATGATGGCTGAACTCGCCCCGTTGACGCTGGTGTCCATTAATGTCGCCAGCATTAAGTCAGATGCGGCTCGCTTCACGGCCTTTGATTTTTTTCTCCCGGATTGAGGCAGAAATTTTATTCTTGCAAGAGACCAGACTAACAGACATGGGGGCCATCTATAAAGCACGGAGGGAGTGGAGGTGCGGGCCCTCATACTGGTCTCTTGCGGCTGAGCCGTATAGCGGGGTGGCAGTCCTTTTCAAGACTGCAGCAGTTGAATGCCGACGGGTTACTGAGTTGGAAATGGGGAGGTGCCTGATCCTAGATGTCTTCATGAGGGGACAAGAGCTCCGGCTCATCAACATCTACGGCCCGCAGTCCAAGTGGGACCGCAAATGTCTCTTCCTGAGGATCAAGCCCTTTCTTTTTACGAGCCGACAGGTGGTCTTCGGTGGGGACTTCAACACCATTACGAGGTCCCGTGACCGGGGGGGTCCCGGAGATCGCCTGGCTTATGATAGCGTCGCGTTGAATAGCATAGCCAGTGAAGCTCGCCTGGTGGATGTCCACATCCGGCACACCCCAGGTCACGGGGGTTTCACCTACCATAGGGGTAGCAGTAGGTCTAGAATAGACAGGTTTTTTTTTAAGGAGGACGCCATCTTTTCTGCTGTGTCTGCCGTTGAGGTGGAGTTCTCCGATCACTGTCTAATTTTCTTTTCTCTGAATGTTGCAGAGACTCCTCGGATGGGAAGAGGGCTGAAGAAGCTCAATTCGTCCCTGCTGGAAGAAGCGGAGGTGAGACAATCCTTCGAGGATTTTCTTCAGAGCCAGGTACCGCTGTTGGATCTCTGTAGTAGTAAGTCAGAGTGGTGGGAGATCTTCAAAAAGCGGGTGGCGGGGTTCTTCCGTCAGCTCTCGAGCCTCAGGAGTCTGAACAGGCACCGCTTGTACCAGGCTCTGGGGAGGAAACTCGAGCAGCTTGTCTCGACTGGAGGTGACCGAGAGGAAATCTCCAGAGTGAAATCTTTGCTCAAGAGGTGTCAGTATGATAGACACACATCTTTGGTTTTTGAGAGGGACTTCGGGAAGTACCGCTCGCCCGACCCTTACAGAAACTGTAAGATGTCAGTGAATTGTAAGATGGTGACAGGACTGATCGACAGTACGGGGTCCCTGAACAGATCCAAATCAGGGATCCTGGAGGTGGTCAGATCCTTCTACTCACACCTCTTGGAAAAGAAGGATCTGGATTGGGACAGAATGTCGGCTTTCCTGGCTGAAGCCGTCCCTGAGCCAGGGGGTGATCCCTCTCTTGGTGTTTTGGCAGAAGAAATCAGGGAAGAGGAAGTGAGACTGGCCATTGATGGGCTTCGGCCCAAGAAATCGCCAGGTCCGGATGGCTTAACATCTGAGTTCTATAAGACTTTTAGGGACTCCTTGGTCCCCCTGACAGGGGTCTTTAATGAGTGTCTCTCCTCGGGCACTCTTCCCGGCTCAATGAGGAAGTCAGCCCTCATTATTCTGTCAAAGGGTAAGGATCCGGGTTTTTGTAAATAGTAAAATTGTAAATAGTAAACCAGTAAAATCGGTGAGGTGTGAATGGGGGTGAATGGAGTGAGAGTGAGGTGAGTGGTTTATGTTTCTTTGCATTTTCTTTTAAGTGGATTCCTGCTGGGGGACCCTAAGCTGCCGAGCTCAGTGGAGGACAAGGTAAGGATTTGGACTTTCAGTTGTTTGCGCATGTTTTGCACATTTTATGTCTGTCTATGTTGGTTTTCTTTAGTTTATGTATTGTGGTTTGTTTCTGAGTGTAATTTTGATAATTTTGTAAAATAAAAGAGTTGGAGGATAAGACATGATGTAACAGCAGAATAGTGAGTGCAGCTCTGGGGGTGACTGTGACTGGCGCTCCGCTCTCCGCACAATGTCTCCTTCCATTGGAATCCGGTGCTTCGTCTCTTCGGGATCCGGCTCGGAGCGGAGCGGATTGACCTCCAGTCCGGAGAGGACGGGGCCATTGTTATGTGATCCCATCCTGTCACCTGCTCCAGCACTGACACAGTGTAACAAACCCTCAGCCCAGGGGAGAGGTGTATGTCTCATAGAGGATGGTCTGCACTTGATACATTGTAGCGAACCTTCAGCTGTCACCAGTAATAGGTGCAGACAGACATCCAGCTTCTGAGCGCAGCAGAGGAGACACAGACTCTGTTACAAGCTGCAGACTGATCTCCATTGTATTGGGACGCCGGCCCTTTAAGCGCGGGCTCGTAGATTGATGACACTTTGTGACTGCAGATTCTTCTTCTTTAGATTTTCATTCTGCTCAAATGAAACTGTTGGATGGCGAGGTGTGGACCCCTGTAACCCAGAGCGGACCCCCATAGAGCGGCGTCACTGCGGCCCCCTGTAGCTGCAGCGTCTGACCAGACACCAAGAATCCTGGTCACTTACTGCAAGTAAAATATTATCAAACAACAAATGAAGGAAAAACATCAATAAATAAATAAATAAATAAAGGTGAAAGTGAGAAATGTCCCCGAGGTGCAGAGGTGACGTCCTGCTCCGTTATTTCTATTGATTATCCTCCCAGGTATCAGGACAGGTGGATACAATGTATCTGGTCACACAGTGCTCTAGACTGCAGGGATACAGTGTAGCCACCACCGGAGCAGACTGGATGCAACTGTAACAGACCCTCAGCTGAGAGCAGTCCTAGCTACAGCCAGACAGTGACCAGGACCTGCAGAGTAAAGCGAGTGACTGCGTCATACACACAGAGCGCGGCCCCCGGGGAAACACTGAGTGTCTGGAATGTGACTGCCGCACGGAGAACACCTAGAACATGGAGGCTCTGGGGGTCTGTGCACACGCCGCAGATTCTGCGGATTACAGTACCATAATATCCTATGGGAAATGGAAACCGCTGTGCAGACGGTGCGGATTTTTCCACGCGGATTTGCCGCGGTTTCTAATCCGCAGAAAGAATTGACATGTGAGTTCTTTCTGCGGATTCCGCTGCGGTTTACCATCTCCTCCATTGTAGAGGTGATAATCCGCAGCCTAATCCGCAGGTCTTTTGACCTGAGCATTTACTTGCGGATTTTCCAAACTCCGCGCTGCCAAATCTGCAGAGCATTCCGCAGCGTGTGCACGTACCCTTATGGATTCATCTCACACAGCTTTACACACATTATCTCCCCTGTCCCCATCGGGGCTCACACGCTACATTCCCTATAAGTCTCAGGAGTGTGTGAGGAAACAACAGAGAACATAGAGACTCCTGCAGATGTCGTCCTGTTGGGATTTGAACACAGGACCCCAGTGCGGTAAAGTAACAGAGCTAACCACTGAGCCACTGTACAGTGCTAACCACTGAGCCACCGTACACTGCTAACCACTCCGCCACGGTACAGTGCTAATCACTGAGCCACCGTACATTGCTGACCACTGAGCCACCATACAGTGCTAATCACTGAGCCACCGTACAGTGCTAACCACTGATCCTCCATACAGCGCTAACCATTGAGCCACCGTACAGTGCTAACCACTGAGCCACCGTACACTACTAACCACTGAGCCACGGAACAGTGCTAAACACTGAGCCACCGTACAGTGCTAACCACTGAGCCACCGTACACTACTAACCAATGAGCCACGGTACAGCGCTAACCACTGAGCCACCATACAGTGCTAACCACTGAACCACCGTACACTACTAACCACTGAGCCATGGTACAGTGCTAACCACTGAGCCACCGTACAGCACTAATCACTGAGCCACCATACATTGCTAACCACTGAGCCATGGCACAGTGCTAACCACTGAGCCACCATACAGTGCTAACCACTGAGCCACCGTACAGTGCTAACCACTGAGCCACCATACAGTGCTAACCACTGAGCCACCATACAGTGCTAACCACTGAGCCACCATACATTGCTAACCACTGAGCCACGGTACAGTGCTAACCACTGAGCCACCATACAGTGCTAACCACTGAGCCACTGTACAGTGCTAACCACTGAGACACTGTACAGTTCTAACCACTGAGCCACCGTACAGTGCTAACCACTGAGCCATGGTACAGTGCTAACCACTGAGCCACCATACAGTGCTAACCACTAAGCCACCATACAGTGCTAACCACTGAGACACTGTACAGTGCTAACCACTGAGCCACCTTCCAGTGCTAACCATTGAGCCACCATACAGTGCTAACCAATAACCATTGAGCCACCATTCATATGAGCCCCCCAGCTGTAAGAAGTCGAACCCTCTGTGCCCGGACCCTGATATCAGACGTCTCTCCCAGGCTACAGATGTACATGAATTGGCCAGTGTGCGCCGTCTGGGTGTGATATATGCGGAAGACAAGGGGTCGTATTCCAGATACTCAGCGCTTGCGGCATCTCCACACACACAGGGACGACCATGGTCTTTGGATTATGGACAGGAGATTCTCACAACATTAGAATATCACCAAAAAGTGAATTTATTTCAGATCCTCAATACATAAAGCTTGTCGGCAGAGGGAAGCATGAAGAGCTGTAACATGTCCTGGTAGACGGCTGCGCTGACTTTGGTCTTGATAAAACACAGTGGACCTACACCAGCAGATGACACGGCTCCCCAAACCATCACTGATTGTGGAGACCTCACACTAGACCTCCAGCAGCTTGGATTGTGGCCTCTCCACTCTTCCTCCAGACTCTGGGACCACTGACCACAGTCTGGATCTTCTCCTTGGCCCAGGTAAGACGCTTCTGGCGTTGTCTATTGGTCATGAGTGGCTGACACAAGGAATGTGACACTTGTGGCCCATGTCCTGGATACATCTGTGTGTGGTGTGAAGCAGTGACTCCAGCAGCAGTCCACTCCTTGTGAATCTCCCCCACATTACTGAATGGCCTTTCCTTAACAATCCTTTCCAGGCTGCGGTTATCCCGGTTGCTTGTGCACCTTTTTCCACCACACTTTTTCCTTCCACTCCACTGTCCACTAATATTCTTGGATACAGCGCTCTGTGAACAGCCGGCTTCTTTAGCAGTGACCTTTTGTGGCTTCCCCTCCTTGTGGAGTGTGTCAGTGACTGCCTTCTGGACATCTGTCAGGTCAGCAGTCTTCCCCATGATTGTGGAGCTACGGAAACAGCCTAAGGCTACTTTCACACTAGCGGTTTTTTTGCGCTGCGCTGCGTGCGCAGTGTAAATGCATACAAAAAACGAATAAGCGTTTTGTATGCGTTTGCTTATTTTTTGCGCATGCCTCTTAACAATTTTTACTCTAAAAACGCATGCGCATAGACTGTAATGTGCATTTTTGCGCATTCCATGCGCATTTGTGTGCATGCGTTTTTTTTAAAACAGGTTGGGCGCACAGAAAATGCAACAGGGTGCATCCGGCATGCATAGGCGCACACTGCAAAAAACCGCATGTGCACAAAAACACATACAAACGCTAGATAATGCGCACCCATGTTAAACATAGGGGCGCAGTGCACATGTATGCGCACGCAGCGCAGCGCAAAAAAACGCTAGTGTGAAACCAGCCTAAGTCCTGTATATCCCTAGAACTAGGCCCTGGATAGGGAGGGGTCAGTCCCCACTGTAAACTAAAGACAAAAAGGTAGACAGACATGGGAAATGAACCTAGCTTGAGCAAACTCCAAGACGTAACATCAATCGTCCTCAAATAGCTCCAGAGAGGAAGTAACTGACTGCTATAGTGCCAAGCCTTCACAAGGGAAAAATATGACTATCACCAGCAAACCTCTGCAGAAAACTGGGGATTTATAAACACCCAGGTGCAGGTGTGTCTAGAGCCGGAGGGAGGTTGCCACTGGGTCCAAGAGTCAGAAGGATTAAGGTGTGTATAATGCCAAATGCAGAGACCTTCTGCAGTCAGATGCAGTGCGACTGTCTGTTGCATCTGACACACCAGTGACATTCTCTTAGGCAAAAGTACTGAGTCCAGAAAATTCTTATCTTCTCTCGCTGACAACTGTCAGGAACACCATGCTGCAATTGCTCACTGAGCCAGTGCGCGTGTCCTGAGTAAAACAAACTATTCCCAAAGATACCTGTGGAGCGGGGGAGCAACGGTGAAGATGTGTGCTTCAGACAAACAGGACCTGAAGCACGTGACTGCTGTGGTCTTGGCCAAAGCTCCCGAGAGCTAGGAGCTGAAGGAAAACTCCTAGAAGGGCAACTACAGGACAAAGTTACCAAGGGACATAGACAGGGACATAAACCAGATCAGGCCGGGGTCAAAGCACGAGATAGCATGACAGTACCAAAGGATTAGATAGAACGGATAGTCAGGACATAGCCTAGGGGTCATACACAGGGCAGCACAGTACAAGAGAAGCAGGCAGAGGGTAGTCAGGACTTAGTCAAGTGGTCATACACCGAGAGGCAGCACAGTGCAAGAGAAGAAGGCAGAGGGTAGTCAGGATGTATCCAAGGGGTCATACACAGAAAGGGCAGCACAGTACAAGAGAAGCAGGCAGAGGGTAGTCAGGACGTAGCCAAAGGGTCATACACAGAGAGGGCAGCACAGTACAAGAGAAGCAGGCAGAGGGTAGTCAGGACGTAGCCAAGTGGTCATACACCGAGAGGCAGCACAGTGCAAGAGAAGCAGGCAGAGGGTAGTCAGGACATAGCCAAGTGGTCATACACCGAGAGGCAGCACAGTGCAAGAGAAGCAGGCAGAGGGTAGTCAGGACGTAGCCAAGTGGTCATACACCGAGAGGCAGCACAGTGCAAGAGAAGCAGGCAGAGGGTAGTTAGGACGTATCCAAGGGGTCATACACAGAAAGGGCAGCACAGTACAAGAGAAGCAGGCAGAGGGTAGTCAGGATGTAGCCAAGGGGTAATACACGGAGAGGCAGTACAGTACAAGAGAAGCAGGCAGAAGGTAGTCAGGATGTAGCCAAGGGGTAATACACGGAGAGGCAGTACAGTACAAGAGAAGCAGGCAGAGGGTAGTCAGGATGTAGCCAAGGGGTAATACACAGAGAGGGCAGCACAGTAAAAGAGAAGCAGGCAGAGGGTAGTCAGGATGTAGCCAAAGGGTCATACACTGAGAGGCAGCACAGTACAAAAGGGGCAGGCAAAACTTGTAACAGGGACGCAGTCTAATCCGAACCAGAGAGACGTAAAGAAGCACAGGCACAAAGCACTGGTACAGGCACAACAGGGTCAAACACACCCAAGGGTCAGAGTATAAGCGACAGGGAATGGCCCCACAATGAGGCTATAAGAAGCTTCCCAGAATCCTAGAGTGAGGCCAGTGAGCCTTACTTCTATACCAGGACTGGCGACGGCAACGTACTAGTCACTACAACGGCAGTTTGCAATTTTCACTTGGCAACATTCATTGCTGCTTGTTTCTGGAAAATATCCATGCAGACAACATTGGCACTACACATGTAAATAAATTCCCCAAGGGGCATAATTTCCAAAATGTGGTCACTTGAGGGGATTCTGCTCTTCTAGCAATTAGGGGAGTCCGCAAACTGTTCTAGGAAAATCTGAGCTCCAGGAGGCAAATAGCACTCCGTTCCTTATGAGTCTCTCCTTATGGCTAAGTAGTACTGTACAGCCACATATGGGGTATTTCTACATTCAGCAGAAATTGTGGGACAAATTATGGTGCCATTCTTACCCATTTCCCAGTGTAAAAATGTTTGTTGGTAAAAATCTATTTATTTTTTTATTCACTGCCCAATGGTATAAAATTCTGTGACACACACACATGTGTCAATATAATCACTGCACCCCTAGATTAGTTCATTAAGAGGTGTAGTTTGTAAAATGGCTTCACTTATGGGGGGCTCCGCTGTTCTGGCCCCTCATGGGCTCTCCCAGTGGGTCAGGGCACCTGCAAACCATAACAATATAATCTGGCGCTCCTTGCCTTCTGGGCTTTGCACTGTGCCTGAAAAATATTTCCCGATTACATGTAGGGTATTGGCACACTCAGGAAATAATGGACCTCAGTTTGTTGTAAAAAAAAATTACTATTAGCCCTTAGAAAATGTAAAAACTTGGGGCTAAAGCAACATTTTAGTGGTAAAAAATGTAATTTATTCTTTCTTCACCGCTCAGTGGTATAACATTCTGTGAGGCACATGTGGTGCCAATGTAGAGTCGAGGGCCGGACTGGGGGGGTGGTCCCTCTATTACCGCGCAAAGACGTCACAGACACAAAATGGAGGCAGGTTTCGGGTGCAACAGGTCCAAGCTTATTTCTAACCGTCTGTCTGATGGCCCCAGCAATACACCGCAATTTTTTAACTCAGTGACGTACCCGCCAGCTCGGTCACTGTGCCGCCTTAGGCCTGTACACCAACAGCAATTTTACTGATCAGAGGTCATCGTTATTTTGGTATGATTTCCTCCGGGGCCTCGTCTGTACTGCGGTACTTCGTGTCAGGACCACCCCCTGACTTTCTCTCTCCTCAGTGCCCTGGTTGAGCTTTCCTCACAACACCCACTTTGCCACAGGCTCCTCTCCTCTTGAGCTCCTCCCGGGGACTGGAACTTTCTGGAACCCTCCTGTCAAATTTATAACTTTCCCGCTTCCCTGTAACTCCGCCCCCCATGACCAACGGTTTCTAAAGCCCTAAGCTGCTGTCAAGTCCTGAACTTACACTCCTCCCTGCCATCTTGTGGTCAACCCAAGGTACTGCATTCCATCTACACATTTCTAGCTGTCTCCCTTCTGTCATAACTGACATCCGTCAAAAGTGTGCAACACGTCCTTTCTTCCTACTAACAAGTCCGTCCGTCAGGTCACCTTCCCTACACCAATATGATCACTGCACCCCTAGATGAATTCATTGGGGAGTGTTCTTTGTAAAATGAGTTCACATATAGGGGTTTCTGTTCTGGCACCTCAGGGGCTCTGCCAATGTGACATGGCACCCTCAAACCATTCCAGCAAAATCTGAACTCCAATTTGGCGTCTCTTCCCTTCTCAGTTTTGCACTGTGCCTCAAAAGTAGCATTCCCCCACATATGGAGTATTGGCGTACTCAGAAGAATTTGCATTACAAATTGTATGGTGCAATTTCTTCTGTTACCCTTATGAAAATGCTAACTTTGGGGCCAAAATAACATTTTTGTGGGGAAAATGTCATTTTTTTATTTTCACTGCTCAACATTATAAACTTCTGTGAAGCACCTGGGGGTTCAAGGTGCTCACCACACATCTAAATACATTCCTTGGGGGGTCTAGTTTCCAAAATGGGGTCACTTTTGGGGGTTTCCACTGTTTAAGCACATCAGGGGCTTTCCAAACAGGACATGATGTCCACTAATGATTCCCGGAAATTTTGCATTCATAAAGTCAAATGACGCTCCTTCCCTTCCAAGCCCTGCTGTGCGCCCAAACAGTAGTTTTCTCCCTCATATGGGGCATCTGCGTACTCAGGAGAAATTGCACTACAAATTTTATGCTGTAATTTCTCCTGTCTGAAAATGAAAATGCAATATTTTGGGCTAAAAACATATTTGTGGGGAAAATGTGATTTTTTTTTTTATTTTCACAGCTCAACGTTAAAACCTTCTGTGAAGCACCTGAGGGTTCAATATGCTCACCACACACCTAGATCAGTTCCCTGAGGGGTCTAGTTTGCAAAATGATGTCACTTGTGGGGAATTTTCACTGTTTAGGCACATCAGAGGCTCTCCAAATGCTACATGATGTCCGCCAATTGTTCCAGCAATTTTTGCATTCAAAAAGTCAAATAATGCGCCCAAACAATGGTTTTCTCCCTCATATGGGATATCACCATGCTCAGGAGAAATGACACAACAAACTTTGGGGTTAATTTTTTCTTGCTACCTTAGTCAAAACAAAAAAATTTGGATCTGAAGTAAATTTTTTGCAGTTGGCAACAGGGTTGCAATCCCCATTGGGCAGACGGCCTGACATGGAACAGCAGCATGTAGCAGTGGCCACTGTCAGGAAAATATGAGTTATTTCCTAATATCCTAGGTACACATCCAGGGCTGCCTGTTGCCCTCTCCCCATTGGTTTGTAAAAGACCAAACTTCACAAGTGATCCCCCTCACTGCTGCAGCTCCCCCTCGGTCTGCCTCTGTGAAATTCTATCCACTCCACCCTCCCTTCAGCAAATGGTCACTTTTATTGCATCTGGCCAAGTTAAGTGTGTTTTTTTCTTTTCCCTCCAAGATTTCCTTTGTCCTAATCCTAAAATGCTCAAACTCAAATTTAATAACTCGCAGTGGACCTATAAACATGAAACTTGAGATCCCAGGAGCTGGGCACGTAGGCTAAGCCTGGCAGCGCTTTGCGGCCTGTATGGCCATCAGAAACCTGGGAAATGAGTTTCTGCCCCCCCCCAGTAACACACAGACATGCTGCGTTGGGTCTCAAAAGAAATGTAAATTCGCAGGAGAAAATATAATGCCCCTGTTGTCACCCTGTGATCTTCTCAGCCAAAGATCTGGCAAGGAGAAGCTTTTACTAACTTTCCAACATAGGAGGTCCCACTCAGGAACAGCCCATATATGAGGTCAACAAAAGAGCTCAGGAGAGACAGCCAGCAACAGGCTGTAGACTAAAACTTTTCTGTGGAATTCTCTCCTCCAATCATAAACACATAACCCCTAAAATGATACTTTATTTAGTTAAAAAGACCAAAAGTTGGTCATACACCAAAATACCAAAGTGACAAAAATCAAACCAAAACAGTGTCCAAACAAAACCCCTTAAGGGAACAACTAGGAATCCCTCCTAGATATCTTGAGCTTTCTCCTGCCTGGCCACGGAGGTTGGCACCCTAGGGGGGACGTTGTGGCACCCCCGCTCAACGATGGCTATCCCTGGGGGCCCTGATATGCCCTGCAGCCACTAGGGATACCCTCTACCCGATATTAAAGGGACCCCTAGTCCTAGACAGATATGATACTGCTCTAGAGAGGACCCTAAGCCCCTTAAAAGTTAAAATCAAGGAACACATATAATATATATAGTACCAGGTGGTATCATGGGTATAATGAACCCCTCAAAAAGTGTCAATCACAGTATATGATATATAAATGTGTCGGGGGATTCACAGACTACATTATAGAGTAACAATGAGCTGGCAATGATATAACCTTATGGTCATCAGATAAATTTTATGCAAACAGCAATTTTAATAGACTCAGATCTTTGCCAATGGAGGTGCTATACACTGTCTCCTTAGTGTTAGCACTCTCCTAATGCCCAATGGCTATAATACATGGCTCCAACAGCTTCTAGTCTATGCCAGCCTCAATCAGAGATATATACAGAAAAACACAGAGTTGCAAAAAAAATGATACTCATCTGTGTCATTCATCATCTGCGTCACCCGCCACCTGTTATGGGTTAATTAACGCCTCAATGTGTTTCGCCAATTATGGCTCATCAGGAGGCCAGATAGTCCGATGCCATGTGTCCAAAATAAGGTGCAATAGTGTAGTGATACCTTATCCCGTTCCCTTTTAAAACCGCCGCCATCAGCGTGTGTGTAAACGCCCACCCATAATTGCATGATGTGGCGTCCTCCCTATAGTTTATTTGCGCATGTCCGAACATCACTATTCTGTGACCAATCAGGCGCCTGCATCAGGAGCATCACGCTGCCCTCACCACCTTAGTCACCAGTTCATGCGCACATCGCACAGGCAAATCCCTCATCACGCAGGCTCACCTCCCCCCGACCACGGATATCGGGAACTTCCGGAGGCTCATATATCGCGTCATCAAATGCTCCATTAGGCAGACTCAGGGAGCCGAGGCCTCAATCGCCATATCGGCATTGCCGGACTGCCAGACGTCAATCAGATCACCCATTTAGGTCTCACTGCGCATGCTCGGGGCTCCATCAAAATTGGCAACATCTCACCTACTCCTGTATATAAATTCCATATCACCGCTCCATAAATAAGCCACTCAGGGCTCCAGTGTGCAATCGCATTCAGCCAACTCGGCTAAATAAATTGTGTAAAGCAGCCTATAGAGAATTCTTTTATTGTCCATAATCCAGAGGATAAATAGTACTTTATTTTCATTAATCTCCTGTATCATATTCAGAACTCCCCAAGAACTGGGAGTGCCAGCAATTTAAGACGGCAGGCGGTAAAGGGAACCTGATGTATATAATATTCCATAATAATGTATGGGAATCCTCAAATACAGAGGACACCTAAAAACAAAATCCGGCACGGCCAATTAACTCCAAGGGTCACATCCCTTAGTCGTGGCTTATAAGAAACAGGCAAAAGAAAATTGCTCATTTAGCCCCTTCGGCTCCAGGGACTCCATCCTGAATATCCTCTCACACTCTCTTCTGAGGATCATTTTATCTACATTTCCCCCTGTCGGGTTTATATTCACAACCTCTATTATGTTGAATTTAATTTCACCAGGGTCACCTTTATGGAATAACCACATATGTTTCGTGAGTGGGGTCTCCCTTTGATTTCTGATGTCACCCACATGCTCCCCCACTCTCCTCCTAAACTCCCTCTTGGTCTTCCCTATGTAATCTCTAGGGCAGGAACAAGTGGCCATGTACACAACCCCTGTGGTTTTACAGTTCGAGAAGTCCCGTTGATAAAAGGGCTTCCCCGTACTTGAACTGCAGAAAGATTTTCCAGGTCTCATGAACTTATAGAACCTGCAGTCTCCACACCTAAAGAAACCACAGGGTTTCCTCTCCAACCATGTGCCACTGACCCTTGGTCTCCTATATTGGCTTTGTACTAGCATATCCTTAATGGATTTGCCCTTCCTGAAAGTTATATTAGGGCGCTCACCCAACACATCCTTAAGGTCTGGATCTAGTCTTAGAACATCCCAGTGTCTAGATAGAACTTTCCAGACCTCTTGATGTCTGGTGTCAAATGTCCCAATGATCCTTATTTGATCCGCCGAATCCTCCGCTACACGTTTTTGAAGTAGTTGCTATTAGCTTTGCTCGCAAAGTCATACGTGGTGTCGAGAACGTGACTTGGATATCGCTTCTCCTGGAAACGGCAAAACATGTCCCCAGCTTGTCTCTGAAAAACATCATTCCTGGAGCAATTTCTTCTCAAACAAAGGAATTGTCCCTTAGGAATGCCTCTCTTGAGAGGAACCGGATGGTGGCTCTGCCAGTGTAGCAGACTGTTAGTACTGGTCTGTTTGAGATATATACTCTTAGAGATACCTCCCATTCTGTCTTTTTTGATCTTAATATCCAAGAATGGTATCTCAGACCTGTGGATCTCAGAGGTGAATCTGAGACCCACATCATTTTGATTTAGTTCTCTCACAAACTCTGCAAATTGGACCTCCAACCCCGTCCATATCACAAACACATCGTATATGAATCTGTACCACATAGAAACCAGACTATGCCACTATTTCTCTTCATCCCCAAAAACGATAGTCTCCTCCCACCAGCCCAGGAACAGATTTGCATACGACGGGGCACAGGGACACCCCATCGCGGTGCCCCTGAGCTGGTGGTAGAATTTCCCATCGAACGAAAATGCATTATGAGAAAGTGTAAACCTCAAAATGGATGCCAGAAAAGCATTATGCCCTCTGCATGTCACTGACCTTTGACTCAAAAAATGTTCAACACCCCTAATCCCTGCTTTATGAGGTATATTACTGTATAAAGCTTCTATGTCAATTGAAGCTAACGATACATTCTCCTCACGATGTACACCCTCCAATTTTAACAAGAGGTCTGATGTATCCCTCAAGTATGAACGGAGAGATACTTCAAAGGGGCGCAGAATCTGGTCAATATACAGCCCACAATTTTGTGTCAGAGAGTCCACACCTGATACAATAGGCCTCCCTTTTAACGGGTCCAGGCCCTTATGTATCTTTGGTACTGCATAAAATGTTGCTGTCAATGGAAATTTAGGGAGAAGAAATTCAAATTCTGTTTTCGAGATCAAGCCATCCACTAATGCCTCATCCAGGAGTGAACGAAGCTCCTCCTTGTATGCATTCATGGGGTTCCCTGTCAATACCTCATAAGTGGAATCATCCTGTAGTATTGCATTACACATAGTCCGATACTCGGTGTGATTTAAAATCACCAAATTTCCCCCTTTATCAGAGGGTTTCACCACTAGTTGGTCATTCTTTTTAAGGGCCTCCAGGGCTGACCGCTCACTCGCAATCAAGTTATCTTCATTTTCCCACTCTGGTTTTGTCAATTTCTTGAGATCCCTCTCTACAAGCAGGGCAAATATATCAATGTTTCCCATATCACCTTGAGGTGGCATTTTATCACTTTTATTCCTCAAAGAGGTGAAGGGGCCCTTTCCGGCATCAGGGACCCTATCATTTTCCCTTAAGAGACCAAGAAGCACTTCATACCCCTCTATATCTTCCTCACTGAGGCCTTGTTGTCGACATGTCTCTCGACTATTGTGTCTAAAAAAAATTTTCCACTTTAATTTTCTGGAAAACAGGTTCAGATCCTTTACCCATTCAAAACAGTTAAATTTATTGGTTGGCACAAAATTCCACCCTCTCGAAAGGACATTCTGTTCATCATCACTAATAAGGGTGTGCGAAGACAGGTTCAGGATCTGTCCCCTCAATGATTGAATCGGGTTCTGAGTTGATAGCCCGTCCTCGCACCTTGTTCCAAAAAAGAGGAAGAGGAGGAAGAGGGAGCAGAGGGATGAGTTGACCCAGGTATCATATTGGATGTCAAAAACGAGGACTGTGTTCTCATGCCTCCCCTGTATGGCCCTCTTCGCCTTTTTCCAGATCTGCCCCTCCCCCCCTGCCATTTTTGTTTGGGTAAGCTCTCCCTATATTGATGTCCACTGCTCAATGATGCCTCTGTCCTTTCTGTATCAGAAGTGTCTATATCCGAGGAGGAAGCCTCTAACTGTCTCTCTTTTTGATAGCTAAAAACCCGATTTTCATTAAAGTCTTTTAGATCTCTATGGAACTGAAGATGTTTCCGCACTTTCAACAGGGCTTGATATTTTTCAACCGAGATTTGCAATAACCCTTCCCTCCTTAAGGACTCGTTCAATCAGTTTATTTAAATCGTTAGTAGATCTCTTGAGTACCTTCTTTTCTTCAGTCAGTAGAATCTGCATGAATCTCATAGATGATTCTATAGAATCCTTGATCCATGCATTCATAAGATCAGGTGAGGCAATTCTGGGGGAAGGATTGATGTTTATCCTCAGACCCTTTGGGATAATTCGATTTTTCAAATAGTTCTCTAGGGTCCTTATCTCCCACCAGGATTTCAAAAAATCCTTGCACCCCATACACTTCATTAAACAGATTCTTGAGAGCCAGAGGACCAGTACTGTTCTCTGGTGTGCCCCCTATCCTAAATGCCTGATTTGCGTCTTCCAACCACAGATCTGAGTTAATGGGGCCCACAAGAGGAACAGTGCATATGTGAGGTCAACAAAAGAGTGGAAGTTCCTAAGTGTGTGAGCAAACCATAAAACGGGAACAACCATTTTGAGATGAGTACAGACCCCAGGAGAGACAGCCAGCAACAGACTGTAGACTAAAACTTTTCTGTGGGATTCTCTCCTCCCCTTTATCGACACTTTATGACATCGTCATACCAGTGACTGAGATATAGTAAGTTTCCTATTTTAATCCCTTCTATTTCTAACTGTACATATTGTATTTTGTCTCCTTTTGTAATATCTTTTGTATTTTTGTAAACACTGCCTATATTTTCTGGAGTAAACTTATAAATTTACTAGTTTTGTTCTCCTTGCTCTATGACTAAACCGACATGTACTCCGTGCCAAATCATGCTACATGGGGTTAGTTCCTGACCCGATATAGGCTTTAGTATCAAATGAGGAACTGGTGGCAGCGTAGCGTCCTGGGGGTATTGGGGGACACTGGCAGTGATGGATCGGAGGTCTATGTGTGTATTCCCGGCCTTGGACTCCTGATATACATACAACCCTCACTGCAGAGTGCCCGATAGCCAGTATGTAACAAGGCAGCCTTTCCGGCAACTACTCATCCTAGATGCAGTTCCCTGACTGACCTGAGAGTAAGGGGTGTGCCAGAGAGCTGCAAATTCCTAACCGGAACAGAAAGTGGAAAAAAAAGTTTGAGTTATATCCCTGACAGTCACTAAAGGCCGAACCCAGGGGTGGAGGGGTTTGGAAGTGCGTTCCTTCAGGCGGCAGGGAGGATGCAGCCTGCTGGGTGCTGGCTCATCAGGGCTACAGGAAGTGCAGTCACAGCAGCAAAACACAGTTCCAGTGGCTTGGGAGACAGCATTCGGCCTTCCTGATTTTGGCAGGGAGGGCCTGAAGAGGCTGTTGGGTCTGACATGGGGGATACAGCGAGGACTTGCAGGGGCAGTCTTTACCGCGGGGCCCTTCTGAC
Source organism: Dendrobates tinctorius (assembly GCF_039654945.1). Lineage (NCBI taxonomy): Eukaryota > Metazoa > Chordata > Amphibia > Anura > Dendrobatidae > Dendrobates > Dendrobates tinctorius. The sequence goes on along the minus strand of NW_027361903.1, from coordinate 1,085,553 downwards.
GCCATCTTTCAGGGGTGATTAGCAACTGATGGAAGAAGTTTAACAGGACAGGATTTCCTTGGAGGCGGAGCATCAGCATCGCCAGGTTACTCCTTCTGCAGCCTTATCAAGGCATAACAACGTGCTGGAAAATCGGGAGATCAGTGGAGAAAAAGGAGAGATTTCTCCGGGATTGTCCGTTAACAAGAAATATCCATCTCGAGGTAGTGCAGCTGGTCTGAGAACTTCTCCTAGGCAGCCTGGTGAGGAGACATCAATTGTTGATACTTTACTTGTTGGGGGTTAGTAATTCTGGGGTTATTACTGGTGATAGTCAAGGGTTACCATGGGGGGCATTTGTTGGGAATTTTGCAGGTTGTGCTCAATCAGCGGGCTGTGGTGAGTGATCCAAGGTCTCCAGCAGTGGCATGGGCAGCTCCCGTGGACACTGGGATGGGAATGGGGCAGTCTAGGGCTGTAACACATGCGGATGCATGTTGCGTTCCCGTGCAGTTGACGGGCACGTCAAAACGACACATGGAAGAAGTATGCAGCCCTACGCAGTGCACCCAAACACAAGTGTGAACCTGGCCTTAATTCTGAGGACATTTGCAAATTGGTTTCAGGAATTCCCAATTTTGCCAAGTGTTATTGGGGAAAAAGAGCCAGAGCCGAACGCGATAGGTGAGGCATACAGAGTTTATGTTAGTTTGGCATGGCTCAGATATGATGAGTAATTTAGGCAAAAGAAGGCCATGAGGCCTGGCATGCGGTGGGATCATAAGGATATTTCCATATGGATGCGTTTGATGAAAGCTCTTGCAACTCAGCCCTTTCGTGGAGGTGCTGGAGGTTCTAGCTCAGCCAGTGGGTCTTCAGCGTCCCAAAAGACAGGATTCTGTTGGCAGTTTAACGAGGGGCAGTGTAAGTTTGGGGCGACATGTAAATTTAAGACTGAGAGCTCCAGTTGTGGGGGTAGTCAAGGGCTCAGCAGATGTTTTAAGTGAGCAAAGGGAAAGTCAGGTTAAGGTTCTGGCAAAAGGGAGGTCACCAGTAAGGATTGAGGTGATGCTTTCATTTTTAAATAAATACCCGGATTCTGAAGCGGCCTGGTTAATTGAGTTTGGGTTTTTGGAAGGAGTCAGGATTTTGTTTAATCTGGGAGCACCTAAGTTTTGGCCAAGCAATCTGAAGTCTGCAATGGAGCATCCTGAGGTAGTGATGGAGAAGCTGAACAACAAACAAGTATTGGGGTGCATGGTGGGTCTTATTCATGGGTGGAATTGAGGATTTCCCCCTTGGGAGTTGTTCCCAAGTGGGAACCTAATAAGTTCTGGCTCATCCATCACTTATCTTATCCTTCTGGGGATTCGGTGAATGACGGCATCTCGGCAGAGTTATAATCAGTGTCTAATGTTTCGTTTGATAGGCACTGGATTTGGTGAGGGTAGAGGGGCAGGGAGCTTTGATGGCAAAATCTGATGTTGAAGTACCTTTTTGCCTGCTCCCAGTGCATCCTGACTGTCTTCATCTGTTGGGGTGGAAACATTTTTAAGGATCGGTGTTTACTAGTGATGAGCAAGCATGCTCGCCACTATTCGGTGCTCGCATGAGCATCGCACTGCTCGCGATTGTGGGAAGGTAGGAAGATGCAGTAATGGACCGGAGGTAGAACAAGGGTTAACGTGGTTTAAGTTAACAGAGGATACTCCACGCAGGGAAAAGAGATAGAGTTGAATTAAGGAGGGGGTTTGTAACTTGGGAAAAACAGGTGCAGGTAAGCAAGGCAAAAAGTTCAGAAGTAATAGACTTATCAGTCTAACAACGTCAGAAGTTGGACTCCTGGATGCAAACGGTGGTGCTAAGGCCGCGGCGCGTAAGTGGGTCCGATGTAGTCCTGGAGAAGATGGCGTCCTGGATCCCAGTGGTGGCGGTGATTCCTCGTGGTCCTGATGGGGGTCCTGGGACCGGAAGGTGAAGAGCAGGCAGGGATAAAGTCTATAACCCCAGCAAAGGCTAGGGCTACTCTGCGGTTAAATCCAGACTGATCAGGAAACAGTTCACAGCGGGTCTCCCGGCTTCCCTGCAGGTACGTGCGTGTGTCTATGTTCTGACTGTGGACCTTGTCACTCACAGTCAGCGGTGTCAGTGGCGTCAGGGGTGCCAGCGGACACGGGGGAAGTTTCTGTCAACAGTCTCTAGTCGTAGATCTGAGGCCCCTTGGACTTAGGCCTGCTCCATCTCGGTGCTCAAAGGTCGGAGCGCTGACACTGACCTCCTGCGTGCTGTACTTTTTCGCCAAGACTGTCTGGTTTTCCTTGTGCCGTGGCTTTTTTAGCTTAGCCATGCCCCCAATCCCTGAGTGCAAAGGTTGGTCCGGGGCCTTAAGCTTTCCCCGTGCAACATAGGTGACAGGCCATCAGTTCCGGATCCGTCACCGAAAAGGTACCCCCTGATCCTGTTCTTCTCCTTACACGATGCTTGGAGCTCGCCGAGTATTAAAGGGGTTGCTCGGCTGGAACACGGGTCCCCACCCGTTTGGTGCTCTTTAGAGAGCCAATAAACATGCAGGAATTGTCTGCCACACACTGTAATGTCGCAGCCATGTTGGCTGTGGCATTACAGTGATTGGTTTGCCGCACAGCGTCAGCAGGTCTGTTTCAGATCTGATGCCGCCATTCTCGTCACATGCTGTGTCTGTGTGTGCGGCTATGTGTGCGTGTCTGTGTGTGTGTGTCTGTAGGTGTGTGCGGGTGTCTGTGTGTGCGGTAACACTAATGCCGGTACTGTCAGTCACAGCGCTGCGGGATCATGCTGGCAGATTCCACAGCTGACCGTGAACCGCAGCGATGAAGAAGGCTTAGCCTGATGAGACTACTGCTCCCATCGGGCCACTGATAACAGTGACAGCAGGTGTCGCTGATGGGAGAGTAGTATCATCTGCCGGCACCTGTGCTTACTGTTTTTTTAAAAAAAGTGAAATTACATACATATTCATTATTCCTATAATACATACATATTGCTACATAAAATATACATATTCACATAGAAATAAAAACACATTCTGCTCACCGCACACCAAATCACCGACGCCCTCGTCTCCTAGAAATGACGTAAAATAATAAATCAACATATACTCCAGATTGTCACACGGCGATCTCATGTGTAGAACAGTCTCATCTGGAGACACTACATCATGCTTAGACACGGAAGTGTCAGCTTCTACCACTGTGCCACCAACGGAGAGCGACAGCTCCACACCAGAACCTACCGTGTGGAACCTTCTTTTGTCAGCATCTGTGAAAAGATCCCTGTCCAATATAGAACCCATTACTCTGGGTCCCTCACCTTAACACAAGTCCAGTCTTTCCCAGTGGGGATACACCATATCATATTGTGTGAAATACTACACCACAGGGATAAGAACTATCTCTGACCTAAGATGCTTCACTAAATGGTCGGCTATGTGATCAAGGCTATTAACTGGCCGAAACGTCATTTTGCCTGTCGCTTCAGCACTCACTATTAATAAATCCTCACTTGAAGCATAATTTCCAACTCGTACGTGTGCAGTGATTTTTTGGAACTATCATCGGGAGATGTGACCGCTCTACCTGACCGGCGATACACTGACTGTCGTGTGTTTCTTTTAAAGGGGTCGGACAGAGAGAAAGTGGTTGATAAAGATGGGGACGACAAAATCCCTTGTTGGATTGTGATGTATTCATAGCTATGCGGTCACACATGAGAACAATACTCTGTGGTCAGACATGATGCAGTAAGGTGTGCAGTGAATCCATCAGCCCTAAAAGCTACCTCAACTAAACGCAAGCCACTAAGCTAAGCCGGTCCCAGGAGGACTCTGGTGCTCACACGCTCACCCATGTTCAGGAATCTGCTCTTTTGCCCATAGAGTAGCTGATGGCCAGTGGATCAAAGGTAACAGAGGTGTCAGCAGGGTCAGAACCAGAGAGAACACAAAGGGTCCCTCTAGTATAAGCGCACCATAGCTAAAAACTGGCCAGGGAAATGGGATTGGCCAGTCGGCTAGTTGTTTCCAATGGTAGTGGGCTGGTTGTCTCTACATGTGGGGTATATGATGATTGATCTCACAAATGACGGATTCTTCATTGTGCTCGTAGCCCGTTCCTCATTCTTCTTCTCCATATTTTCATACATGGTCACATTGTCTTGGTGGTCAGACGTCCACTTGGCTGTGACTTTCGGCTGCCAGCGGGTCTCCGGCCTGAAGCCCCTCAGTCTCCTTTGTGCCTTTACAGCTGTGGACTTCAGAGTGGATGTTTGGAGGTCTGTATTTGACCTTGATATGATGGCAGGACGCTGGAGACAAGTTATTCCACAGTGTGGTAGAAGAGACGGTGCATCAGCTGAGGCGGGTGACAACGCACAGGTGCTGCTGGACGGCGGCCAGTCCGTTATAGATAATTATTCTTTGTACTGCTTCCAGCCTATGAGCGCGGGACGTCCCGGCATTAATGATGTGTACATTAGACTCTTCACATTTGCACGCTCCTCTATTAATACTTCTGCAGCTTCTTCTCTGCACATTTCCATCCTGACGACTTCAGATCTCTCCTCTCATCCGCGTCTCTGAAAATAAGGTCCTGGTCCAACGGATCCATCAGGCGCAGTGTGCACGGCCATCTACCGGTGAGAAATACTTAACATAAGCTTTAGGGCTCATTCACACACCGACATGGGACAGCACATAGGTGCCGCATAGATGGTTGTGCAGTCACATCCCAGACCAAGACATCCATATGTCAGACCAAACTCAGACCAGGGTCCGGTATCATTTTTTTCAGGACCAGCTGCAAGAAATAAGACGTGTGAAAAAGAGCATAAAATATCATGTGCTGTCCACTAAAAACCGACTAGAACACATACGGGAGACACATATGTGTGAATGGGTCCAAATAAGATTATACAAAACATTACATCCCTACAAATAGAGGAGGTCCACAATAACCCCCAAAAACTCAAGGAACATGAATCCTGACATTAGAAGCTGCAATAATGTAACATTAAAGCATGGAGGTGGGACGCGCAAGGAGGAAGAAAAAATATTTTCCAAATCTGTCAGAAATGAAATGTAGCGTCGTATAAATGTAGATATATTCATTACATTTGAAAGCTAATTATAATAATAAATGTTATTTCTATAGCGCCAACATATTCCGCAATAAGCGAGGACATCACAGAGTAACACATAGCTCACCGGGTGCAGGAGGAGCGAGGGTCCCGCTCACATACTACACAACACAGGAGAGCTGACAGATCCTCTATATACTACACCACACAGGAGAGCTGACAGATCCTCTATATACTACACCACACAGGAAAGCTGACAGATCCTCTATATACTACACATCATAGGAGAGCTGACAGATCCTCTATATGCTACACCACACAAGAGGGCTGACAGATCCTCTATATACTACATCACACCGGAGAGCTGACAGATCCTCTATATACTACACCACACAGGAGAGCTGACAGATCCTCTATATACTACACCACACAGGAGAGCTGACAGATCCTCTATATACTACACACAGGAGAGCTGACAGATCCTCTATATACTACACCACACAGGAGAGCTGACAGATCCTCTATATACTACACCACACAGGAGAGCTGACAGATCCTCTATATACTACACCACACAGGAGAGCTGACAGATCCTCTATATACTACACCATAAAGAAGAGCTGACAGATCCTCTATATACTACACAACACAGGAGAGCTGACAGATCCTCTATATACTACACCACACAGGAGAGCTGACAGATCCTCTATATACTACACCACACAGGAGAGCTGACAGATCCTCTATATACTACACACAGGAGAGCTGACAGATCCTCTATATACTACACCACACAAGACACTGCCTCTATATACTGCACCACACGAGACACATCCTCTATATACTACACCACACAGGAGAGCTGACAGATCCTCTATATACTACACCACACAGGAGAGCTGACAGATCCTCTATATACTACACCACACAGGAGAGCTGACAGATCCTCTATATACTACACAACACAGGAGAGCTGACAGATCCTCTATATACTACACACAGGAGAGCTGACAGATCCTCTATATAATACACCACACAAGACACTGCCTCTATATACTGCACCACACGAGACACATCCTCTATATACTACACCACACAGGAGAGCTGACAGATCCTCTATATACTACACCACACAAGACACTGCCTCTATATACTGCACCACACGAGACACATCCTCTATATACTACACCACACAGGAGAGCTGACAGATCCTCTATATACTGCACCACACGAGAAACATCCTCTATATACTACACCACACAGGAGAGCTGACAGATCCTCTATATACTGCACCACACGAGACACATCCTCTATATACTACACCACACAGGAGAGCTGACAGATCCTCTATATACTACACCACACAAAACACCGCCTCTATATACTACACCATAAAGAAGAGCTGAGAGATCCTCTATATACTACACCACACAGGAGAGCTGACAGATCCTCTATATACTACACCACACAGGAGAGCTGACAGATCCTCTATATACTACACCACACAAGACACTGCCTCTATATACTGCACCACACGAGACACATCCTCTATATACTACACCACACAGGAGAGCTGACAGATCCTCTATATACTGCACCACACGAGAAACATCCTCTATATACTGCACCACACGAGACACATCCTCTATATACTACACCACACAGGAGAGCTGACAGATCCTCTATATACTACACCACACAAAACACCGCCTCTATATACTACACCATAAAGAAGAGCTGAGAGATCCTCTATATACTACACCACACAGGAGAGCTGACAGATCCTCTATATACTACACCATAAAGAAGAGCTAACAGATCCTCTATATACTACACAACACAGGAGAGCTGACAGATCCTCTATATACTACACACAGGAGAGCTGACAGATCCTCTATATACTACACCACACAAGATACTGCCTCTATATACTGCACCACACGAGACACATCCTCTATATACTACACCACACAGGAGAGCTGACAGATCCTCTATATACTACACCACACAAGACACCGCCTCTATATACTACACCATAAAGAAGAGCTGACAGATCCTCTATATACTACACCACACAAAACACTGCCTCTATATACTACACCATAAAGAAGAGCTAACAGATCCTCTATATACTACACCACACAGGAGAGCTGACAGATCCTCTATATACTACACCACACAAGACACCGCCTCTATATACTACACCATAAAGAAGAGCTGACAGATCCTCTATATACTACACCACACAGGAGAGCTGACAGATCCTCTATATACTACACCACACAGGAGAGCTGAAAGATCCTCTATATACTACACCACACAAAACACTGCCTCTATATACTACACCATAAAGAAGAGCTAACAGATCCTCTATATACTACACCACACAGGAGAGCTGACAGATCCTCTATATACTACACCATAAAGAAGAGCTAACAGATCCTCTATATACTACACCACACAGGAGAGCTGACAGATCCTCTATATACTACACCATAAAGAAGAGCTGACAGATCCTCTATATACTACACACAGGAGAGCTGACAGATCCTCTATATACTACACCACACAAGACACTGCCTCTATATACTGCACCACACGAGACACATCCTCTATATACTACACCACACAGGAGAGCTGACAGATCCTCTATATACTACACCACACAAGACACTGCCTCTATATACTGCACCACACGAGACACATCCTCTATATACTACACCACACAGGAGAGCTGACAGATCCTCTATATACTGCACCACACGAGAAACATCCTCTATATACTGCACCACACGAGACACATCCTCTATATACTACACCACACTGGAGAGCTGACAGATCCTCTATATACTACACCACACAAAACACCGCCTCTATATACTACACCATAAAGAAGAGCTGAGAGATCCTCTATATACTACACCACACAGGAGAGCTGACAGATCCTCTATATACTACACCATAAAGAAGAGCTAACAGATCCTCTATATGCTACATCACACAGGAGGGCTGACAGATCCTCTATATACTACACAACACAGGAGAGCTGACAGATCCTCTATATACTACACACAGGAGAGCTGACAGATCCTCTATATACTACACCACACAAGATACTGCCTCTATATACTGCACCACACGAGACACATCCTCTATATACTACACCACACAGGAGAGCTGACAGATCCTCTATATACTACACCACACAAGACACTGCCTCTATATACTACACCATAAAGAAGAGCTGAGAGATCCTCTATATACTACACCACACAGGAGAGCTGACAGATCCTCTATATACTACACCACACAAAACACCGCCTCTATATACTACACCATAAAGAAGAGCTGAGAGATCCTCTATATACTACACCATAAAGAAGAGCTAACAGATCCTCTATATACTACACCACACAGGAGGGCTGACAGATCCTCTATATACTACACAACACAGGAGAGCTGACAGATCCTCTATATACTACACACAGGAGAGCTGACAGATCCTCTATATACTACACCACACAAGACACTGCCTCTATATACTGCACCACACGAGACACATCCTCTATATACTACACCACACAGGAGAGCTGACAGATCCTCTATATACAACACCACACGAGAAACATCCTCTATATACTGCACCACACGAGACACATCCTCTATATGCTACACCACACAGGAGAGCTGACAGATCCTCTATATACTACACCACACAAGACACCGCCTCTATATACTGCACCATAAAGAAGAGCTGACAGATCCTCTATATACTACACCACACAGGAGAGATGACAGATCCTCTATATACTACACCACACAGGAGAGCTGACAGATCCTCTATATATTACATCACTCAGGGGAGATGACAGATCCTCGATATACTACACCACACAAGAGGGCTGATAGATCCTCTATATATTACATCACACAGGAGAGCTGAAACATCCTCTATATACTACACCATAAAGAAGAGCTAACAGATCCTCTATATACTACACCACACAGGAGAGCTGACAGATCCTCTATATACTACACCATAAAGAAGAGCTAACAGATCCTCTATATACTACACCACACAGGAGAGCTGACAGATCCTCTATATACTACACCATAAAGAAGAGCTGACAGATCCTCTATATACTACACAACACAGGAGAGCTGACAGATCCTCTATATACTACACACAGGAGAGCTGACAGATCCTCTATATACTACACCACACAAGACACTGCCTCTATATACTGCACCACACGAGACACATCCTCTATATACTACACCACACAGGAGAGCTGACAGATCCTCTATATACTGCACCACACGAGAAACATCCTCTATATACTGCACCACACGAGACACATCCTCTATATACTACACCACACAGGAGAGCTGACAGATCCTCTATATACTGCACCACACGAGAAACATCCTCTATATACTGCACCACACGAGACACATCCTCTATATACTACACCACACAGGAGAGCTGACAGATCCTCTATATACTACACCACACAAAACACCGCCTCTATATACTACACCATAAAGAAGAGCTGAGAGATCCTCTATATACTACACCACACAGGAGAGCTGACAGATCCTCTATATACTACACCATAAAGAAGAGCTAACAGATCCTCTATATGCTACATCACACAGGAGAGCTGACAGATCCTCTATATACTACACCACACAGGAGAGCTGACAGATCCTCTATATACTACACCACACAAGATACTGCCTCTATATACTGCACCACACGAGACACATCCTCTATATACTACACCACACAGGAGAGCTGACAGATCCTCTATATACTACACCACACGAGAAACATCCTCTATATACTGCACCACACGAGACACATCCTCTATATGCTACACCACACAGGAGAGCTGACAGATCCTCTATATACTACACCACACAAGACACCGCCTCTATATACTACACCATAAAGAAGAGCTGACAGATCCTCTATATACTACACCACACAGGAGAGCTGACAGATCCTCTATATACTACACCACACAAAACACCGCCTCTATATACTACACCATAAAGAAGAGCTAACAGATCCTCTATATACTACACCACACAGGAGAGCTGACAGATCCTCTATATACTACACCATAAAGAAGAGCTAACAGATCCTCTATATACTACACCACACAGGAGAGCTGACAGATCCTCTATATACTACACCATAAAGAAGAGCTGACAGATCCTCTATATACTACACAACACAGGAGAGCTGACAGATCCTCTATATACTACACACAGGAGAGCTGACAGATCCTCTATATAATACACCACACAAGACACTGCCTCTATATACTGCACCACACGAGACACATCCTCTATATACTACACCACACAGGAGAGCTGACAGATCCTCTATATACTACACCACACAAGACACTGCCTCTATATACTGCACCACATGAGACACATCCTCTATATACTACACCACACAGGAGAGCTGACAGATCCTCTATATACTGCACCACACGAGAAACATCCTCTATATACTACACCACACAGGAGAGCTGACAGATCCTCTATATACTACACCACACAAAACACCGCCTCTATATACTACACCATAAAGAAGAGCTAACAGATCCTCTATATACTACACCACACAGGAGAGCTGACAGATCCTCTATATACTACACCATAAAGAAGAGCTGACAGATCCTCTATATACTACACAACACAGGAGAGCTGACAGATCCTCTATATACTACACACAGGAGAGCTGACAGATCCTCTATATACTACACCACACAAGACACTGCCTCTATATACTGCACCACATGAGACACATCCTCTATATACTACACCACACTGGAGAGCTGACAGATCCTCTATATACTACACCACACAAAACACCGCCTCTATATACTACACCATAAAGAAGAGCTGAGAGATCCTCTATATACTACACCACACAGGAGAGCTGACAGATCCTCTATATACTACACCACACAGGAGAGCTGACAGATCCTCTATATACTACACCACACAGGAGAGCTGACAGATCCTCTATATACTACACCACACAGGAGAGCTGACAGATCCTCTATATACTACACCACACAGGAGAGATGACAGATCCTCGATATACTACACCACACAGGAGAGCTGACAGATCCTCTATATACTACACCACACAGGAGAGCTGACAGATCCTCTATATACTACACCACACAGGAGAGATGACAGATCCTCAATATACTACACCACACAGGAGAGCTGACAGATCCTCTATATACTACACCACACAGGAGAGCTGACAGATCCTCTATATACTACACCACACAGGAGAGATGACAGATCCTCTATATACTACACCACACAAGAGGGCTGATAGATCCTCTATATATTACATCACACAGGAGAGCTGACACATCCTCTATATACTACACTACACAGGAGAGCTGACAGATCCTCTATATGCTACACCACACAGGAGAGCTGACAGATCTTTTATATACTACACCACACAGGAGAGCTGACAGATCCTCTATGTGCTACACCACACAAGAGAGCTGACAGATCCTCTATATACTACACAACACAGGAGAGCTGACAGATCCTCGGTATTCTACACACTGGAGAGCCGACAGATCCTCTATGTGCTACACCACACAGGAGAGCTGACAGATCCTCTATACACTACACCACACAGGAGAGCTGACAGATCCTCTATATGCTACACCACACAGGAGAGCTGACAGATCCTCTATATGCAACACCACACAGGAGAGCTGACAGATCCTCTATGTGCTACACCACACAGGAGAGCTGACAGATCCTCTATATACTACACCACACAGGAGAGCTGACAGATCCTCTATATACTACACCACACAGGAGAGCTGACAGATCCTCTATATACTACACCACACAGGAGAGCTGACAGATCCTCTATATACTACACCACACAGGAGAGATGACAGATCCTCTATATACTACACCACACAAGAGGGCTGATAGATCCTCTATATATTACATCACACAGGAGAGCTGACACATCCTCTATATACTACACTACACAGGAGAGCTGACAGATCCTCTATATACTACACCATACAAGAGGGCTGACAGATCCTCTATATATTACATCACACAGGAGAGCTGACAGATCCTCTATATACTACACAACACAGGAGAGCTGACAGATCCTCGATATACTACACACTGGAGAGCCGACAGATCCTCTATGTGCTACACCACACAGGAGAGCTGACAGATCCTCTATACACTACACCACACAGGAGAGCTGACAGATCCTCTATATGCTACACCACACAGGAGAGCTGACAGATCCTCTATATGCAACACCACACAGGAGAGCTGACAGATCCTCTATGTGCTACACCACACAGGAGAGCTGACAGATCCTCTATATACTACACCACACAGGAGAGATGACAGATCCTCTATATACTACACCACACAAGAGGGCTGATAGATCCTCTATATATTACATCACACAGGAGAGCTGAGAGATCCTCTATATGCTACACCACACAGGAGAGCTGACAGATCTTCTATATACTACACCACACAGGAGAGCTGACAGATCCTCTATATACTAAACAACACAGGAGAGCTGACAGATCCTCTATATACTACACCACACAGGAGAGCTGACAGATCTTCTATATACTACACCACACAAGAGAGCTGACAGATCCTCTATATACTAAACAACACAGGAGAGCTGACAGATCCTCTATATAGTACACCACACAGGAGAGCTGACAGATCCTCGATATACTACACACTGGAAAACTTACAGATCCTCTATATACTACACCACACAGGAGGGCTGACAGATCCTCTATATACTACACCACACAGGAGAGATGACAGATCCTCTATATACTACACCACACAGGAGAGCTGACAGATCCTCTATATACTATACCACACAGGAGAGCTGACAGATCCTCTATATACTACATCACACAGGAGAGCTGACAGATCCTCTATATGCTACACCACACAGGAGAGCTGACAGATCCTCTATATACTACACACAAGAGAGCTGACAGATCCTCTATATACTACACCATCCTGGAGAGCTGACAGATCCTCTATATACTACACCACACAGCAGAGCTGACAGATCCTTTATGTACAGTACGTATTTGGAATGTGCTCCGATAGAGCTACCCACCCTGTAATTTTGTAGACCCCAGCTTCAGTGGAATCCAAGAAATGGATTCCTACTTAACCGGTTCATACAGGCAATTTGGGTTTGGACTTAAATGAACACCAATGTCATGCTGAGTAAGATGATACTTTGTTAGTCGGTACACGAGGTTCCCTCCCCGAGAAATGATACTTTTCAGTTTCCAGTACGTATTAGTCCCCCTGAGAAAAGAGGAGGGCTGCCATAGCTCAACCCCTTCAGTGATGTCATGACCAGGGGATATAAGACAATGAGGGCTCATTTTGCAAGGATCTTTGCCCTGGAACCCTGATACAGAGAGGCTCTGTGATGTACTGTATCGCCTACTCCCCCCCGCACCGCATGGTCTGCTATGAAATAACTTAAGCAACTGTGTTTTCTCCTTTTAATCCCTGTTATTTTGTAATCGTTTGTACATACTTCAATTGTCTCATGTTGTAATATCTTTTTATACCTTTTGTAAACAATGCCTACTTTTTGGAGTAAAATATAAAATTACTAGCTTCGCTTCTCCTTGCTCTATAACATATCTTAATATCCTCTGAGGCTAAATTCGCTATTGATTGGGTTGGCTTCTGACCCATTACTAATTATAGAAATAGGGGCTAGTGGCGGCGCCGTGTCCTGGGCTTGTTGGGCAAAGCTAGCTGTGACGGAACGGGTTTTATAAGTGTATTGCCTGGCTGCAGCTGGGAGTAGTTATATTTCCCTCGTTGCAGGGTGCCTAATAGCCAGTACACATCCAGGCAGCTTGTTGGGCAGCTTATTACCCTAGGTGTAGTTCCCTGACTGACCTGAGGGTAAGGGGTGCACCAGAGAGCTCCAAGTTCTAAACCGGAACTGTAAAGTGGGATATACATAAATCCCTGCTGAGAAGAACTGGGGGAAACCAAACAACCCCGGTTCCTGACAAATTGGTGGCAGTGGTGGGATACCCAAATATATCCTTCCTGCAGATTTATCACATATTGGTGGCAGAGTTGTGGGATAATAGAGTAGTGATCTGGTCTGAGCAATCATTCCTCTCACTAAAAAGTTGCATGGTTCTTGCGAAGACCCTGCGCAAAAGTTTTGGAGAACAAACTCGGTGTTTATTAGTCCTGAGACAATAGTTTGTATAGCAATTACCCCATCCCTTCTCTTTGTTTTTCTGTCCTATCTTTTATTTGGCAACCATGGTTAAGCTGGGAATTTTTTTTTATAAGCATGAGACTATTGAAATATGTACAACGATTACAAAATAACAGGGATTAAAAGAAGAAAACCATTTACAGTTCCTTAAGTCATTTAACAGCATACCATGCGGTCGGGGGATGGGCGACACATCACAGTGCATTACAAAACCTCTCTGTATCAGGTTTCCAGGGCAAAGACTTCCTGCCAACTGAGCTTACACTATCGTATCCCCCCTGGTCGTGACATCACTGAAGGGGCTGAGTTATGGGAGCCATCCTCTTTTCTCAAAGGGGCTAACACGTACTGAAAACTCATAAGTATCATATCTCGGGGAGGGAACCTTGTATAGTGACGAACAACGTATCATCTTACTCAGCATGATGTTGGCGTTCATTTAAGTCTAAACTCGAAGTACTTGTATGAATCGGCTAAGTAGGAATCCATTTCTTGGATTCTGATGAAGCTGGAGTCTAGAAAACTACAGGGTGGGTAGCTCTATTGAAGCACATCCCAGATATGTAACTTTCATACTTATAACATCAACTGGGGTCAAGATATGCCCTAATATTTAGATCTTAAATCAACTCTATCTTACACAACAGAGCAGATGTTTCAGACAAAGGACAGGTTTCTGCTAATTAACACATTCCTGAGGGAGGGGTTTGAATGGCATGCAGGCGAAGAAAAGGAAGCTAGTTGAAGAGAGAGCTCGCAGCCATGATGGGGGGGGGAAGGGGGGGTCAAAAGCCCACAGCGCATGTAGCAGAGCTCAGTGTGTGTGTGAATGGAAGATTTTAGAAAGGTACTTTGAAGGTGAGCATTTTCGTAGTATAATTACAACTCCTCCTTCTAGACCTGTCCTCTGCCTTCAACACAGTTGACCACTACCTCCCACTACAGATCCATCCTATCTTCCTTTGGTGTCGGAGACCTCGCCCTATCCTGGATCTCCTCATACCTTACCAACCGCACATTTAGCATTTCCCACTCCCACACCACCTCCTCATCTCGCCCCCTCTCTGTTGGTGTCCCTCAAGGCTCTGTCCTAGGACCCCTTCTCTTCTCAATCTATACCCTTGGCCTGGGACAACTCATAAAGTCCTATGGCTTCCAATACCGTTTATATGCTGATGACACTCAGATCTACCTCTCTGGCCCAGATGTCACATCTCTGCTCTCCCGTATCTCGGAGTGTCTATCAGCCATATCCTCTTCCTCCGCTCGCTTCCTCAAACTCAATGTGGACAAATCTGAACTAATTATCTTTCCTCCATCTCACATACCTTCCCTACCTGATCTATCTATCACAATAAATTAATTCGCACTTTCCCCTGTCCCGGAAGTCCGCTGCCTCGGAGTAACCCTTGACTCTGCCCTGCCCTTCAAATTGCACATCCAAGCTCTCGCTACCACCTGTCGCATCCAGCTAAAAAATATTTCCAGAATCCGTCCTTTCCTCAACCCTCACTCTACCAAAATGCTTGTGCATGCCCTAATCATCTCCCGCCTCGACTACTGCAACATCCTCCACTGTGGCCCACCTTCTAACATTCTCACACCCCTCCATTCCATCCTTAACTCTGCTTCCCGACTAATTAATCTCTCTCCTCGCTACACTCCTGCTTCCCCTCTTTGCAAATCCCTTCACTAGCTCCCAAGTTCCCAGCATATCCATTTTTAACTACTAACACTGACCTACAAAGCCATCCATAACCTTTCTCCTCCGTATATTTCCAAACTAATCTCTCAATATATTCCCTCACGTAATCTCCCGTCCTCCCAAGATCTCCTTCTCTCCACCATGCTTTTTCGCTCCTCACCCAACCATCTCCAAGATTTCTCCCGAATATCCCCCATCCTCTGGAACTCTGTGCCCAAACATGTCCGGTTATCCACCACATTTGGATCCTTCAGACAGAACCTGAAAACCCATCTCTTCAAAAAAACTTACAACCTATAATGACCACGCGGCCACCAAAACATCATCAGAGCTACTGCAACCCCTGACCTACTGGCTCTTCTTCCCCACCATGCTGTAGCATGTAAGCCCGCAAGGGCAGGGTCCTCTCCCCTCTGTATCAGTCTATCATTGTTAGTTTGTTTACTGTAAGTGATATTTGTATTTTGATATAACCCCTTCTCATGTACAGCACCACCGAACCAATGGTGCTACATAAATAAATAATAATAATAATAGAAAATGGGGTATAGACCCTGAACTCAGGTAGAAAACACTAGAAAATGGGGTACAGACACTGGATTCGGGTAGGAGACTCTAGGAAATGGTGTATAAACCTCGGACTCAGGCAGTAAACACTAGAAAATGAGATATAGACCCCGGACTGGGGGAGGATACACTAGAAAATGGGGCATAAACCATGGCCTAAGGCAGGAAACACTAGAAAATGGGGTAGAGATCACCAACTCGGGCACGAGGCACTTGAAAATGGGGTATAGACACTGAACTTAGCAAGGAAACACTAGAAAAGTGGTGTAGAGACCCTAAAATAAGGAAAGAGACACTTGAAAATGTAGTTGAGACCCCACACTTAGGCAGAAAACTCTAGAAAATTGGGTGTAGACCCAAGACTCATTAAGGAGACACTAGAAAATGTGGTAGAGACCCCAGACTCAGGCAGGAAATACTAGAAAATGGGATACAGAAACAGGAAGGAATCATTAGTAAATGGGGTAGACATCCTAGACTTGAGGTGAAGACCCTAGAAAATGGGGTATAGACCTCAAACTTGAGCAGGTAACGCTAGAAAATGGGGGCGAGAACCTGGACTCAGGCAGGAGACTCTAGAAAATGGAATATTGACCCCAGACTCGGACAAAAACAACTAGAAAATGGAGTTTAGACCCCGGACTTTGGGAGAAGACACTAGAAAATGGAGTATTGACCCTAGACTTGGACAAAAAACACTAGAAAATGTATAGACCCTGGACAGGGAAGAGACACTAGAAAATGGTGTAGTGACACTGGAACTGGGCAGTAAACAATGGAAAATGAGGTATAGACCGTGGACTCAAGACGGAAACACTATAAAATTGACTCGACACCTCAGACTAGGAGAGATAACACTAGAAAATAGAGTATAAACCCTGGACTAGGGCAGGGAACACTTTAAAAATGGTGTAGATATCAAAAACTCAGTCAGGAAACACTAGAAAATGGTGTAGAGATCCAAAAATAAGGAAGGAATATGTTAGAAAATGTGGTACAGACCCTGAACTTGGGAGTAGATGCTAGAAAATGGTGTGTAGACCCCAGACTCAGGCAGAAGACTCTAGAAAATGGGGTAGATTCCCCAAACTCAGGCAGGAGACTCTAAATAATGGGGTATAGACCTTGGACTCAAGAAGGTTATTCTAGAAAATGTTATATAGACCCAAACACAGGCAGGAGACACTCGATAATAATAATAATCTTTATTTTTACATAGCGCTAGCATATTCAGCAGCGCTTTCCAGTTTTTCACACATTATCAGCGCTGTCCCTAATGGGGCTCACAATCTAAATTCCCTATCAGTATGTCTTTGGAATGTGGGAGGAAACGGTAGAACCCGGAGGAAACCAACACAATCACAGGGAGAACATACAAACTCCTGGTGTAGAGACCCCAGAATAAGGAAGAAGACACTAGAAAATGGGGTTTAGACCCTGGACTCAGGCACAATACTCTAGTAAATCGAATAAAGACGCTCGACTTGGGCAAGAAACAATAGAAAATGGTGTATAGACCCTAGACTTGGCAGGAGACTCTAGAAAATGTGGTATAGACCCCAAATTCAGACTCTAGAAGATCAGCACAGGCACAGATGACTGAGAGACGGGGCACTTTGTGATAGCAACCTCCAACTCCAACCAAAGAGGCCGCAGCATTCACTATAATATGAGGCTCTAGATAAGCATGAACTAATACCGGGTCACATAAGAAATGTTCCCTTATCTTCATGAATGCTCCCTTATCTCAGGCCTCAGCCTTCTGTGTGACATCTGCCCCTTCTTTGGCAACTTAGTCAGTGGTTTGGAAGAAATGTAAAAATTTGACTATGCATAGGCAGAAATCTACTAATAAGTGGTGGAGGTGGTGCTATACAGAGAGCAGGAATATGAAGGACGACCTGCCAGCAGGTTTACTATCTATAGTGACGGACTTCCATATCTTGTTGCTCCAATTTTGGCCAATTTGGCTCTGAGGTGCAACTCTCAATACTGGCAGGGGCCATGGGAGAATCTTTCATTGCTAATCCAATGAATGGCTCTTGGATTGGGACATGAATTTGAGATTGGCTTATAGCTTCCTCGTCATATTCCTCATCATCCCATGGTGAGGATCCAGTTGAATCTGGGTTAATGATGGCTCCTTGAGACTGAGGTATGTTACAAACCTCATAGATTTTGATAGGATTTATAGGAACTTCTTTAGTGCCATCATAAATGAGTTTGAATTCCCATCTCTTATTAAGGGCACAGCGGAGTAGGGCCTTCCACTTGGCTGGATCAGGGTCATCCACTCCTTCATATTTGCCTGTCTCCACAGCCCATGCCTTGAAGTTTGTGTTCTCCTCTTCATGCTGAGGACTGTGACGTGTTGCGTGCTTCCATGGGGTTTGAAACCTCTCGGCATTTCCGTCCAACCAAGTACGACCAGAATACATTCCGCTGTCCACCTGAGACACCAGCTATGGATTTAAAACAATGCTCCAACCACACCCATTTTGCAACTAGTGACACCCATGTCCACGCCCCAACCACACCCATTTAGCACTGCTGATCACACTGACTGGTACTGAGGGCACAGTGGCTGGCATTATGAGTACAGTGGCTGGTACTGTGGGCACACTGACTGGTACTAAGGAAAAGAAAGAAAACAGAGAGAGAGAAAGAACAGAGTGCGAAAGAATAGAGAAAAGAGAGACCAGAGAGAGAAAGAAAGAACAGAGAGAGAGAAAGAAATAAGAGGGGAAAGAAAGAAAGAACAGAGTAAAAGAAAGAACAAAGAGACAAGCAGAAAGGGAAAACAAAGAAAGAACAGAAAAAAGAACAGAGAAAAAGAAAGAGAAAGAAAGAAAGAACACAGAGAGAAAAAGAGGGGACAGAAAAAAAGAACAGAGAGAGAGATAGAGAGAGAGAGAGAAAGAGAGAGAAAGAAAGAGGGGAACGAAAGAAAAAAAGAAAGAAAGAAAGAAAGAAAGAGGGGAAAGAAAGAACAGAGAGAGGACAGATAGAACAAAAGAACAGAGAGAGAAAGAGAAAGAAAGAACAGAGAGAAAGAAAGAAGGGAAAGAAAGAAGAGAAAGAGGAAACAAGAGGGGACAGAAAAAAAGAACAGAGGGAGAGCGAAAGAGGGGAAAAAAAGAAAGAGCGGAAAGAAAGAACAGAGAGAGAGCAAGAAAGAAGTAAAGAAAGAAAGAGAAAGAGCAGAGAGAAAGAACGAGGGGAAAGAAAGAACAGAGAGAGAAAGAACAGAGAGAGAAAGAAAAAACGAAAGATTAGAGAGAGAAAGGAACAGAGAGAGAAAGAAAGAGGGAAAGAAAGAACAGAGAGAGAAAAAAAGGGGAAAGAAAGAACAGAGGGAAAGAAAGAAAGAGGGGAAAGAAATAGGAAAGAACAAAGAGAGAAAGAAAGAACAGAGAGGAACAAAGAGGGGACAGAAAAAAGAACAGAGGGAGAGTGAAAGAAAGAACAGAGAGAGAAAGAAAGAGGGTAAAGAAATAGAAAGAAAGAACAGAAAAAGAAAGAACAGAGAGAGAAAGAAAAAAGAAAGAATAGAGAGAAAAAGAAAGAACAGAGAGAGAAAGAAAAAGAGGGAAAGAAAGAACAGAGAGAGAGAAAGAAAGGGGAAACAAAGGGGAAAGAAAGAGAAAGAAAGAACAGAGAGAGAAAGAAAGAGCGGACAGAAAAAAGAACAGAGAGAGAAAGAAAGAGGGGAAAGAAAGAAAGTGGGGAAAGAAAGAGCAGAGAGAGAACAGATAGAAAGAAAGAACAGAGAACGAAAGAAAGAACAGAGAGAGGGAAAGAAAGAACAGAGAGAAAGAAAAAAGAAAGAACAGAAAGAGAAAGAGGAAAAGAAAGAACAGAGAGAGAAAGAAAGAGGGGACAGAAGAAAGAACAGTGGGAGAGTGAAAGAAAGAGGGGAAAGAAAGTAAGAACAGAGAGAGAAAGAAAGTGGGGAAAGAAAGAAAGAATAGAGAGAGAGAAAGAAAGAAAAGAAAGAAAGAACAGAGAGAGAGAGAAAGAAAGAAATAAAGAAAGAACAGAAAGAAAGAAAGAAAGAAAAAAAGAGGGGAAAGAAAGAACAGAGAGAGAAAGAAAAAAAGAAAGATTAGAGAGAGAAAGAAAAAACAGAGAGAGAAAGAAAAAGAGAGGGAAAGACAGAACTGAGAATGAGAAAGAAACAGAGAGAAAGAAAGATTCTATAAAGATACTATAGCAGCCCGGCTCCCATTGTAGTGCCCACCTGAACCTCCCGATGCAGGACATATCATGATCCGCTCACATGGCTGGCATCCCCGATTCCAAGGCAATCCTGCGGTCCGCGCTGTCGGAGGAGGACACGGTGATGGATCTGAAGCATTCCTGGTTCCGTCACAATCTCCTCATGATATTACCTCATTTTCGGTCAGCTTCCAGCACATCACTTCTGGTGGACCATCATGTGCGAGTTTTAAAGTGCTCCTCGGGGCTCCGCCATGTACTCCTGTGTCCGTGGGAAAAGCCCGCTTTGTATGCCTCGCACACACTTGGCTCCGCTCCGTACATCCCGTACACATATGGCTCCACTCCGTACATCCCGTACACATATGGCTCCACTACGTACTGTACACACACAGCTCTGCTCCGTACACATATGGCTCCACTCCGTACACCTCACACACACACACGGCTCTGCTCCGTACACCTCACACACACACGGTTCTGCTCCGTACACCTCATACACACACAGCTCTGCTCCATACACACGCAGCTCCACTCCGTACACCTCACACACACACACGGCTCTGCTACATCCACACTATAAACCCCTCCTGACCCCACACATAAACTTCCCCCCATCCAGCACCATGACACCCAGCACAGCAGAGTCCTGCAGACAGGAGGCTCCTGATCATGTGACCCCTGACTCCTCCCCTCCTGTGACCTCATCACAGGTCCTTTGCGTACAGAACACACAGCCCAGCCACATCATTGCAGACTGCGGTGGGTCTCTGGGAGGGCGAGGATGAGGTCGGCGCAT
Organism: Dendrobates tinctorius; assembly: GCF_039654945.1. NCBI lineage: Eukaryota > Metazoa > Chordata > Amphibia > Anura > Dendrobatidae > Dendrobates > Dendrobates tinctorius. The sequence continues at coordinate 1,063,839 of NW_027361903.1, read as the reverse complement.
GGGAGGGCGTGGCGGCTCAGTGCAATGCGGGAAAAATAGTGTCCCGGGGGGCATGGGTGGGGGGTGTCAAAAACGAGACTGTCCCGTGGGAATCGGGACGGTTGGGAGCTATGCAGCAGCTCTGCACACTTGTCTCTTCAGACTCTAACCCTGCTCCGAGTCTGACTAACTTCAGGTGGAAGGTCCCTTGTCCTAGCACTAAGACCCCCTGTGTCTGTTGCTGGGGAAACCCCTTACCCTATATTCTGTGCACACACTACCTTCTGTCCTAAGCCCCAACATATGTCTTTCATGCATCACATCACTATGCATTATAATTCCTTACGTTAGCACATAATGTCGGGGTAGCTATTTAGGGAGGGATAAATTAACCCTTCACGGTTGAGCCAGTGATGTCCAAATTATTCCAGTGTTGCTAGCAACTCAAATGACCACACGGAGACTGGGGTCTCTGTATGGGAGGATCGAGACAGATCACTAAGCCCCTTTATTTTAGTCACTTCTTTTATAATATTTTGCTTAATTATGCAAGGTTCTCAACTACCAATAACATCATGGTAATGCTTCACTTTGTAAGCCAATAATATTGCTAGAAAACCAGAACTGCATATATGTCCGTATCCAAATAGCGTAGAAAGTAGTATAATGGCATATTCTTCAGAGTTTTACACTCCCGCCTCCCTTACCTTTGCACCTGATGAGAACAGTCTGGTTTCATGACAGCCCTTGCCAATTACAAAAATTTATCTTACAGCAACAAAAATGAAGAAACAAAACCTTCAGAGAATGGACAAAACGAAACTTCAGCTCTGATTTTAGTATTAACCCTTCACAATAACATAGGCGGACATCTTACACTTCACATGACATAAGATGTAGACAAGACACAGGACGTGACTCAGATGACAGATCACATTATACACAGCGGTGATGTCTTCAAGGGGGAGCAGGGCAATATGTCCGTCTCCTTACACCAGCTCACCGATGGTGCGCGACGTTACCCCGCACCGGAACTCAACATTCGATTTGTTGCCATGACTGTGTACAGCAGAGGGCAGTAGCGAACACCAGCTACAATGTGCCCGTTGTTATTACCGGAGTATGGATGTCTGACATCTGTGACATCAACAAAGATGGTGAGCAGCGATGGCTCTGTAGGAAGGTGGACCGGGCCGGTGGTACCTCTCTCGTGTCAGGTCGGGAACTGTCAGGGCTGTCACCTTTGCTGTCGGGGGGAAAGCTTTCTGACCCAGACAGACCTTTACACTCGACTTTAGGGGGTGTGACAGAGGTAAAAGGGACGGTGTGCGGGAAAGCGAGAGACTTGGCAGAAAGGCAG